>NC_135880.1:76816914-77512788 GCF_964194155.1 Cetorhinus maximus | reverse complement strand
GCAGCTCAACATTCTGGGATATAGAATCTTCAAGCGAGACAGGGGAGGGGGTAAAAGAGGAGGAGGCATTGCATTATATATTAAGGAGTCAGTTACTGCAGTAAGGAGAGGTGATATCTTGGAGGGGGCATCGAATGAAGCTTTGTGGGGAGAGCGTAGGAATAAAAACGGGGCAGCCGCATTGTTAAGTGTTTATTATAGACCCCCAGATAGTCAGCGGGAAATTGAGGAGCAAATGTGTGCAAAATTTGCGGAGGTGTGTAAAAACAATAAAAATAGGGTAATTGTATTAGGTGATTTCAACTTTCCCAACGTTAATTGGGATAGACATAGTGTTAAGGGCTTGGATGGATTGGATTTCTTGAAATGTGTGCAGGAGAACCTTTTAGGTCAATATGTAGAGGGTCCAACAAGGGACGGTGCAGTGCTGGACCTAATTCTGGGGAATGAAGCCGGACAGGTGGCTGAGGTGGTGGTGGGGGAGCATTTTAGTGATAGTAACCACAACATGGTACAGTTTAAGCTTGTTGTGGACAAAGAAATAGACAAGTTGCAAACAAATGTTTTGGATTGGGGGAGAGAGTAGATTTTAGTAAAATAAGGCAGAATCTGGCCAAGGTAGACTGGGAACAGCTACTTGTCGGGAGCATTGGAGGGCATTCAAAAAGGAAATGGGGAGGGTACAGGCTCAACATGTTCCCTCTAGGGTAATAGGAAGAAGTAACAAGCCCAGAGAACCATGGATGACCAGAGATATTCAGGTTACGATAAGACAGAAAAGAGAGGCTTTTAGTAGATACAAGGGAAGCAAATCAGCGGAGAAAGTGCAGGGTGGAGCTTAAGAAAGCAATTAGGAGAGCAAAGAGGGGATATGAGAAAGCTCTGGCTGGTAAAAGTAGGGAAAATCCTAAAATATTCTATAAGTATATCAATGGGAAGAGGATAACCAGGGAAAGAGTAGGGCCCATAAGGGACCAAGGGGGCATTCTATGGGTGGAGCCAGAGGACATCGCTAGAGTGTTGAATGAATACTTCACGTCCGTCTTCACCCACGGGAAAGAGGATGAAGGTATCGAACTCGGGCAGAGAGACTGCGGGGTTCTTAAGCAAATTGATATAGAAGTGACAAGGTATTGGAGGTGTTCGCAGGCTTAAAAGTGGACAAATCTCCAGGTCCTGATGATTTGTGTCCCAGACTGCTGAGGGAGGCAAGGGACGAGATCGCAGGGGCTCTGACCCAAATTTTTAATTCCTCTCTGGCCATGGGGGAGGTGCCAGAGGACTGGAGAACAGCTAAGGTGGTTCCGCTATTTACGAAGGGTTGTAGAGATAAGCCAGGGAACTACAGGCCAGTGAGTCTCAAGTCAGTGGTAGGGAAACTATTGGAGGAAATTCTGAAGGAGAGAATCTATCTCCACTTGGAGAGGCAAGGTTTGATCAGGGATAGTCAGCATGGCTTTGTCAGAGGGAGTTCATGCCTAACAAATTTGATTTAATTTTTTGAAGAGGTGACCAGGTGTGTAGATGATGATAGTGCAGTTGATTTATATGGATTTCAGCAAAGCCTTTGACAAGGTCCCACATAGGAGACTTATAAAGAAGGCAAATGCACATGGGATACAGGGTAATTTGATAAGGTGGATTCAAAATTGGCTTAGTTGTAGGAGACAGAGGGTGATGACAGGAGGATGCTTTAGTGACTGGAAGCCGGTGTCCAATAGCGTACCACAGGGATCTGTGCTGGGTCCCCTATTGTCATTTATATAAACAACATAGATGACTATGTGGGGGGTAGGATTATTAAGTTTGCGGATGACAAAAAGATTGGCCGGGTGGTTAATAGTGAGGTTGAGTGTCTTGGGCTACAGGAAGATTTTGACTGGATGGTCAAATGGCAGATAAGTGGCAGATGGAATTTAACCCTGAAAAGTGTGCGGTGGTACAATTTGGAAGGAGTAATTTGACAAGGAAGTATTCAATAAATAGTTTTCATGTTTCTTTGATTTAATGTCAGGACATAAACCACATTTATTGCCCAATCCTAACTGCCCTAAGAGATTAGCAGTGGAAAAATTCTCCTTGGACTGTTGCAGGCCTTGTTGTAATAAAACATCCACAATTTGTCAGTAGGTATTCCAAAATTTTAACCCAACATACATTAAGTCCTCATTTTAAGTTGCCCCCTTTTAAATCATTCCACTTTGATGTTGATCAGTTAATGGGGCTGGCATTCGAGTATAGCATCAGAAGTTTCGTCATTGAGGCAGGAGGAGGAGGAGAGAGAGAGAGAGAAAGAGAGAGAGAGTGGGGGGAGGGTGGAGAGAGAGCATGAAAGCGACACCCTTAACTGTGACAGCCAGTCCAGGGATTAGCAATTATCCAGCCGGAAATGGAAAAGAAGTGAAGCAAACCCTCAGGAACTAAGAGTCGTTTTGGATTGCTTCCAATAGAGTGTCTACTTAAGGGACATATGAAAGTCTAACTGTGGAGGGAGATTTGCGGTCACATTAAAACACTAACAAAGGAATTTTTCTGTAGTTTACAGCATAAGTTGCCGAGGATATACCGTTTAGTTATTGTTGCTTTTAGTTTGCTTGTTACAGTAAAAGTCTTAAAACCTGAAATGTTGTGCGATTCCTTTAAGTTGGCCACTGGGAGTTTGAATTTCTTTCAATGGTTATTGGTCTCTATGGGAATCCTAACACTAGCACAGTTATGTTGCTAGCATTGCTACCCACAGGCCTGGACAAATGATCTGGAGACATGAGTTCAAGTCCTACCATAGCAGCTAGGGAATTTTAATTCAATTCAACAAACATATGAGGCACAGAAAGTTAGTATCAGTAGCAGTGACCATGAAGCTGCTGAATTGTAAAAACCCAACTGGTTCACTGTCTGTTAACAAATGGAATTGTTGTCCTTATCCGGTCTGGCCTGCATGTGACTTGCAAACCACCACAATGTAGCTGACTCTTAAATGCCCTCTGAAGTGGCCCAGTAAATCACTCAGTTGTAGCAGACCACTACAAACAAAAAAGTGAAACCAGACAATCCAGCATCAAATATGACAAAGGCACACCCAGTCCGGTCGCCGCGCAAAGTTCTCCCCACTAACATCTGGGACTTGTGGCTAAACTGGGAGAGCTGTCCCACACGCTAAATCAAGCAAAAACTGGAGTCATATTCAGATTCAAACCTTTCAAAGTCACAGATTTATCCAACACATCTTGTCCCACTGGCAGGACAGACCCATCAGTGGTAGTGGTGTACAGTTAGAAAGTGGACCTGGGAGTCCGTAACATTGGCACCAGGTCCCACGGAGTCTCATGACATCAAGTCAAAGAAACCTCCAACTGATTACCAGTTATTGCCCTCCCTCAGCTGATCAATCATACTCATCCATGTTGAACATCACGTGAAAGAAGCACTGAGGATAGGAAGGGAACGGAACATACTCTGAATGGGGGTCTTCAATGTCCATCACCAAGAGTGGCTCTATTGCACCAATAGTGAATGAGCTGGTCGCATCCTAAAGGACATAGCTGTCAGACTAGGTGTACAAAAGATGAAGAGAGAACCAACAAAAAGCTATTTGACCTTATCCTCACCAATCTACCTATTGCAGATGCATCTATCCATGGCACTATTATACAAGTGACCACCATACAGACTTTGTGAAGGTATCTTCCTACTGGGGATACCCTCCATCATGTTGTGTGTCATTACCACCATGCTAAACAAGATGGATTAAAGAACAAATCTTGCTGCTCAAAACTGGACATCCTTGAGACACTACAGGCATCGTCAGAATTGTATTCCATCACAATCTGTAATCTCATGGCCCAGTATATCCCTAACTCTACAATTAGAGGGGATCAACCCTGGTTCAATGAAGAACATGTCAGGAGCAGCACCAGCATTACCTAAAAATGAGGTGCCAAACTGGTGAAGCTGCATAGGATGACTTGCATGCTAAATAGAAGCTACCTATATGCACAGCTATACACACAGCTAAGTAATTTCACAACTGATGCATCGGACCAAAGTTCTGCAGTGCTGCCACATCCAGTCGTGAAAGATAATGGGTAATTAAACAACTAATGGGACGGAGGCAGCGCCATGAATTTTCTCATCCTCGATGGCAGAATCTAACGTGCAAATGCAAAAACTTAAGGCAATGGCATGCATCTTCAGCCAGAAACATTGAGTTGATCTATGTTTCCCCTCAAGCTCACCATCATAGTGACAGTCTTCAGCCAGTTCAATTCACTCCACATGATGTCAAGAAATAGCTAAGCACATTGGCAACAGCAAAGGTTATAGGCCCCGACAACATCTCGGCTGCATTGAAGATGACTTGTGCTCCAGAACCAGCTGCACCTCAAGCCAAACTTTACCAGTACAGTTACAACACTGGCATTTACCTGTCAAAATGGAAAATTTCCCACGTATGGCCTGTCCACAAAAAGCAGGAAAATATCCAATTTACCCAATTACCACCTCAGTCTACTCTCAATCATAAGCAAAGTTTTTTTTTAATTCATTAATGGGATATGAGCTTCGCTGGCTTGGTCAGCGTTTATTGCTTCATCAGCAGTGGGTCAAAATCCTGGAACTCCCATTCTGATCGTACTGGGGAAGACAACACCACATGGACCAGTGGTTCAAGGCAATTGCTCACTACCACAATCTCATGCCATGAACTATTTTTTTTTAAAAGCTATTCATTCTGCAAAGAACAGTATATCTACTCTTACACGTGCAGTTAACTTTTATTTAGCAGTTTTAAAGCTGAGAATATGAGCAAGAGGGCTCCTACTCCCAGCTTAATGCACCAAATGGAAGCAAATACCTGGTAATGAGTCACCCTGGAGAGGAAGAATGGGGTTTAGCTGCACTTTGGACCATCCTGTGCTTTACTAGGTTTCAGTTTGGGTTTGGTCAGTGGCCAGGGACATAGAAACTAGGAGCAGGAGTAGGCTATTCGGCCCTTCGAGCCTGCTCTGCCATTCATTATGATCATGGCTGATCATCCAACTCAATAGCCTGCTCCCAGTTTCTCCCCATACCCTTTGATCCCTTTCGCCCCAAGAGCTATATCTAACTCCTTCTTGAAAACATACAATGTTTTGGTCTCAACTACTTTCTGTGGTAACGAATTCCACAGGCTCACCACTCTCTGGGTGAAGAAATTTCTCCTCATCTCAGTCCTAAATGGTCTATCCCATATCCTCAGACTGTGACCCCTGGTTCTGGACTCCCCCACCATCAGGAACATCCTTCCTGCATCTACCCTGTCAAGTCCTGTTCGAATTTTATAGGTTTCTATGAGATCCTCCTCATTCTTCTGAACTCCAGCGACTATAATCCTAATTGACTCAATCTCTCCTCGTATGTCAGTCCTGCCATCCCAGGAATCAGTCGGGTAAACCTTTGCTGCACTCACTCTATAGCAAGTACATCCTTCCTCAGATAAGGAGACCAAAACTGCACACAATATTCCAGGTGTGGTCTCACCAAGGCCCTCTGTACAATTGCAGCAAGACATCCCTGTTCCTGTACTCTAATCCTCTCGCTATGAAGGCCAACATACTATTTGCCTTCTTTACCGCCTGCTGCACCTTCGTGCTTACCTTCAGTGACTGGTGTACAAGGACACCCAGGTCTCGTTGCACATTCCCCTCTCTCAACTTATAGCCCTTCAGATAATAATCTGCCTTCCTGTTTTTGCTACCAAAATAGATAACCTCACATTTATCCACATTATACTGCATGTGCCATGCATTGGCCCACTCAATCAACTTGTCCAAATCACACTGAAGCATCTCTGCATCCTCCTCACAGCTCACCCTCCCACTCAACTTTGTGTCATCTGCAAATTTGGAGATATTACATTTAATTCCCTCATGTAAATCATTAATATATATTGTGCATAACTGGGGTCCCAACACCGATCCCTACGGTACCCCAGCAGTCACTGCCTACCATTCAGAAAAAGACCCATTTATTCCTACTCTTTGTTTCCTGTCTGCCAATCAGTTTTCTATCCATCTCAATACACTGCCCCCAATCCCATGCGCTTTAATTTTACACGCCAATCTCTTATGTGGGACTTTGTCGAAAGCCTTCTGAAAGTCCAAATAAACCATATCTACTGGCTCCCCCTCATCAACTCTACTAGTTACATCCTCGAAAAATTCCAGTAGAATTGTCAAGCATGATTTCGCTTTCATAAATCCATGCTGACTCTGTCTGATTCTGCCACTGTTTTCCATGTGCTCAGCTATTAAATCTTATATAATGGACTCTAGAATTTTCCCCACTACCGACGTCAGGCTGACTGGTCTATAATTCCATGTTTTCTCTCTGCCTCCCTTTTTAAATAGTGGGGTTACATTAGCTACCCTCCAATCTGTAGGAACTGTTCCAGAGTCTATCGAATCTCAGAAGATGACCACCAATGCATCCACTATTTCTAGGGCCACTTCCTTAAGTACTCTGGGGTGTAGATTATCAGGCCCCGGGGATTTATAGGCCTTCAATCCCATCAATTTCCCTACTAATACTGATTTCTTTCAGTTCCTCCCTCTCACTAAACCCTATGTTCCCCAACATTTCTGATATGTTATTTGTGTCCTCCTTTGTGAAGACAGAACCAAAGTATGTATTTAGTTGGTCAGCCATTTTTTTGTCCCCCATTATAAATCCCCCTGTTTCTGATTGTCTTCACCAATCTTTTTCTCTTCACATACCTATAGAAACTTTTACAGTCAGTTTTTATGTTCCCTGCAAGCTTACTCTCGTACTCTATTTTCCCCTTCTTAATCAATCCCTTGGTCCTCCTTTGCTGAATTCTAAACTGCTCCTAATCCTCAGGTCTGTTGTTTTTTCTGGCCAATTTGTATGCCTCTTCCTTGGATCTAATACTATCTAAAATTTCCCTTGTAAGCCACGGTTCGGCCACCTTTCCTGTTTTACGTTTACACCAGACAGGAATAAACAATTGTTGCAGTTCACCCATGCACCCTTTGAATGTTTGCCATTGCCTATCCACCGTCATCCCTTGAAGCAACGTTTCCCAAGACATCATAGCCAACTCGCGCCTCATACCATCGTAGTTTCCTTTATTAAGATTCAGGACCCTAGTCTCAGAGTCAACTACGTCACTCTCCATCTTGATGAAGAATTCTATCATATTATGGTCGCTCATCCCCAAGGGGCCTCGCACAACTAGATTGCCAATTATTCCTTTCTCATTACACAATACCCAGTCGAGGATGGCCTGTTTTCTCGTTGGTTCCTCAATGTATTGGTCCAGAAAAACATCCCGTATACACTCCAGGAATTCCTCCTCTACGATATTGTTACTAATTTGATTTGCCCAATTTATGTGCAGATTAAAGTCACCCATAATTACAAATGTTCCTTTATTACATGCGTCTCTAATTTCCTGTTTAATGCCATTCCCAACATCACCACTACAGTTTGGGGGTCTATATACAACCCCCACTAATGTTTTTTGCCCTTTAGGAGTGTTTCTCAGCTCTACCCATACAGATTCCACATCGTCGGAGCTAATATCCTTCCTCACTATTGCGTTAATTTCCTCTTTAACCACCAATGCAACTCCACCGCCTTTTCCTTTTTGTCTGTCCTTTCTAAATACTGAATACCCCTGGACGTTCAGTTCCCATCTCTAGTCACCCTGCAGCCATGTCTCCGTAATCCCGATTATATCATACCTGTTTACATCTATTTGTGTAGTTAATTCATCCACTTTATTGTGAATGCTCCTCGCGTTAAAGCACAAAGCCTTGAGGCTTGTCTTTTTAACATTACTTGTCCCATTCCCACTATTTTTCACTGAGGCCCTGTTTGATTCTTGCCCTTGATTTCTCTGACTACCACTTTTCTTAATCCACTTTGTCTTTTGTTCTTGTCTTTGATTCCCCTTCCTCTGACTCCTTGCAAAGGTTCCCATTCCCCTGCCATTTTAGTTTAAACCCTCCCCAACCACTCTAGCAAATGTTCCCCCTAGGACATCAGTCCCGGTCCTGCCCAGTTTGTACTGGTCCCACCTCCCCCAGAACCAGTTCGAATACCCCAGGAATCTGAAACTCTCCCCTTCACACCATCTCTCCAGCCACGAGGATGTGACTGAATGAGGCAGGTAAGGGGACCCAGATGGCAGGAGTGCAGGGGTGTGAGCCTCTGCAATTGTCCAACAGATTTGAGGTTCTCTCAGCTTGTTTGGATGAGAGTGGGGGCTGCAGGGTGGATAAACAAACCGACCATGGCACCGTAGTACAGGAAGCCATCCAAGTGGGGGGAGCAAAAAGGGGTAGTTGAGGACAGTATAGTAAGGGGGATTGACACTGTTCTCTGTAGCAAAGAGCAAGGGTCCAGGTAGCTTTGTTGCCTGCCCAGTGCCAGGGTTCAGGACATCTGCTCAGGACTAGAGAGGAACTGGTAGTGGGAGGGGGAGGATCCAGTAGTCATGGTCCATGTAGCTACCAACGACATAGGCAGGATGAGGAAGGAGGCTCTGCATGGTCAGTATGATGAGCTAAGCACCAAGTTAAGAAGCAGAACCTCAAAGGTAAAAATTTCTGGATTATTACCTGAGCCACGTGCAAATTGGGATAGGACAAATAAGATTAGAGGAATGAATGCTTGGTTCAAAGACTGATGTGGGAGGAGTGGGTTCTAGTTTGTGGGACACTGGCACCAATATTAGGAAAAGTAGGATCTGTACCATTGGGACAGTCTACACCTGAACCATGCTGGGGCTGGTGTTCTCGCAAGCCACCTAACTAGGGAAGTAGAGAGGGTTTTAAACTGAATAGCGGAGGCAGGGGATTGAATTTGGAAAGACGTGGTAAACCAAAGAATAGAGACAAGGCAAGAGAGACAGGCATTAATATGGGAAATGATAAACAGACCTTGACAGGAAGGGACAGAGGGTACAAATCTAAGAGTAAATCAGCAGATAAGGCAACATTCTACGAAAATAATAAAAGGACAAAACTAAAGGCTCTGTATCTAAATGCAGGTAGCATTCAAAACAAAACAGATGAACTGAAAGCGCAAATAGAAATAAATAAGTATGATCTGATAGCCATTACAGAGACATGGCTACAGGATGTGACAGATTGGGATCTGAATATTGATGGATGTGTGATATTTAGGAAGAACAGAAAGTTAGGGAAGGTGGAAGGGTGGCTCTGTTAATTAATGATGGTATTAGCACATTGAAGACTCAAGTTCAGGAAACCAGGATGTAGAAGAGGTTTAGGTTGAGATGAGGAATGATAAAGATAAGTCACTTGTGGGAGTGGTGTACAGGGCCCCTAATTGTAAATACACAGTAGGGCAGAGAATAAAAGAAGAGATAATGGGAGCTTGCCAGAAAGGTACAGCAATAATCATGGGGGATTTTAATTTACATATAGACTGGAAAAATCAGATGGGGAAAGGTAGCGTAGATAAGGAGTTCATAGAATGTTTTTGGAATAGTTTCTTAGAACAGCACAATCTGCAGCCAACCAGAGAGCAGGCTATACTAGATCTGGTATTGAGCAACGAGATAGGATTAATTGATAATCTCCTAGTGAAGGCACCCCTAGGAAGCAGCAATCATATTATGATTGAATTTTACATTCATTTTGAGGGAGAAACAAGTGCGTCCAAGACTAGTATTTTAAACTTAAATAAAGGCAATTATGTGGGCATGAAAGCAGAGCTAGCTAAAGTGAACTGGCAAATGAGGTTAAGCAATATGCCAATAGAAGTTCAGTGACAGACATTTAAAGGGATATTTCAGAAAACACAGAATAGATATATTCCATTGAGAAAGAAAAATTCCAAGGGGAGGGCCCACCACCGTGGTTAACTAAAATGGTTAAAGACAGTCTCAAGCTTAAAGAAAAAGCATATAATTACACAAAGACTGGTAGCAGGTCAGAAGATCGGAAAGGATATCAAGGACAGCAAAGAATTACAAAAAGATTAATGAGGAGGGGAAAATTAGAGTATGAAAGAAAGCTAGCTAGTAATATAAAGACAGATAGTAAGAATTGCTGTAGATATTTAAATAAGAAAAGTTAAAGTGAGTGTGGGTCTGAAAGAGATTGTATCTGGGGAATCAGTCTGGAAAGCAGGGAGACGGTCTTCGGTCTTCACAATAGAGGACACAAATAACATCCGAAAGAGCTGTAAATCAGGAAATGGAAGGGAGGAAGGAACGCAGGAAAATTACAATCACCAGGGAAGTGGTATTAAGCAAATTGTTGGGGCTGCAGGCTGACAAATCCCCAGGTCTAGATGGACTTCACCCTAAGGTCTTGAAAAAAGTGGCTAGTGAGATAGTTGATGCACTCACTGGCTTTAATCTACCAAAATTCCTTAGATCCAGGGAAGATTCCATTAGGTTGGAAAATAGCAAATATAACTCCTTTATTCATAAAGGGAGGGAGACAGAAAGCAGGAAACTATAGGCCAGTTAGCCTAATATCTGTCATAGGGAAAAGTTAGAAGCTATTATTGAAGATATTATAGAAGGGCACTTACAAAACTTAACGGCAATCAAGGCAGAGTCAACATAGTTTTGTAAAAGGGAAATCATGTTTAACCAATTTATTGGAGTTCCTTTAAGAAGTCACATGTGCAGTGGATAAAGGGGAACCTGTGGATGTACTGCACTTAGATTTCCAGAAGATATTTGATAAAGTGCCACATCAAAGGTTATTGCAAAAAATAAAAACTCATGATGTACGGGGTAACATATTGGCATGGATAGAAGGTTGGCTAGCTAACAGGATGCAGAGAGTTGGCATAAACGGGTCTTTTTCTGGCTGGCAGGGTGTGACGAGTGGTGTGCGACAGGGATCAGTGCTGGGGCCTCAACTTTTTACAATTTATATAAATGACTTGGATGAAGCGACCGAAGGAATGGTTGCTAAATTTGCTGACAACACTAAGATAGGTAGGAAAGTAAATTGTGAAGAGGACGTAAGGAGGCTCCAAAGTGACATAGATAGGTTGGTTAAGTGAGTGGGCAAAGATCTGGCAAATAGAGTATAATGTGGGTAAATGTGAAATCATTCTTTTTGGCAGGAAGAGTAAAAAAGAAGCTTATCTAAATGGTCAGACATTGCAGAGCTCTGAGATTCAGAGGAATCTGGGTTTTCTGGTGCATGAATCATAAAAGGTTAGTATGTAGGTATAGTAGGTAATTAGGAAAGCTAATAGAGTGTTATCATTTATTACAAGGGGAATTGATTACAAAAGTAGGGAGGTTGTGCTTCAGTTGTACAGGGCATTGATGAGACCACATCTGGAGTGGTGTGTGCAGTACTGGTCTCCTTATTTAAAAGAGAGATGTAAATGCATTACAAGCAGTTCAGAGAAGGTTCACTAGACTGATACCAAGAATGGGCAGGTTGTCTCATGAGGAAAGACTGGACAGGTTAGGCTTGTATCCACTCAAATTAAGAGTAAGGTGACTTTACTGAAATCTTTCAAATCATGAGGGGTATTGACAGGGTGGATGTAGAGAGGATGTTTCCTCATGTGGGAGAATCTAGAACTAGGGGTCACAGTTTAAAAATCGCTCATTTAAGACAGAGAAGAAAAGTTTTTCTCTGAGGGTTGAGACGCTTTGGAACTCTCTTCCTCAAAAGGCGGTGGAAGCAGAGTCTTTGAATATTGATAAGGCAGAGCTAGATAGATTCTTGATTGACAAGAGAGTGAAAAGGTTATCGGGGGTAGGCAGGAATATGGGGTTGAGGTTACATTCAGATTAGCCACGATCTTATTACATGGCAGAGCAGGCTCAAGGGGCCGAGTGGCCTACTTCTGCTCCTAGTTCGTACGTTCGGGGCTTTAGCAGCACTGTGTTATAATAATCCTGGAGTTTGATGGTACCACAGTGGGGCTGATGGGAGCTTGGCATCATTGGGAGAATCCTTTGATCTGGTATCACTGAGGGAGAACCTGAGATTTAACAGAAGTATGAAAGGTGAACCAGAGGATTTGAATGCAAGGTTTGCCTCATGAGCGGATTGCTGGTGTCAGTCAGGAGTAAGGTTAGGGCAAGGAATGGGCTGTCAATATTGGTTGTGGTTTCGGTGGGGTGGGGTTGTTGTGGGGGGTGGTGGAAGACGAGGAAAGGGTCTCCCATTACTGATTTGTGATATCCAAAGGAATATATATAAACATTACATTTGATATTTTGTGATTGCCTACTGGGTTGCATGCGTCAATCTCTTGCAGCTGTAAAAATTATAATTACAACCAAAATAACAAATGGAAACAAGCCCTTTCAAAATTTAACTCATTTGCTTTTATTTTGAAAACAGTGACAAATGAAATGAAAGGCTGCCTCTCTGTCACTGTGGCTTTATATCGGACAGCTGTTAGTAATTAAAATGATTAAATTTCTTAATTGCCAGAGTGAAGTAACGAAGCTGCACGCTTCAAAATTCAATTTGTTTTTTGAAAAAGGAAAACCATCTCTGAGCACAATGTACTTTCTGAAGTTTATAGAACACAAAACAAAAGCTACAACAGGTGTGTATAGTTAGTAATCTTTTCTTTAATATCTAATTCACTCACATATATTTTAAAAACACATCCTCTCTTTAAAAATAATTCAATATAAAAATTTTATCCGAGAAAAAATTTTGAAATTAGACCTCTAACTTTACTTCAGCTAATTTGGAAATAAGAAAAACTGCTAGAAGATTGTATGAACACAGCTGATCGAACAATACTGATGCATCCTGGGACATCCGGAACATTGTACTCCTTCAGAGACCACAAAGCAAGTTCAGCTCAGAATCACATTCTGGGCAAAAGATCAGGGCCAAGCCAAGGCATTTCAAAGAAGCTGGGGCAATTAAATGAAAACCAAGAAAGGCAGACAAAAAAATCTGATAAATAATCCAACGGATAAAGTTTTTATTATGAAATATGCAATTTTGTCTTTTATAAAACGTTGGGCACTAGAAATTTCAGCTGATGAAATAATGGCAGTTGATAACTCATTTTCAGAAAGCACTGAACAATTTGTGGGAACTATGCTAACAGATTGAGCTTGACATACTATTACCATACTATACAGACAATATTACATTATACAGCTATTGTGCACAACACAGGCTATGATAGGGAAGTGTTAACATTTTTAACAATGAAGTAGCTATTACTGCATTACCTATAGGGGTTGCAGGTACTTACTTATCCATCATTAAACTGCATTACTTAAGAAATTTAATAAACATGCCTGATATTTTATTATAATTTAATACTCCTTTCACTACACATTCTGGAAGGGCAAGAGTGAAAATAACCTACACTGGCAAAAACATGTAAATTAAAAAAATTCAAATTTAAATTCAATTTTGAAAAATGGAAGAATGCATGTTTTCTCCAAAAAAATTCAGGAACGTGTAGCTTTGAAATGGAGGGATTTCTGGGAATATTACATTTGTTGAGAATAAACGTAGACATTCTGCATTCTTAACTAAAAGGAAAATTTCAACTCTTAATATCAAGAAACTCCATTATTTCCAATGGCCAACCATTGTCAATTGTTGCTGCAGTATCTTTGCTTTCCTGACAATTACTCAACTTTTCCCACAAAATGTTATTCTATATATCGTCAACTTATGTATTAAAAATCATTACATTTACTTTTACTTTATAATATGTTCATATCAAACTTTTTCCCTAATCTGCAGATGACTCATTCATAAAGCACCAAGTCTAGCAATGATTTAAACCCCAATACAGTTATTGACATGCATATATGTCCTCCTGCTTAAATGGACACTACTAGCTCTAAGTGACTGTTTTGCTAGCAGTTACAGCTGGTTCTTAATCACAAGCCTTTCTTTCACCCCTCCTTTTTTTCCTGAGGACCGGATTTTTCATCTGAATAACACAGAGCAGCTGCAGTCTTCTTTGCAAAGACAAAAAAAAAATATCTTTTTAACCAGCAAATTGAATGCAGGGATTGAGATGAAACCATGCTGTCAAGGACAGCTATACAGCAGGATTTCTTCTATTGTTAACATTTTCTTAACTCCTGGTGCAAAGTCACTGAGAACTGCCAGATATTAACATAGGACTGGAAGACATTTTCAATCTTTCAGTATGTTATTTAGAAAAGTGAGATATTTAATCCAACTACCTAAAATGTCTATTATCTTAAACATACCAATTAATACATAATTGTACAATTCTACATAGAAAAATAGGAGTAGGTCATTCGGCCCTTCGAGCCTGCTCCGCCATTCAATATGATCATAGCTGATCCACTATTTCAACGCCATACTCCTGTGCTCTCCCCATATCCCTTGACACCTTTAGAGTCCAGAAATCTATTTCCTTCTTAAATACGTTCGGTGACTTGGCCTCCACAGCCTTCTGTGGTAGAGAATTCCATAGGTTCACCACCCTCTGAGCGAAGTAGTTTCTCCTCATCTCAGTCCTAAATGGTTTACCCCATATCCTGAGACTGTGACCCCTTGTTCCAGATCCTCCAGCTAGAGGAAACATCATCCCTGCATCCAGTCTGTCCATCCCTGTCAGAATTTTATACGTTTCAACAAGATCTCTCATTCTTCTAAACTTCAGTGAATACAGGCCTAGTCGGCTCAATCCCTCCTCATACAACAATCTTGCCATCCCAGGAATCAGTATGGTGAACCTTCGCTGCACTTCCTCAATGGCCAGTATATCCTTTCTTGGTAAGGAAACCAAAACTGCACACAATACTCCAGGTGTGGTCTCACTAAGGCCCTGCACAGCTCCAGTAAGACATCCTTGCTCCTGGACTCAAGTCCTCTCACAATGAAGGCCAACATACCATTTGCCTTCTTAACTGCTTGCTGCATCTGCATGCTTGCTTTCAGTGATTGGTGTACAAGGATACCCAGGTCCCTTTGTACATCAACATTTCTCAATCTATCACAATTTAAATAATACTCTGCCATTCTGCTTTTTCCTGCTAAAGTGGATAACTTCACACTTATCCACGTCATACTGCATCTGCCATGTATTTTCCCACTCACTCAGCCTGTCTAAATCGCCTTGAAGCCTCTTAACACCCTCCACACCATTCACATTGCCACCAAGTTTCATGTCTTCAGCAAACTTAGAAATATTACATTTGGTTCCCTCATCCAAATCATTGGTATACATTGTGAATAGCTGGGGCCCAAGCACTGATCCCTGCGGTACCTCACTAGTCACCGCCTGCCACGCCAAAAAAGACAAATTTATTCCTACTCTGTTTCCTGTCTGCTAATCAATTCTCAATCCATGCCAATATATTATCCCCAATCCCATGTGCTTTAATTTAACACACTAACCTCTTATGTGGGACTTTATCAAAAGCTTTCTGAAAATCCAAGTTCACCACATCCACTGGTTCGCCCTTATCTATTCCGCTAGTTACATCCTCAAAGAACTCCAATCGATTTGTCAAAGATGATTTCCCTTTCATAAATCCATGTTGACTTTGTCATATCCCGTTGATATTTTCTAAGTGTCCTGTTATCACATCCTTTATAACAGACTCTAGCATCTTCCCTACTACTGAGGTTAGGCAAAATGGTCTGTAAATCATTGTTTTCTCCCTCCCTTTTTTAAATAGTGGAGGTACATTTGCCACCCTCCAATCTACCGGGACTGTTCCAGAATCTACAGAATTTTAGAAGATGACAACCAACACATCCACTATTTCCATGGCCACTTCCTTTAGTACCCTGGGATGTGGATTATCAGGCCCTGGGGATTTATCGGCTTTCAGTTCCATTAATTTCTCCAGCACTATTGTTTTAGTAATACTAACTTCCTTCAATTCCTCCTTCTCACTAGACCCCTGGATCCCTAGTATTTCTGGGATGTTATTTGGGTCTTCCTCCGTGAAGACAGAACTAAAGTCGTTGTTTAATCGTTCTGCCATTTCCTTGTTTTCTATTATAAATTCTCCCATTTCAGACTGTAAGGGACCTAAATTTATCTTCACTAATCTTTTTCTTTTTACATACTTATAGAAGCTTTTGCAGTTGGCTTTTATGTTCCTTGCAAGTTTGCTCTCATACTCTATTTTTCCCCTCTTAATCAATCTCTTGGTCCTCCTTTGCTGAATTCTAAACTGCTCCCAGTCCTCAGGCTTTCTAATTTTCGAGCAACTTTATATGACTCCTCTTTGGATCTAATATTTTCCTTAATTTCTTTTGTTAGCCATGAGTGGGCCATTTTCCTGTTGTGCTTTTGCACCAGAAAGGAATGTATAACTGTTGCAACGCATACATTTGTTCCTTAAATATTAGCCATTGTCTATCCACTGTCATGCCTTTTAATGAAGTTCCCCAATCTATCTTAGCCAACTCACACCTCACACCTTCGTAGTTTCCTTTGGTAAGAATTAGGACCCCTAGTTTCAGATTGGACTACTTCACTTTCCATCCTAATGAAGAATTCTATCATGCTATGGTCACTGTTCCCTAAAGGAGCCCGCACAA
Source organism: Cetorhinus maximus (assembly GCF_964194155.1). Lineage (NCBI taxonomy): Eukaryota > Metazoa > Chordata > Chondrichthyes > Lamniformes > Cetorhinidae > Cetorhinus > Cetorhinus maximus. Next base: position 77,496,253 of record NC_135880.1, on the reverse strand, counting down.
GAAGATTATTAATTAGGGCCTTCTCATTGCACAATACCAAATCTAGGATAGCCTGTTCCCTAGTTGGTTCCTCGACATACTGGTCTAAAAAACCATCTCGCACACACTCCAGGTGGTCATCCGCCACAGTATTATTGCTACTTTGGTTTGCCCAGTCTATATGTAGATTCAAGTCACCCATGATTACTGTAGCACCCTTGTTACATGCATCTCTAATTTCCTGTTTATTGCCATCCCCTACCATATCTCTACTGTTTGGAGACCTATAGACAACTCCCACTAATGTTTTCTGCCCTTTGTTGCTTCTTAGCTCCACCCAGACTGATTCTACATCTAGATTTTCTGAGCCAATATCTTCTCTCACTATCACACTGATTTCATCCTTAACTAACAAAGCCACGCTGCCATTTTTATCTTTTTGCCTGTCCATCCTAAATATTAAGTTCCCAGCCTTGATCACCCTGCAGCCACGTCTCCGTAATCGCAATCATATCATACCATTTACATATATCTGCGGTTAATTCATCTATTTTATTGCGAATGCTCCATGCATTCAGATACAGTGCCTTTAGAGTTGTCTTTTTAACATTTTTGCGCATTGTTTTGTGCAATATGCATTGCTCAAATACAAGGGACTTCCATGTCAATAGAATGTCTACTTGGGTCTGTTAATAATTTCTTCCATTCCTGCAGGAAGCTCTTTTACATCTCACTGCTATTTGCATTCTTGTAGTTGTGATTTGGAACAAGCAGTCACTCTTGACTCTTGCATTCTAGTACGCTGATCACAATTAATTATATTCAAACTTTTAGGTTTTCCCTGCCAATTTGCTCCCCTGCTCCTAGAAAAATTTTTCTTTAACATGCATATATTTTATAACTTGTTTGCAAGTATCTGTAGCATAAATGTCATAAGTGAATTTTAAGAGCCAGAAATAGAATTTGCAATGTATGATTATTACATTGAAGTCATGAGCTAAACTAACCATCATGCCTATAATTTTTTTTTAAAAATTCATTCACGGGATGTGGACTTCGCTGGCTGGACCAGCATTTATTGCCCATCCTTAGTTGCCCTTGAGAAGACGGTGGTGAGCTGCCTTCTTGAACCGCTGCAGTCCATGTGGTGTAGTTACAACGACAGTGCTGTTACAAAGGGAGTTCCAGGATTTTGACCCAGCGACGGTGAAGGAAGTAAAGCAATATATTTCCAACTCAAGGTGGTGAGAGACTTGGAAGGGAACTCCAGGTGTTCCCATCTTCTGTTGCCCTTGTCAATCTAGATGGTAGTGGTCGTGGGTTTGGAAGGTGCTGTCTAAGGAGCCTTGGTGAATTCCAGCAGGTCATCTTATAGATGGTACACACTGCTGCTACTGGCATCGGCGGTGGAGGGAGTGAATGTTTGTGGATGTGTTGCCAATCAAGCGGGTTGCTTTGTCCTGGACAGTGTCAAGCTTCTTGAGTGTTGTGGGAGCTGCACTCATCCAACCAAGTGAAGAGCATTGCATCACACTCCTGACTTGTGCCTTGTAGATGGTGGACAGGCTTTGGGCAGTCAGGAGGTGAGTTACTCATCACATGATTCCTAGCCTCTGACCTGCTCTTGTAGCCACAGTATTTGTATGGCTAGTCCAATTCAGTTTCTGGCTAATGGCAACCCCCAGGATATTGATAGTGGGGGATTCAGTGATGGTAATGCCACTGAATGTCATGGGGCAATGGTTAGGTTCTCTCTTGTTGTAGATGGTCATTGCCTGACACTTGTGTGGTGTGAATGTTACTTGCCACTTGTCAGCCCAAGCCTGGATATTGTCCAGGTCTTGCTGCATTTGGACATGGACTGCTTTAGTATCTGAGGAGTAGTGAATGGTGCTGAACATTGTGCAATCATCAGAGAACATCCCCAGTTCTGACCTTATGATGGAAGGAAGGTTGCATGCTGCTTTTGCTGTTTGGCATGCAAGTAGTTCTGTGTTGTAGCTTCACCAGGTTGACACCTCATGTGTGCCTGGTGCTGCTTCTGGCATGCCCTCCTGCACTTTTCACTGAACCAAGTACTGCTTGATAGCATTGTTGATGTCCCCTTCCATTACTTTACTGATGATCAAGAGTAGACTGATGGGGCGGTAATTGGCCGGGTTGGATTTGTACTGCTTTTTGTGTACAGAACATACCTGGACAATTTTTCACAAAGGTGACAGTGTTGTAGCTGTACTAGAATACTTGGCTAGGGGTGTGGCAATTTCTGGAGCACAAGTCTTTAGTACTATTCCCGGAATATTGTCAGGGCCCATAGCCTTTGCAGTATCCAGTGCCTTCCACCTTTTCTTGATATCACTTGGAATGAATCGAACTGGCTGAAGACTGACATCTGTGATGCTGGGGACCTCCGGAGAAGGCCGAGATGGATCATCCACTCACCACTTCTGGCTGAACGTTGTAGCAAATGCTTCAGCCTTATCTTTTGCACTGATGTGCTGGGCTCCCCCATCATTGAGGATGGGGATATTTGTGGAGCCTCCTCCTCCAGTAAGTTGTTTAGTTGTCCACCACCATTCACAACTAGGGCTGGCAGGACTGCAGAGCTTACATCTGATCTGTTGGTTGTGGACCAACAGAGATCAGATCTAATTTTTGTTACAAACTGATAGTAATGAGATTAATTTCTATTCAGAAGGCTTGCCTTCACATGCACATCATATTGGATAAAGGAAATTATTTTTGATTGGAGGATTAGCTTGATTACTGTCAATTTAAATTCAGAGATGCATCCCATCATAGCTGAGACATGCCATGTTGATGTCCCAGTTTTAATCATAGTGTGTTCCAAGCTAACTGATCCCAGCTCAAATCACCGTATGGATGCCATATTTGTCCCATTGATTTGTTTTCCTATCTATTTTGGTTCCAAACTCAAAAACTGAACTCTGATGAAAGATCACAGGCCTGTGACAGTAACTGTTCTCTCTCCACAGATGCTGCCACCTCCACTATGCATTTCCAGAGTTTCTGTCTTTATTTGTTCAATATTCTGGTTGGTGCAGGTGTACTTGGTTGTAATAGTGTGTGTTGAGACTGACATAAGAACAGGTAGATGAAAAGAAACCTCATGTCCTTTAGAGGAGGAAATCTGCTGTCTTTACCTGGCACAGTAGCATTAATACCGACCAAGCTGGCAGAGTCCTGAAGGACATAGCTGCTAGACTGGGTCTGTGGCAGGTGGTGAGGGAAAAAACTATTTGAACTCCTCCCCACCAATCTACCTGTTGCAGATGCATCTGTCCATGACAGTATTGGTAGGAGTAATCACCACACAGTCCTTGTGGAGACAAAGTCCCACCTTCACATTGAGGACACCCTCCATCATGTTGTGTGGCACTGTGCTTAATGAGATAGATTTTGAACATATCTAGCAACTCAAAACTCAATGAGGCACCATGGCCATCAGCAACAGCAGAACTGTATTTGACCACAATGTGTAACCTCATCGCCCAGCATATCCCCCACTCTAGCATTATCACCAAGCCAGGGGATCAAGCCTGGTTCAATGAAGAGTACAGGAGGGCATGCCAGGAGCAGCACTAGGCATAGCTAAAAATGAGGTGTCAACCTGAAGCTACAACACAAGACTACTGGCATGCCAAACAGCAGAAGCAGCACATGATAGACAGAGCCAAGTGATCCCATAACCAATGGATTAGATCTAAGCTCTGCAATCTTCAGGAGATGGCAGCTCCACAAATAGCCACATCCTCAATGATGGGGGAACTCAGCACATCAGTGCAAAAGACAAGGCTGAAGCATTTGGCACTTCTGGCTGAAAATAGTTGCAAGTGGATAATCCATCTTGGCCTCCTCCTGAGGGCCCCACAGCATCACAGGTGCCAGACTTCAGCAAATTCAACTCACTCCAAGTGATATCAAGGAACGGCTGAAGGCACTGGAGACTGCAAAGGCTATGAGCCCTGACAACATTTCAGCAATAGTACTGAAGACTTGTGCTCCAGAACTAGCCGTACCCCTAGCCAAACTGTTCCAGTACAGCTACACATTGGCATCTACCTGGCCAATTACTGAGTAGATGTGGAAAATTGCCCAGGTACGTCCTGTCCACAAAAAGCAGGACAAATTCAAACAGGCCAATTACCACACCATCAGTAAAGTGATGGAAGGTGTCGCCGACAGTGCTGTTAAGCAGCAGTTATTCGCAGTTACCTGCTCACTGACACTCAGTTTAAGTTTCACCAAGTCCACTCAGTCACAGAGTGACTGCCCTTGATATCAAGGCTGCATTTGACTGAGTGTGGCATCAACAAGCCCTAGAAAAACTGAGTCATTGGGAATCAAGGAGAAAACTCCATTGGTTGGAGTCATACCTAGCACAACGCAAAATTGTTGTGGTTGTTGGTGGCTAATCATCTAAGTCCCAGGACATCACTGCAGGAGTTCCTCAGCGTAGTTCCTAGGCCCAATCATCTTCAGCTGTTTAATCAGTGACCTTCCCTCCAACATAAGGTCAGAAGTGAGGATGCTCGCTGATGATTGGACAATATTCAGCACCATTCGCGACTCCTCAGATACTGGAGCAGTCCGTACCCAAACACAGCAAGACCTGGACAACATTCAGGTTTGAGCTAATTAAGTGGCAAGTAACATTCACGCCACAGAGGTGCCGGACAATGATCATCTCTCAACAAGGGAGAAACTAACCCTCTCCCCTTGACATTCAATGGAATTACCATCACTGAATCCCCCACTATCAACATCCTGGGCCAGCCATATAAATACTGTGGCTACAAGATCAGGTCAGAGGTTGGAATTCTGCAGCAAGTAACTCCCTCCCGACTCCCCAGAGCCTGTCCACCATCTACAAGGCGCAAGTCAGGAGTGTGATGGAATACTCTCCACTTGCCTGGATGAGTGCAGCTCCAACAACACTCAAGAAGCTTGACACCATCCAGGACAAAGCAGCCCACTTGATTGACAGCCCATTCACCACCTTCAACATTCATTCCTCCCACCACCAATGCACAGTGGCAGCAGTGTGTACCATCTACACAATGCAGTGCACAACTCACCACGGCACATTCAAAAGCACCTTCCAAACCAGCGACCTCTATCACCTAGAAGGAGAAGGGTAGCAGATGCATGGGAGCACCACCACCTTCAAGTTCCCCTCCAAGCCACACACCATCCTGACTTGGAACTATATCCCTATTCCTTCACTATCGCTGGTCAAAATCCTGTTACTCCCTTCCTAACAGCACTTTGGGGTGTTCCACACATGGATTGCAGTGGTTCATGGCGGCAGCTCGCCAACACCCTTTCAAGAGCAATTCAGGGTGGGCAATAAATGCTGGTCTAGCCAACAATGCCTGCATACTATGAATGAATAAAACAAAATAAATGTTGCAAATTTTGTGCATAGTTTTGTGGTGCTTTGATTCTCCCATCTGAAGACATTAATTCCTTAAATTCTTTCATCCCTAAATGTTTCCAGTTTATAAAAAGGGTTTGAATTTATTTGTTATACGTGATCATGCTGATTGAATATTTTGGATCAGTTAGATAACCACCATGAAAAGTAAACTATGCTATTAAATTATGGGGCAAATTCTCCGCAAGTCTCAGCTGAATAAGGCACTGAGTAACAGACGTGCAACATTGATGTTCTACTTTTAGTCATAGTTGCTGCAATATGCCTTTAAGGGATAGCAGCATGCCATCACGAAAATGGAAGTGTGCCATGTGATCCAATCTTAGTTTCACTTTTGCCTGTAAACAGAAGACAGACCTGCTGCTGATGTCATCAAACTTTCTACCTTTGTATAAATGTTCTCATGTGCCTAGTCTCAATAAATGAACCCACAGAATGTTTACCCAATCCCTTACGAGTGAGTAATGCCTTTATATCAATATAAAAACATGACATGGTATTCAGCAGTGGTCAAGCAGGATGGCAGCAAGATTAAGTGTAGGTACAACTGCCTTAGATCGTGCTACTTGCCATTAGATGGCCCTCAACATTTTGGTCAGACCGCAATGAGTCGCAGCATCAGAGTGTGTTGAAATCACAGTGTGGTGACTACACAGAAAAGCTTTGAAGACAGTGAAGATAGTGCTCAAGAGCCCTGTGGTGAGATTGCAGTGGAAGCCTGTCAGTTCAGTGAGTGGGATAGCTTGCCGAGGGGACCAGCACTGAGTTAGCTCAATCAGGAAAGGCGAATGACCAGGGTGTGGGCCAGTTCAAAAGCAAGGGAGAGTCAAACAAAAGCAAAAAAAAAAAAATCAGCCAGAGAAGGTTTCATTATAACAGGCGGAGCTTCAGAAAAGGGTGCGAAAGCGGCTACAGAAACACTTACCCCAGCTAGTGTAGGAGAAGGTCGGTCAAAGTGATATTGTCAAAATGTCCACAAAATTCCCCAGTTTGAATTGGGATGCAGCTGACCTACCTTCCAAATTCAAAATGTTTAAACAGCGTTCAGAACTATGGTTTCTTGATTCAGGTATGTCTGAACCAGACAAACAAGCCATAAAAATTCACCTAGTAATTGGGAATGAAAGTCTACACAGGCTGAACACGTCAGGATTAACAGAAGAGCTAACGGATCCCCAGAAGATATGGACTACACTGGAAGACCAGTTCAGAATCAAGTTAAACTTCCATATTCATCGACTACAGTTCATGTCATTTCAATAACAGCCTACAGAATCCATAGACCGCTTTGTCAGCAGATGTAGCGAAAAGGATACAGAGTGTGATTTTTCAGACGCAGAGCTAGCAAACACAATTGTTGAGTTGGCGATTGCATCCACTCCCATGGAAGCAATCCAGAAAGATCTGCTAGACAAGTCCAAAGTGTATAGCGTAGAAGAGCTGCTCAAGGATGGACTTACGTACAAAGTGATCCTCGCAGGTCAACAAAACTTACAGGTCCTAGGTACAACCCAAATTGTTGACACTCACTAGAACACCCAAACCATCAAAACATGGAAGGTGTGGCCTTTTGCATGCAACAAGCAAATGCCTAGCTTTTCATCAGTTCTGCAAGGCATGTGGCAGAAAGGGCAATTGGCAGCCAGAAAGGGCAATTGGCAGCCCGCAGTGCACTAGAGCAAAGGCTGATGCAGCTACATAGAGCCGTGCACTGATCCAAACAGATCATACACAATGGGTCCATTCAAGCAGTAGGAATGACCATCTGCTATCCCATCAGAAACATATACATGAGGTGATTGACAAACCAGAAAATGACGATGATGTGCATGATGAGACGAAGTGGGGTGAACACATGTTTCACACAGTCAATCTCATGGTAAACACGCATGCTGTTGCACCATCCAAAATATTTGTCAAGATTCCAATTATCTTCCCCACTCATTATTGGCTAAGATTGACACAGGGGCAAATGTCAACGTTCTGCCCCTGCGAATTCTAAAAGGCATGTATCCATAGACATGGAAGGCCATGGCGAAATCTACTACTGCAAAACTTTCAGCATACAACAGTTCACTAATTTCATGTGCAGGTTCCATAGTCCTGGAGTGCAAGTATAATCAATCCTCCTGGGTGCCACAGATGTTCTACATTGTGGAAACTAAGGCCCAGCGATTGTAGGTCTACCAGCAGGCCGTGACCTCACATTAATAATCCATGGAATTAGTTGGACATGACAAGGCAGACCAACCTCAGAAACTACTCCCATCACCTCAGTTAACAACCTAACATCAAATATCCAGAATGTTAACAAAATTGGCAGTTTCAAGGGAGCTGCAATGTTAAGCCTGCAGGAGAATGCAAGTTCATCAACTGATCTGGTACGTCTTGCACAATGCAAATGCCGCAGCTACAAGAAGAAACTGCAGAAGATTCTACACTACAGAAACTGTGGATAACCATCATCGTGGATGGCCAGATTCAATTCAACATGTCCACAAACATGAGACCATTTTGGCTTTACCAGGATAAGCTAGGCATCTCTTGGGGAGTAATTTTTAAAGGCAGGCAGGTCCTCGTACCGAAATCTTTACAACCTGATATTCATCAACAACTTTATCACTCACATATGGGCTTAGATTGGACAAGGAAACTCACAAGAGAGACAGTCTATTGGCTGGGTGTGAACAATTATACTGAAGTCGTGGTCAAGAAGGGTGAGGCATGTCAAGAGCATATGCCAAATCAGCACAAATAACCACTCATTCCACATGAAGTTCCCACCCATTCTTCCTCCAAAATCACATCCAACCTCTTTCCGTGTCGATGGCACTGACTGCTTTGTCATCGTTGACTACTTTACCAATTACCCCATTATTCGACAATTACACAATACATCAAGCACAACTACCATGCAGACACTCTGCCATTTTCAGTTTATTTGGTGTGCCTATGGAGATCATTATGGTTAACAGTCTGCAATTTATTGCTAAGCCATTTCAGGATACGTAAGAGAAGTGGAATATCAGTCACACTACTTCTCCTCATTACCCTAGATCTAACGGCCTATTGAGCGAATGATTCACACAGTGAAACCCCTAATTCTCAAATGTAGACAGACCAAGCAAGATCTATGCATTGCAATATTATATCTGAGAGCAACACCTTTACGTGCAACTATTCAATCACCAGCAGAGCTCATGTTTGGCCGACTAGTGCATACTAATCTACCTATTCTTACCCATTCTACTCTCTCAAATTAGGGAGCAACTTTAAAAACTTCAAGAAAAGATGCCAGTGTGCACAATAAAAATGCAGGTACAGGATTGTCACATCTACAGCTGGGTCAAGAAGTTAGCATCCAGGAGCCCACTGACAGGACGTGGCAACCAGCTGAGGTAATAATGATTTGCTCGAAACCAAGGTCCTGTGAAGGCACAATGGTAAGGCATAATGAAGACACATCAGATCCATTCCAGCTCCTCAACCACTGTGCAGTCCTACTGCATTTAGGACAAGATCCCAAATGCAACCAGGAACAACATCCAAGAATGACAATTCTGCAGATCACTGAGAGCTATTTAAGAAACCTCCAGACAATTTCTGGGCATACCAGCAGATTACCTCTACGCTTTAGAGACTCAGATTTATCAGCTCAATACACTTACATAATGGTAACTAAACATTAACATGCACTGTAAATTGTTATACTTATTTGGAAAGTAGGGAAATATCTTTAAAAAGAGGGATATTGTAATATGCCTTTCAGGGGTAACAGCATGCCATCACTAGAATGGAAGTGTACCATGTAATCCAGTCTTAGTTTCGCTTTTGCCTGTGAGCAGAACACCGCACAGCTCTAATGGCTTCAAGCTTTCTACATTCGTATAAATGTTCTCAAGTGCCTGGTCTCAATAAATGAACCCACAATGTGTTTACGCAATCCCTTATGGTGCCTTTATATCAATATAAAAACACAATAGTCTGTGCCAAGTTAACTCATCCCAGCTCGATCGAAAGTATGGGTGTCATATTTGCCCCATTGATTCGGTTCTGAGAAGTTAAAAACTATGGATGAGGTTGCTATGGAGATAAAAGCTAATTGCAGTGGTGTCGGGTTCCAGCCTGACTTGCGGCAGCTGGTCTGAGCAGACAGTTCAGAACACAGAACTCATGTGAGGGGAAGGAAGCGAAGCTCTCTGAAAATATCAGGTTTTTTTTTGACAGTAGGAAGAAAATACATCTCCAGACGCTCCTGGTGAAGCAACATGCTAATGAGCTGAAAAGGACTGAATCCCAAAAGCGGTGTGAAGAGCTCAGGCATGCCAATGAGCTGTTTGTAACAGAGGACAAGACCGTGAACCAGGTGTGTTGGTTGGCCAATTGAAAATGAACTCTGGAAGGCTACACCATCAGGACTGTCATAACCTGAGTTAGAGAGGGTTTTGTAAACATGTGCCTGGTCAGGGTTAACCGTATCCAGGTACCTCAGATAGATTAGAGCTGTCAGTCAAAGCGACTCGAAGGCCACAACCATTGATTGGGAAAAGTCAGAAATCCTACACACCAGAGGCAGAGGTGGAAAGGTTATGAGATCGCACATGGTGCCATATTTGTGCATGGAAGTAATGAGACCGAATGTGAGGTGCATCTTAGTCATATTGACTATTTAAAGAGAAATGTACCTTTTTCTTTGAAATAGCATTTCTTTTTTTAATGATTGAATGATTTTGGTTTTGGTTTGATTGTTACCATAAGACATAGGAGCAGAAGTTAGCTATTCAGCACATTGAGTCTGCTCCACCATTCAATGAGAGCATGGCTGATCTGATAATCCTCAACTCTACTTTCCTGCCTTTTCCCTGTAACCCTTTATTTCCTTCCTGATTAAAAATCTGTCTATCTCAGCCTTGAATATACTTAATGACCCAGCCTCTACAGCCCTCTGTAGTAAAGAATTCCACAGCTTCACTACCCTCTGAGAGAGAAAATTCCTCCTCATCTCTGTTTTAAATGGGCACCCCCTTACACTGAGATTATGTCCTCTGGTCCTAGACTCTCCCACAAATGGAAACAACCTGTCAAGCCCCCTAAGAATCTTATATGTTTCAATAAGGTTGCCTCTCATTCTTCTCAATTCCAATGAGTACAGGCCCAAACTACTCAACCTCTCCTCATAAGAAAATCTCTCCATACCCGGGATCAACCTAGTGAACCTTCTCTGGACTGCCTCCAATGCCAGTATACCTTTCCTTAGATGAGGGAACCAGAATTGTTCACAGTATTCTAGGTGTGGTCTAACTAGTGCCTTGTATAGTTTCAGCAAGACTTCCCGATTTTTATGCTTCATTCCCTTTGAAATAAAGGCCAACATTCCATTTGCCTTTCCTATAACTTGTTGAACTTGTATGTTAGCTTTTTGGGATTCATGCACAAGGACTCCCAAATCTCTCTGTGTTGCAGCCTTCTGCAGTCTTTCTCCATTTAAATAATATTCAGCTCCTCTATTCTTCCTGCCAAAGTGCATAACCTCACATTTTCCCACATTATATTCCATCTGCCACGTTTTTGCCCACTCACTTAACACGTCTATATCCCTCTGTAGACTTGGTGTCATCCTCACCACTTGCCTTCCCACCTACTTTTGTGTCATCCGCAAACCTGGCGATAGTACATTCATTTCCCTCATCTAAGTCATTAATATATATTGTAAATAATTGAGGCCCCAGCACTGATCCCTGTTGCACTCCACTAGTTACAGTTTTTCATCCCGAAAGTGACCCCTTATCCAAACTCTCTGTCTCCTATTAGTTAGCCAATCCTCTATCCATGCTAATATACTAACTCCAACACTATTGGGGGCTTTTATCCTATTAAGTAGCCTTATGTGCAGTACCTTGTCGAACGCCTTTTGGAAATCTAGATATATTACATCTACTGGTTCCCCTTTATCTATCCTGCTTGTTATCTCCTCAAAGAATTCTAATAAATTTGTTAGGCATGATTTCCCCTTCATGAAGCCATGCTGACTCTGCTTGATTAGATTATAAGTTTCTAAATGCTCTGCTATTACATCCTTTATAATAGACTCTAACATTTTCCCAATGACAGATGTTAAGCTAACTGGCCTATAGTTACCTGTTTTTCCTCTCCCTCCCTTTTTGAATAAGGGTGTTTGTTACATTGGCCATTCTCCAATCCTCTGGGATTTTTCCAGGGTCTAAGGATTCTTGGAAGATTACTACCAATGCATCCATTATCTCTGTAGCTACTTTTTTTTTAATATCCTAGGATGCAACCCATCAGGGTCCAGGGGACTTATTGGCCTTTAGCCCCATTAGTTTCCCTAGTACGTTTTCTCTACTGATAGTTATTGTATTTATTTCCTATCTCCACCCCCCCACTCCCTTGTGCCCCTTGATTATTTAGTGTTTTTGGAATGCTATTAGTATCTTCCACTGGGAAGACTGATGCAAAGTATTTATTCAACTCCTCTTCCATTTCCTGGTTCCCCATTATTATTTCCCCAGCTTCATTCTCTAAGGAGCCTATGTTCACTTTGGCCTCTCTTCCTTCCTATATATTTAAAGAAGTTCTTACTGTCCATTTTTATATTACTTGCTAGTTTACCCTCAAAATTTATTTTCTTCCTTTTTTTGGTCATCTTTTGTTGGCTTTTAAAACTGTCCCAATCCTCTGGCTTACCACTAATATTTGCCACATTGTATGTTTTTTCTTTCAATTTGATACTATCCTTAACTTCCTTGGTCAACCATGGTTGGTTTATCCCCTTCCTTAAATCTTTCTTGCTCACTGGGATATATCTTTGTTGTGAGTGATGAACTATTTTCTTAAACGTCTGCCATTGTTCATCAACCATCTTTTCTGCTAAACTGCTTTCCCAATCCATTCCAGCCAACTCTGCCCTCATTCCATTGTAATTACCCTTATTTAAGTTTAGTACTGTTGTTTCTGACCCCAGTTTCTCACTCTCAAACTGAATGCTAAATTCTACCATGTTATGGTCACTGTTTACTAGGGTATCTTTAACTCTGAGATAATTTATTAAACCTGCCTCATTACATATTACCAGATTCAAAATAGCCTGATCCCTGGTTGGATTCACAACATATTGTTGCAGCGGGAGTTTTAAAAACTGAAAACTTATCTTTCCATTTGCGTCATGGGGATTCCTTTCTTTTAAAAGGAATCTAAGGAAGTTAAAAGGTCTAAATGAAGATCATAACACTACCAAACTAATCTTCAGATGGGATAATCAAAACACCACAAAGCTATAGACAAGAATTTACAACAATGGTGGATTTCTTTTCATCTACCTGTTCTTACGTCAGTCTCAACAAAAACTATTATAAACAAGCACACCAACCAGAATATTGAACAATAAAAGCTAAAAATGCTAGAAATGCTCAGCAGGTCTGATAGTATCTGCGGAGACAGGGTTAATGTTTCAGGTCTGTGACCTTTCATCAGAATTCTGATGCTGCTAGACCTGAGTATTTCCAGCACTTTCTGTTTGTATTTCAGATTTCCAGCATCCACAATCTTTTCCCTCAGAATAAAGAACATCCTTTCCAGCTTTTGAAATACATAAATTTGGTTAAAAGCATCTGTAATCGTGTTTCTGGAAAATTTATGTTGATTAGAATAAGGTAGTTAAAGAAAACATATTTGAAACATTCAAGTTTCTGCACTTCTCAAATCAAAAATTCCTGATATGCATCCTCTCCAACTGTTTCAAGAATGTCACAATAATTTTGGGAAATGAACTGTGAATAGAGTATACATCTTTCCTCCAAGAACCTCCCTCAAATGAGCTATTTAATAAAACACTTTTTCCTTCATGATGGGAGTAATGTGTAAAAGGTCATTCCTGCCTGACTAGTAATATACAAATAGCACTAAATTTCTTCAGTCTGTCATTTGCAAAGACCAAGATGGAGATGAGCATCAAAACCACAATGATGCCTGGACTGGAAAATTGTATCCAAAGGCATTGAGAAGAATGGGACGACGAAAGGATAATGTTACAATGAGGAACAAAAATTTGGAATGTCTTTCAAAAGCCTCAACATATTAACAGCATTCGCAAGGCTGAACGGGCAGAAAATCAAAGTGACGGGCAAAAGGTTAAGGAAAGATTATCAGCATTCTAGCCTGAATTCACAGTTGAACATAAGAAATAGGAGTAGGCCGTTCGGCCCCTCAAACCTGCCCCGCCATTCAATAAGATCATGGCTGATCTGCCCCAGGCTTCAACTCCTCTTTCATGCCAGCTCCTCGTAGCCCTCAGCTCCCCGATATTTCAAAAATCTATCTACCTCTTTTTTAAATGCTTTCAGTGATCTAGCCTAGGTTATTAGATGCATCAGTTCCATGGTGCGTGTTAGCAGGTGTTCTAACAACAGATAGCAAAGCTCTTCTCAAGCTTTCGGCTGTGTCCAGACCACCCTATGGGCATTGCCAGGTAGATTCAACAATGCCTGCAAATATGGTCGGTGGTATCTTGGAAAGTCTGGCATGTCAAATTTCGCTGAGTGACTTTCATATGCCTTACTTCAGACAGTACCACAGAAGGCATGATATGCTCAGTTTGAATTTTAAAATTTCCATTCATGGGATGTAAGCATCACTGACAAGGTAGCATTTATTGCTCATCCCTAATTGCCCTTAAGGTGATGGGGAGCCAGCTTCTCAGGCACCTCATTTTTAGCTATGCTTGATGCTGCTCCTGGCATGCTCTCCTACATGCCTTATTAAACCAACACTGGTTCCCTGGCTTGATGGTAATGGTAGAGTGAGAGGTTTATGTCACACTCTGAGGTTATAAATTGTGCTTGAATACAATTCTGCTGCTGCTAATATCCCACAGTGCCTCATGGATGCCCAAGTGTTGGAATGTTAGATCTGTTGTAAATTGATCCTATTTAGCACAGTGATAGTGCCCACAGTACGATAGAGACTACCTTTGTGGTGGTAAGCACGAGACCTCATGGGGTCCGGAGTCAACGTCGAGGACTCCCAGTGCCATTCACTCTCAACCGTTTAACACTGTTCTGCCACTTCTGGTGGGTCAGTCCTGCCAGTGGGACAGGACATACCCAGAGATAATGATGAAGGAGTTAAGGACACATGGCGGTAAGATATCTGAGTAAGGCTAGTCTGTGGGACAGCTCTCCCAAATTTCCACAAAGTCCACAGATTTTAGTGAGGACGACTTTGCAGAGTTGACTGAGCACGGCAAGGCTTTGTTGTTTTTTGTGCCTAAGTCAATATTTGATGTTTTGTGACTTTTCTGTGGCAGCCTTTATTTTTAATTCTTTCACGGGACATGGGCCACACTGGCTAGGCCAGCATTTTTATTGTCCATCCCTAACTGCCCTTGAGGTGGTGGTGGTGAGCTGCCTTCTTGAATCGCTGCAACCCATGTAGGTACACCCACAGTGCTGTTTATGAGAGAGTTGCAGGATTTGACCCAGCGACAGTGAAGGAACAGCAATATAGTTCAAAGTCAGGATGGTATGTGGTTTGGAGAGGAACTTGCAGGTAGTGGTGTTCCCATGCATCTGCTGCCCTTATCTTTCTAGGTGGTAGAGGTCACAGGTGTGGAAGGTGCTGTCGAGGATCCTTGCTGAGTTGCTGTAGTACATATTGTAGATGGTACATACTGCTGCCACTGTGCTTTGGTGGAGGAGAGAGTGGATGTTGAAGGTGGTGGATGGGGCGCCAATACAACCAAATGGTTTGTTAGCCCAATTCAGCCATAATGCTGTGGGTCTGGAGTCATATGTAGACCAGACCTAGTCAAAATAGCAGATTTCCTTCCTTGAAGGACATTAATGAACTAGATGGGCTTTACAACAATCCATTTCATGATCATTACTGAGACTAGCTTTTTATTCCCGATTTATTAATTAATTGAATTTACAGTCCCCAACTATTATGGTGGATTTGAATTCGTTGCTGGAGCATTCGTCCAGGCCTCTCGATCATCAGGTCAGTAACATGATTACTATGTTACCGTTCCCGTTGGTCTCAAGGTTCAGAAAACCGGGCCACTGAGTTGCGACACGTTGGTTCAAATTGGTGTTCAGCGGCATTTAGGACAGGAGAAAAAGAGCCATAGAACCATAGAAGGTTACAAGTCATCACATCTTGCCAACCGTCCAAAAATAATCCCCAAGCCCCACTCTTTCCCCATAGACCAAGCATCTTCCTCTGCTTCAAACGTTCATCCAATTTTCAGTAAAAAGTTCAACAGTAGTTGCCTCAGCCGGTCCTGTAGTACAGCATTCTATGCACTAACAACTCTAACAATTCTCCTCGCACTCAAATCACAAATGCAAATTGTTAACACTTTGTCACTGACGCATTAACCAAAGAAAATACTTTTCCCTATTTAAAACTTTTCAAAATTTTCAAGTCCTCTATTTATTCCCTTTCTGCTACAGTGAAATAGACCAAATTATCTTACTTCTCTTTGATTTATAAAGTTTCTCATTCTTTGGTATATCATGCTGAATCCACCCTTTGCTATGCTTTTCCATATGGAGCAACCAAAGCCACAGTAGTCTCTAAATGTGACCTAAACAATGTTTGCCTTTCATTTAAATAAACTCTTTGCTCTTGTACTTTATAAATCTCAAAATATTCTGGGACTATATATAAAATTATTATTTACATGTACTCATAGTTCCGAAGAATTATGTATTTGCATCCCTAGGTCTGTGTTCCTCAACAATCTTCAGTATTTTTGCATTGAGTGTATGTTCCCATTCCACACTTTTTCTTTCAAAATGCTCACATCACATTTGCCTACGTTAAGTTACATCTGCAACCTAGCTACTCATATCGCTGATTTGTCTCTATGTCCATCCGAAGTCTTTTGCAGTTATCCTCACTATTTATCAAACACTGCTTTGCATCATCTGGGTCATGCTTGCAGACAGACTGAAGGTGTTCCACAAAGCAGTCACCCAGTCTGCGTTTGGTCTCTCCAATGTAGAGGAGACTGCATTGGGAGCAGCGAATGCAATAGACCAAATTGAAGGAGATGCAAGTGAAGCGCTGCTTCACCTGAAAGGAGTGTTTGGGCCCTTGGGTGGTGAGGAGGTAAAGGGGCAGGTGTTGCACCTTCTGCGATTGCATGGGAAGGTGCTGTGGGAGGGTGCCGTTCCTCCAACGCAAACTGGAGGAACAGCACCTCATCTTCCGATTTGGCACTTTACAGCCTTCTGGACTTAACATCAAGTTCAACAACTTCAGACCATGAATTCTCTCCTCCATCCTCACCCCTTTTTTATCCCTTTTCATAGACTGATGTTGGACAAGTGGGTTCCGGTTTGTCGGGCACTGACAGCAGTACTGGGGAAAGTGGGAGCTGTACCGTTGGGACAATCTACTCCTGTAATGTCCTGGAACGATTGTTCTTCCAAATCGCATAACTAGGGAAGTAGAAAGGGTTTTAAACTAAACAGAGGCGGTGGGGGGGGGGTGGTGAGGAGATCAAACTTGGGTAGATCTGACAAATCAAGGGGTAGATTCAAGGCAGGAGTCCATAATATTAACATGGGAAAAGAGGGTCAGAGAATAGCAGGAAGGGGCAGAGGTATAAAACCTAAGAATATGCCAATAGTCAAGACTAGATGTTACAAAGATAACAAAAAGAAAACTAAAGGCTCTGTGTATCTGAATGCACTTACATTCACACCTAAGTAAATGAATTGATAGCACACATTGGAAGTAAATATGATCTGACAGCCATTATGGAGACGTGGCTACAGGATGACAAGGACTTGTTGGGTCCTGAATATTGAGGGGTATATAACATTCAAGAAGAATAGGAAGCTAGGTAAAGGTGGAGGCACAGCACTGTTGATCAAGATGGCACTTATGCAATAGTTTGACATGACTTTGATTCAGGAGATCAGGATGTAGAATCGGTTTGGGTGGAGATGAGGAATAGTAGGGGAAGGAGTCACTAGTAGGAGTGGTCTACAGGCCCCCTAACTGGAACCACAATTTAGGACAAAGGATACAAGAAGAAATATTGGGTGCTTATGATAAAGGGACGGCAATAATCATGGGTAATTTTAATCTACGTATAAATTGGAAAAGTCAGATTGGCAGCAGTAGCCTGGATGAGGAGGTCACAGAATGCTTTCGAGATAGTTTCTTAGAGCAGCACATTCTGGAACCAACCAGAGAGCAGGTTATATTCGACTTGATATTGTGTAATGTGACAGGATTAATGAGCTCGGACTGAAGGTACCCCAGGTAGCAGCGACCACAATATGACTGAATTTTACATCCAGTTTGAAAGGGAGAAGAGTGGGTCTAAGACTAGTATTTTAAGCTTAAATAAGGGCAACTACGTGGGCATGAAAGCTGAGCTAGCTGAAGTGAACTGGTATTGTAGGCTAGGGGATAGACCAATACAGAAGCAGTGACAGACATTTAAGGGGATATTTCAGAATACTCAGAATAAGTATATCCTGACTATAATGAAAAATTCTAAAGGAAGGGCTCACCATCCGTGGCTAACTAAAGTAGTTAGGGAAAACATCAAACTTAAGGAAAAAAAGCACATAGCTGCACAAAGATGAGTTGCAGGTCAGATGATTGGTCAGAATATAGAGAACGGCAGAGAATGACTGAAAGGTTAATCAGGAGTAAGAAATTAGAGTATAAGAGGAAGCTAGCTAGAAATATAAAAACAGGTAACAAGAGTTTCTACAGGTACTTAAAAAGAAAACAAGAGAGTGTTGGTCCTCTCAAGAGTGACAATGGGAGTTAATAGTAGATAATAAGGAAATGGCGGGATGAAATGAACAAATATTTGCTTCTGTCTTCACTGTAGAGGATACAAAAAAAATTCCAGTACTGGCTGTAAATCAGGTGGTGGAAGGGAGAGGGGAACTTAGTTAAATTACAATCACAAGGGAAGCAGTACTGAGCAAACTGACGGAGGTTATAGCTGGATACTTAGAGAAATTTGAGGTAACGAGGAAGAGTCAGCATGATTTTGTGAAAGGGAAATCTTGTTTAACCAATTTATTGGAGTTCTTTGAAGGCATTTGATAAGGTGCATATCAAAGGTTATGGCAGAAAATAAAAGCTCATGGTGTTGTGGGTGACGTATTAGCATGGATAGACCATTGGCTGGCTGGCAGAAAACAGAGTATGCATAAATGAGTCTTTTTCTGATTGGCAGGGTGTGACAGTGTAGTCCGTCAGGAGTCTGTGCTGGGGCCTCAACTTTTTACAATTTATATCAATGACTTAGTTGAAGGGAGTGAAGGCATGATAGCTAACTTTGCAGATGACACAAAGATAGGTAAGAAAGTATGCTGTGAAAAAGGCATATGGTGATTGCAGACAGATACAGATAGGTTGAGTGAGTGGGCAAAAGTACGGCAGATGGAAGATAATGTTGGAAAATTTGAAGTTATTCACTTTAGTAGTAAGAACAAAAAAGCAGAGTATTAAACGGAGAATCGCTGCAGAATTCCAAACTGCAGAGGGATCTGGGTGTTCTAGTGCATGAGTCACAAAAAGTTAGTCTGCAGGTACAGCAAGTAATTAAGCCGACTAATGGAACACTAACCTTTATTACGAGAGGAATTGAACATAAGAATAAGGATCTTATGTTTCAGTTATACAAGGCATTGGTGAGACCACATCTCGAATAGTGTGTGTAGTTTTGGTCTCCTTATAAGGAAGGATGTAAATGCATTGGTGGTGGTTCAGAGGAGGTTTACTAGATTGATACCTGGAATGAGCAGATTGTCTTATGAGGAAAGGTTAGACAGACTGGGTTTGCTTCCGCTGGATTTTAGAAGAGTGAAGGGTGACTTGATTGAAGTATATAAGATCCTGAACCATCTTGACAAGGTGAACAGAGAAAGGATGCTTCCTCTTGTGGGTGAGTCCAGACTAGGGGACACTGTTTTAAAATCAGGAGTTGTCCTTTTAGGGGCAGAAATTAGGAGATTTTTTTCTCTGAGGATTGTGCGACTTTGGAACACTCTGCCTCAGAAGGTGGTGGTGGCAGGGTCACTGGATACTTTTAAGGCGGAGGTAGATTGATTCCCTTGCCTAACAAGAATCTAAGGTTATCAGGGGTAGATGGGAATCTGGAATTCAAAACACAAATAGATCAGATGATCTTAATGAATGGCAGCACAGGCTCAAGAGGCCAAATGGCCTACTTCTGCCCCTACTTCGTATGTTCGTATTTAAGAGGCTTTAAGTAACTTATGTAAACAGAACACTTCATCGATTAACCTCAGTTAACACTTGACAACATATACCAAAATAAGGAAAGCGAAAGGTGGCTCTAAAACTCTTAACTCAGTTCAAGTGTGGGTTTGGTGTAAAAATACAGAAAAAAGGTGACAACTTAAGATTAAATGCACCCGTTTCTCTTTTGCAAGTGAGCCCTCCTGTCTAAACCTCAGGAACATTTCTGGGAAGAGAAATTCAGTCATGTAACATTTTCTAAAACATAATTACTCTGATACTTTTCCCCTCTCAGAAAGGATCTTCAGAAAACTAAAGTAAATTTTTACTTCACAAGCAATATGTGACTCAAAAGCTCGTGTTTGTGCCATAGCTTGTCCATGCATAAAAATATTATCATGACTATAAACTACGTAATAACAAGGAATGCATAGCAATAGCTAAAAAACAGGATTCATAATCCAAAAGCATAGCAATAGAAAACTAAGACAATTACGTTACAACTCCAGTATGTCTTTGAAGTGGTTTCTCTTCACACCAATGTTGAAACTGTAACACAAATCCAGAATCTGGACTCAATCCAACTACAGAACAAAGCACAGCGAGACTTCCTTCCTTCAAGGAATCACATGAAGCATCACACTCATTCTACATTCATACAATGAAAATCCAGCCATAGATGCATTCAGATAAAAAAATAATCACATGAACAGAAGCAGCCACTTTCATTTACATTGCTGTGTATTTATTTTCAACATGTCTGACAAATTGTCATTTAGCTTGTCCAATAATGTTTAAGAGATCAGTTAAGAAATTGATAGATTACTCCGCGATCTCTCAAAATTCAACAAATTAGACATCTCCTATGTACTACGAAGGGAGTGTAAGGTGATTTGCAAAGCAGTCAACAAACCAAACTGCTCAATCTGTTGAACCAAA
Source organism: Cetorhinus maximus (assembly GCF_964194155.1). NCBI lineage: Eukaryota > Metazoa > Chordata > Chondrichthyes > Lamniformes > Cetorhinidae > Cetorhinus > Cetorhinus maximus. The sequence continues at coordinate 77,475,618 of NC_135880.1, read as the reverse complement.
AACACAATAAAGCATCTGACTTAAACATGATATTAAATGGGTGTTTGTCATTTGACATTGCAAAATATTCACTCATCTGCATAAAGATTTGTTCAGTCAAATCAGAAAAATACCGTTCTAAAAAAACACGTGGGGATATGTATACATCATACATATTTAAATTCAGCAATGTGTGTGAAGGTGCAATGGTCCATGATACAGAATACCTAAAGTGAAAACAAGGCAAATCAATCTTAAAAGAAAATCATCTTTTTATTTAATTTTTATTTAAGAAATTCACCACAGTATAACAAGTCATATGCAAGAATCAACATGAGTGGCATAAAATCTCATGCTAACACCTTCCTGATAGCAAAGATTGTGCAAAGATCCATTAGAACTGTCCCAAGAGGGCATGGAGGAGTAGTATTGACTAAGCTAGCAACTCCCTGAAGATCCGAATCATGAAGTCAAAGTCATTACAGCACAGGAGGCCATTCAGCCCACAAGTGCCAGCTGTCTTTAGAGGGATCCGATCAATCTAATTCGAACACTTTATCCTTGCAGCCCTAGAAGTTTATTTCTACCAAGTACATATCCAATTTCCTTTAGAAACCATTGATTGTCTGCTTCCACTGCTCTCAGATGGAGTTCCAGGTCATTACCATTTACTGCGTAAAAATGTTCTTCTTTAGATTCTCCCTTTATCTCTTGCACAAAACCTTAAATTCGTGTCCCTTCGTCCTCGTACCATCAACTTATGGCAACAGCTTTTCTTTATTTATCTTAGGTAAACCTGTCATAATTTTGTACACCTTTACCAGATCACTCCTCAACCTCCGTTGAGAGTTGAAAGAACAGGAATGACAGGAGAGACGATTTTGGCCAGATACAGTGACCAGTCCATTGAAGTTGATTTTGCAGGAGTTTTGCCCGAATGCTTGTGGACCTTCCTTCGAAAATGACAAGTGCTTGTTCAACAGTCCTCCCACTAAATCTGGAGAATGCAGCGGATGCACTGCTGATGGAATTTCTGCAGCACTCTTAGCTGTCGCTGGCACACAGTCCAGTTCTCACTAAAGTACAGGAGCGTGGTGACAACAAATGCTTTGTAAACTAAGACTTTTGCTGACTTGGAGGACTTTTCTGTCAAACACTTGCTGCCGTAGTTTGTAGAAGGCTGATGCGGTGCGACATCACCTCGCCAACGTTCACCTTTTGAAAGAGGTGACTATCAAGTTGACTGGGATTGGAGTTGATGCACACTGCTGACCAGAGTGCCTGGAGACAGTCAGGAAGAGCGTGGAAAAAGCAGAGGGCAAAAGAAATGACCAGATGGTTAAAAAGAGAGCCCAATGGAAGTAAAAAAAAAATCAGTTGACCTCAGGCCAACACTATTTATCTGTGCCAGCTGTAAAAGGGATTGCCTACTCATAAGTCAACCTCTACAGCCACAATAGAAGATGTTCAATCCAGAAGTGACATCTGGGCACAGTCCATCGTCTCTGGAGATAGACAGATGCTTACTACTATTTATTTTATGATAAAAAACTATATATATTTCATCTAATACTATGTAACTATATGTCATAAATTAATTACAAAACTTCACATTGAAATCCTTCAAGATAATTCTGATCACTATCTGAATTTGTCCCAATAGCCTTGTTGTATAACATGATCAAACAGATCTACCTCCTCTTCATCATCAGCGGTGATGAATTTTGGCATCATCATTCCACAAGTAATCATCAATGGTACCATTGGAGGCACCTTATATTCCACATTTTAGAAATTAATTTTTGACAATATTGGGATCAAGTTCATTCCACTTGTCTGTGACTCATTGCCAGTGAGGGTGGTTGGTAATACCGCCTTTAGTGAATGTTTCATTGCTTCCCAACATCCAATTGTTCCACATCTTTCAGATACTGTCCTTGAGAGCTTTATTTACACACAAATAAAAGAACTAAACAACACTTCTAAGATCAGGGAGAATAACTGCCACGTCTGTGCTGGTTAATCTCACCTCAAAGACTACATCATCGATAGGGCACTCACCTGACTTGGAAATATATCGCTGTTTCTTCACTGTAGTTGGGTCAAAATCCTGGAACTTCCTCCCTAATAGCACTGTGGGTACACCTACACCACAAAGACTGCAGCGGTTCAAGAAGGCAGCTCACCACCGCCTTCTCAAGGGCAATTAGGGATGGGCAATAAATGCTGGCATAGCCGGCGACACCCACATCCCGTAAATGAATTTTAAAAACACAGCGCAGTGGCTGGTGAATATTGCCTATGGAGAACTGAAGAGCGGCTCTGGAGGAGCTGATATAAAAGTTTAACTTTAGTTTGTTCCTTGCTATCCTCCATTACTAATATAAGCTTTATACTTGGTCCACTTGGCACACTGAGGTCCAGCAATGCCTCCTTCCTACTTGAACCAATAACATACTGGTCAAGGAAGTTCTCCTGAACATATTTTAGAAACTCTTCCCCTTCTTTTCCCCTTACTCTAACATTATCTCAATCGCTACTTGAGTAAAGTCCCCCAATATCAGCACTTTATAGTTCTTGCACATTTGTGAATTCCCTGAAGACTTGCTCCTCTATCACACACTCACTATTTGGAAGCCTATAGAATAATTGCATTAGCGTGACCATACCGTTTTTGGCTCTCAACTCTGGTTCAAGGACATCCTTTCCAACTGAAATGTTTTCCCTAATGAGTACTGCCACCCCACCTTCCTTTTCTCCTTTGCTAGCTTTTCTGAACACTTTATATCATTGAATATTAAGCATCCAGTACTTAATTTTTAAAGCCACGTTTCTGCTATTGCCACTACATCATACTCCAACATGGTTATTTTTGTTTGTAGCTCAATAACCTCATTCACCACACTTTGTGCATTTACATACATGCATTCTAAACCTGTTTTTGTTCTCCTTGTAGCCCTTTTTGGTCTGCTCATATCTAATATGGTACTATTTCCTTCCCTAGTATTATTCAACACACACTCCTTTATGCACCTTATTTCTCTTTTCTGCTTCAATTTGCTGGTGTCCACCCCCCTGCCAATTTAGTTTAAAGCCTCCTCAACTACACTCGAGAACTTCCTCCTGAGCACATTGGTCCCAGCCTTGAGGTGCAAACCTTTTTGAATAGGTGCCTCCTGCCCCAGAATGGATCCCAATGCCACAAGAATCTGAAGTCCTCCTATTTTACTATTTTTACCTTCTGTAGTGCTTGGCAATGGGAGTAATCCAGAGGTTACTATCTACTGGGTTAAATGAAAATTACATTTTTAAACAATGTAGTACAATATAAACCACAGCAAAATAACAGGAAGAACTTGCAATGCATTTTGCTTATTTCCAATGAAAAGATGAGTTAAAGATATGTTTCAAAAATTATATAAGGTTTTTTTGTTGATTTAAAAACATGTAAATTTTGTTTCAACATCTTTCTTACAAGCGCAACAAAAAAAAGTGTCCAGCATATTGCCTCGCACTTCAACTAATAATGGAACGTGAAAAAAGGCTCCAAGCAGGGTGCAGTTCCTGGTGCACATCGTGCTCCTAATGTTTTCATATTTTCAGCTGGAGAACAAAGTACCAACATGAAGCAAATGGGGCAAAGGTTGGTATATGGAGTTAGGTCATAGATCAGCCATGATCGAATACAAATATTTATTCCCTCTTAAGAATAGGTTCGAGGGGCTAAATGGTCGATTCCTGCTCCAATGTTCCCAAGGTGGTTGTCTCCCATCAGCTGCAAATTAGATATCCATCACCTCCACATAAAATATTATATAAAATCACTTGCTAAATACTGTACTCATTAATCATATGATCAATATTACAATGAACAGATTATAGAAAAATTTCACTGTTTCACTCTTCCACCCATTATCCAAGCTTTGTTGCAAAACAAGATCAAATCAATTGTCTTATTTCACACTTCTACCATTTCTGAATGTGTCTGTTTTCTATATTTAGTCTCCCCAATTCAAAAATGCCCCATTGCCCCCAGGTCAGAGACAGTGCAGTTTTCATCTAGCCACTAGCATTCACACTTGCTTGTGGCAAGGGTGGCACAATTAGTTTCAGCACCACTTAGGGAAGGGAAAGTCAGCCTGTTATTACTGAATCACTAAACAGTTATCTCTACTGAAAAGTATGTTAATGTAGATGTTGGTCGAAGACAGGATTGGGCTAGGTTGTGATGTCCTTCACAGCTGAATAGTTGATAAGATTCAACAACCAAGCTGACCCAACTGTCACTTAGTTTTTCCTCATAGAACAAGTGGAATTAGTCACAAACAACTAGCTACCTGTACACAAACCATTTAGAAGCCTAAAGCTCTATAAATACACACATCATTCAATTTATCCTGACAAGTACAAATCAATTGGGAAAAAAAGATAGAAACAAAGATTTTGGAATAATGTATAATTGTCTACTTAAACAGAATAAGACAGCAAGATGGCACTGGTAGTTTAACTATTGATGTGTAGTAACATTACTCTCCACAAACTCCATTTGCAAACACTGTCTCAGACTCAAAACTCTGCTCCAATATCCTACACTGCACTCACCCATCACCTTTATCCTCGCTGACATACACTGTACCCCACTCTACCAACAATTCAAGTCATGTTTAAATCCCTCCATGGGCTCTCTCCTCACTAGCTCTGTAACCTCTTCTGATTCTGGTCTCTTGTGCATCCCAAACCCCCTTCACCACACCATGAGGAGTCATGTCTCCAGCCATCTAGACCTCTTGCTCTGGAATTCGCTCCCTAAACTCTCCCATCTCTTCACCTCCCTTTCCTCCTTCAAAAATCTCTTGAAAACCCATTTCTTTAATGAAGGTTTTGGTTAATCCTGCCAGTATCTCCTCTTTTGACTCAGCAACATTTATTTCTGATTACACTTCTTTGAAACAGACATTTTTCTACTTTATATAAATGTAAGTTATCCTTAAGGATTATTTTCTGCAAAATTTCATAATAATGAGAACTATGAAAAACATATGTGCAATAGCTCATAATAAAGTATATGGAGGAATTGAAGCAATCTATTTTATTATTCATTTACGGGATGTGGGCATCACTGGCTGGGCCAGCATTTATTGCCCATTACTAATTGCCCTGGAGAAAGTGGTGGTAAGCTGCCTTCTTGAATCGCTGCAGTCCACATGGTGTAGGGACACCCACAGAGCTGTTAGAGAGGGAGTTCCAGGATTTTGACCCCGTAACAGTGAAGGAACGGCGATATATTTCCAAGTTAGGATGGTGAGTGGCTTGGAAATGTTCCCATGTGTCTGCTGTCCTTGTCCTTCCAAATGGCAGCGGTTGTGGGTTTAGAAGATGCTGCCTAAGGAGTCTTGGTGAGTTTCTGCAGTGCATCTTGTAGATGGTACACACTGCTGCCACCGTTCATCGGTGGTGGAGGGAGTGAATGTTTGTGAAAGGGGTACCAATCAAGTGGGCTGCTTTGTCCTGGATGATGTCAAGCATCTTGTGTCATTGAAGCTGCACTCATCCAGGCAAGTGAACAGCATTCCATCACACCCCTGACTTGTGCCTTGTTCAGCATATTGCTGTTTTTAAATGGAATACTTGAGCAACTCAATCCTAAAGTATCTCAATTGAGTCAAACACCATACCGGCTGTAATAGCTCAAACTGATATGATCAGGGTACTTATTAGCTTTTACGTACTATGGCTGAGACAATGCAGGTTGAAGCATTTAACGTTTCCTAAAATTCTGTGAAAAACAGGTCCAACTTTCAAATAAAAATAAGTAAAGGCTCCAAATTAGCAGTATGCATTCTCATCCTACAGCATATTTCACTTAAACCTGATTTATCAAAAGGGAGTGAATGCTTTCTAATTTCTAAACAAAATGCTGGATGATAGCTTGACAAATAAACATCCACTTTCGACTATTCACATTTAATGAGCAAGAGCTTGCAAATCCTTTAACATAACCCTTTCATTTTCACCATTACCATTGGACTCTAAAGCAATGAGTCCCATCACCACTCTTAAATATAAAGAAAATATTCCAAAAAATAAGCTAATCTGAGCATTAGTGTCATGAATTAAACAGTAAATATCAATTTATTTCCCGACATATAAAACATGTTAAAGCCTAAGTAGGTAAAAGCAATGTGAAAATAAAATGGTAAAAACAAAAAACTACTGCGGATGCTGGAAATCCTAAACAAAAACAGAATTACCTGGAAAAACTCAGCAGGTCTGGCAGCATCGCTGGAGAAGAAAAGAGTTGACGTTTCGAGTCCACATGACCCTTCAACAGAACTGAGTGTAGTTAGGAGAGGGGTGAAATATAAGCTGGTTTAAGGTTGCATTCGTTGCTCCCAATGCGGTCTCCTCTACATTGGAGAGACCAAACACAAACTGGGCGACCACTTTGCAGAACACCTGCGGTCTATCCGCAAGAAAGACCCAAACCTCCCTGTCGCTTGCCATTTTAACACTCCACCCTGCTCTCTTGCCCACATGTCTGTCCTTGGCTTGCTGCATTGTTCCAGTGAAGCCCAATGCAAACTGGAGGAACAGTACCTCATCTTCCGACTAGGCACTTTACAGCCTTCCGGGCTGAATATTGAATTCAACAACTTTAGATCTTAAACTCCCTCCCCCCATCCCCACCCCGTTTCCTCCCCCTCCCTTTTGTTTTTTTTTGTTTTCAGTAATTTATATAGATTTTTCTTTTCCCACCTATTTCCATTATTTTTAAATCTACAACTAATACCTTGTCAGTCTTTCCACCCCACCCCCACTAGAGCTGTACCTTGAGTGTCCTGCCATCCATTCTTAATTAGCACTTTTCTTAGATAATATCACCACCTTCAACACCTCTTTGATCCTTTTGTCTGTGACATCTTTTGATTATCTGCTCCTACCACTGCTTGCTTGTCCCTACAACCACCCCACCCTCAACTTCTCTCCCCCCACCCCCCATCTTAAACCAGCTTATATTTCACCCCTCTCCTAACTACACTCAGTTCTGTTGAAGGGTCATGTGGACTCGAAACGTCAACTCTTTTCTTCTCCACCGATGCTGCCAGACCTGCTGAGTTTTTCCAGGTAATTCTGTTTTTGTTTTGAAAATAAAATGGACTGTTTATGGAAATTTACATTTAATTTCACATCAGATTTGCACTTGATTATGATTTTAAACCAAAGAGACACCAGTCATCTAAAATGTGATTAATTGCCCAAATGCTGTGAGTAGATAGTGCTTCCACTCTAAAACTCCTGACTCTCAGAATTGTTACAGAGTGGAAGGAAGCCATTTGCCCTGTCGTGATTGTCCCAGCTTTATGAATGAGCGATTCACCTGGTGCCCTTTCCCTCCCTTCTCCCCATAACCCTGCACATTCTTCTTTTTCGGATAACAATGCAATTCCCTTTTGAATGCCTTGATTGAACCTGCCTCTGAAGCAGCACATTCCAGATCCTAACTACTCATTGCGTGAAAATGTTTCTCATGTCTCCATTGTTTCTTTGCCAATTATCTAAGTAACAGTTTCTCCCGATCTACTCTGTCCAGGTTCCTCATGATTTTGAATCCTCTTTCAATCTCCTCTCAACCTTGTCTTCTCCAAGGAAAACAGTCCACGGCTTCTCCGATCTAACAATATAACTGAAGTTCCTTACCCTGGAACCATTCTTGTGAATTTTTTCTGCACTCTCCCTCTTAATGCCTTCACATCTTAAAGTGGGATGAACTGCACCCAAAACTGGATGCAATATTCCTGCTGAGGCCAAACCAGTATTTTTATACAGTTTTAACATAACTTTGCTCTTGTACTCTATGTCCCCATTACTAAAGGCTAGGACACTGTATGCTTTCTTAACTGCACTCTCAACCTGTCCTGCCATCTTCAATGGCTTATGCGCATATACACCCAGGTCCATCTGCTCCTGCATCCCCTTTAGAATTGTACCCTTTATTTTATATTGTCTCTCCATGTTCTTCTTACCAAAATTAATCACTTCACATTTCTCTGCAGTGAATTGCATCTGCCACTTAGACAAGTTGGTGGAATGGCTGGCCATGTCCTACTGATGTTCTGCACTATCTTCCACACAGTTCACAATGCTTCCTAGTTTCATGTTATCCGCAAACTTTGAAACTGTGTCCTGTATACCAAGGTCTAGGTTATTAATATATATCAGGAAGAGCAAGGGTCCGACGACTGGGGAACTCCACTACAAGCCTTCCTCAGTCCAAAACACATCCATTAACCACTACTCTGTTTTCTGTCACTCAGCCAATTTTGTATCTACATTGCTACTGTCCCTTTTATTCCATGAGCTATGACTTTGCTCACAAGTCTGTTGTGCGACACTATACCAATGCCTTTTAGAATTCCATGTACATTGCATCAACAACATTACCCTCATCATCCCTCTGTTACCTCTTCAAAAAACTCCAGTAGGTTAGTTAAACACTATTTTTCCGCAAGAAATCCATTTAAGTTTTCCTTAAATAACCTATGTTATGACATGGCAGATGATGAGTGCCAGGCGGGACAAATCCACGAGGGAAACTTGATCACGCAGTCACAATTGCTTTGCAATTTGTATTTTATTTCAAGATGCATGCCCCAAATTCAGAAGTAAAAGACTACCACGACTTGAGGTTTTTAGAAAACTAAATTAAACATTTATTAACAAAAGAAAAGATTTCAAGCACATACTTAGATCTACAAATTACCATAATAACTCCTAAAACGCATAATTAATCTGGCTCCCAGTTACACCTCCATTGAGGCAACAGTAAAAACAAATAGATTTAAACAGACCCAGGCAAAGCAACACTATACCCAGGATAGGAGAATTCAAAGTGAGTTTTCTCAGCTTTGGTTCCTATAGACAGCAACTTGATGCAGAGACTGGAGGTTTTACACACTTGTTAGATCTTAGAATGCCTTCTCCTTTGACACATAGCCTCATCTCCTTTATACATGTTTCTCCCTTTTTAATGCAAATTCCATTGTTCCGATATACCTTTGGAACTTTACATTTCTCATAATATAAATCTTTTCATAGTGTTCATATTATCAGTAACCTTTGGGAAAAATAAACACATTGTTTGGCTTAGCTTCTTCTGACTAGGTGTAACATCTTACCAAAACAAAAGCAGAATTACCTGGAAAAACTCAGCAGGTCTGGCAGCATCGGCAGAGAAGAAAAAAGTTGACATTTCGAGTCCTCATGACCCTTCAGCAGAACTGAGTATAGTTAGGAGAGGGGTGAAATATAAGTTGGTTTAAGGTGGGGGGGAGAAGTTGAAGTGGGGGGGGCGGGTTGTAGATCTCTTTGGAATTCAAATTAACCTAATTTATCTAAAAATACAAATTTTCCTTCCACCTCACATTCTAAAATTTCAGCCATGTTTACGTATTTAGCATTTCAAACCTAGCTTCGTTTTTATAACTCAAAGCCTCCAGACCAGCTGTCTCCAAATCAATGAAATCCTCCACACACACAGATACGAACACAGAAACTATCCAATCCCTACCTATTAACCTACCTTAACAATAAAACGCAATAATATTATGAGAATTATTATATTTTCATGACACCTGCATTTGCTCATGTTTGTCCATTTGCCCATTTTGTCCTGAATCATTGTTTCTAGAAGCTTCCCAAAGTTAAACTAACTGGCCTGTAGTTGCTGGGCTTATTTTTATATCCTTATTTGAACAAAGGTGTAACATCAGCAATTCTCCAGTCCTCTGGTACCACCCCAGTCTAAGGAAGACTGGAAAATTATGGCCAATGCCTCTGCAATTTTCACTCACTTTCCTCATCTCATCCGGTCCCAGTGCCTTATCAACTTTAATTGCAGATAGCCTACCCAATAACTCATCAATTTTAAACCCTTTGAATATCTGAATTGCCTTCTCTTTCGCCATGATCTGTGCAACAGCATCTTCCTTGATAGAAAGAGATGCAAATTAGTCATTTAATGCCTTAGCAATACCCTGCCTCCATGCGTAAATTCCCTTTTTGGTCCCTAATCAGCCCCACTCTTCCTTTTACTATTTATATGCCGAGAGAAGACTGTGGGATTCCCTTATAATATGGCTGCCAGTCTCTTTTCATACTTTCTCTTTTCTTCTCTTATTTGCTCTTTCACTTCCCTTCTGAACCTTCTATATTTAGCCCAGTACTTGCTTGTATTATCCACCTGATATCCATCATACGCACACTTTGTCATCTTTATTTTAGTCTTTATCTCTTAACTCATCCAAGGAGCTCTGAATTTGTTTGTCCTACCTTTCCCCTTTGTAGGAATATACCTTGACTGTGCCCAAACTCACTCTCCTTTAAGGTAGCAAGAGTACACTGTTAATTGAAAATGAATTAAGGTATAAGCAAAAATCAAGCTAAACTATTAAAAAAGCCCCAATGGGCAGGATTTAAAAAGATGCTTCAAAATATGAAATGTTCAGTTCTAAGGTTACAGAATGAAAACATGCAACTTTCTTTTAACCTCTCTCCTCCCTCTCAAATGGTAATTTTAAATTGATTATCAAGCGAAGGAAATATGTTTTTTTGCTCAATGTATCAGAACCCTTCATAATTTAAAGACAATCTCCATTATATCATCTTTGTCTTCTCTGATCCAAGGCAAGTATTCCTAGGACCTCCGGTTTCTATAATGGGTGCCCAAAATTATGCACAGCTACCGGATCAAGACTTTGTATAATTAATTCATTATTACTTCCTCACTCTTGAATCCTAAGCTCTTCTTTATAAAATCAAAATTTATGGCTCTACCTACATGCAGACACTTTGAGAATTATGTATTTAATCGCTAGGTCTCTCAATTCATCCAGACCTTTCAGTGTATTTAAATTGAGGATATTGCCCCATTCTTTACTTTGCCTCCCACACTGCTCCATGTTAAAATAGATCTGTCATTTATTTTCCCAAACTACAAACCAGGCTGCTAATCTAACAACGTTCAAAAAGGTGTTCAGTCATCCTTGTTGCTTTCCAAAACCCACACTTTTGTGTCACCAATGCCAACCCATAAGAACACACACACACACCTCTTTGACCAAACTTTGATGATCTCTCCTAATCTTTTCCCCTTTAGCTTAGTTCCTATTTTGGCTCAAACCTTTGGGAAGCCTCTTAGGAGGGTTGTCTAAATTAACAGCGCTATAGATATTTTGTTGTTGTTCCTATGTATTCTTTATCCTTAGCTTTAAAAAGTTGAGTTAAAAATTAAATATGTAAAATAAACCATTATTAAGATCATGTAGGTTTCTGCAAAAAAATGGACAGTTACATAATTCAGACTCCAAAATGTCTATAAAAACTCCAGAAAGCCAGGTACTAAACTGGCTATTATACAAATTTATTTCAGCAAAATGCAAATTACCTATAGCCAAATTTGATCATTTCCCAACTTGTTCATTCTGAATAAACCACATTTTTAAAAAAATTTACTGATACAAATTGCCAGGTAAGGAGACTCAAAACAATCTGAAAATTTGCCCTATTTAACATCAAGTTTAAATGACACTTTACAATATGATTGAATTTAGCTGCACATTTGTGTTTGAGCAGTTTTATTAGGGAGGAGGCGGTGGCATGGTGGCATTGTCACTGGACTGGTATTCCAGAGACCCAGGGTAATGCTCTGGGGACCCAGATGAAATTTGAATTCAATAAAAAAAATCTGGAATTAAAAGTCTGATGACCATGAAACCATTGTCGATTGTTGTAAAAACTCATCTGGTTCACTAACGTCCTGTGGGAAGGAAATCTGCCATCCTTACCTGGTCTGACCTACATGTGGCTCCAGACCCACAGCAATGTGGTTGACTCTTAACTGCCCTCTGAACAAGGGCAATTAGGGATGGGCAATAAATGCTGGCCTAGACAGCAATGCCCACATCCCATGAACGAATAATAAAAAAAAATTAATGTTTCTTTTTACATTAGGATGTCATCTTTTCAGAAGCTCAGGTGTGAAGTTGTTATTTTGACCAAGACCATAGGTCGAGGCAGCACAAGTTAAAGATATCTGGCCAGCCAATAACTTTTGGCAATTTGAGTTACTCGAAACAAGGTAACTAATTCAATTTCGAAAGATTTTCAGATAAGTGTAACATACTTTTATGTAACACATTTTTATCATAGTATTATGAAGAGGGGATGAGATAGGGGAGAGAGAAAAAGCCTGTAAAAACAGAAGAAAAACACACAAGAGGGTGCGGGAAATGGAGGAGCTAGGGCATGAATTCAAGGGACAATTTGGGACAGAGCATAAATCACTTCAGTTTCAGCCCCACAAAAGACAAAACCAAAAACTGAGATTCAGAGCTTCCTATGATTTGCCGCTTCAATTTCCATTCTGCCTCACCATATCTAGTCTCCTATATGGTTCAAACAAAACTCAAAACAAGCTTTAAGAACATCCTTCTGCTGGGAACACTGCAGCTCTTGGGTTTAACTGTACCCTCCATTTTACATTCAGCAGTGTGCACTTTCAACACAGAATCATAGAATGGTTACAGCACTGAAAGAGGCCATTCGGTCCATCATATCAGTGTTAGCTGTTTGTAAGAGCAACTCAGCTAGTTCAGGATAAACTTCTTTATCCAGAGAATGGTTAGAACATTGAACTTCCTACCACAAGGCTTAGCTGGGGTGAGTAGCATAGGAACACTTATACTATATAAATGTATAAATACCATATACTTGGAAAGTTGTCATTTTTCATTGTGTTTGCATTGCAAACCATTATTAAATATTCAGCTTATGAAAAGGACCATACGCATTTATGCCAGCTGGGCTTTTGCAAACAATGATATCACTCCATAATGTTGCCCTATGTTTTGTGATGAACTAATGTCGGGACTTGAAGTTGCTTCCTGAACAAGGTTGTTGGCCAACAAAAATTGATGACCAGAAGTTGTTTCAAAAATATTTGGAGAAATTGGTTAGTTTGCCTTAATTTGTAATTTATCTTAACTTTAGGATTAGTTTTCATTTCTTGCTTGGTAATTGACTAGTAGATTACCCTTCCGTTGGAATTGGTTTTGTTGCTGTTCATATTTAATTTCACTGCAACTAATTTGCAAGAGGGTGCAACACCCAAAGTTTGACAGACAAACTAGGTCACACTAGTGGATTATAAGAGTTAGACTGCACCTACATCAATGTACCCTCCACTGCAATAAGACTACAAAACTTGCAATACCAAAGGCTTATAAAAACTGGAGAGAAAAGTGGACACCTTCAAAGGTTTAAGGAAGGAATTCCAGAGAGGAGACCATAGACCGCTGAAGGTTATGTCACCAACTGAGAGATGAAGGAATAAGCAGCTAATCTGGGTCTACAAGGATGTAAGTCACAGACAAGCACGACTCCAAAAATGCAGATAAGGCTGCCACATTCCCCTTAGTCTAATGGAATACTATACAGATAACATGGATAAAATGAATATTACAAGTTTTGCAAGTGGCCAGTCTTGCTGTCAATCAAAATATTGCTTTGAAGATACATTCCTATTTTTTGGTTGAACAATTTTTTTTTCCCTCAAATAGGCTTTAGATTGGGAATCATGTGCAGAAAAATATAGTCCCTCATGAGGGCTCGGTGTTTGCCATACCCTAGCTGGTAACATCTTACTTCTCACAAGCTGCACCAAATTTAATTTTAAATCATCAGGTGCTCTTAAGAACTAGACAGTCTTTGAGTAATACATTCATCAGCACTGCATTTCGCTTTTCAATAGTGCTTAAAATTACTTTATATCAAAGGACCATTTAAGTCAATTCTTAAAAGAGAAATTAGTTGCACAATTGGTCAATGTATTATAACCAGAGCTAGTGGCTAAATAATTCTTCATATTGATAAATCACACAAGTAGGTGTGTATTCATGCTACAAAGATATCAGTATGTTAATTCATGCTATAAAGATTAATAGCATCTGCAAAATATTATATAAAGCTGAATATCCACACACACCATTTTTTTAAAAAATCTGCATTAAAATAACCCCACTAAACTTTCCAAACATGGGCACAACTGTGGGGGAGGGGGAAAAATAATCCCTCTCCCAATGCTTTGTGGCATGAATAATGTCCTATGACGCATATTCCTAATACCAGACTTGGATATCTTTCATCGCGCCACCAACCCCTTCCTCCCCATCCCCCAACTTTACCCTTCCAACTTTTCTTAGTGGTTCTGTCTCTGCCCCCAAACAGCTGGAAATATTTTAATATCACAGAGAAAGAACAGAGTCCTTGCCAAATATTCATTGGAAACCTGGAGATCATTACTGTCATTGGTATTCACTCAGACATTTTGTGCTATATTTAATCAAAATAATTTACTAGAGTTTTTTTTTACAGTACATGCTGCAATTTATCCTATTTAATACATCATAGTAGCTTAAGAGCAACATCATTTAAATTGTCTGTTTCAAGTGTGACAATGGCCTCAGTGAAATCTCCCATCAGTAATTTTATTCTACTGAAAGCATGACAGTACTAACCTTTCCATTCTACTTCTGGTACCAATTTACTATTGCAATTATTTCATTTTTAAAAATTCCAAAAATAAGGAGTGGGAAAAATAACTATTATTAAATCATTTTCAAATTACACAATCTAGAACTGATGTCTTTGTTTCTAGATAGCTCGATAGTTCATATCATTGTCACTTAACATTTTGTAAATCTTTTTCACAAGTAAAGAAATGGAGTTATTAATTTATAAAGATGCAGCAATACTATTAATACCATGCAGGTTTAAACAAAAAAGGTATAGTTTGCAATACTGAAGTGTTATAACTTAGCTATTTTTAAGTATCTGTTAGGAAATGAATAGACACTTCATCCCATTTATTGTGCTAAATTATATTACTTTATCGAATTTAAAAACACAAGGCCAAAGTAATGGGGCAATATGGAAAATTCCTTTTTTTTGCCCCAAATGTAAACATACAATTGCATTGTTAAAAAGTAAGTGAAAAAAATGTAAGTCTATAATTCATAACTAGTGATTAGACATTAAATTCAAAGAACAAAACCAAACTTTGTTTCCATGGCAAAGTCCTTACTTCAGCAAAACTGGAATATTTCTGAGGAAGGCTGGGGGGGGGGAGAGAGAGAGAGGGGAGGGAGTGTTTATTAAAGGGACCAAATAAGGAAAATTACTTCTATCTGGTCTTTGCTCGCAACATTAAACTCCCCTAAAGCATTAGCTTCCTGACCCTTCCCCCAGTTAAGAAAACAATCAACTTCATCCTGGCATCTGGAATATCACTGTCTATTAAATGCAAAGAGGAGGGAGACTAAAGCTGCTGCCAGTATTTGTAATTTACTGTCGAATTTAACTGGAAGTTTTGTAACCTGTATATCAAACTAAATAAATTTATCTTAAACATAAAAATTCAAATTTTCTCTACTCAAAATTTTTCCTGCAAAATACACTCGAACCCAACTAACATTCCTGACAAATCTAAACTGATGCTGTGCCAATGCAAAAGCATGCAGATCATTTCCTGACTAATGCTGTAAGCTTCAAAAGTCCAAAGATGCACAAAGTCCATTAAAGTTTCATCTTCCCCACAATCCACTTCCATAGTTATCCAGCTCTCACCTCATTTGTCTCTGCTGTTGAATCAGTTCCACACTTAACAGCAATTCCAGAGCTCATAGTGCTGGCTTTTAGTGTGCAGAATTAAAATGTCTCAGAATTTAAGCCATGTATACAGTGCCAACTGCTTCCAGCTTCTTCTGTCTGCTACTTTCCAGTAAAGCCAGCCATTTTCAACCCAAAACGGACTCACAGCCTGAATTAATGATGCAAGCCTGCTGACATCCTCCACAAGCCGAACATCCTCCACTTAGAAAATAATTAAACGTAGAGTAACACATTATCTCAAAGTGTGATAACATGAGATGAATAATTAATCATCCGTTGGTTAAAAATCTGCCCAGAAGTTGTCCAGCCCCCGCTGCTATGCTCTCTTAGAAGACAAGTCAGTGCTACAGTACCTCCCCCACAGTTTGTGCGCTGTTTAGCTGCTAGATTGAAGGCACCTCCCTGAGGAACTGAAAGTACTGCCTATTTGGTGAGCTTGTCGTAAATGCAGCAGCTCCAGCAGCAAGCCATCCATCTCCTTCATCGGAAGAAAGGTTTGTTTTCAGATTAGATTTCTGCTGTGTCTAATCCCACGTTTGTAGCTTTTAAGCATTGTAAACGTACATGATTTATATACTAAACCGGGCTTTTTCTTGCTATGGTCTATGTAAGAGGGATTTTGTGGCAGAATCCTCGTCAGCAATGGATTCAATTTTCTTTGGAAATTTACCATAAACTGCAGGTACAAAAGGAGTACATACATAAATAAATCCATGAGCTGTCAGCTTTTTTAAAAAACAATTTATAAATCTTTCATTAAGACTCAGTTGGTTCTCCTCAGAAGGCACTTTCACAAAATTCTCTTTGCTTGAAAAGCAAAATTTATTCTGGTGACAGCAAATGGTCAGCAACACTGTACTCACTTAGTCTCATCTCTGATATACAGCCAAAGCATAAACTATAAAGGTACACATTTTGAAGTTCTGTATTAGATTTTTCCTTCCAGAAGCAAGTTCACTTCACAAGGGCAGCATGAAATTTTTTTACTAGTCCAAAATTTAGACGTGATGCTCCAAAAATTCACATTAATGAAACAATGCTAGCAAAATTGAGTGCTCTTTCATCCAGAACAACATTTATTTCTAACGGCTAAAAGCTAGCAAGGCATGGAGACTATTTTATTTATTTCACTGCAGCATCTCTAAAGACCTTCTTTAAACATAACAGCTAATTCCATCAATCCTTCACATTAAATACAACGGTACAAGGTAACAAGCTTTTTCTCTGAAACTGATGACCGCTTCATTCACACATAACAGGCAAAGCTGTGGTTCCCGGTCCTGGTTTAATTTGGTAAACACAAGCCTGGATTCCTGAGTCAGTAATCCTTCACAATCATCTGAAAATGAAAACCTTGTGTGGGAACGATGTGAAGCAGGCAGATATTTAAACTCAATCCATTGCAGGATGACTATGACAAAATTAAGTATAAAGGTCTTGATAAATGGTAAAAGTGAAAAATGGAATTCAAATAACTTTATAAATTGCTAACTGTTAACTCTCTTTAAACTACATTATGTTCTGAGCTAAACAACTCAATTCATAACTTTCCTAACAGCATTTGGTTAGTTTATCTAGCTGCATAAATATTCAAGACATCTATCTCCAAGGTACTAAATTCTTTGAATACTTAATAAATCATACTGCCTGAGATGGCTCACCAGTCTTGCAAAAGTGCTTCTTGTTTTCTGGGATTCCATTACAATAATTCTACACTGAAAAACTACAGCAGAACATCAAATGAAAAAGTTTTGGAAATGCCATTAACTTCACAAGAGATGATGCACATCCTTCCTCGCTCTGGTCTCCATTTTCCTGCACCAAGCCTGCCCTAGCTCAAAAACTGCGACATACTAAAATCAATAATGTTAAAATGATACCATCAAAAAGGCTACCATCCATTTCAGTTATCCTAAATGCTGCAATTCACTGCAAGATTTGATTTGCATAAGCGATTTTCCAGCAACTTACAACCAGCTTTGAAATTTCAATACTGAGCAACTTTTCCTTGCTAAATGGTATGCGTTTTGACAACTCAGTCCAGAAAACATACCTAAATTGACCAGAGAGCTTTGGATAAGCTGAGGGCACTTGCTACTTCAAACATAAATGTACAGAACAGAAGACACAAGCCTGGAAACATTTTGATAAAGTTACATTATTTTATGTCGAGTCTATGAGTTCACTAGTCGAGTAAACTCAAATTGCACGTCTTCATATACACTTGCTAGTTGATGCTTGCTATCAATAACAGACAGACCCCGACATAAGAAAAAACTGTGGTTGTTTATTGCAACAGAAGGCAGAGCACTAAATCCTTGCATGGTCCCACAACCACCTCCAGCTCTAGACTTAGTTAACCAGTAGCCCATGCTGTACAGTGATTGGTCAGTATTGTCACATGGTTAGTCCACTTGCATTATCTTAAAAGGTACATGGTACTCCATTTTACCACACATTATATTTTGTACTGGATGCAACAATGAAGTATTAAATAATGAAAATTAAGCCAGCACCTTAGAAACTGTAAAAAATACCTTTTCCTTTTTACGATTAGGGTAGAATAATTTCCCAACATGATTTAAGTGCCAACATCCTAGAAAATGCTTAGACGGACAAAACTAAAGCTTTAAAGTGCTTTTCTGCATTCCATGCAAATACAAAAAATATTTAGAGGTCTATAATTCAATGAATTAATTCACATCCCATTCTCATACCCCTGTTCCCACTCTCCTATTTCTCATCTACATGCTGCCCCTCAGCAACATCATCCAAAGGCACAGCATTAGTTTTCACATTTACGCAAACAACACCCAGCTTTGCCTCACCACTACCCCTCTCAACTCCTCCACTGTTGCTAAATCAGATTGCTTTTTAAAAATTCTTTCCCGGGATGTGTGTGTCGCTGGCTTGGACAGCATTTATTGCCCATTCCTAATTGCCCTCAAGAAGGTGGTGGTGTGCCGCCTTTTTGAACTGCTGCAGTTCACATGGTGTAGGTACATCCACAGTGCTTATCCGAAATCCAGCACCGGACAAGCAGATGTTTCTTCAATTAATATTGGGAAGACTGAAGCCATTGTTTCCGGTCCACACTCCAAGCTCTGTTCCTGAGCTACCAATTCCACCTCTTTCATGGCAACAGTCTGAGATTAAGCAAGTATGTTCGCAAACTTGGTGTTGCATTTGGATGAACTTCCAACCTCGTGTTTGTGCCATCACTAAGACCGCCTATTTCCACCTCCGCAATATCACCTGACTTCGACTGTCTCAGTTCATCTGCATCTGAAATCTTCATTCATTCCTTTGTTCCTTCTCAATTCCCTCTCAATCTGACTATTCCAATTGCTGGTTTTCCACATTCTATCCTCCATAAACTTGAGGTCACCCAAAACTCTGTTGTCCCATGTCTTAATTTGCAGGAAATCCCATTCCTCTATCAACTGTGCTTGCTAATCGATACTAGCTCCAGGTCAAGCAATGTCTTGACTTAAAAATTCTCACCCTTATTTTCAAATCCGTCGATGGCCTTGCCCCTCCCTACCTCTGTAATCTCCTCCAGCCCCACAACCCTCAGAAATGTTGTGCTACTCTAACTCTAGCCTTTTATGCATTCCCATCTTTAATTCTCCATAATTGGTGGTCATGCCTTCAGTTGGCTAGGCCCCAAGCTCTAGAATTCCCTCTCTACCTTGCTTTCCTCCTTCAAGACATTCCTTAAAATGCATCTCTTTGACCAAGCTTTTGGTCATCTGAGCTAACATCTCCTTATATTGCTCAGTATCATACTTTGTTTTATAGTACTTCTGTGAAAAGTCTTGGGACATTTCATTGCATTAAAGGTGCAGTATAAATAGAAGTTGTTGCTCTGAATTATAGTTAATATGATATCATGTTCAATGAACCACATTCCCCTTAATGCCCCTTTATTTTGATAATAGTGCAACCAAAGAACCAATCATTTCCAAATATTGTCTATAAGACTGGCAGCCTTAGAACTTAGTGGTAAAAATTATTTGCATTATTTTCTTTGAAGAAGTATAATCATCGTCACTTGTCAAGTGTAAAACCCTAAACCAATTCAAAGAAAATAATTGAGGCAATTTGTCCCCACCCTTAAAAAAGTGATCAAATTGAATTCCAGGAAGCCAGTGACCATGAGGCACATCACTCAATAACCTGTGCAGCGTTCATACACTGATTTCAGCCACAGAAAGGAATCTATTCCCTTCCCTTTTGATTGTTTGCAGCAAATTCACATTTACTGTACCAACGTGCTCCCTAGACCGACTAAACTAAGCTTATGTAACTTGTCCTCACTAACGTAAGTATCCATGTTATAGTCCTTAATAAAGACATCTTCCTTTGAAACCTTTCCAAGACTTCTGAGGTGACCAAAACGATAAGAGTGTTCTAGATGAAGCCTAATAAAGGGCAATATGGTGTTTTTTTTGTTTTATAATGAATTGTCCCGGTAATAAAACTTAATAATACATTTGTTTTTGCTATAGGCTCACAACACTAGTGGTGAATCTTTAACTATTAATGTACAATGCTACCCAAGTCACTATTCTGCCCATAGACCTCAGTTCAGAACCATGCATGGCATACATATAGTTGGCTTTGCAACTAAATGCATGGGGCTTTTACTGTTGCTCCATAGTATGAGAAGGACAGATTTCTGCATTAACTGCACCTATTTTAAAGTTATGTTTGTAGAACCCACACATGAACAGTCCTACTGCTGCCAAGCCCATGCTTTGCCCTTCATCCCCTCCTCCCCCCCCGTACACCCCTAGTTTAACATTAAAAGAAAACTTTTGATTCCAAGTTCAGCAACCCTAGTTTGCTCCTAAATGTTTATGGAGTTTTGTAGGGTGGGTCCACTAACTGCTCACATCTCTTCCTGCCATTGTTTCAAAAATTGTAGTCAACAGCAGTATTTAAAATCTATTTCCAATCAATTTTGATTGCATTTTCTGCATGAATGTAAGTATGAAATGTTTATTAAAAGTTATTAATTTAAAATTATAATGTTTCTTGTGCATTATGAGAGTTTTAAAAAAGTAAGCTAGATGTTCTAAGTAGTGTTAACGTAATCCGTACAATCAAAAAAAAATTTAGAACCCGGAAGTCTATTTAACAGAATGCACCAAATATATTTGCATATTGGATCTGAAGTTAGTGAGGAAGAGTCACTATTGGAAATAAATATTCAATAATTAAAGATTGCTTCCGGTGGTTGGTCAATCGATAATAAGGCGGCAGACTCAGGGCCTGGGATATGAAAGTGAGGTTAGAAGAAATGTTTTTGAGAGAGTTATTAAAATCTGGATTGCTTTAGTACAGTCAGGCACTGAAGCAGAAAATATATAATGTAAAAATAAATCAAATATTTAAAGAATATAAATAGAAAGGGCAAGGAAATGAGATTACATTAGACTGTTCCAGTTGAAGCACTTGGACTGATGCAAATGTCACAGGCAAATATGCCACTATAATTTCAAGAATGTTTGCTCTCTTCCTCCAGTTTTTACATTGCTTATCCTTCTCCAGGGATTACCAACTTTAAGTGGTGAAGAGCTTTGTGCATTCCATGATCTACAGTTTGTGGATGACTGCAGTGTTGTTACCTACTCTGCACCATGTTTGCAAGCCGCTCCCAATCTCTTCAATTCTGCATATAAGAAACTTGACCTGTCCTCTAATGTTACCAGAATAAAACTCACACCTCATCAGCCAAATATTCCACCTCCCATATGTTGAAGGAGAGCCTCGAGAATATGTTCAGCAATTCCCATGCCTTCGCAGTCATCTCTTTTAGGAGGCCACCATCAATGAGGAGATCCAACACCAGATCAGCAGTGCCAACTCAATCTCTACAAACTGAGTGTTTGACAACAAAGAACTCCGCAAGTTAACAAAAATCCCAGTGTTCAAAGTATTTGTCGTCACTATGCTCCTATACAGCAGTCAGATCTGAACTGTGTATCAATGGTACATAAGAGCGTGAGAGAAATTCCTTCATCAATGTCTTCACCACATCCTCCAGATTCAATGGGAGGACCGCCAAACAAACATTAGTGTCCTTCTTAAAGCCAGCCTCCACAAGCATTCAATCAAAACTCCAATGAAATCAACTTAAATGGGCCAGACACTTTGCCCAGGTGGCCAAAAAGCGTCACCCACCCCCTCTTGGTCTTGTTTTGTCAACTCTCAAATGACCAACATTCAAGGCGAGGTCAAAGAAGTGCTCCAAAGACACAATGAAGCTCAACAGCACTGACAAGGACCCAAGGAGCTAGCTACCAATCGTTCAGAATGGTGACAACTTGTCCATCTGGCTGCATCGTGCTTTAAGTCATAATGTCTTGGTGATGAGGGAATGTGGCAGTTAAGGAAAGAAAAGGAAGCAAATCCTGCACTCCGGGTACCATTGCCTCATGGGACATCCTGCCCCATGAACCCAAAGATATGCGGGTCGAGAATCCACCTGTTCAGTCACATGAAGACCCATGGCAGAAACTTGAGACCCTGAGTAGATGTCATCCTCAAACTGTAGGGACAGCCAGCAACACTGTTCATTATCCTTCTGGGTACTCAGGGTGACTGTCAGGGAATCACTAGAGTTAGATTACCAAGCAATTAAGCCAAAAAGTCTCAGTCTCATGAAAAAGCAGGCAGACCAGAAATCACTTGGGCTATGTGGGCAGACAACTTCAGCAGTTTGGCAAAAGTTATGCCCAGTTTACCTTAAACAGCCTAAGTACTTTTCACTCACTTTTCTCTTCAGCAATCTCATTTTCCACTCTTTTATTGTAAACAGATGATGATAAAAATGCAGGACTTGGGTGGGAATGACTGAGGCCAGGGCAGGTACTCCTCCACAAGAAATTCCAGGGAAGGATTTACTTACATTTAAACAAAGCAATATTTGATGATTTAACAACTCATCATTTCAGTCATTCATTTTTGTCCTACATAGGTGTGGCATCTTTGAAAAGCATAGTGCAACAAACACACAAAAGATTTAATTATGTGGACTAATCAATTTTTCTTTGTTTTGCACATACTGGACATCCAGGCCAACTGTATCTTCAGGTGAAGGGAAGTTAAACAGCAAGAAATAATTGAACTAGGGCATTCAAATCGGAGAGACAGTGGCGTAATGGTAATGTCACCGGGCTAGTAATCCAAAGGTCCAAGCAAATCTGGGGACTTGGGTTCAAATCCCACCACAGCAGCTGGTGGAATTTAAATTCAATTAATAAAGATCTAGAAGCTAAAGCTTGTCTCAGTAACGGTGACCATCTAGTTCACTGTTGCCCTTTAGGGGAGGAAATCTGCTATCCTTAACTGGTCTGGCCTACATGTGACTAACTCCAGACCCACAGCAACGTGGTCGACTCTCGGCTGCCCTCTGAAATGGCCAAGCAAGCCACTCAGTTCAGGGGGCAATTAGGGATGGGCAACAAATGCTGGCCTAGTCTGCGATGCCTGCATCACATGGAAGAATAAAGAAAAACGTAATCCAGTTGCCATTTTAAAGTCATATATTGTCCTTATTTTTAAAGTGTTACATTATTTATAAAATTACAAAATGAGAAGCAGAGATGTGCTACAGCTGCAGTGAGACATACTTCTGTAGTATTGTAGTATTCCTCTTTGTAGTATAAATTGGAAGAAAAGGAATATGTCACTGAATTAAATAAAATCGACAATTATCCATAGAATACAATGGTTGGGCAGAGAGCAATAAATATATACTTTTCAGATGGCTTTTGATAGTTGCCACATAGTGATTTGTAAAACAAATTAAGGCATTAAATAAGGATATAGCCACAGATTTAAGAAAATGGCTCAGGGACAGAAAAATAAGATTAGAGGTAAGTGGATGTGTGTCAGATTGGTGGGATTTTGAGTACTGACATCTCTACTGGGATTATTTGAGTTTTCCAGTTAGATAAATGATTCAAATATAGGCGGCAAAAATGAAGCATTTTGCCTGTGATAGGCAATCACTGATATTTTGTCCGTGATAGATTAATTTGAATCCCTTAATAGTAATAGTGCAAGAGATTAGGAACCTAGGATCACACTGAAAAGTGCAATGCAAAAAAGCTCAACCTAGGCAAGTTGTTTGTAGCAGTAAGAATGAGCTATACATTTAAAACTAAAATGATTTAAGTATGGACCTGATGGCTTGAGGCAGTGTTCCCAGATGCAGACAGATGACAGCAGTGTTTGGGATACTGGATCTAAGAACAGAATGGAGCCAATGAAAAGTTTGTAAGTTATTGTAATTACACTATTGAAAACTGTTCATTTACCTTTTCCATTCTTGATTTACAGCCTAAGCCCATATCCAATCCACCTACTGAAGCTGAGAATAATGTGGCAGGTCACATGATGTTTTTGATTAATCAATTATAAAGGGTTATCTGTTCAACCCCAGAAAATCACTATTATTTTACCTAGATATTAAGCAACAACTTATATTTATATAGAGCCTTGAATGTAATACAACATCCCAAGGCGCTTCACAGGAGCATTATAAAACAAAGCATGACACCAAGCCACATAAGGAGATATTAGGACAGATGACCAAAAGATTTGTCAAACAGATAGGTTTTAAGGAGAACAAAAAACAAAAAACTGCGGCAAAAAACAAAAAACTGCGGATGCTGGAAATCCAAAACAAAAACAGAATTACCTGGAAAAACTCAGCAGATCTGGCAGCATCGGCGGAGAAGAAAAGAGTTGACGTTTCGAGTCCTCATGACCCTTCAACAGAACTGAGTAATATTAGGAGGGGTGAAATATAAGCTGGTTTAAGGTGGGGGTGGGGGGGGGGTGGTTGTAGTGACAAGCAAGCAGTGATAGGAGCAGATAATCAAAAGATATCACAGACAAAGGAACAAAGAGTTGTTGAAGGTGGTGATATTATCTAAACGAATGTGCTAATTAAGAATGGATGGCAGGACACTCAAGGTACAGCTCTAGTGGGGGTGGGGTGGAAAGTCTAACAGGGCATTAAAGGTATAGATTTAAAAATAATGGAAATAGGTGGGAAAAGAAAAATCTATATAAATTATTGGAAAAAACAAAAGGGAGGGGGAAGAAACGGAAAGGGGGTGGGAATGGAGGAGGGAGTTCAAGATCTAAAGTTGTTGAATTCAATATTCAGTCCGGAAGGCTGTAAAGTGCCTATTCGGAAGATGAGGTGCTGTTCCAAGCCAAGCAAGCCAAGGCAGACATGTGGGCAAGAGAGCAGGGTGGAGTGTTAAAATGGCAAGCGACAGTGAGGTTTGGGTCTTTCTTGCGGACAGACCACAGGTGTTCTGCAAAGCGGTCGCCCAGTTTATGTTTGGTCTCTCCAATGTAGAGGAGACCGCATTGGGAGCGACGAATGCAGTAGACTAAGTTAGGGGAAATGCAAGTGAAATGCTGCTTCACTTGAAAGGAGTGTTTGGGCCCTTGGACGGTGATGAGAGAGTAAGTGAAGTAGCAGGTGTTGCATATTTTGCGTGGGCATGGGGAGGTGCCATAGGTGGGGGTTGAGGAGTAGGGGGTGATGGAGGAGTGGACCAGGGTGTACCGGAGGGAACGATCCCTATGGAATGCCGCCAGGGGGGGGGTGAAGGGAAGATGTGTTTGTCGTGGCATCATGCTGGAGTTGGCGGAAATGGCGGAGGATGATCCTTTGAACGCGGAGGTTGGTGGGGTGATAAGTGAGGACAAGGGGGACCCTATCATGTTCCTGGGAGGGAGGAGAAGGCGTGAGGGCGGATGCGCGGGAGATGGGCCGGACATGGTTGAGGGCCCTGTCAACAACCGTGGGTGGAAAACCTCAGTTAAGGAAGAAGGAGGACATGTCAGAGGAACTGTTTTTGAAGGTAGCATCATCGGTACAGATGCGACGGAGGCGAAGGAACTGAGAGAATGGGATGGAGTCCTTACAGGAAGCTGGGTGTGAGGAGCTGTAGTCGAGGGAGTGGCTGTGGGAGTCAGTAGGCTTGTAATGGATATTGGTGGACAGTCTATCACCAGAAATTGAGACAGAGAGTTCAAGGAAGGGAAGGGAAGTGTCAGAGATGGACCATGTGTAAATGATGGAAGGGTGGAGATTGGAAGCAAAATTAATAAATTTTTCCAGGTCCCGAAGAGAGCATGAAGCAGCACCGAAGTAATCATTGATGTACCGGAGAAAGAGTTGTGGGAGGGGGCCGGAGTAGGACTAGAACAAGGAACGTTCCACATACTCCATAAAGAGACAGGCATAGCTGGGGCCCATGCGGATACCCATAGCCACACCTTTTATTTGGAGGAAGTGAGAGGAGTTAAAGGAGAAATTGTTCAGTGTGAGAACAAGTTCAGCCAGACAGAGGAGAGTAGTGGTGGATGGGGATTGTTCGGGCCTCTGTTCAAGGAAGAAGCTAAGGGCCCTCAGACCATCCTGGTGGGGAATGGAGGTGTAGAGGGATTGGACGTCCATGGTGAAGAGGAAGCGGTTGGGGCCAGGGAACTGGAAATTGTTGATGTGACGTAAGGTGTCAGAGGAATCACGGATGTAGGTGGGAAGGGACTGGACAAGGGGAGAGAGAAGGGAGTCAAGATAACAAGCAATGAGTTCCGTGGGGCAGGAACAGGCTGACACGATCGGTCTGCCGGGACAGTTCTGTTTGTGGATTTTGGGTAGGAGGTAGAAGCGAGCCGTCCGAGGCTGGGCGACTATCAGGTTGGAAGCTGTGGGAGGAAGATCTCCAGAGGAGATGAGGTCAGTGACAGTCCCGGAAACAATGGCTTGATGTTCAATGGGCTTCTTACAAAAAGGAAAGTGAGGTAGAGGCATGAAAAGAGTATTCCAGAGCCCAAGGCCTAGACAACTGAAGGCACAACCATCAGTGATGGAGCAATTAAAGCTGGGGATGCACAAGAGGTGAGAATTAGAGGAGCACAGATCTGGGGCTTGAAGAGATTGCAGAGATAGGTAATGATAAGGCCATGGAGAGATTTGAAAACAAGAATGAAAATTTTAAAATCAAGATGTTACTTGACCAGGAGCCAGTGCACATCAACTAGCAATAGATAGGCAAATTAAGACAGGGGCAGCAGAGTTTTAGATGACCTCAAGTTTACACAGGGTAGAATGTGGGAGACCAACCAGGTGCAATGCGCACCAGGTTTAAAGGTAACAAGGGCATGAATAATGGTTTTTATCAGATGAGCTGAGACAAGGGCAAATTCAGACCTGTATAGAGGTGGAAATAGGTGGTCTTGGTGATGGCACAAACATGAGGCCAGAAATTCATCTCAGGGTCAAATGTGACACCAAGGTCACAAACACATTGGCTTAATCTCAAACTGTTCCCAGGAAGAGAGAGAGAGATGGAGTTGATAGCTAGAAAATGGAGTTTGGAAGTGGAAAATCAATCTCTACGGTTTGAGTTTGGTATTCAAAAATTACCCAAAAAAAGGGTGGGCCGATCTCATATGTGATTTTGAAGTAGTTTAAGCAACAGTATTTATATAATGCATAAATTAAACAAACAGAGAAAACACAAAAGACCCATGACAGGTACTTTGCGGAGGATGAACAGATGGGTGACATAGCCTGAGCATGGGTCTCTGTAGCCAATGGCTGTTGGTGGCAACCCCTACTGCTTCTTAACCAAAGTGTTAGAAAGTTCTTCGCCAGCTTTCTTCTGTCTGATGAAGGTTGTCCCTGCTTCCCCTCAGAGTATTCATTTATGTATTTTATTTCTAGGGCC
This sequence comes from Cetorhinus maximus, assembly GCF_964194155.1. Classification (NCBI taxonomy): domain Eukaryota; kingdom Metazoa; phylum Chordata; class Chondrichthyes; order Lamniformes; family Cetorhinidae; genus Cetorhinus; species Cetorhinus maximus. Next base: position 77,448,142 of record NC_135880.1, on the reverse strand, counting down.
TGATGGCTTACCCTATGTTAGTCACTAGCTTGATCCTATCTGACCAAGTACCAAGGGATAGGTATCTGGAGTACACCCACCCCCATCTATCATTTGCCTCACGGTCATCTCTCAGCTTATATCATGCTTCTGCCATTTGTTAACTCCTGCCAGATACTTGTCTCAATAACAGGGCACAAGGCTCCAGATTGTCTGCTCAGGAATATCAACATGGAAGCCTGTACCAGGAGAGATAGAGGTGAGACCCAACAGCACCATTCTCCTTGGCTTTCATCTTTGTTTGCCTCTGTCCCTGGCTGCTCATAACGGTTTCTTCACCCAAAGAGCGAGGAGGAAAGTATACAACTTTCTGCTACGGATTCACAATTCTATGCCTGCCGATTCTAGAATTCTTAAAGCTACCATTTCTTACAGCTGTCCCAATATTCAATTGGCATTAACTTCTGCTCATCCAACACTAGATGTCAGAGAAGCAGAGTTGGAGTGGAGAGGTGGTGGTGGTAAGGTAGAGCTGGCTGTCATCAGTTTAAAAACAAATGCTGTATTGTCTGATGATGTCACCAAAGCACAGCACAAAGAAGGAAAATAGGATAGGAGCCAAGGATAGATCCTTGGGGGACTCCAGGGGTAATGGCACAGGGACAGAAAGAAAAGCCATGGCAAGTGATTCTTTGGCTATAGTTAGGTAGATAAGAATGGAACAACATGAGAGCTGTCCCATCCAGCTGGATGACAGTGGAGAGATGTTGGAGGAAGATGGGGTGGTGAACTGTGTCAAAGAAGAACGAGGGAAAGTTTACCTTCACAGTCGCATAGGATGTCACTTGTGACTTTGATAGGTACTGCGACAAGAGCAGGAATCTGATTAGAAGGATTCAAAAGCGGAGTTCTGGGAATGGATTTGGTTGGTGAGAACACATGCAAGGACTTTGGCGAGGAAAGGGAGGCTGGATATAGGAAATAAGAGCAAAATACTGCGGATTCTGGAAATCGGAAATAAGAACAGGGAATGCTGGAAAAACTCAGCAGGTCTGGCAGCATCTGTGGAGAGAGAAACAGAGTTAACGTTTCGAGTCCGTATGGCTTCTTAAGAGCTGGAGAGGTAGAAATGCCCCTCTACCTCCCTAGAACTGCCGTTTCTACCTCTCCTCAGCTCTGAAGAAGTCATATGGGAATTTGCGTTTTAAACAATAAAAACAAGACAGATGATAAATTGGCATATTACTGGTTGAGCCGCAAGGAAACATATTAAAACCATGGAAAGTGGAGGTTGTAGATTCACTAGAATTTCAGGAACAAGAGATTATCAAGAAAGGCTGGGAAAATTGGGGCTTTTTTCCACTGGAACAAAGATAATCAAGGCAGACCTAATACAGGTTTTCAAAATCATGAAAGATTTTAAGCATTCAGGAAAGACTATTTCACTGGTTAACAAATTGATATAAGTCAGCTAGACTGAAAATTACAATAAAAAAGTGGGTTTTTTTGCACACAAAGGGATACTATAACTCAGAATACTTCATCACATGTTTATTAAGACAAACAAACTTGCATTTATATCGCAAATTATCACAGTCTCTATTATATAGGCAAACAGGTCAACCAATATGCAAAAAGCTAAAGCCCACAAATAAATCAAGGTTTTGTTTAACATCTTATCTAAATCAGGGCACTTCTAAAAGTGTAGCATTCCATTCCTATTCCATTGAAGGATGCAATTAATAGGGTAGATAAAGAGGAGCCAGTCGAAGTAGTGTATTTGGATTTCCAAAGGGCATTGGTTAAGGTGGAGTTTGGAGCAATATATTAGGAATGGATGGAGGATTGGTTAGTTGACAGGAAGCAGAGAGTTGGGATAAACAGGGCAATATCAAGTTGGCAGGCTGTAGTAAGTGGAGTTTCATAAAGATCAGTCCTGAAGCTTCTGCTGTTTACAATCTATATTGATGATCTAGATGAAGAGATGTAGAGTATCAGTGGATTATCCCATGATGATAGGCTGAGCAAATTGTGTCTATTTTTCTAGAATTCAGAAGAATGAGACAATCTCATTGAAAGGTACAAGATTTTGAAAGGGCTTGATAGGGTAGATGCTGAGATTGTTTCTGCTGGTTGGGGAATCTAACATGGGAGGGCACGGTCTCAGGACAAGGAGCCGATCATTTAAGACTGGGATGACGAGAAATTACTTCACTCAAAAGTCTGTTGGAATCATTGGAATTCTTTATCGGAGACTGTGGATGCTGCATTGTTGAGTACATTTAAGACTGGGATAGACAGATTTTTGGTGTCTCAAAGAATCAAGGAACATGGAGGACAGGAAAGTGCAGTTGAAACCCAAGATCAGACATGATCGTATTGAAAGGCAGAACAGGCTCGGCCCACAATATGGTCTACTCTCCCTCCTATTTCTTGTATTCTTGTGAGTAGTGAATATAGGTTTGCTGACAATACAAAGCTAGGTGGAAATGTAAGCTGTGAAGATGACGCAAAGAGGCTTCATAGAGATATAGACAGATTATATGAGTGGACAACAAGGTAGCAAATAGAGTATTTTGCAAGGAAGTGCAAGGTTATTCAACTTGGTTGTAAGAATAGAAAAGCAGATTATCTAAATGGCATCAAAATTCTAAATGTTGATGCTCAGAGGGACTTGTATGTATACTCATACAAGGAACACAAATTTAGGATGCAAAGTCTAATCTTTCTTTAATTTATCAGCTAACTAAAAGTTGTTCTTTGGGTTGGGAGAAGGGAAGTTTTAGTCCAGCTTTAAACAGAGGTGAGACAGGCTCTGCTTGCAGCTGGTTAATTAGTTAACTGGCTTAAACGGGTTTTCAGAAGCTAGATTCAGACAGCATAAAAGCAAGCTATCTACAGTGCTGCTTTTGTCTGCACTGCAGTGCTGCTTTGGGCTGCATTAGAGTGTTTCAGTTAGAGTTTGGTGAGAGAGGGATTCACTGATGAGGGATCCTTTCATTTTCTACTGTTCCTCAGGAAGGAGAGCAGTGGCCTTGGCAAGTAGGACCTGGTGAGTATTTCTTTCCTTAATATTTTCTAAACTAGAGGAGGTTAAAGTAAAGGGAGTAATTTAAGGGTAAGTCATTGCAGGACAGCTCGGCCAAGTGGAATGATCCTCCCATGCAATGTGGGAAATCAGGGACAATTCCACAGCGACCACGGTGCAGGAAGTATCTCCAGCTGCAGCTACTCGAAATCTGCATTTTGGGGCTGGAGCTGCAACTGGAGTCACTGTGGAGCATCCGTAAGGATGAGATCTTCATGGATAGCACATACAGTGAGGTGGTCACACCGCAGGTAAAGAGTACACAGGCAGAAAGGGAATTGGTGACCGCCAGACAGAGTAAAAGCACTAGTCCCCTGGGTCCATCTCCCTCTCCAACAGATTTTCCGTTTTGAAGACTGCTGGGGGAGAAGGATTCTCAGGGGAACGCAGCAAGAGCTAAGTCCGTAGCACCGCGAGTGGCTCAGCTGCACAGGGTGGGGGAAAGAGTGGGAGAGCAATAGTAATAGGGGATTCTATCGTAACTGGAACAAATACACATCTCTGCAGTCGTAGACGTGACACCAGGATGGCATGTTGTCTCTCTTGTGCCAGGGTCAAGGATGTCACTGAGCGGCTCCAGGGCATTCTGAAGGGGGAGGGTGAACAGCCAGGGTTGTGGTCCATATTGTTACCAATGACATAGGTAAAAAGAGGGATGAGGTCCTGAATACAGAATATAGGGAGCTAGAAAATAAATTAAAAAGCAGGCTCTCAAAGGTGGTAATCTCAGGATTACGCCCAGTGCCCATGTTAGTGAGATCAGGAATAGGAGAATAGACCAGATGAATGCATGGCTGGAGAGATGGTGTAGGAGGGAGGGATTTAGATCCCTGAGGCATTGGGATCAATTCTGGGGAAGATGGGACCTGTACAAGCTGGACCGGTTGAACCCCAGCAGGACCAGGACCAATATCCTCGCAGGGATATTTGCTAGTACTGTGGAGGAGGTTTTAAACTAGACTGCCAGGGGGATGGAAACCTGAGTGGGATAACACAAGAGAGGGAAACAAAGATAGGAATGAAAGACAGAGAAGTAGAAAGCAAAAATGGAAGGCAGAGGAAACAAGGGCCAGCGGCAAATTGGGCCATAGTACAAAAACTACTGTAAAAATGTTAAAAAGACAAATCTAAAGGCACAGTGTCTGAATGCACAAAGCATTCGCAATAAGGTAGGAGAATTAACAGCGCAAATAGATGTAAGCGGGTATGATAGATTGCGAATACAGAGCCATGGCTGCAGGGTGACCAAGGCTGGGAACGGAATATCCAAGGGTTCTCGATATTTAGGACGGACAGGCAAAAAGGAAAAGGAGGTGGAGTGGCATTGCCGGTTAAGATGAAATCAGTGTGATCGTGAGCGAGGATATTGGCTCAGAAAATCTAAATGTGGAATCAGTCTGGGTGGAGCTATGAAGCAACAAAGGGCAGAAAACATTAGTGGGAGTTGTCTATAGGCTTCCAAACAGTAATGGTAAGGTAGGGATGGCATTAAACAGGAAATTAGAGGTGCAAGTAACTGGGGTGCTACAGTGATCATGAGTGACTTAAATCTACATATAGACTGGGAAAACCAAATTATCAATAATACTGTGGAGGATGAATTCCTGGAGTGTACACGAGGTGTTTTTTTAGACCAGTATATCGAGGAACAGACTAGGGAACAGGCTATCCTAGATTTGGTATTATGCAATGAGAAGGGCTTAATTAATAATCTTGTTGTGCGGACTCCTTTAAGGTACAATGACCATAACATGATAGAATTCTTCATTCGGACGAAAAGTGAGGCAGTCCGATCAGAAACTAGGGACCTAAATCTAAACAAAGGAAACTATGAAAGTATGACGTGTGAGTTGACTAAGATAGATTGGGGAGCGTCATTAAAAGGCATGATAGTGGATAGGCAATGGCTGCTATTTAAGGATCAAATGTATGCATTGCAAGAGTTATATACTCTTTCCTGGCACAAAAACACAACAGGAAAAGTGGCCCAACCATGGCTAACAAAAGAAATTAAGGGTAGTATTAGATCCAAAGAGGAGTCATGTAAAGTTGCTAGAAAAAGTAGCAAGCCTGAGGATTGGGAGCAGTTTAGAACCCAGAAAAGGAGGACCAAGAGATTGATTAAGAGAGGAAAAATAGAGAATAAGAGTAAACTTTCAAGGAACATAAAAGCAGACTGTAAAAGCTTCTATAAGTGTGTAAAAAGAAAAAGATTAGTGAAGACAAATGTAGGTCCCTTACAGTCTGAAACAAGAGAATTCATAATAGAGAATAATGAAATGGCAATTAAACAACTACTTTAGTTGCGTCTTCATGGAGGAAGACACAAAAAACTTCCCAGAAATGCTAGGGAGCCAAAGGTCTAGTGAGAAGAAATTGAAGGAAACCAGTAAGAAAAAGTGCTGGAGAAATTAATGGGATTGAAAGCTGATAAATCCCCGAGACGGAGTGCAGGAAAGATTTACCAGGCTGATTCCTGGGCTGACTATGCCTGTTTTCACTGGAGTTTAGAAGAGTGAGAGGGGATCTCATTGAAAAGTATAAAATTCTGACAGGGCTGGACAGACTGGATGCAGGGATGATGTTTCCTCTGGCTGGGGGGTCTAGAACAGGGGTCACGGTCTCAAGGTACAGGATAGGCCATTTAGGACTGAGATGAGGAGAAACTTCTTCACTCAGAGGGTGGTGAACCCATGGAATTCACCACCACAGAAGGTTGTGGAGGCCAAGTCACTGAATATATTTAAGGAGGAAACAGATTTCTAGACTCTAAAGGCGTCAAGGGTTATGGGGAGAGAGCGGGAGTATGGCATTGAGATAGAGGATCAGCCAAGATCATATCAAATGGCAGAGCAGGCTTGAAGGGCCGAATAACCTACTCCTGCTCCAATTTTCTATGTTTCTATGTCTCTAAGTGCAGCAAGCAATTAGGAAAGCAAATTGCATGCTGGCCTTTATTGCCAGGGGATGAGAGTAGGGAATAATAAAGTCATGCTGCAATTGTACAGGGCTTTGGCGAGACTGAAACTGGAGTAATGCACACAGTTTTGGTCTCCACATCTAAGGAAGGATATTTTTGCATTGGAAGCGGTACACTAGATTGGCTCCTGGGATGAGACACTCAATGTTATGACACAGCAGCTGGTAAAAGCTGAGTTGTTCAAATCCCAGGGGAAAAGTGAACAACAGTCATGACCTATATGTTCAATTGGTATGTTTTGAGATGCAGCTCTGAATTCAGGAGTAAAACCACCAAGCCTCAAAAGGTTTTTTTATATAAAACTAAAATAAACATTTATTAATTTAACAAACTAAACACATACACATGTCTACAAATTACTACCATAATAACTTTTAAACAAATCCCCAAATTAATCACTCCCAGGTAAATCTTCACCAAAGCAACAATAACCCATAGACTTTAAAACAGACACCAGGCAAAGCACATTTGACCTTACAAATTCAAAATGAGGTTCCTTTCAATTTGGTTCCTTTGAAAACACAGTTGTAGGCTACAGCTGGTTAGATCTTAAATGCCTCTGACTTATACACACAAACTGCTTTCTGTTTATACCTAGCTTCCCCTTCGAATGTAAATTTTCCATTGTGCTACCAGGTTTTTTTTAAATTATACCTCTCCTAACAATAATCCTATTATTTCATCAATTTTATTAGTAATATAAACACATTGCTTGGTGTCTCCCAGCTAGGTGCAAGATTTCACCCATTCTTTTGAATGGTTTATTTAAAATTGCAAATTGCACTTTACCTTTTCCTCCTTAACATCTCAAAGCTTCTATACATCAAAGCACCCAGACTAGCTGGCTTTAATCCAATTAAGACACACATAGACACAGACTCTACTACAATTCCAATATAAAAATAATTTCCAATAACATTATAGACATTAATCTCTTCATGACACTGAGTAAATTGGGCCTATACACTCTGGAGTTAAAAAAGAACAAGGGGTGATCTTACTGAAACATACAAGATTTTGAAGGGACTTGACCACACAAACACAAAGGTAGTTTCCCCTGGGTGGGGAATCTAAAACTCAAGGCACAATCTCAGGATAAAGAGATGAGGAGCAATTTCTTCACTCAGAGGGTTGCACACCTTTGAAATTGTTTATCCAAAAAGGTTGCTGATTCCTTATCATTGAGTACATTCAAGGTTGAGACAGGCTTTTGGTTTCTGTGGAATTCATGAAATATGGGGACAAGCAGGAAAGTGGAGTTGAGGCAGATGATCAGCCATAAGAACATAAGAAATAGGGGCCCATGTAGACCCTACCACCCATCGAGCATACTCTGTCATTCAATAAGATCATGGCCTAAACTCCACTTATCAGCCACGATTGTAGAGAATGGCAGAGCAGACTCAAGAGGCCATTTGGACTAAATCCTATTTTTGAATGTTCTTCTGAGTATCAGCTTTAGATTATTTGCTCAAGTCTGCAGCAGGAATTAAAACTAAGACTTTAAGGCTCAGAAGTTAGATACTAACCAAACCAAGCTAATAATTTATTTAAAAATAAATTTAGTTATTTGAAAATATAGAAGATTACAGAAAAGTAACAGGGGAAGGGGTTTATAGTGGACAGTTCCATTTCAAGAGCTATCACCAGCACAGCCACCAGGAGGCGAAATGTCCTCCTCTTATGCTGTCTATTTTAATCTTTAACCTGTTCTATTCTGCAGCAAGTGGCTAAAATGATGACAAAAGCAAAAGGGGTGTCCAAGAAAAGTACTCGTCATATTTGGTAAATATCATGCAACAAAGTAGGCAACCAAAGGAAAATAAAGGAATATTGATTAGATGATGGAATAGGCTAAAAATGGCAGGCGTAGCTCAAAAGAGTGAAATAATGCACTTTTGTAAAAAAGTAATAGTTATGGCTTGCAATTAAATGGTGCCTTTAATGTAATTAAAAAGTCCCAAGGTACTTCACTAGAGCATCATAAAGCAAAAATAGCTGAGGGGTCAATAACAAAGAACCACATCCTAACTTGCACCAAATCCCATTCATCCATCACCCGTGCTTGCTGATCCACATTGGCTCCCAGTTAAGCAATGCCTCAATTTTGAAATTGTCCTCATTTTCAAATCCCTCCATGGCCTTGCCCCTCCCTATTTGCCTCCAGCCCTACAACCCTACAAGATAGCTGCGCTCCGCCAATTCTGGCCTCCTAAACATCCCTGATTTTAACAATTACACCCTTGATGGCTATGCCTTCAGCTGCTTAAGCCCTAAGCTTGGGCATTTCCTGCCCTGTAAACCTCCCCACCGTACTCCCCTCCTTAAAACCTCACTCTTGCATCAATATTTTTATCATTTGCCATAATATGTCTCAGTATCAACCTTTGTTTGATTACCCTCCTGTTAAGTGGCTTAGGACATTTTACTACATTACAGGCGATATATAAATACAAGTAATTGTTGGTAGTGTGTTGCCACCATGGTGTCAGGGTTAAGGGTGTCACAGGCAGCTGCAGGATATTGTTCTGGGAAAGGGTGAACAGCCAGAGGTCCTGGTCCACATTGGTACCAACAACATAGGTGGGATGAGGTCTGCAAGCAGATTTTAGGGAGTTAGGAAAGAAATTAAAAAACAGGACCTCAAAAACAGTAATATCAGGGTTACTCCCAGTGCCACATGCTAGTGAGCAGAGGAATAGAAGGATTGAGCAATTGAACATGTGGCTGGAGAATTGGTGTAGCAGGGAGGGCATCAGATTTCTCAGGCATTGAGACTGGTTCTGCTGCAGCTAGAACCTGTACAAAATGGACAGTTGCACCTTAACTGGACTGGGACTAACATCCTCGCAGGGAGACTTGCTGGTGCTATTGGGGTCAATTTAAACCAGATTGGCAGAGGGTTGGGAACCTGAGGAGGAGCTCAAGTTGGAAGGAAGCAAAACTGGTAACAGAAAATAGAAAAGTAGTAAGCGAAATTAGAAGGCAGATGAAACAAAGGCAAGCATCAAATAGGATCAGAATGCGGAATAACATTAAAAAGATCAAGTTAAGGGCACTCTATTTGAATGCACGCAACATTCACAACAAGGTAGATGATTTGAAGGTACAAACAGAGGTAAATAGGTATGATTTGATTGCCATTGCAGAGATGTAGTTAAAGGGTGACCAGGACTGGGAGCTGAATATTCAGGAATATTTGTCATTTCGGAAGGATAGGCAGGTCAAAAGGAGTTGGGGTGGCACGGCACTGTTAATAAGGGACAAGATTAGTACATTTGCAACAGAGGATCCTACATCAAGGGATCAAAACGTACATACAGTTTGGGTGGGGCTAAGAAACTGAAAGGGACAGCAAACATTGGTGTGATTTGTTTACAGGCCACAAAACTGTAGTGGTAATGATGGGCATGGTATAAATCAGGAAATTAGAGCTGCATCTAACATGGGTAATAGAATAATAATGGACAACTTCAATTTACATATGGATTGGGTAAACCTAATTAGCGCTAATGCTGTAGAGGATGACTTCCTGGAGTATACACTAGATGGATTTCTGGAGCAGTACATTGAGAAACCAACTAAGGATTGGGCTATTTTAGATTTAGTAGTATTGAATCAGAAAAGACTAGTTGATAACCTTGTTGCAAAGGAGCCATTAGGAAATAATGGCCATAATATGATAGAGTTTTACATTAAGTTTGAAAGTGATATAGGTCATTCTGAAACTAGGGTCCTAAATCTGAACAAAGGAAATTATGAAGGTATGAGGACCAGTTGGCTGTGGTGGATTGAGAAAATATATTTAAAAATTTGATGGTGGACAAGCAATGGCTAGTATTTATTGTAATATTACATGGTCTGCAACAAATATGCATTCCACTAAAACACAAAAACCCAACAGGAAAGGTGAATCAACCATAGCTAACCAAAGAAGTTAAGGGTTGCATTAGTTTAAACAAAGTGGTTTAGAAAAGGTTGCCAGGAAAAGTGGCAAGTCTGAAGATTGGGAGCAATACAGAATCCAGCAAAGGATGACCAAGAAACTGATAAAGGGCAAAGAGAATATGAATGCAAGCTCGCGGGATAAAGTCAGACTGTAAAAGCAGACTGTGTGAAAAGGAAAAGATTAGCCAGGACAAATGAGTCCATGGCATGAGGAGACAGGAGAATTTATAATGGAGAATCGGAAAGTGGTGGAGCAACTAAACAATTATTTTGTGTCTGTCTTTACAGAAGGTGCAGAAAATCTCCCAGAAATACTTGGGGACAAAGGGACTAGTGAAAATGTGGAAACGAAAGAAATTAAGTGGTAATATTCAAGAAATTGGAGTATTGTGTACAGTTTTGGTCTCTTTATCTAAGGAAGGATGTACCTGCCATAGAGAGAGTGCAACGAAGGTTCACCAGACTAATCCCTGGGATGGTGGGATTGTCTTATGAAGAGAGATTGAGGAAACTGTGCCTGTATTCCCTAGAGTTTTGAAGAATGAGAGGTGATCTCATTGAAACTTACAAAATTCTTTCAGGGCATGACAGGGTAGATAGATGTAGATTGGTGTTTCCCCTGGCTGGTGAGTCTAGAACCAGGAGACATGGTCTCAAAATAAAGGGTAGGCCATTTAAGACTGAGATGAGGAGGAATTTCTTCACTCAGAGGGTGATGAATCTTTGGAATTCTCTATTACAGAGGGCTGTGGAGGCTCACTGAGTACATTCAAGACACAGATTGTAGATTTTTAAATATTCAAGACATCAACAGATATGGGGATAGTAGGGAAAAATGGCGTAAGAGGTAGATGACCAGCCAGGGTCTGTTTGATCAGGCTCGACAGGCTGAATGGCCTACGCTTGCTCCTATTCCCTATGTTCCTAAGTAACTGACAGTATTCTAATTGAGGTCTGACCACCGTCTTGTAAAAGGACAAAATAGTATACTTTATCATAGTTGATTGCACCCCAATACCCTAGTTGTTAGAGCTATCAATTTGTGACATTGCTCATGAATCCTTAGATCTATTATTTTTCTTTTTTCTTTCTTGGGGTGTGGATGCCAATGGCAAAGCCAGCATTTGTTGCTCATCCCTAATTGTCCTGAACTGAGTGGCTTGAGAGCAGTTAAAAATCAAACACATTGCAGTGGGTCGGGTAAGATCAGGTGAGGAAGGTAGATTTTCTTTCCTAAAGAGAATTAGTGAAACAGATGGACTTTTCACGACAACCGATGATAGTTTCATGGTCACCATTACTAAGACTAGCTTTCAATTTCAGATTTATTAATTAAATTTAAACTCCACCAGCTGCAATTTGAACCCAGAACATTAGCCTGGGCTTCTGGATTACTAGTTCTGTGACATTACCACAATGCCATCATCTCCCCCAGCACTTAAAAGGTCCAGTTCTATGCACCAGAAGGTCCAGATCGCCTCCTTTCCCCACCTGACTTAATGGTTTTCCCTGAAGATTGTATGAAGTTTCAGTATTCACCCTACCTGCATGCACTTTAAGTACAAGCCCAATCCTGCAACATATCTAGATCCATCTGCAATAATTAAGCATCATCTACAGGCTTGACACTTGCACAAATCTTAGTATCATCTTCAGACTTGCAAACTGTGTTCCCAGCGTAGAAGCAAGCAGACTGCTGCAGTTGAAAAGTCAACAATGCGGGGCCACAGAAACAAGATTCAATGAGTTTTAGGGAGGATGACATGAGAAGTTTCTTCATACAGTGGTGTGAGGCTGTGGGGCTGTGGAAGTCAATTCCAGGGTCAGCAGTTAGAATAACATGATACAGCACAGATGGAGGCCATTCAGCCTAGTGTACTTTGAAAAAACTGTCCAATTCGTCCCATTCACCTGCCCTTCCCTCTTAGGCCTATATGCTTTTTTTAAACAGTTTTCTCAACTTACTCTGCCACCTTCAAAGACTTGTGTACATACAGCCCCACAGACCTGTTCTGAACTCTAAAATTACACCATTTAGTTTATATTGCATCTCATTTTTCATACCAAAATGCATTACTTTGTATCTTTCTGCATTAAATTTCATCTACCAGGTTTCTGTCCATTTCACCACACTGTCCTTCTGAGATCTGTTACTATCCACCTCAGTGTTTGCTATATTTCCAAGTTCTGTTTCATCTGTAAATTTTAAAATTATGCCCTGTATGCTAAAATCCATAACATATTATATATGTTTGGAGCAGTTCACAGCTACAAACAATTCAGATAAAAATTGGCAAATTTAGCCGCCATACATCCGGGCCCCTTCAGCCAAATTATTGATGTAGGTTGTAAAATGTTGAGGCCCTAGCACTGGTCCCTGTGGCATTCCACTAGGCACGGCTTGCCAACCTGAAAAAGATGCATTTATCCCTACTCTATGTTTCCTGTTAGCTAACCAATCCTCTGGTTTGTTAATAATGATACCCCCTTATACCATGTGCTCTTACCTTGTACAGTAACCTTTGATGTGGCACCTTATTAAATGCCTTCTTGGAAATCCAAGTGTGCCACATCTACAGGTTCACCTTTATCCACCTTGATTACGACTTCCTTAAAAAACTAAAATTAGTTCAATACAATTTCCCTTTCACAAAACTGTGCCAACTCTGCCTGATCACGTTATGATTTCCCCAAGTATCCTGCTATGACCTCCTTAATAATAGATTCTAGCAATTTCCCTATGACACGTTAGGCTAACTGGCCTGTAGTTTCCTGCTTTCTGTCTTCCTCCTTTCTTGAATAAATATGTTACATTAGCTATTTTCCAATCCCCTGAGGCCCTTCCAGAACATAAGGAATTTTGGAAGATTATAACCAACATTTTCTTAAAAGATATTTTAGTTAACCTTACAAAAGGCCTAGATGGGTATGCCCTCAGATCCTGAAAGAGAAAATCTAGAAGTCCCAGGAATTGCATTTCAAGACAATGCAAGGTTGATAGATGCTGGAGCAGTGGATAAATGTAGTATCCATTTTTAAAGGAGAGTTTATTCGGGTAATGATGGACCAATTAACTTAACATCTGGAATGGAAACTTAAATCTGCAACTGACAATGAAATTAACACATAACCAGAAAAGAATAAAGTAGAAGTAGCCAGCAGATTTCAAGAGAGACAATTGTTTTTGACAAAGCTCATGAAATATTTGGGGAGTAACAGAAATGAGAAATAGGGGATGTATATAGGTAATGAGGGGTAAATATAAAGCTCTAATAAGACCGGAGTTATAATATTGTGTGCAATGTTGGAATTCACACTTGAAAGAGAGAACAGTGTAGATTCACTAGGATGCTGTCTTGATTAGAAAAATACAAATTTCAGAAGAGGAGTGAGAAGAAACTTATTCAAAGAATTGAGTCTGTGCAAGTCACTTCCAGGGTTAGTGATACTGGCAGAAACTGTGTCACATTCAAGATTAAATTAGGTGAACAAAGAAAATGTGATAGAAGAAATATAGCAACCGTTAGGGGGGACACCTGGGACGAAAGTAGTGTTTTCTGTTTTCTCAGCAAGTATTTCTCCATCAACATAAGAACGTTTTTTTTTCTCTTTATTCTTTCATGGGATATGGGCATCGCTGGTAATGCCAGTATTTGTTGCCCACCCCTAAGTGCCCTTGAACTAACCTTGCTAGGTCATTTCAGAGGACAGTTAACAGCCAACCACATTACTGTGGGTCTGAAGTCACATGTAGGCCAAACCAATAAAGGATAGCAGATTTCCTTCCCTCAAGGACATGAGTGAACCAGATGGGTTTTTACAACAAAGATAGTTTCATGGTCATTATTATGGAGACTAGCTTTCAATTCCAGATTTATTAACTGAATTCAAATGCCACCAGCTGCCATGGTGGGATTTGAACCCCTGTCCCCAGATCATTAGCCTGGGCCTCTGGATTACTAGTCCAGCGACATTACCACTATGCCACGTATGAAATAGGAGGCGGCGGCAGCCATTCAGCCCCTCAAGCCCACTCCACCATTCAATAATATTGTGGCTGTTTTTATTATGGCCTTAACTCCACTTACCTGCCAACTCTCTACACCCACGCCCCCACCCCACCCCCACAAAACACACAATAGGCTGATATTGCAGTATTGAGGGAATGCTCCATAATTGGAAGTTCTGTGCTTGCAAGTGATGTTAAATCTCATTGGAGATGCTATCCTTGGATGAGGCTATTCAAATGTTTTTTGTAAAAATTAATGCATTATTCAAAGGGTAGTGGTGGCTTTTTTGGTTCAGCTCCTCAACTGGTAACACCAAACAAATGTTGTTTTTGAAACAGTGTGTGCCAACAAGTTGATGTGTTTGTCTATATACCAATCGTGCATACACTTCCAGGTAACTAATTGAACTTTAAATCCTTTGTGACATCCTGAGAACATGCAAGTTCTTTCTTTATTTGTCAGACCAATAAATGTTATGTCAAGTTACAAATAGGCTACAGGCTGAAGAGCAGGGGGTCTTCCTATCTATCAGATATAATGGGGGACATCCATGTGAACAGTAAAAGGTAGTGCAGATGCTTAACATGATTTTGGATGCTAAATTAATCTGCTCACAGGGAACTGACTTTTGGGATCAGATAAAAGAACAGAAAATCAGATTAAAAGAACTTTAAGTCCAAGAGGGAAGGAAAGCAAAGCCACCCCAGAAGGTAAGAACTTTGACAAGGCAGCAGTGAGTACAGGTGTACAGCAGGAATGTGGACTGCAAGACTTGTGGAAGCCCGAATGTTTACAATTATGCGCTCTAAATAACATGACTCCTTTGCAAATGTAATGCCTCAGCCATTTTATTTCTACAAACATGAGGTGCTCAAAGCTCACATTTAAATCAATATTGGTAAGGTTTCCTTACAGTCTTAGGCGAGCTGCGATTGGACAGTTTTGTTAAATATGATGGAGGGGAAGGTTTTACAGGATATCACTGATAAATTATGAGGGTAAAAGAACCAAAAATGAAATTCTTATTTCATGCAGAAGAAAATTTAAAACTGAATAAGCGCATGATAGCAATGAGAAAAGTATTATAAAGAGAAAAACGTGGCAGGATAATCAGCAGAGTATACCATATCTAGGCTGTGTCACAGAAGTTTCAATTGCTTACCCAATTAAAGAGAAAAGTATGTCTGATCAAAAGATCCCAGTGGTTTAAGTGATTAGATCAACTGAAATAAGGAACTATGGGTCAGAGACAGATTATGGTCTGTTATTGACAACTTCCCAAAGCAGGAACCTGAAATTCAGAAATTGTACCACAGACCTCATTTTAGTAATTACTCCCAGCTGCCATCACTGTCAAGGCTCTAGAGATAGCTCGCCACTTTTCTCAGCTGCAATATGGGTTTACTGATTCACTATCAACAGCCCACAGGCAACTCGGGAATGGCCAGGGAAGCAAGGTCAGGTCAGTACCAGCCACCTGCAATATTAATATGGAGGCACATATTTCTCTCCTTGCTTCAAACATTAAAACAAACGAGTTATTTCAGGAGCTTTCAGCCATTCTGTCAAAGGCCGCTAGTAATACTGCTTTACATCCACTAAAACTTAGTAAAGAGCTTGGGCAGTGGAACCTCAGGCCAGATTTACAAACTTATCAAACAGATCCTGAAACAGACACAAGATGCTAACTTCAATACCGACACAAGGCCTTGCTCACTTCAGGCAGCTGCCAGGGGCTGCCCGAGTCCCTGACAAATTTAACAGTGACCAGAACACACAGGCAGATCAGATGCAATTTGTCGCACTGCTAAATTCATTATTTAAGTAATAAAACAGGTGCAGTGTTGAATTTCTCCCATGTTCACATCCACCTTGTCAAGGCCATTCAGGAACTTTTATACTTCAATCAAATCATCCCTCACTCTTCTAAACTCCAGTGGAAACAAGCCCAGTCTGTCCAAACCTTCTTCATAAGACAACCCACTCATTCCAGGTATTAACCTAGTAAGCCTCCTTTGAACCGCCTCCAATGCATTTACATCCTTCCTTAGATAAGGAGACCAAAACTGCACACAATATTCAAGGTGCGGTCTCACCAATGTCCTGTATAACTGAAGCATAACATCCTTACTTTTACGTTTAATCTCTCTTGTAATAAAGGCTAGCATTCCATTAGCCTTCTTAATTACTTACTGTACCTGTATACTAACTTGTGACTCATGTATTAGAACATCTAGATCCCTCTGCACCCCAGAATTATGCAGCCATTCTTCATTTACGTAATACTCTGCTTTTTTTGTTCTTCCTACCAGTGAACAACTTCACATTTTCCCACATTAAACTCCATTTGTCAGATCTTTGCCCACACACGCAACCTATACTCATCTGCAACCTCATTTCCTCTTCACAACATACTTTCTTACCTACCTTTCTGTCATCTGCAAATTTAGCTACCATGTCTTCACGCCCCTCATCGAAGTCATTGATGTAAATCATAAAAAGTTGAGGCCCCAGTACAGACCCCTGTGGGGCTCCATTCGTCACATCTAGCCAATCCAAAAAAGACCCATTTATGCATACTCTGCTTTCTGCCAGCCAATCTTCTATCCATGCTAATATGTTACCCCCTACACCATGCGTTTTTATTTTCTGTAATAATCTTTGTGGCAACTTATCAAATGCCTTCTGGAAATCCAAGTACAGTACATCTACAGGCTCTCCTTCATCCACCACGCATGTTGCTCCTTTGAAAAACTCCAATAAATTGGTTCAACGTGATTTTCAAAGAGGAAGAGGGAGAGATTCCTTACTGCTCCCTGCAGCGGTGTTTCCAGATGACTTGTGTCTGGCTTGGCAAAACCAGTTCTTAAAAACCTCCTGTCTGTATATCCCCTAAGATGAATTTAAATAACATGTCTTGCATCATTGTTGTAGAACAAGGAAACACATTTTGATCTTTCATCTCAGAAAATTTTGACATTTCAAGATAGTATAAATCAACAGATCAGCTTATTTCATTCTCCACATGGGGTTTGGGTGTATCTGAGTGGTTAGCAGTTTCTATTGTTTTTACTGTTGACTAAAATTCAGCACTGCTTTTTTAATCTCTTCCTTAGTTCTAGCATTGCGTTTTGAGGTCTGTAGGTTTCCTTTGAAATGTCTCTCTCTACACGCTTCCTTTCGGAAGGGGTTCTTGTTTGCTTTTCTTACATTCACCTTGGAAGATGGCATTTTCGTGACACTCCTCACATCTGTCTCCTGCATCTTTTGCCCAATGATTCCTTCGCCTCAATACTGGACCTAAACGTTGCACTTGACTTGACACCGTGTGCAACTTCTACAGAAGATAACTGGTGCATTAAATCAAAATTAGAGTTGATGGAACCAAGGTAGTTTTAATATGTAGAAAAACTTAGATGGACCTACATGTAACAGTGAAAAACATAACCTGACCTGCTTTGTACTCCATGTCTCGTTACTGGGTTTCCAGCTGCCTCCTCCCTCCTCTCACCATCCAGAAGCTGGTCAAAGCACTTGGTGACTGCACAGTCAAAAGTTTCCTGCATCGTAGCAGCAACCAGAATAATTGTTCTTCAACCTCCAATCACAGGTTCCCTCCCTCCCACCCTTGCAGCTCCTCCAATCATACGTATTTTCACCTGGAGGAGCAGCAAGAGTTAGAGATAGGGAACATGTCATTGGAGGAGCTGGAGCAGCAAGCATGGGAGACACAAATTCTGCGACTGGAGGAGCAACTCTGTCGCTCCCACACTCACTACTCCCCCAATCAAAATAAACAGGTCAAGACCTTTCTCTCGATAATGCAAATTTTTCACCCCCCCTCCACCTTATTTTTTCACGGGTTAGTTGTGAGGTTTTGAGGGTGATTCGCCTACCATCACCATGTATTTTGAACCCTGGCACAGACATCACAGGTCACCTGGAGATGATGCTCCAAGGCAGAAGTCTCCACTCTGAAGTCCATCAAAATTGGGCACCTGTCAATTTTTTTTAAAAATTGAATAAAGCCATTACTTTGCTGCTAACATTAATATTTAGGCCAATGTTTCCACTTAAAAAATCCAAACTAGAGGCCAACTCTTTGATTCAAATTTAGAGTATTTGAAAAGTGGAAAGTCGTGCAAGTTCAACTTCTTGTTTTGCTAACGTGCAATTAGATTCTGAAAAAGAGTGAATGTTCAAAGTAAACTAGTCACCACAGCAGTGAACTGCAAAGAAAGGAACAGCCAGATCAGGTGTTTTGCCATTGGCTCTTATAACTGGGGTGGAGCAGAGTGGACTGGCCTTTTTGAGTTCCAAGTGTCTTGAAACTCACGCATTCGGTGACTGCTAAAAATGGTTTTTATTTATCTTTAAAAGATAACTACTAATAAATCCAAAATAGAAAATAAAAGGAGAAATTTTTTTATTCAGACTGGTTAGTACGAGGAACTGACTACCACAAAGTAGTTGAGGCCAAATAGCATAATGTTTTCCAAAGGACCAAAAAAGGGAAATAGGCATAAATTCCAACTGGTCCAAGAACCAAGTGAAAACAAAGAATTACCAATAATATCATTGCCTCTGCTCTGATCAAACAGACAATAGAACAGAAACTTTTGATATAAACAGTGAAACTTCCCCATCTAAATCAAAATTTAACTGCCCCAAGATCTCTGCAACACAATTGCTACAACTTTTTGTTCTAAAAAAAAAGTCACTCAATTATGATTTGGAGATAGCTATCATCTCCAGATTAAGGGTGCAACTTGCACGGCTGAACCCAATTTACTCAAATGCTAAGGATACTCAGTGCCCTGACACATGGAGAAAAATATATGCACTACCAACTGAATATCTGTTTCATGATAACACACAAGAGTCTGATGCAAACTCCTATTTTAATGCATCTCATTAGTGATGGCTATTTCTCACCCATTTATTACAATGGTGATTCATGAAAAATTAGTTGAATACATCTTGAATACTTGAGCTCATTTTGGTACCAAGACGACTGTCACCGTATTGATGTTTCTCAAGATGGGAGTGCCATACTGAGGGAAGAGTATCATAGCTTCTTTTAAACCAAAATATTTGCAACCATTATTTCAAGAGGGTAATCACATCCTGATTAATCTGGACTATTGTACCATGTAAAACTACTTGGGTTGTATGCACCAGGGAATGTTTGACATTAAATATAAATGTAATTTTAAATGTATTCTTTAATAGCAAGGGCACAGAGGCACCTCATTTACTGTAATGAAAGAAACTGATCTACATTGCACTGTGTGTGATGTCAATTTCTTATATTTCACAGGATGTAGGTGTCACTGGCTAGACCACCATTTGTTGCCTATCACTAATTGCTGTCAAGAAGATGGTGTTGAACTCCTTCTTAAACCGCTGCAGTCCATGTAGTGTAGCTACACCCATATTGCTGTTAAGAAGGGAGTTCTGGGATTTTGACTCAGTGACAGTGAAGGAATGGCAATATAGTTTCAAGTCTGGATAGTGTGTGGCTGAGAGAGGAACTTGCAGGTGATGGTGCTCTCATGCTTCTGCTTCTCTTGTCCCCCTAGGTGGTAGGGATCATGGGTTTGGAAGGTGCTGTTAAAGGATTTGAACTGTTACGTAATTACAAATTTTATGAATAAAGTATATTTTTGGAAAAAATGGATTATTGCACCTCAGGGAACATCGCTGGATAAGATCATTAGCTGTTACAGTTTCATGGAGCCATGCATTAGATATCACCAACTTGGCTTTCAAAGACAATTCCAAGATACAAAATACTGCACATGCAGCTGGTCTTGTGTTTAGTGGAGGAAAATATTTGAGCAAAGGAATTATTGCTATGTCTCTCATCAGCTTTCTGTGAAGCTGTTCACCAATGGCAGACAATAAAACAGTTAATTGTGGAACTCTGTCTTGTGAAATACACTGCACCCCTCAGCAAGGAAGAGAGTTATGCTGAAATATTATTATTCATTGATTTGTCCATTGTATATAACTCAAATAGCCAGGCTCACTCCTGGAGGAGGAGGAGGATATGGAAAAGGAAGACGTTACCAAGCCTTGCCTTTTCAACTAAAAAATATCACCATAGCGATTTCACTGAAATAAACGATTGAGCAGGTGTCAATCAAATCTGAACCTTATCCTGCCCTTGAGCTTAATGTCAAGAGTGAAAATTTGGTTCAGTTCCAAAGTCCATTTGGCTTAGCATTACAAAACCCTGCAAAAGTTTGAAGCAGATGCAAAATCAAGCAACATTTGTGTGAATTTCAGTTGTGCTAAATCATTTTTTAAAAATCAGCCTCAAATTCTAGAGTTCAATATCTACAGTTTAATAACTGTGAATTCATTTCTATTACTCTCCTAGGAGTCTTAGCTATTAAATTTTTAGACCACAATACAGCATATACCATTAGTATCTTGAGCTTTACCATTGTTATAGCTATGAATTAAGTCGATTTTGGATGTTACATATCGTAACGTAGAAAAGAATTAGATTTAAGCCTTGCACAAGTGAAAATATAAACATATCCCAGAAAATCACTCAACCTTTAAGGGCAAATAACGTACTCTGACCATTTTGTCAGTGATTTTGATGTGAAAATGCTAAATGATTACACCATATTAAAAAAAACACAATAGCTATGAGAACTCTAAATCTAAAATCAAATAGATCCCAAATACAATGCTGAAAAACATGTGTAAGCTTAAATATGAAAACCAACTTCTGTAAAGAAAATAATTAATTTCGCTGAAAAAAACAAATATGACTGATAAAATACATATTCAAAACAACTAATAGCATTAGTTATTATGGAAGTTAGCAAATGTTACTCTGCTTTTCAAGAAAGGAGGGGGGGAAAGAGGAAGCAGTGAACTACAGGCTAGTTAGCCTAATATCAGTTGTAGGGAAAATGTTGGAATCTATTAAGGAAGTCTTAACAATGCGCTTATGATTAAGCACAGTATGATTAGAACAACAATGCTTTACTAAAGAGAAATCCTGTTTAACAAAGTTATTGGAGTTTTTTGAGGATGTAACTAATAAGATAAATAAAGGGGAACCAGTAGATGTAGCATACCTAGATTTCCAAAAGGCTTTCAATAAGGCGCCACACTAAAGGTTAAGAGGCAAGATAAGTGCACATGGAGTTGAGGGTAATATATTAGCATGGGTAGAGGATTGGTTAACAGATATGAAGCAGAGTGGGCATAAATGGGACTTTTTCAGCTGGCAGGTAGTGAATAGTGGAGTACCACAAGGGTCAGTGCTGGGGCCTCAGCTATTTACAATCTATATTAATGACTCAGATGAAGAGATAGGGAAAAATGTATCTAATTTTGCAGATGATACAAAGTTAGGCGGAAAGGTAAGTTGTGGGGAGGACATAGAGAGGATGCAAAGACATATAGACAGGTTAAGTGAGTGGGCAACAAGATGGCAGATGGATTATAATATAGGGAAGTGTCGAAAGAATAGAAGAGCTGAATATTTTTTAAAAGGTGAGAAACTTGCAAGTGTCGATGCTCAAAGAGACTTGCATGTGCTTGCAAAAGGAACACAAAAAGTTACCATGCAGGTGGAGCAAGCAATTAGGAAGGCAAATGGTATGTTGGTCTTTATTGCAAAGGGATTGGAGTACAGGAATAAAGTAGTCTTGCTAGAGTTTTTTTTAGGGTTTTGACGAGACCACATCTGGGGTGTTGTGAGCAGTTTTGGTCTCCACATTTAAGAAAAGATGCACTTGCACTGGAGGTGGTACAGCGAAAGTTCACTAAATTGGTCCCTGAGCTGAGTCGGTTCTTCTATGATGAGAAGCAAATTGGGTCTATTTTCTTTGGAGTTTAGAAGAATGAGAAGTGAACCCACTGAAATGTACAAGATTCTGAAAGGGCTTGATGGGGCAAACACAAATAATTTGCACCGGTTGGGGAGTCTAAAATATGGGGCACAGTCTCAAGATAAGGGGTCAATCATTCAAGACTGAGATGAGGGCAAATTACTTCACTCAAAGGTTGTGAATCTTTGGAATTCCCTGCCCCAAGGGGTTGTGGATACTCCATCATTGAATACATGCTGGGCTGGGATAGACGGATTTTTGGTGCCTCAGAGAATCAAAGGATGTGGGAATGGGCAGGGAAGTGGAATTGAAATTCATAATCAGCCATGATCGGATTGAATGGCAGAGCAGGCTCGTTAGGCTGTACGGTGGTCTCCTGCTCCTAACTCTTATGTTTTGTGAATTTTAATTGCATCACTTCATTGTTTTATTGAAACAAACCATCTTGATGTTTTCACTTCATTTCAGATAAATAACAGGTAATTCTCTACCATGAAGTTCAACTTAACCAAAACTCAACTGCCCATATCTTCTCCTGCATCAAGCCTCGCTTGTTCATCACTCATCCTTGCTAACCTAAACTGGCCAATACATATTAAAAGTCATGATTCTTGTTCTCCACTTCAAACCTGTCCACAAACTCAGCCAAGCTTACTTTTGCTACCTTTATCTTATGTCTGCTCTCACCACTGGTATTAGTCTAGTAAACCTTCTCTGAACTGCTCCCAATGCATTTACATCCTTCCTTAAATAAGGAGACCAATACTGTACCAGCACTGACTCCAGATGTGGTCTCAACAACGCCCTGTATAGCTGAATCATAACATCTGTACTTTTGTATTCAATTCCCCTCGCAATAAATGATAATGCTCTATTAGCTTTCCCAATTACTTCTTGCACCTGCATGCCAACCTTTTGCAATTCATGTACAAGGACACGCAGATCCCTCTACATCAGAGCTCTGCAATCTCTCACTATTTCGATAATATGCTTCTTCTTTACTCCACCTGCCAAAATGGACAATTTCACATTTGCCCACATTATACTCCATTTGCCAGATCTTTGCCCATTACTTAGCCTATCTAAATCCCTTTGTAGCCTCCTTATGTCCTCTTCACAACTTGCTTTCCTACTGATCTTTGTACTATTAGCAAATTTAGCAACCATACCTTCAATCCTCATTCCAAGTGATTTATATAACGTGTAAAAAGTTGAGGCCCCAGCACTGACCCCTATGGGACACCACTTTTTACATTTTTATTTGCTCATGGGATGTGAGCCTCGCAAGCTAGGCCAGCAATTATTACCCATCCCTAGTTACCCTTAAGGTGGTGGTGAGCTGCCTTCTTAAACTGCTGCAGTCCCCGTGGTGTAGGTACACCCGCAGTGCTATTAGGGAGGGAGTTCCAGGATTTTGACCCAGCGACAGTTAAGCAACCGCAATATATTTCCAAGTCAGGATGAGTGACTTAGATGAGAATTTCCAGGTGGTGATGTTCCCATGTATCTCCTGCCCTTGTCCTTCCAGATGGTAATGGTTGTGGGTTTGGAAGGTGCTGTCCAAGAAGGCTTGGTGAGTTCAAGCAGTGTATCTAAGTGGACTGCTCTGTCCCAAATGGCGTCCAGATTCTTCAGTGTTTTGGAAGCTGCATTGAACTCAGCAAGTGGAGAGTATTCCATTGCACTCCTGACTTGTGCCTTGTAGATGGTGGACAGGCTTTGGATGATCAGGTGAGTTATTCGCCGCAGGATTCCTAGCCTCTGACCTGCTCTTGTAACCAAGGAAGTCACTCAGTTCTAATAAATTAATACTAATATTAAGCAATGTGGTTGACTCTTAAACACCCTCTGAAATGGCCAAGCAAGCCAAGCAGTTGTATGAAACCACTAAAAAGTCTCAAAGGAATGAAACTGGATAGACCACCCGGCATTGACCGAGGCACCAGAAACGACAACGGCAAACAAAGCCCTGTTGACCTGCAAAGTCCTCCTTCCTAACATCTGGGGCATTTGCCAAAATTAGGAGAGTTGTCCTACAGACTAGTCAAGCAACAACCTGACATAGCCATAGTCATGGGATCATACCTTACAGACAATATCCCAGGCACCACCATAACCATCCCTGGGTATGTCTTTTCCCACCAGCAGGACAGGCCCAGCAGAGGTGGCAGCACAGTGGTATATAGTCGGGAGGGAGTTGCCCTGGGAGTCATCAACATCGACTCTGGGCCCCATGAAGTCTCATGGCATCAGGTCAAACATGGGCAAGGAAACCTCCTGCTGATTACCATGTACCGCCTGCCCACCACCACCCCCATGCCCTACCCCCAACCCCACCTCAGCTGATGAATCAGTGCTCCTCTATGTTGAATGCCACTTGGAGGAAACAGAGAGGGTGGCAAGGGTGCAGAATGTACTCTGTGAAATGGACTTCAATGTCCATCACCAAGAGTGGCTTGGAAGCACCACAACTGGCCGAGTCCTAAAGGACATAGCTGCTAGACTAGATCTATGGCAGATGGTGAGGGAACCAACAAGAGGGAAAAACAGACTTGACCTCATCCTCACCAACCTGCCTGCCGCAGATGCATCTGTCCATGACAGTGTCGGTAGGAGTGACCACCGCACAGTCCTTGTGGAGACGAAGTCCTGTTTTCACATTGAGGATACCCTCCACTGTGTGGTGCAGCACTACCACCGTGCTAAATGGGATAGATTTCGGACAGATCGAACAACTCAAGACTGGGCATCCATGAGGCGCTGTGGGCCAGCAGCATTGTACCTAACCACAATCTGTCACTTCATGGCCCCACGTATCCACCACTTTTCCATTATCACCAAGCCAGGGGATCAAACCTAGTTCAAGAGTGCAGGGAGTAGCACCGGGCATGCCTAAAATGGTGTCAACCTGGTGAAGCTACAACACAGGATTATTTGTGTGTGAAACAGCATTAGCAGCAGTGAAGAGAATCCTGGACTAGGACTCCCAAGTCCCTTTGCACTCCAGATTTCTGAATTCTCTCCCCATTTAGAAAATAGTCCATGCCTCTATTCTTCCTACCAAAGTGCATGCATGACCTCACACTTCCCCACGTTGTATTCCATCTGCCACTTCTTTACCCATTCTCCTAACCTGTCCAAAGCCTTCTGCAGCCTTCCCGCCTCCTCAATACTACCTGTCCCTCCACCTATCTTTGTATCATCTGCAAACTTAGCCAGAATGCCCTCAGTTCCTTCATCTAGATCATTAATGTATAAAGTGAAAAGTTGTGGTCCCACTGACCCCTGCGGAACTCCACTAGTCCCCAGCCGCCATCCTGAGAAGGACCCCCTTATCCCCACTCTCTGCCTTCTGCCAGACAGCCTATCTTCTATCCATGCTAGTACCTTGCCTCTAACACCATGGGCTCTTATCTTATTGAGCAGCCTCCTATGCGGCACCTTGTCAAAGGCCTTCTGGAAGTCCAAGCAGATAACATCCATTGGCTCTCCTTTGTCTAACCTACTCGTTACCTCCTCAAAGAATTCTAACAGATTTGTCAGGCATGACCTCCCCTTGATGAAACCATGCTGACTTTGCCCAATTTTACCATGCACTTCCAAGTACTCTGAAATCTCGTCCTTAATAATGGACTCTAAAATCTTACCAACGACCGAGGTCAGGCTAATCGGCCTGTAATTTCCCGTCTTTTGCCTCACTCCCTTCTTAAACAGGGGGGTTACATTAGCGATTTTCCAGTCCTCTCGGACCCTCCCTGACTCCAGTGATTCCTGAAAGATCACCACTAACGCCACCGCTATCCCTTCAGCTATCTCCTTCAGAACTCTGGGGTGTAATCCATCTGGTCCAGGTGATTTATCCACCTTCAGACCTTTCAGTTTTCCTAGCACCTTCTCCTTGGTAATGGCCACCATACTCACCTCTGCACCTGACTTTTTTGAACTTTGAACTTCCACCATGAAGACTGACTTTGCGTCAGTCTTCACAGTGGAAGACATGAGTAACATCCCCAAAGTACCTATTCAGTTCCTCCACCATTTCTTTGTTCCCCACTACTACTTCTCCAGCATCATTTTCCAGTGGCGCAAAGTCCACTTTTGCCTCTCTCTTACCCGTTATATATCTAAAAAAACTCTTGCAATCTTCTTTTATATTACTGGCTAGTTTACCCTCATATTTAATCTTCTCCCTCCTTATTTCTTTTTTAGTTGCCCCTGGTTGGTCTTTGTAGGTTTCCCAATCCCCTGGTTCCCACTGCTCTTCGCCGCATTGTATGCTTTCTCTTTAGCTTTTATGCTGTCCCTGACTTCCCTTGTCAGCCACGGTTGCCTCCTCCTCCCTTTAGTATGCTTCTTCCTAGGGATGAATTTTTGCTGTGTCTCCCAAATTACTCCCGGAAACTCCTACCATTGCTGTTCCACTGGCTTTCCTGCTAGGCTCATCTCCCAGTCAATTCTGGCCAGCTCCTCCCTCATTACTCTGTAGTTGCCTTTATTCAACTGTAATACCGTTACATCTGATTCCAGCTTTTTCCTCTCAAATTGCAGGGTAAATTCTATCATATTATGGTCATTTCCTCCTAAGGGTTCCTTCACCTTAAGCTCCCTTATCAAATCTGCCTCATTACACATCACTAAATCTAGAATTGCCTGTTCCCTAGTGGGCTCCACCACAAGCTGCTCCAAAAAGCCATCTCGTAGACATTCCACTATTGCCTTTTCTTGGGATCCACTACCAACCTGATTTTCCCAGTCTACCTGCATATTGAAATCCCCCATGATCACTGTAACCTTGCCTTTCTTACACGCCTTTTCTATCTCCTGGTGTATCTTGTGCCCCACATCCTGACTACTGTTCGGAGGCCTGTACATAACTCTCATTATGGTTTTTTTACCTTTGCGGTTCCTCAACTCTACCCACACAGATTCTACATCATCTGACCCTACGTCGTTTCTTGCTATCGATTTAATTTCATTTCTTACTAACAAAGCAACCCCACCCCCTCTGCCAACCTGCCTAACTTTTCGATAGGATGTATATCCTTGGATATTTAGCTCCCAGTCCTGATCCCCTTGCAGCCATGTCTCCGTGATGCCCACCACATCATACCTGACAATTTCAATCTGCGCCACAAGCTCATTTACCTTATTTCGTATACTGCGTGCATTCAGATACAACACCTTCAATCCTGTATTTCCGGTCCCCTTTCTCATTGTCGTCCCTTTATCTGATGTGCTTGAAGTTAGATTCCTAGCCCTTTCCAAACACTCTGTCCTATTTTGTGTTCTGGAGACTTTAATAGCCTCTCCTGGGCTCTCCTTTCTTTTCAGTTTTTTCATAATTTTCCATGAAGTTGCATCTACACCCCCACACGCTAACCTGTTGCTTTGTTTCCCATTAGTCATACTTCTTGGAGTTTTACCCTTCCCTTCCCCCAACTTTCTAGTTTAAAGTCCTGTTGACCAGCCTATTTACAATTGCCAAGTGTGTCCGGTTTACAAAAAGGACAAATTCAATCTAGCCAATTATCACCCTATCAGCATAATCTCAATCACCAGCAACATGAGGGAAAGTCACTTCGGCTCTGAGTTGTTGGGCTGATGTCTAAGCTGCAGATATTGCAGGCCATCAAGGAGGTGAAGAATCACCTGGATACTTTGTTCCAAGAGGCACTCACACCATTTAAGTGGTAACTTTAGAATTGCTCAATGGTCAGAGACAGGAGGGTGTGTGACTGCAAGCCAAGCAGTTATGGGATTCAGTTTGTACGGATGGAGGAACCTCAGCTCGACTTTGCCCAACAGGCATGCAGTGCTTGGTTACCTGTGTGCATGAGAATACAGACTAATGAGCAGATGGGCAAAGTGACCATGACATCTTGCTGCAGGATCCCATTCAAATGGGGTTGGGGAAAAATGAAAAAGAATGTTGTAGTGATAGGGGACAATATAGTCAGGGGTACAAGTACTGTCATCTAAAACCACAACCAGAGCTCTGAAGACTATGTTCCCTGCCTGATACCAAGGATAAAGATGTCTCTTCACGACTGGTGATGAACTCGGGAAGTTTTTTGGGGGCTGGTGGTGGTGAGCAGGATCCACGTAGGAACCAGCGACATAGGTAGAACTAGGAATTAAGTTCTGTTGAAAGAGTTTGGGTCCAAGTTAAAATGCAGAATCCCAAAGGTAATATTCTCTGCATTGGTACCTGAACCATGTGTCAACTGACATAGGGTCAAGCAGAACAGAAAATTAAAAGTGCAGCTCAAAAGGTGGTGTGAGAAGAAGGGGTTTCAACTCATGAGGTACTCACACCAGTATTGGGGAAAGTGGGAGCTGTTTCATTGGGATGGGCACCAGTTACACTAGGCTGGGATCAATGTCCTGGTGTATTGTATAACTAGGGGTTTGGATAGGGCATTAAATTATAAGTTGTCAGGTAAAGGGAGGTTTAGGAATCTCAAGAGACAAGTCACGCAATGGAGCAGTTGATTTGGGCAAAAACAAGCAGAGTGAGATAGGAAGGGACAGAGTTTAAAGCAAGTTCAGTGAATAAGGTGCATGTAAAGAGTAGTTTAAAATATTAAAAACTCTATCTGAATGCGCAAAGTGTTCGTAATAAAATAGATGAGCCAAAGGCACAAATGGAGGTGAATGGATAAGATCTAATCGCCAGTGCAGAAGCATGGTTACAAGGTGACAAAGGTTGAGAAATAAATATCAATGTTAGACAGCATTTTGAAAAGATAGAATGGAAAAGGAGGAATAGCCCTGATTGTAAAGGATGACATAAGGACAGTAATGAGAAAGGACCTTGGCTTAGAAGATCAAAAAGTAGAATCAGTAAGCGAGGAAATTAGGAATAACAAGGATCAGAAAGTGCTGATGGGAGTAGTTTATAGGCCCCCTAAGAGTAGTTATACCATTGGACAGAGCATTCAGCAAGAAATAATTGAAGCTTGGAACAAAGGCAATGTAATAATTGTGGGGGACTTCAACCTTCAAACAGACTGGACAAACAAATTGGCAAAGGTGGTCTGGAAGTTGAGTTTATAGAATACTTTCGCAACAATTTCCTAAAACAATGCAGTGGAACCAACTAGGGATAAAGGTATCTTAATTGAGTATTGTGAAACGAAGCAGGGTTAATTAGCAATCTCATAGTGAAAGATCTTCTGGGAAAAATTGATCATATTATAATTGAATTCCATATTAAAGTGGAGAGCACCATATTCCAGTCCCAAACAAAAATCTTCAACTTAAGCAAAGCCAATTACAAAGGTATGAGGGAGGAGCTGCCTAACATCGATTGGGTAAATAAACTAAAAAGTATAGTGGTAAACAAGCAGTGTTTGAGTGTTTCAGTGCTCCCGGTGGGGAGGCGATGGCATAGCGGTATTTTCACTGACTAGTTAGTATTCCTCTGGGGACCCGGGTTCGAATCCCACCAAGGATAACGCCTGGGAATGAATCATTTAAGTTATGAAGAGAGGTTAGATAGACTTGGGTTGTTTTCGTTGGAGCAGAGAAGACCGAGGGGCGACCTGATCGAGGTGTACAAGATTATGAGGGGCATGGACAGGGTGGATAGGGAGCAGCTGTTCCTCTCAATTGAAGGCTCAGTCATGAGGGGGCATAAGTTCAAGGTGAGGGGCAGGAGGTTTAGGGGGGATGTGAGTAAAAACTTTTTTACCCAGAGGGTGGTGACAGTCTGGAATGCACTGCCTGGGAGGGTGGTGGAGGCGGGGTGCCTCACATCCTTTAAAAAAGTACCTGGGTGAGCACTTGGCACGTCATAACATTCAAGGCTATGGGCCAAGAGCTGGTAAATGGGATTAGGTAGGTAGGTCAGGTGTTTCTCACGTGTCAAGAGGATAGTCTAGTCAAAGGACAAGGACAGGGATCCGGAAAAGGTCCTGTTCTGTGGAACTGAAAGTAGGAGCAGAAAGGAAGCTTTCCCAATTTACCTCAAGGTCTCAAATTGTCTTGTTAAAGCAGGTAGGAAACAACATGATTACCATACCAACAGCCAGCCTTTGTTTTAGGAGTTTGAATTGATACTGGTAACATGAATGAAATTCTCAGCTCTTGCGCAATGAAGCTGTGAGCATACGATGCTATATTTGTGAAAGGGGGTAAAAGAAATGAGAAAGATTCTATCTTACTATATTATGAGGCACATTTCTTTAAACCAGTTGTTGAGAGCCAAGAAAATCAAGGAATTCCTAGAGTTTCTAGGGGGAGGCAATGGCGTAGTGGTATTGTCACTGGACTACTAATCCAGAGTCCCAGGGTAATGCACTGGGGGGTACCCTGGTTCAAATCCTGCCACCGCAAATGGTGGAATTTGAATTCAATAAAAACCATTCTCGATTGTTGTGAAAACCCATCTGGTTCACTTTAGGGAAGGAAATCTGCCATCTCCTTACCTGGTCTGGGTCTGTGACCCCAGACCCACTCTTAAAATGCCCTCTGAGCCAGTTGTAACAAACTGCTATGAAGTCACAAAAAAAGGAATGAAACCGGACAGACCACCCTGCATCTACCTAGGCACTGGAAATGACAGCCTGTCGACCCTGCAAAGTCCTCCTTATTAACATCTGGGGGTTAGTGCAGAGCTCTCTCACAGGCTAGTCAAGCAACAGCCTAACATAGTCATCCTCATGGAATCATACCTTACAGATCATGCTACCTAGACACCACCATCACCATCCCTGGGTATGTCCTGTCCCACCCAGCAGGGGTGGCGGCATAGTGGTATACAGTCAGGAGGGAGTCCTCAACATTGACTCCAGACCCCATGAAGTCTCATGGCATCAAACATGGGCAAGAAAGCCTCCTGCTGATTGCCACGTACTGCCCTCACTCAGCTGATGAATCAGTGCTCCTGCATGTTGAACGCCTCTTGGAGAAAGCACTTGAGGGTGGCAAGGGCGCAGATGTACTCAAGGTGGGGGACTTCAATGTCCATCACCAAGAGTGGCTTGGTAGAACTACTACAGACCGAGCTTGCCGAGTCCCAAATGACATAGCTGCCAGACTGGATCTGAGGCAAGTGGTGGAGGAGCCAACAAGAGGGAAAAACATACTTGCGCTCATCCTCACCACCCTGCCTGCCGCAGATGTATTTGTCCATGACAGTATTGGCAGGAGTGACCACCTCACAGTTATTGTGGAGACGAAGTCCCACCTTCACATTGAGGATACCCTCCATCGTGTTGTGTGGAACTACCACCGTGCTAAACCACCATACTACCACCAGACAGATCTAGCAACTCAAGATTGGGCATCCTTGAGGTGCTGTGGGCCATCAGCGGCAGAACTGTACTCTGACACAATCTGTAACCTCATGGCCCGGCATATCCCCCACTCTACCATTGCCATCAAGCCAGGGGATCAACCCAGGTTCAAAGAAGAGTGCAGGAGGGCATGCCAAGAGCAGCCCCAGGCACACCTAAAAATGAGATGTCAATCTGGTGAAGCTACAACACAGGACTACTTGCGTGCCAAACAGCATAAGCAGCAAGTGATAGACAGAGCGAAGCAATCCCACAACCAATGAATCAGATCCAAGCTCTTAAGTCCTGCCACATCCAGTCGTGAATGGTGGTGGACAATTAAACAACTCACTGGAGGTGGCGGCTCCACAAGTATCCCCATCTTCAATGATGGAGGAGCCCAGCACATCAGTGCAAAAGATAAAGCTGAAGCATTTGATACAATCTTCAGCCAGAAGTGCCGAGTGGATGATCCATCTCGGCCTCCTCTGGAGGCCCCAGCATCACAGATGCCAGTCTCCAGCCAAGTCGGCTCACTCCGCGTGATATCAAGAAATGGCTATAGGCACTGGATGCTGCAAAGGCTAAGGGTCCCGACTATAATCCGGCAATAGAACAGAAGACTTGTGCTCCAGAACTTGCCGCTCTCCTAGCCAAGCTGCTCCAGTACAGCTACAACACTGGCATCTACCCGGCTATGTGGAAAATTGCCCAGGTATGTCCTGTACACAAAAAGCAAGGCAAATCCAACCCGGCCAATTACCACCCCATCAGTCTACTCTCCATCATCAGTACAGTAATGGAAGGGGTCATCAACAGTGCTATCAAACGGCACTTGCTTAGTAATAAACTGCTCACTGACGCCCAGTTTGGGTTCCACCAGGGCCACTCAGCTCCTGACCTCATTACAGCCTTGGTTCAAACCTTGGTTCATGGACAAAAAAGCTGAACCCGAGGCGAGAGTGACTGCCCTTGACATCACGGCCACATTTGACAGAGTGTGGCATCAGGGGGCAATCTCTCCGCAGGTTGGAGTCATACCTAGCACAAAGGAAGATGTTGTGGTTGTTGGAGGTCAATCATCTCAGCTCTTGGACATCACCACAGGAGTTCCTCAGGGTAGTGTTCACGGCCCAACCATCTTCAGCTGCTTCATCAATGACCTTCCTTCCATCATAAGGTCAGAAGTGTGATGATTGCACAATGTTCAGTACCATTCGCGAATCCTCGGCGACTGAAGCAGTCCATGTCCAAATGCAGCAGGGCCTGGACAATATCCAGGTTTGGGCTGACAAGTGACAAGTAACATTCGCGCCACACAAGTGTCAGACAACGACCATCTCCAGCAAGAGAGAATCCAACCATCGCCACTTGGTGTTCAATGGCATTACCAACACTGAATTCCCCACTCAACATCCTGGGGTTTACCATTGACCAGAAACTGAACTGAACTAGCCATATAAGTACTGTGACCACAAAAGCAGGTCAGAGGCTAGGAACCATGCGATGAGTAACTCACCTCCTAACTCCCCAAAGCCTGTCCACCATCTACAAGACATAAGTCAGGAGTGTGATGGAATACTCCCCACTTGCCTGGATGAGTGCAGCTCCCACAACACTCAAGAAGCTTGATACCATCCAGGACAAAGCAGCCCGCTTGATTGGCACTACATCCACAAACATTCACTCCCTCCACCACCGACACAGAGTAGCAGCAGTGTGCACCATCTACAAGATGCAATGCTTGAATTCACCAAGGCTCCTTCAACAGCACCTTCCAAACTCATGACCACTACCATCTAGATGGACAAGGGCAGCAGATGCATGGGGACACCACCACCTTTAAGTTCCCCTTCAAGCCACTCACCATCCTGACATGGAAATATCTCCCTGTTCCTTCATTGTTGCTGGGTCAAAATCCTAGAATCCCTTCCTAACAGCACTGTAGGCGTACCCACACCACATGGACTGTAGCAGTTCAAGGCAGCAGCTCACCACCACCTTTTCAAGGGCAATTCGGGTTGGACAATAAATGCTGACCCAGCCAGCGAAGCCCACATCCCATGAATTAATTTTTTAAAAACGCATTCTAACTAGCAGTGATATTAAGGTGTTAACTTAACAAATATGTCAACCCAGAATGCGACAAAAGTCTGACCAACAGCTTCAATAAAAAAAGTTGACGACTGGAAAAACCCTAATAAACCAACAATGTGAGATGATTTACAAGGACTTTCTAACTGGTGTACCCACTAGATTTAGAAAGAAAAAGCGAGTACTGAAGTCTCATGGGGTACATCCAATAATGACACTTGTCAATAAAAGGATATACAGGGCATTGTCCCATGTAAATATTTTCATTATCAAATTTAAAATGTTACATTCTGGTCCATTTTACCCACTGCAAAGTTTAAATAGTAAACAAGAAACATTTTTATTTTCAACAGACAAATCATTACTCCCCCAAAAGCTCTCAATACTCTCTCAAATTAATTTATCCCATTCCAGTTCAAAGGTACTGTTAGTTAATCACTGTCAACCCTTTTACAGAGACACTCCCACCTTCTCCAGTCCTTCCAGTTCATTCTTGCACTTCTACAACTCTCAATTCAACACATCTTTTCCCTGTTCAAGCTTCTACTGGTCCCCCTCAATTCAATGTGACACTTTCAGACCCTGCAAGTCACCTCAAACTACTAATTTGCTTCCACTTTTGTTCAAGTTGACAATCTTCACACTTCCCCCTTCACAACGACACTAGCCCTCTAATTAGATCAGGTTAACCCACTTCTCCACCTCACAGCTAATTACAGTTTTCTCCATAATCCAAAACAATGGCTCCCAGCTTTTACCCCATTTTCATCCCTTCACTGAAATCAATTTTCCCCTCTCCCTTCAGCACTGGTTCCACCCAAATCCTGCGGCAATGGCCACTACATGCAGTAGGCAAGAATTTTTGTGGAAAAGTGGCACACTAACCATACACTCTTCTCTCACACACACACAGTTGGTCATTCTACAGACATGCGTTTGAATTAATGTTAAACAAACCAGAGAAATCAACCTAAAAGAAACTGCTTTTGAGATGGTATTCTTTCCAACCAACAGATTTACTACAAGCAAACCTTAAATTTCAGATATGCACCAAAACCAGGCTGTATAATTAAGATAAAAGCAAAATACTGCGGATGCTGGAAATCTAAAACAAAAACAAAAATACCTGGAAAAACTCAGCAGGTCCGACAGCATCTGCGGAGAGGGACACAGTTGACGTTTCGAGTCCGTATGACCCTTCATCAGAACTAAGACATATAGAAATGAGATGAAATAAAAGCTAGTAGAAGGGGTGGGACAGGAGAGCTCGATAGGGGGCCAGTGATAGGTGGAGGCCAAGAAGAGGCTGCCAAAGATGTCACAGACAAAAGGACAAAGGGGTGTTGACGGTGGTGATATTATCTAAAAGATGTGCTCATGGGGACATTAAGGGAAGCAAGCTAGTGGCAGATGGCCCTAGTGCGGGTGGGGTGGGGGGAAGGGATCGAAATGGGCTAAAAGGTGGAGATGAAACAATAGATCGAAATAAATATAAAAATAGGAGGGAAGAGAAAAAAATAGTTGTAAAAAAAAAATTACTTCACCGTCCAAGGGCCCAAACACACCTTTCAACCACTTCACTTGCACTTCCCTCAATTTAGTCTACTGCATTCGTTGCTCCCAATGCGGTCTCCTCTACATTGGAGACACCAAACGCAGACTGGGTGACCACTTTGCGGAACACCTTCGATCTGTCTGCAAGCATGACCCAGACCTCCCTGTCGCTTGCCATTTCAACTCACCACCCTGCTCTCATGCCCACATGTCCCTCCTTGGCCTGCTGCAATGTTCCAGTGAAGC
This sequence comes from Cetorhinus maximus, assembly GCF_964194155.1. Lineage (NCBI taxonomy): Eukaryota > Metazoa > Chordata > Chondrichthyes > Lamniformes > Cetorhinidae > Cetorhinus > Cetorhinus maximus. Next base: position 77,413,106 of record NC_135880.1, on the reverse strand, counting down.
TCAACACAAACTGGAGGAACAGCATCTCATCTTCCAACTAGGCACTCTACAGCCTTCCGGACTTAATATTGAGTTCAACAATTTCAGATCATGAACTCTCTCCTCCATCTCCACCCCCTTTCCAATCCCCCTTTTTCCAATGATTTACAATTTTTTAATTTTTTTTTTTTTACAGCTATTATTTTCTCTTCCCTCCTATTTTTAAATTTATTTCGATCTATTGTTTCATCTCCACCTTTTAGCCCATTACGATCCCTTCCCCCCACCCCACCTGCACTAGGGCCATCTGCCACTAGCTTGTTTCCCTTAATGTCCCCATTAGCACATCTTTTAGATAATATCACCACCGTTAAAACCCCTTTGTCCTTTTGTCTATGACGTCTTTGGCAGTCTCTTCTTGGCCTCCACCTATCACTGGCCCCCTACTGAGCTCTCCTGTCCCACCCCCTTCTACTAGCTTATATTTCATCTCATTTCTATATGTCTTAGTTCTCATGAAGGGTCATATAAACTCGAAACGTCAACTGTGTCCCTCTCCGCAGATGTGTCAGACCTGCTGACTTTTTCCGGATATTTTTGTTTTTGTTCAGGCTGTATACATATTTGAATTATTTGGGGTTTTTTTTGGGGAGGGTGGGGGGGGGGTGGAGAACGGCATTGATGGGGAGAGAGAAGATAGATACATAGAACTGATGAAAATGCAGCACTCACTGTGTTGGCTAGCTCCAGGTAACTGCCACTCATTGGATGGCTTAAGCTTGAAGCCTGTGCCAAGAGTTTCTGCAGGGCAACTTGTTGATCCAGGCTAGCTCCTCCACATTCTAATAGTTTCTGAAGCATTGGATGACTATTATGTAGTTCTGGGCTCTGAAGGTCTCGAGCTCCAGAATCATACTCCCAGCTCTCTCTGGCTCCAGACATTGCACCTAGGAAAAAAGAACCACCGTATAAACTTTGAAATGAAAAGTACACTTAAGATATATTGAGCATAAGGCTACTAAAATTCTTTGATCTCCATCAGGAAGGGAAAATGAGGACAGTGACAAACATGAATAAATTTGCTATTAATTTAGAGATGAAGAGAGAGCCACAAATGTAATGTTTTAAACTTTCCATAAGAACTACTTCAAACAAGGCATAAACTGGCCACAATAAACTGAGATGAATTGTTAACAGGTAAACCTACAAACAGGAGGAGGTATTCAATAGAACAATAAGGTGCAATGCAAGACCAGTATATGCCCCCAAAGTCAAAACTAGTGTAGTTAGACAACCATGGTCAATAATTAAGGTAAGACGACTAATTTTGAAGGTTTGTTTTGAGGAGGGTGGATAATGGAGCACCTACTGATGTGGACTTCCAAAAGGCATTTCATAGGTTCCTTACAAGAGATTTAATTAAGTGTAGAGAATTGGAGGTAACATTGTGGCATGCATTGGAAATTGACTGGGAGCTGGGCAACAAAGGCTAGGATTAAATGGTACGTACTCTAATTGGTGATGTGAAGAGCAGCGTTCTCCATTGTTCTGGTCTGGGGCCTCAACTCATCACTTTATTTATATTGATGATATGGACAAAGGAGTAGAAAAGGTTGTATAATCGAAGGTTGCAAATGACACCAAGCTGGAAGGCACAGTAGGTAGAGGATGGGAGAAGGAGGTTACAATGGGACATCAGCAGATTATCCTATGACAAATGGATTTCAATTTGGAGGAGTGCAAGGTCAGTGACTTTGGATCCAAGGCAGACAAATCAGAGTACTTTCTGAATGGTGAGAAAGTGTTAGGAAATAGAGAGAATTTAAGTAAGTTATATCATTATTTGTAGGTGTTAGGAATGAGTTTAAAGTTTAAGTTTGATTTGTATTTCTATATCTGTGTGTTAAGAAAGGTCAAATTGAGTTTTAGTTTCACTTAAAAGGGTGCTTGCATTTCTAATGAGAGTTATACGACAGTGGCAGCTAAGTTAAACAAACAAGGATAGAGAAAGTGGGCTGCTGCCTAGCAACAGGGGTCCAAAGAGGCAGGTCCCTTCCACAGGCACACACAAAAGCTAAAGAAACAGCAGTTGTGTTCAGTTTGAAGGCAGCTGCCAAATAGAAGCCAGTCCCAAGCTAAAAGGGAAGACTCCAAAATCCATAAGAATGGAACAGGAGAAAGTCCCAAGCAGACATTCTAGTCACAGGAACCTGGAAAAGGTCCTGTTAATGAAGTTAAGAGTGAGGGGCAGAAAGGCTCCAAGCTTCAGGTTTAAAGAGGCAAAAGCTGCAGAAAGCAGATTTAAAGCAAGGACAGCTTGCAAGAGGCAAAAAAGTCCAAAGAGACGGCTGAAGGTCTGTAACTCGCTATGAGCATGTGAACCAGTGGTGTACTGCTGACAGCTGAGTCTGCAAGTGTGTGTGCGTGGAAGACAGCATGAATGCATGTGGTGACCCAGGGAAGAGGAACATCAAAAGGAGAGTTCGAAACCCTGGAGGTGAACCCTTGCGGAAGGCATCTGAGAGAAAGCGTTGGTTTTGGAGAAGGTTCCAAGGTGAATTCCTGGAAACCCTCATGTGAAAGACGAAGTGCAATGAGACCAATTGGCTCATGATGTGACATGGATCTGGGAGGAGTTGAAGAGAGATCCATAGCATCTGGTTGAGGTGACATCTGTCGCTTGGCTTCAGAGTATGGGGTGTCTGACCACAGTGTGCCTATTGGTTTACATGGACTGTGTACTTACTGTGAACCTTAGCGTATAAGACAGCTTTGTAACTTGTGTTATCCTTACAAATCTGTATATATCTCTAAAAGGTGTAGTTGTGGTTGAAGGAGTATTGTAATATAGTTCATCTTTTGTTTAATAAATGTTTTACACTTTTGTTAAAAGTTCATTAATTGACTCCAGTGGCTGTGTTCAGTAGCCCCTCTCCACTTATCTAAACAAACAAAAATAAAAGTTAGGATCTATTAAGCTGGGTTCCACCCTGGGATCAGGTTTGTCCAGTGGTAACCTCAGCTGGAGTTCATAACACTAGGAACTGTACAGGAGCAAAAAATTACATACACAAATCACTAAATGATAGTAGACTAATACAAAATTCAATTAAAAAGTCTGATGGACCACTGACTTTTAGCACAAAGTATCAGAGCCCGACAGGATGCTTTCTTGCATCCTGAAGGAGGTGAGAGAAGAAATTGCAGAGGACTTAAAAACTATATTCCAAGGCTCTATTAAATGTCAATGTGTGCTGGAGGGCTGGAGAGTGATCAATATGCCCACTTTTAAAAAGAGGGACAGGATTTTAGTTTTTGCTGAGGAATGAAGTTGCCATATGTCTAGATACAGAATATGCAAGTTGCTAGCACAGATTTCAAAACAAATGATCATGCTTGACACACTTCAATTCTGTGAGGAGGTAACCAATATAGTGAATGGGAAAAGTGCAGGCGGGTGTAGTGCATACGGGCTTTAGGAAGGTCTTTGACAAGGTAGCACATGGAAGAAGCCTAGAAGATTAGAGGGTAAAGAGTCAGGGTAACAAACTAGATTAAAAATTGGTTTGAAAGTCACGTCAAAAACAACAGAAGGGCAATTTATCTAATGGCCAAAAGTGGTTGGTGGTAAACCATAAGGTCCAGTTCTGTGAACATCAAGGATTTGAGTATAGGTATAGGCAGTGCCGCAGAAATTTGTGGATTATGCCAAATTAGGAGGTATAGTTAATTCATCAAATCTAGAGGTACCTGAAAAAGATACTGATGAGATATGGAATGGCTAAAAAGTGGCAGACAGTATTAAAGTCAGCAAGTGTGAAACAATGAGCTTAGTAAAAAAAACAGTAGTAACTGCTCTGAATGGAAATGAGCTCACAGCTAAAGAGCCGAGGAATTGGAGTACAGATTCACAGAACATTAAAGGCAACATCTCAGGCTTAATCACAAGCTACAGACTAGAAAGGGAAAGTGAAGGCACACGTTTATATAGTGTCTTCACAACCCCAAGATGTCTTATGTCAAATAAGTACTCTTTGAAATATAGTTATCGTTGTAACGCAGAAACGTGGCAGCCAATGTACAAGGTTCCACAAACTGCGATGTGATAATGGCATTTTTAGCTGTTGGTTGAGGGATAAATATTGGCTAGGAGACCAGAGAGAACACCTCTGTTCTTATATTAAAAAAGCTGTGATCTTTTATGCCCATGCCTGCATACTAACAATTGAGATTCATTTATGAGCACACTCAGATCCCTCTTTACCACAGTATGCTGTAATCTCTCTCCAATTAAACAATGTTCTGCTTTTCTATTCTTCCTACCTAAGTGGATAACTTCACATTTTCCCAAATTATACTCCATCTGTCAAATTTTAGCCCACTCACTTAACTTATCATAACCCTTTGCTGACTCTTTGTATCCTCCTCACAACTTGCTTTCTTACCTATCTTTGTATCGCCAGCAAATTTAGCTACAATACAGTCTGTCCCTTCATCCAAGTCATTTTTATAGATTGTAAATAGTTGAGGCCCCAGCACTGATCCCTGTGGTACTCCATTAGTTACAGTTTGCCAGCCTGAAAATGACCCATTTATCTCTACTCTCTGCTTCTTGTTAGTCAACCTTCTTTCCATGCTAATGTATATCCCCAGCACCATGAGTCCATGAGTTCTTATCTTGCGTAGCAACCTTTTGTGTGGCACCTTATCAGTGCCTATTGGAAATCCAAATACACTAAATCAAAGGTTCCCCATTATTGAACCTGCTTGTTATGTCCTCAAAGAGTTCTAATAAATTTGTCAAACATGACTTCCCGATCACAAACCATGCTGACTCTGCTTGATTGTATAATGTTTCTTTAAAAGTTCAGCTACTACTTCCTTAAAAATGGGTTTCAGCATTTTCCTCAATGACAGATGTTAGGTTAAGCTCTTCTGTCTCTCTCCTTTCTTGAACAGCGGTGTTAACATTTGCAGTTTTCCAATCCGCTGGGATCTTTCCAGGATCTAGAGAATTTTGGAAGATTACGACCAATGCATACACCATCTCTGCAGCCACATCTTTTAAGACCATCGAGTCCAGAGAACTTGTCAGCCCTTAGTCCCATTAAGTTCTCAAAGTACTTTTTCTCAACAGTAAAAATGACTTCTAGATAAAAAACATTAGAATCATTTATGAAAAAAGAGATACTGCACAAGGGGAGAATATAGGATAAACTAAGATGGACCTGCTGACATAGAACCAGAGTATGCTGTTCCACCCTTCGATCCTGTTCCGCCATTCAATTATATAATGGCTGATCTGTACCTCAACTCCACCTACCTATCCTTGTTTCTAATACTTTGATAACTTAACTAACAGAAATCTATTGATTACATTTTTTCTTGAAAATTTCAACTGCCCAGCATCCACAGCCTTTTGGGAAGCAAGTTCAAGATTTCCACAAAAGTGCATCCCAAATTCACTCCTAAATGGTCTAGTTCCAATAATATTGATTGATACCTGGGATAAGAGGGTTGTCCCAAGAGAGAGATTGAGTTGAATGGGCGTATACTCTCTGGAGCTTAGAAGAATGAAAGGTGATCGGAGTGAAACACAAGATTCTGAGAGGACTTGACAAGGTAGATGCAAAGAGGCTAATTTCCCTGGTTGGGTCATTGTCTGAAGATAAGGGTTGACCATGTAGGACTTGGATGCAGAGGAATTTCTTTACAGAGGGTTGCGGATCTTCAGAATTCCCCACCCAAAGTATTGTGGATGCTCAGTCACTGACTATATTCGAGGCTGGCATCAATAGTTTTTGAGCTCAAAGGGAATCAAGGGATAAGGAAATCGAAAGGGAAAGTGCAGTGAGGTATGATCCTACTGAATGGCAAGCAGGTTCAAGGGACCATAAGGTCTACTCCTGCTCTTATTTCTTATGTCCTAGATTCCCCTTGCATGAGGAAATAAATTCTCTAACTAGCCTATCCAATCCCTTTGAAATGCCTCAATTAGATCACCCTTCAACCTTCTAAACACAAGGGAATACAAGCCAAGTTTATGCAACCTGTCCTGATGAAATATCATCAACATGAACTGTTGACTCTGTAGCATTATTCCAGATAACTCTGATAAACACTATATAATTGAAGCATAACTTCCTCACTTTTAAATTAACCTTCCTCATCCGTGGTTACCCTGAGACCTGATACAGAACCTTTTTATACATATTGAACTTTAGTATTAGATCTTTGCATCATTTAATTGCAAATGAAGATATCAGCTATTTCAGCCTATGGGTTTTACATTCACCATTTCCAAGAGTATCAGTTAAATAACAAAACCACATTTAATCCAGTAAGCATGTGGGTAATTGTTAGTCCCTCAAGTGCACATTTCTGCAAGGATAGGGGGACAAATTTCACTACATGAACTACAGTTGGACCCTTAAAGAGTGTTCTATTAAAATTAGAAATAATAATCTACTTTGTAAAATGAATACTAAGTCACAAGCCATGGCAGCTAGCCAACTGAAATCATTTTTAAGATCATACATTGAAGTTGAGACACGTTTTATTCCGCATTTCACATATAAACTTATCCTTACGTCACTGGTGACTATCACGACAAACATAATCAACCTAAGGAAAGCACTGCAAACTGTTAATGTTTAATGACACCCTACCACTGAAGAACTGATGATTGTTGTACACTCAGTACAAGTTTAGAATAAGAATCTGAAGTGTAACATAAGTTACATCCACCACATTCAACTATGACATTGTCAAATACATTATGGCATATCCCAAGGCATACTAATAAAAAAGCAATTACAACTACGGCAGAATGTTTTCATGCTGCCACAGAAAGAGTTAAAGATTACACAAAAGTAAAAATTCATCTTTTTCATTTATGCAGCCTACCAAGACTGTTATCGCTGCTGGTTGGCCATGAAGCTATTCGATCACGTAATTTTCTTTTTTTGCAAGATTCTTGTGACTTCACTGAAAGTTCACCTTCTTCCTTTCTTATTTCAGAAACCAACTGCATACGACAGCGTGCAAAATCCTCAAAGGAGATTTTCCCATTCTCATCTGCTCCCAACTGATGCATAATCTCTGCTACCGATTCTTCCATGTTCAGTTGCCGACACACCATAAGCAAGTCATTCCTGAAGAGATGAACAAAGAAATATTGCCACACTGATCACAGCCTTGCACATTTATGGGAATTATATTCCCTATCAATGTTGCACTTGGCAAAGTAAAAGTGCTATATTGGAAAAATAGTTCACACAAGATGCCTGTAATACATGGTACAAGGGAGTTAAGGGTAATGGGGTCCAGGCAGAAAAGTGGAGTTGAGGCCAAGATCACATTAGCCATGATATGACTGAAAGGTAGGGCAGGCTCAGGGAAAGCGGTGGGTGGGGGGGGTGGTATATGACCAGAGCTTGCTCTTACTTGTTATGTCCTTATGAACAGAGACAGCTGCAAATTGTTGAAGGTGACTTGGCAGGTTAAGGAAGTGGTTAAAAAAAGCATTCAGGATCCTGGACTTTATAAATAAAGCCATAGAGTGCAAAAGCAAGGAAGTTATGCTGAATCTTTATAAACACCGGTTTGGCCTCAACTGCAGTATCATGTCCTATTCTGCGCATCACACTTGAAGTATGTGAGAGAGTGCAGAAGAGATTTACACGAATGATTCCAGGGATTAGGATCTTCTGTTGTGTGGATAGATTGTAGAAGCTGGGGCTGTTCTCCTTATGAAAGGTTGAAAGGAGATTTGATAGAGGTGTTCAAAATCATGAGGAGTCTAGGCAGTGCAGAAACTGTTCCCATTGGTAGAGGGTCAAGAACTCGAGGGCACAGATTTAAGATGATTGGCAAAAAAGCCAAAGGCAACATGAATTATTTTTTTTTACATGTAATAAGTTGTTAGGATCCGGAACACGTGGAGGGGCTGGTGGAGGCAGGTTCAATTATGGCTTTCAAAATGAATTGAATGAGCACCTGGATAAAAAAATTTGCAGAGTTACAGGGAAGGATCAGAGTAATGGGATTAACTAACCTGCATGGACTGGACAGGGCAAATGATATAGCCATTCGATGATTTTCAGCATGGCTGTTGCGAATTTACTTGCACACATTTTCAACTGTTGAGTATCATGGCACAGTATGTTTGAGAACTCCTTCTGTTCTCTTCAGTGAATTACGTTTCAACAGTGCAATCAGTGTGCTAACGATTTCACTAGTTGCGTTCTTCAAACGTTTTACAAAACAAAAAATGTCAATGATGTGATTTAAACAGATGTGTAAACGTCATGTGTTTGTTCCTCTGGGGTCATTGTGCGGTTTAATTATTTTTCGTCCAATTGTACTTTATTCGGGTGTGCACTTGGTCTCAATACTCCGTTTTCAAAGGCGTAGGAGAACGACTATTCTACTGAGTAGTCCTGCACCTTTGGACACCCACAAGCTTTACCTTTAAGTAGAAACAGCAACCCCAGTTGACTTATTTGTTGATTTATAATGAAGTAACAATTTATTAGCTGACTTGCTCACATCAACCAGTCAATAAAGCCAACTTTTTCAATCAAATCGCAAAATTTAAAAAACTTCGTCAACCGCTCAGTTCAGGTTCTTTACGTTCGTGTTACTTGAAACGTTGACATTGGAATTCTCCAAAAAATTCTACGAAACGCATACTTTACCAACATAGGAAATGCTGCTTTTGGCTTTTCAACTTAAATGTCCAAGTCTTTTAAGTCCTTAAAGACTTCCGTTTTGAAAAATTTGATGCCTGCTGACAACTGCTTTTATGTTATACATTAACTGATTACGACAAGTTTCAAACCAAAACAAATCTGCGCAAGTTTCAAGTTAGACAGAATGAGAAGTATCTTCCTCCTGAAAGCTTTCCCTCTGTTCCACACGATACAACAAGCTATAAGGTTTGATATTATTACAATTTGTGCCAGACTCAAGCTTTCCAGGTTATTCAATACTGTATTTTAGTTTCTGCGACTTAAAATGCATTGACTTCTGAAAAGTTTCTTCACCCCTCCCCCAAACCACTGTAGCAAATGAGGTTAAAGTTTATAATAATGCATAAAAGCAATGCAGCTGGCCCCAGGTCCCTCCTCAACATTTTAAACTATTGTTTGCAGTATTTAAGGTTTTCTGGTCATCTCACAAAAACTAAGGCAATGTTCTCTTTTCTCTCCCTGCTCCAAAGCAATTCTTGGAGATAGGGCAAATGCGAGCCCTACCTGCTGATGAAGCCGTCGCCATCCCCATCACAAGTCTGAAAGAGCCGCTTCATCCTCTCCTCCTCACCGGTGCTCGAAGTGTCACTGCTGCCACTGCTCGCACTCACTGCCGCCGCCATCTTCTCCTCACCCAGCCCCTAAACTCCCGACGTCACATTCAACCAGCCGGCGCGCGCGCACCCATACGAGAAACGGGGTCCAAACGGTAATTGCACGCGCCAGCCGCCGCCTCGCTCTGCACACAGAACACAAGCTTCTCCCCACCCCAAAAAAAGAACTAACCAATCATAACTACAGCGCCCCTTCGCCATCTCTCCACCCGAAAGCCGACCAACCAATCACAGCGACCGCGCTAAGGGAAAGTTGCGCATGCCGAGGAAAGCTGCGAGCTATTCTCAGGTGAGGGAAAGAGAGGTCTCACCTTTACCGACAGTGACATATGGATACAAAATAGGACTAACCAACTCTTTTGTCAACCCCAAAACCAAACCGAGATAGACACATCTAATATTCCTGGCTTAAAATTATTTAAATGTTTTTACGCCCATCTTCGCATACAGATCTCTCGCATACGGCAGGTCTAATTTTCATAGTGAATGACCAAATCTGCCTGTTTGTTCTCTGCAGATATATTCTTTGCTCGTTACCTCCCGGAGTATATCAATGGTGGTTTCTCAATCTTTGTGCGAATCAGTGATTCTTTCCTGGCCTGATGCGAATCTATTGTTCACCCTTTCTATTTCATTTCTGAGTGTATTTGCGGCTTCCCAATATACATGCTGATTTCTTCCAACCCATGCAGCATTATTAAATCCAGATAATTCCACATTCGACTTTTAATTTAAATAGCAACAGAATGGGAAATATTGAAACAAGATAAGCATGCAATCAAGTAAATTCCATGAAGAAAGGGAATGTTTTGAAGATTGGAGTTTCATGAATGAATAAGGAAATTAGATTAAAATTAAAACTTAACGAAACACATTTAACACTTAACAGGATTGATAACAAAGGCGGCCAGAATGGGTAGAAAAAAATATATTTCCCTTATATATTAAAACTGAGGCTAGCCGTGCAGGCATGTGAAAGAAAATTAACAAGACAACAAAGGGCGATAGAAAAGCTTTCTATAGCCACAATAGTATTAGTAAATCTAGTTAAACTAGGATTAAGCTAAGAAAGAATGGAGGCTAGCTTGGAGTAGCGAATGGGGGACTGACAGCACAGTGATAATAAGCAACAACAACTTTATATAGTACCATTAACATAATAAAACATCCCAAGGCTCTTAACAGAAGCATTATGAAGCAAAGCTGACATTAAGCCACATGAGGAAATATTAGGGCAGATGATCAAAAGCTTGGTAAAAAGTGGTAAATTTTAATAAGGAGGAAGGAAACGTAGAGAGGTTTAAAGAGGGATTTCCAGACCCGAGGACCCTGGCAGCTTAAGGTACAGCCACTACCGGTGAAGCAATTAATTCTGGCCTCTTGCACATCCCTGAATTCAGAGGAACATATATCTTGGAGGGTTGTGGGGCTGGAGAAGATAAAAACAGGCAGAGGGCCATGGAAGGATTTGGAAACAACAATGATGATTTTAAAATCAAGGCATTGCTTAACTATGAGCCAATGTAGTTCAACGAGCACAGGATTGATGGGTGAACAGGACTTGGTGCAAGTCAGGACACGCGCAGAAGAGTTTTGGACAACCTCAAAGGCAGGATTTTCCCCTTGTCGGGCGGGCGGGTCCAGGAATGGCTGTGAGACCAATCGTCGCCTGCAATCAGGCTTCAACTGCGATTTCACGCTGGCTAGCCAATTAACAGCTAGCCAGCATGAAAGGCGTGCTAAAAGCCTCCACTGCAGGTTTGGGAGCTGGAGGAGCATGAGCGCTGAAATGTGCGCATGCGCAGGGGAACAGCACTGACAGCTCCCTGAAGGCACTGAGCTGCCTCAGGGAGCTGAAGGATTTTAAAATGAAAAATAAACTTTTTACATATTATATAAAATGTCCCCACATGTGACTCAGTCACATGAAGAGGGACATGCAAAAGAGGATGTTAAAACATTAATGTTGATTTTTTAGTAACCGTTGGAAATCTCATCCCGCCCGTGGATGAGGTTTTGTTAAAGATGCAAAGGCCGCCTGGCCTATTCGCCCACCTGCCAACCGAACGGTTGGGTGGGCAGTGAAAAATACTACTTAATTAATTACTTAATAGCCTTAATAGGTCTCTTAATTGTCGGCAGGCGCACTGCCGCTTTTCACGTGTGCCCACCAACCGAAAGATTGCGAGAATGCAAAATTACGTCAGGAATCTTGCCCGACGTCATCACGCATCATTTTACGCTCAGCACAAATTTATGCCCCAAGTATAGTGGGGGGCATAACATAGAATACCAACTAGGAGTGTATTGGAATAGTCAAGCCTAGAGATAACAGAAACATGAGGTTTTCAGCAACAGCTGAGCTGAGGCAGGGGCAAAGTTGGGCAATGTTATGGAGTTATAAACAAGCAATCTTAGTGATGGCACAGATTTTAGGGTCAAATATGACACAGAAGTTGCGAATAATCTGGTTCAGCCTCAGATGGTTTCCAAGGAGAAGGGTGGAGTTGGTACTAGGGAAAGGGTTGTAGCAGGGACTGATGACAATAGTTTCAATCTTCCCAATATTTAATTCATTTGAGGAAATTTCTGCTCATTCAGTATTGGATGTCAGACAAGCAGTCTGACAATTTAGCGACAATGGGGGAGTCGAGAGAAAATGCTAGAAACACTCAGCATGTCAGGCAACATCTTGCGGAGAGAGGCATAATATTTCAGGTCAATTCTAATGAATGGTCATCAATTTGAAAGCTTAACCTCGCACTTGCCTGTTCAGATTACTGTTTATTTTGCTTTTTTGAATATCACATTAATAACCTGCTTCAGTTTTCATAATGGGGATAGTTTTAGGACTTTTGAACTAACGGAAGTAGTGGCACAAATAATGGAGATTTTTATTCAAAGAGAACTGGTACTCGAAGTACCCAAACTTCAGATAAACAAAACACTCAAATTTGATAGTTTACATCTGTGAGGATCTCAAAGAAAGGTAGGGAAGAAATAGCAGAAGTTCTGACTATATGTTTTGACAAATTCTTTGGAAAGGAAAATTGTTCTAGAGGACTGCAGAATGGCATTCCTCTGATGAGATCAGTTGTGAAATTATAGGTCAATTAGTCTTACTTCAGTTATTGGTGAACTACCAGAGTCTATGATATACAATCATAGAAACAGGCCTCTTGTCACATGTGCCAATGCTGGCACTTTGAAAGAGCAGTCGTGCCCCGCTTTTTGTCTGTAATCCTGTAAGTTCCTAATCCTCAAGTACCTGTTCAACTCCCTTTTGAAATTATTTATGGAATCAGCTTTCAGCACCTTGCTAGTAGAGCATTTCAGATCCTGACAATTCTGAGTGACAACATTTCTGCTGATCTCCGCTCTAGATTTCAAATTTTTGGCAAATCTATGACTTCTAGTTTTTGACCCATGCACCAAAGTGAATATCTTACTCTATATAGTCTATCAAAACCCTCAGATCTTGAAAATCTGTATTAAGCTACCTCTTAAACCTTCCCTGTTCCAAGAAGAACAATGCTAACTTATCCAAACTCTCCTCATAACTGAAGTCCCTCTATCCCTGGTAACATTCTGGTAAACCTCCTTTGCACCCTAGAGGCTTTACATCTTTTCCGAAGTGTGGTGCCTGGTGTAGTGTAAAGGGTTAATGTTAAATATATGAATAGACAGTCGACATCAGTGATGTAAGATCACATGACAACAGAGCATGCCGAGAGATAGTTCTGTGAAGCCTCGTGCTAAGCCTTATCCTGTACGTAGAAAAATGTTTAATAGAAGTTAAAGTTTACCAACAGTCTTGCCTCCAGCAGTCCCTATCGATCCTTACCATGGATAACCAAAACTAAGACCCACAACGATGACAACAGATATTGACAGTGGTAAAAACAACAGAAAAAATGCCAAGTAAACAGCCCAGCAACTAAAAATGCAGCAAGCAAAGCAACTGCAAGGAACAGACAGCATGGGAACAAACGCCAACAGCACTTGTAGAAAGGTTAGAGTGAAGAAAAGCCATGGAGAAAATGTTACCCTTATCAGAGTGCTTTGAACATGACGGCGGCCCTGATCAAGCTTATAAGTGGCAGAACTAGCGTCATTAGTTTACCAGATACAGAACTGCTTTGGGACTAGCAGAGAAGCCTGCAAGGAACAGGTCAGTACCCTTCTCTATGCCATCGGCAGTAGTGCAGATGACATAATGATCAGACAGGCCATAAAAGAACAGCAAAATACAAAGATGTTATAAAAGCTTTTGATACATATTTCAGCCTTAGACGGGAAAAAGTAATAGAAAGGGCAAAGTTCAATAGACATACCCAAATACAGGGAGAGAGCACAGATTCCTTCACTAATGATATATATCGACTAGCTGAGAATTGCAAATATAAAGCCCTGAAAGATGAATTAATTCTGGATCACATTGTTGCAGGAATCTCAGAGGGGACTTTATCAGATTTTCTACAGTTGAGGGAGGATTTAATGCTATCAAAGGCTGTGCAGTCAATAAGGCAGGCTGAAGTGAGAAGGTAAAATCATTTATTTATTTGAGGTAACAGGGAGATTTCATGGAGAAAAATGACTGACACAGTGAAGTTTGTAAAACACAGAAGTAGCAGTGCACCTACTCAAAAACAGGGAAGGAACGAACAGGGTGTGGTAGCTGCCATTACTCACTGTCCTCACTGTAGCAGGAAGAGGCTGCATCAGCACAAAGAACATCCCGCTAAAAATACAGTGTGCCATTCCTGTAGGAGGAGAGGGCATCTTAAGGCGATATGTTGCAGCAAAAAGCTCCCAACTCAGAAAATTAAAGAGAAACAAATTAAAGCAAGTAGCATTCAAGAAATTGAAGTTGCAAAAGCTACTATTCTTAGGAGAAATTACAGGATCTAATGGGAACAATTGGAGCACAGACATAAAACAAATTTCAAATTAGACATTGGAGCAGGAGTTTGAGTTCTTTCAGACATAGAATGGTGGCTAAAGCAAGGCTTCCTCCAGACATCGACCGTGGTTCAGGAGGCATTTAACTGAAGGTCAAGGGGCAGTTGACTGCTACACTTCACTACAAAAGAAGAGAAGTCACAGAAACTTTGTACATGATCCAAAACCAAGAGTATTCACTATCAATCCAAAAAGCTTACACAGATCTACAACTCATCTATAAAGTAGGAAAATTGGGAAGCCAAGATAAACTGAAAGAATTCAGGATTTCCAAATTTATTTAAATATCTTTGGAAGCTGAAAACACATTGAGGCCAGATGCCAAACCAGTGTGCTTGTTTACCCCAAGGAAAGTTCCAGACCCACTTTTATGGAAGGTGAAGCAAGAAATTGAGTCAATGCTGCATCAGGGAGTAATCTCACCTGTAACAAAATCTACAAGTTTAGATATGGTATGGTTCCAGTACTGAAACCAAATGGCTCACTGCAAATCTGTGTTGACCTCACACAGTTAAATAAAGCTGTGGAAAGGGAGATCCACACAATGATGTCTGCGGATGACAGTCTGGCAAAGCTAACAAAAAGCACAATTTTTACCAAACTAGTTGTAAACAGTAGCTTTGGCAACTACCTTTGGACGAGGAATCCAGATTACTGACAGCATTCATCATACAGTTTGAGAGATATTGCTTCAATCAACTATCCTTTGGTATTACATCAACACCAGAGATTTTTCAGAGGATGATGACGAGTATTCTAGGAGGATTAGAAGGGGTCATCTGTCACATGAATGACATCCTGATCCACGAGTCCATCACGTCAGAGCATGGTGTCAAAGTGAGAGCAATGTTGCAATGTTTGCAAGAAGCAGGACTAACCCGTAATAATAAATGTGAGTTCTTGCAACCAATTATTCAATTTCTGGAACACATTGTTCACACATCAGGCTGATCCTTAAATAACCAAAGCAATCAAAGACGTTCCACCAGCTCACAACATCACGGTGCTTTAGTGCTTCATGGGAATGGTCAATCAAGTAGGAAAGATTTTTTTTTAAAAAACTACTCTGGCACTTGTAAATGAAGCATTGCGACAATTGCTTAGGCAAGACCAAGCACTGTATTAGAAAGAAAATCAACAAATTTCATTCAAAAGGATAAAAGAGATGCTCATTTCACCAGGCATATTGACTATGATTCAGAACTGCCTATGATAGTTTCCACAGATACATCTTCGACTGGACTTGCGGCAGTACTCTTTCAAACTCGGATGGTAAATGCAGACCAGTGTACTACACATCTCGATCATTAACTCAAAAGGAACAAAGGTACGCTGTAATTGAAAAAGCATCTACATGGGCTTGTGAGAATTTTGCTGACTATGTCTTAGGCCTAAAGTCTATCATTGAGACAGACCACAAACCATTGGTTACTTTATTAAGTACTAAAGAATTAGCAAAGATGCTGCCAAGGGTGCAGAGATTTTGTTTGAGATTGATGAGATTCGATGCTACAACTGAGTGTATCCAAAGAAAACAACAAAACTACAGCGGATGCATTGTCATGCATTTCTGTTGAAAAGCCTGAACAAGAGGACATAAATTTTGTCGAAGATGTGGAGTCCTTTACTTAGTTGACCACAAAATTTCTACCAGCAACACCACAGAGACTAAATTAATTCGAAAGGCACAAAAAGCAGATGAAGAATGTGCTCAAATTTGGGAGTACTGCATCAATGGATGGCCAGAATATCTTGCAAATAATCTCATCCTGAAGCAATACTTCAAGCCATGAACATACCTCAATGTTGTAGATAACTTGCTGATTTATGATGGGATTGGTCATTGAGGACCTAGAGTCCTCAGACTCGAGATCCTTCAGAAAATACACCAGGGTCACCTGGGCATTAAAGTGTCATGCCAGAGCGCAAAATTCCTGTTTGGTGGCCAGGGATCTCAAAATCATTACAAGAAATCAATTCAAATTTCATCACCTGTGTGATCCATCACCAGGAGCAAAGAGAACCACTGATGGTATCCTCATTTCTGTCCAGACCATGGGAACATCTCAGAATGGATCTTATTGCACTCAAAGGGAAGACATTCCTCATAGTCATTAACTGTTACTCCAGATGGATTGAGGTTAAGCTTCTACATGACTCCACCTCAGAAGCCGTCATTACATTACTAAAAGAAATTTTCGCCACTCATGGCATTCCAGACCTAGTCATTTCAGATAATGGCCCAGAGTTTGCTGATGAATATTTTAAGCAGTTCACAGAAGCATATGGGTTTATCCACATGACTAATTCACCCAGATATCTGGGTGATATCTGCAAGTTGATGGGGAGGCTGAAAGAGGAGTCAGGATGGTAAAGGCTTTGTTGAAGAAAAATGACAATATCAACTGGGCACTGTTGAGCTACTGTTCCACACTGCTCCCGAATGGCCTGACTCCATCCGAACTTCTAATGGGAAGACAACTGCAGACTCAACTTCCTGTTCTACCACACATGCTTATGCCATGTCTCAAGGCAGCAGGTACAGAGAGACTAAGGGAGAAAGAAGATAAGTATCATGCTAATAAAAGCAGAAACTATAATCAACGCCAAATAGTACATAACCTACCATTACTCCAGGAAGTGGAGTCAGTATGGATTTGTGACCAAAATCGCAACAGCCAGATTTTGGGAAAAAAAATTACATTCGTGATCTTATCTTGTGGAACCTGAAGATAGATTGGTGAGAAGAAACAAAGTGCACTTGTATCTATAAGACAACAACCTTCAATGGAATGGACCAGTTACCCAGAAGATCAGGAAGACACCCTGAACAGCGCACAAGTATTCTATGATTCACATACTACTTTACCGAATTAAAGAGAGAATATGCTGAACTTGAATTTTACACATTCTCAGAAAGCTGAGAACAAGTTCAGGGAAATTGGCGAAACCATCACAACGGTTATCCTTGTCAACTAGGGATGAAGGCAGAGATGACAGGGGGAGATGCAGAATAATGAAAATAACGTATTGAATGGAGTCCCAGACTTGGGGGGAGATGTAGTGTAAAAGGCTAATGTTAAATGTAAATAGACAGTCTACATCAGTGATGTAAGATCACATGACAACAGAGCATACTGAGAGATAGCTCTATGTGAAACCTTGTGCTAAACCGGTAAACCATATCCTATACATAGTTCGAAAAATGTTTCATAAGTGTTAAAGTTTACCAACAGACTTGCCTCCAGCAGTCTCTATCGATCCTTACTATGGATAATCGAAGCTAAGATCCACAGCAATAAATACAGACCTAGAATTGTCCACAATTATCCAGCAGAGGCCTAACCAGTGATTGATAAAGTTCTAGCATGATCTCCTTGTTTTTATATACTGTGCCTCCTTTATAAACCCAAGTTACCCATATGTGCTTTTTAGCCATCTAATGAACTTGCCCTGTTTCCTTTAAGAATTCATGTATATGGACACCAAGGTCTGCTCATCTTCACTTTTCAAAATCATGCCATTTAAAGTATATTGTATTTCCATATTAGTCCTCTCAGTGATTTATTTCACACATTTCTCCATTGAACTCCATCTGCCATACTTCTGCACGTTTCACAATACTACCTTTGTTATCCTGAAATGTACAAACAACCCTTTCACTATCTATACCATGTTGCCATCTTCGAAATTATCTGCAAATTTTATAATACACCCAAGCTTAGGTTATTTATAAAAATTACAAAGAGTAATGAAGCTAAAAATGACCTTTGAGGAACACCACTGCAAACCAACTGTTAGTCTGAAATATATCCACCCTTTGTCTCCTGTCACTGAGCCAATTCTGTACCCATGCAACCTCTTCATGCTCAATTCCATGGGCGTCCATGTTTACAAGCCTCCTTTGTGACACTTCACCGAATGCCTTCTTAAAGTCCATGCTTACAACATCTACTGCATCACCTTGACCAAACTTCTGTTATCTCAAAGAATCCAATCAAGTTAGCCATACATGATTTGCATTTAGCAAATCCAAGTGGTTCTTGATTAATCCATGCCTAGTATTGCCTGCAGCTTCTGCTGCTTCGCATGCATGTAGTCCTGTGTTGTTGCTTCACCAGGTTGGCACCTCATTTTTAGATATGCTTTGTGATGCTCGTCTGTCATCTTATTTCTCCTGAGAATTCTATAAGATTATTTAAACAATGAGGAGCATCCTCGAGTCTGAGAACATAATGGATAGCATGTATAGAGAGGTGGTCACAACGCAGCTGAAGGGACCTGAGGAAGGAAGGAAATGGGTGTTCACCAGACAATCCAAGAGAATCAGGCAGGTAGTTCAGGAGTCCCCTGGGGTCCTGCTCGCAAATCGGTATTCCATTTTGGAGGCTGATGAGGGCGCTGGTTTCTTCAGGGAGTGCAGACAGAGCCAAGCTTCTGGCACCACAAGCAGAATGTCTGTACAGGAGGGGAGGAAGAACAATAGTAATAGGGGATTCCATAGTCAGGGAAACAGATAGGCGCTACTGTGGCCGTCAATGTGACTCCAGGATGGTGTGTTGCCTCCCTGGTGCCAGGGTCCGGGATGTCACTGAACAGCTGCAGGGCATCCTGAAGGGGGAAGATGATAAGGCAGAGGTCATGGTACATGTTGGTACAAATGACATAGGTAGAAAGAGGGATGAGGTCTTGCATCAGGAATTCAGGGAGTTAGGCAGTAGACTGAAAAGCAGGACCTCTCGGGTTGTAATCTCTGGATTACTCCCTATGCCACGTGCTAGCGAGCACAGAAATATGAGAATAACGCAGATGAATACGTGACTTAAGAGTTGGTGCAGGAGGGAGGGTTTTAGATTCCTGGGTCACTGGGACCGTTTCTGGGGAAGATGGGACCTGTACAAGCAGAACGGTCTACATCCGAACCAGAGCAGGACTAACATCTTTGCGGGCGGGTTTGCTAGTGCTGTTTGGAGGAGTTTAAACTAATTCGGCAGGGGGAGGAGACACAGAATTTTAGCAGAATAGGGACACATCATAATACAGTAAAACAATCAAGTCAAAGGGAGTACAGCTGCATTAAGTTTCAAGGGAGTAAGGCAAGGCTGGATGGCCGCTACTTTAATGCCAGGAGTATTACAGGTAAAATGGATGAGTTAAGGGTGAGGATTGACACGTGGAATTGTGATATAGTAGCCATCACAGAGACGTGGTTGAGGAAGGGGCAGGATTGGCAGCTCAACATTCCAGGATATAAAATCTTCAGGCGAGAGAGGGGAGGGGGTAAAAGTGGAGGAGGCATTGCATTATTAGTTAAGGAGTCAGTTACTGCATTAAGGGAAGATGATATCTTGGAGGGGGCATTGAATGAAGCTTTGTGGATCGAGCTTAGGAATAAAAAAAAGGGCAGCCACATTGTTAGGTGTTTATTATAGACCCCCAGATAGCGGGAAATTGAGGAGCAAATATGTGCACAATTCGCGGAGGTGTATAAACACAATAACAATAGGGTAATTATATTAGGTGATTTTAATTTTCCCAACATTAATTGGGATAGACATGGTGTTAAGGGCTTGGATGGAGTGGATTTCTTGAAATGTGTATAGGAGAACGTTTTAGGTCAATATGTAGAGGGTCCAACAAGGGACGGTGCAGTGCTGGACCTAATTCTGGGGAATAAAGCCGGACAGGTGGCTGAGCTGGTGGTGGGGGAGAATTTTAGTGATAGCAACCGCAACATGGTACAATTTGAGCTTGTTATGGACAAAGAAATAGACAAGTTGCAAAAAAATGGTTTGGATTGGGGGAGAACGGTTTTCAGTAAAATATGGCAGGATCTGGCCAAGGTAGACTGGGAACAGCTACTTGTGGGGAAATCTACAGAAGAGCAGTTCAAAAAGGAAATGGGGAGGGTACAGGCTCAACATGTTCTCTCTAGGGTGATAGGATGGTATAACAAGCTCAGAGAACCATGGATGACCAGAGATATTCAGGATATGATGAGAAGGAAAAGAGAGGCTTTTAGTAGGTACAAGGGGAGCAAATCAGCGGAGGCATTAGTGGAGTACAGAAAGTGCAGGGTGGAGCTTAAGAAAGCAATTAGGCGAGCAAAGAGGGGATATGGAGAAAGCTCTGGCTGGTAAAAGTAGGGAAAATCCGAAGATATTCTATAAGTATATCAATGGGAAGAGGATAACCAGGGAAAGAGTAGGGCCCATAAGGGACCAAGGGGGCAATGTATGGGTGGAGCCAGAGGACATCGCTAGAGTGTTGAATGAATACTTCACATCCATCTTCACCCAAGAGAATGAGGATGAAGGTATGGAACTCGGGGAGAGAGACTGCAAGGTTCTTGAGCAAATTGATATAGGGAGTGACAAGGTATTGGAGGTGTTGGCAGGCTTAAAAGTGTCATCCAGGTCCGGATGATTTGTGTCCCAGACTGCTGAGGGAGGCAAGGAAAGAGCTCGCAGGGGCTCTGACCCAAATTTTTAATTCCTCTCTGGCCATGGGGGAGGTGCCAGAGGACTAGAGAACAGCTAATGTGGTTCCGCTATTTAAGAAGGGTTGTAGAGATAAGCCAGGGAACTACGGGCCAGTGAGTCTCACGTCACTGGTAGGGAAACTATTGGAGAAAATTCTGAAGGAGAGAATCTATCTCCACTTGGTTTGATCAGGGATAGTCAGCATGGCTTTGTCAGAGGGAGGTCATGCCTAACAAATTTGATTGAATTTTTTTGAGGAGGTGACCAGGTGTGTAGATGAGGGTAGTGCAGTTGATGTCGTTTATATGGATTTCAGCAAAGCCTTTGACAAGGTCCCACATGGGAGACTTATAAAGAAGGCAAATGCACTTGGGATACAGGGTAATTTGATAAGGTGGATTCAAAATTGGTTTAGTTATAGGAGACAGAGGGTGATAACAGAAGGCTGCTTTAGCGACTGGAAGCCAGTGTCCAGTGGAGTACCACAGGGATCTGTGCTGGGTCCCCTATTATTCATCATTTATATAAACGACATAGATGACTATGTGGGGGGCAGGATTGTGGATGACACAAAGATTGGCCAGGTGGTTAACAGTGAGGTTGAGTGTCTTGGGCTACAGGAAGATATAGACAGGATGGTCAAATGGGCAGATAAAATTTAACCCTGACAAGTGTGAGGTGATACACTTTGGAAGGAGTAATTTGACAAGGAAGTGTTCAATGAACAGCATGACACTAGGAAGTTCTGAGGAACAAAGGGACCTCGGCGTGTGTGTACATACATCAGAGGGGCATGTTAGTGGGGTGGTGAAAAAGGCATATGGGACACTTGCCTTTATCAATCGAGGCATAGATTACAGAAATGGGGAGGTCATGTTGGAGTTGTATAGAACCTTAGTGAGGCCATAGCTGGAGTACTGTGTGCAGTTCTGGTCATCACATTATAGGAAGGATGTGATTGCACTGGAGGGGGTGCAGAGGAGGTTCACCAGGATGTTGCCTGGGATGAAACATTTAAGTTATGAAGAGAGGTTGGATAGACTTGGGTTGTTTTCATTGGAACAGAGAAGACTGAGGGGCGATCTGATTGAGATGTACAAGATTATGAGGGGCATGGACAGGGTGGATAGGGAGCAACTGTTCCCCTTAGTTTAAGGGTCAGTCATGAGGGGACAGAAGTACAAGGTGAAGGGCAGGAGGTTTAGGGGGGGATGTGAGGACAAACCTTTTTACCCAGAGGGTGGTGACGGTCTGGAATGCACTGCCTGGGAGGGTGATGGAGGCGAGTTGCCTCACAACCTGGATGAGCACTTGACACACCATAACATTCAAGGCTATGGGCCAAGTGCTGATAAATGGGATTAGGTAGGTAGGTCAGGTGTTTCTCACGTGCCGGTGCAGACTCGATGGGCTGAAGGGTTTCTTCTGCACTGAGAGATTCTGTGAAAACCAGTCTTTCAGATATCTGCAATCACAAAAGCAAAATGCTGCAGATGCTGGAAATCTGAAACAAAAACAGAAAATGCTGGAAATACTCAGGAGGAGGAGGCTTCACAAACATCCCCTCAATGATGGGGAAGCCCATTATATCAGTGCAAAGACAAGGCTGAAGCATTTGCAACTGTCTTCAGCCAGAAATGGCGAATGGATGATCCATCTCGGCCTCCTCCTGAAGTCCCCAATATCACAGATGGCAGTCTTTAGCCAATTTAATTCACTGCATGTCACATTAGGAAACTACTAACAGCACAGGATCCAGCAAAGGCTTCCCAGCTGCAGCGCTGAAAACCTGTGCTCCAGAACTAAGCTGTGCCCCAACCAAACTGTTCCAGTATTGCCACAACATTGGGATCTACCCAACAATATAGAAAATTGCCCAGATCTGTCCTGTCCACAAAAACTAGGACAAATCCAATCCGTCTAATTACCACCCTTCAGTCTACTCTTGACCATCAGCAAAGCGAGGGATGGTGTTGTCAACAGTACGATCAAGTGGCACTTACTCAGCAATGACCTGCTCACCAATGTTCAGTTCGGGTTCCCCCAAGGTCATTCAGCTCCTAACCTCATTACAGTCTTGGTTCAAACATGAACAAAAGAGCTCAACTTCAAAGGTGAGGCGAGAATGATTTGCCCTTCGCATCAAGGCAGCATTTGACAGAGTGTGGCATCAGGGAGCCCTAGGAAAATTGAAGTCAATGGAATCAGATGGAAAACTCTCCACTGGTTGGAATCATACCAAGCACAAAGGAAGATGGCCATGGTTGTTGGAGGTCAATCATGTCAGCCCCAGGACATTTCTGCAGGAGTTCTTCAGGATAGTGTCCTAGGCCCAACCATCTTCAGCTGTTTCATCAATGACACACCCTCCATCATAAGCTCAGAAGCAAGGATGTTCGCTGATGATTGCACAGTGTTTAGTACCATTCGCAACTGATTGCAGTGTTCAATACCATTTGCAAACCCTCAGATACTGAAGCAGCCTGTGCCTTTGCCCCAACAGCACATAGTATGTAGTCACTAATCTTCAGATGTTTTCTTGAATCTTCAGGGCTTCCCCTGAGCCCTCTTCAATTACCCAGGCTTCTCCCGAGTCCACTTCACTTAAAGTCTGCCACTGCAGCCCTTTCTCTAATTGGAACCTTTTTCTCTGCTCCTCCCTTTTTCCTTAACTTAAATGGGACCTGTTTCTGTCCCTTATTTCCTTTTGGGACCTCTACCTGTCCAGTCTGGGACACTTGCTGGTAATGGCGCTCTGCACCTGGTCACCTGACCCAGGTTTTCGCTCCTTTTTTTCCTCTTTATGCACAGGCCCCTGTTCTGGGCCCAAATTATTTATAAATTGCAGAACTGCTCATGTTCAGCCCGCTCCTGGCCTGCACGTGCGCACAAAGTCCAAGGTCCGTTGGGAGTTGAAGTTCCTGACCTCCGAGCTTAACAAGGTAAGCATAGATTTTGTGACATTATAAGGAATACTAAAGAGAAAATAGGAGGTGACTCGCATAGAGAAAAGCAACTTGATGGGCCAAATGCCTTATTTCTGTGCTACACAATTCTATAAGAAAGGTGGAATTCCACAAGAAAGGTGGAATTCGACAAGTTACAACAAGAAAGGATTTTATAATTTAAAAATAATTAGTACTTTTAAATTTTGTTCCATAAATGTAATTATATGTTGGAACTTAAAAGCAAACAACATTACTTGTACAGATCATTGATGTTCTTCTGTATGAAATTTAAATAGAGAAATCCAGCTTCTGATGCTAAGGTCACAATTTAACACAGAATGAGAAATCACCTACATAGTGCTGTGCTCTCCTCAGCTATCCTAGCTGCTTCCAACCTGCTTGCCACCATGCCGAGTTCAGTGCTGACTTTCCTTGGTTTCCATAACGCTGGCTGCGTACTCAAGAGTTGCTCCCCTTGGATCCTGGTCCTACAATGATTCCTCCTGTTTCTTCCACAATGCTGCATCCATATATCAGTCTGCTGGCTTGAGTTATATATACCTGGAAAATTTTTCAAAGCTTATTCACAGCACTATCCATTAGAATGCCCTCCATAAACCTCTCTGGCTCTCTACCTCTATTTCCTCCTTCAAGACACTCCCTAAAACGTATCTCTTCCACCAAGCTTTTGGTCCTCTGCCTTAATATCTCCTTATGTGGTTTAGTGTCAAAAAAATACAGGGGCTATATAGGTCTCCAAAATTCAAACTGCTGAAACCACAATATTATTAAATATAAGGAGCCTGCTTTCACAAGACTTCCATAAAGAGCCAGCTGGATGTGTCAAATCAGTTTTAAGGAAAGGACAGGGGCCTGGAAGTTCTGCTCAACTGTGCTGTTATCTTCAGCACCTTTCTCCTGACATTGGTGTAACTGGCGCAAAGTATTGGGGAATTTTAACTGTAAATTGCATTCAACATAAATCCAGTTTCCATAACTTCTTGTGCTAGTTTTAAAAGTATCATGCTAGATGCCTGCTGACAAAATTAGCCACACCTCAGGGTAAACGAATCATCAGCCCATTTGAAGGGCTTTGAAAAGATGCCAAAAATTGTTGTGGATCTATTGGGTGCAAAATAAGTTATGTTTTAAAGCATTGCCCGATTACTCTGGCTCCTGGTGGGTTTTGCATTCAGCAATATGCAAATGAGCTTGAGTGAAAATTCGAGGGGTAAAGAACAGTATTCAAAACAAGTACAATTTTAGGCTCAATTTGTGTGGAATCACCAGTTACACCCAAAGCAGAAATTCTGCCCCAAAGTTTTTTTGTTACATTTTTCAACACTGCATATTCTCAATTTTACATGGCAAATTCATAAAGAATGAAAATTTGTAACAAGATGCCCACCTTACCAAAAGATCTGCATAGGACAAAAATACAGGAATGGAATTCTTCTCAATACTTCCACATTATAAGTGTAGTAATTGTAGCTTTAAGGAATGTAGTGACTGTAGCTATAAGACTTGTGTTGTATAGTATCATGTGCCAGTGTGAACAAATCAGCTCTAAGCACGGGGAACCTCAAAATCATAATCTTTTAGTTGTGGAGCTTGATGGAAGCATGTAACTGCTGCTGCAGCCTGTAAATAATGCTTGATGTTTCTAATGTCTGGAAAATCAAGCCCATAATAATAAGATAGAGCTTTTTTTTAAAAATAGGCTTTGGATTTTGGTTTTGTAAAGTTCTGATAAAGTTTAGTTCAAAATGTATGCAAACCTTAGTACAAGGGAATGATGCTTACCTTGCCTTTGTTAGGCAATATCAAATTTAGTTATTTTGCCCTAAGTTTAAGCAAGACAATAAAGTTTGGCATTTCCTTTTTGGAATAATTTACAAATATAAGTACATTTAATAAAAGTTTACAATTTAAAACATATCTAGAGATCAGAATAAATTGCTCCGAAATTTTTATTTGGCTTCTCCTAAAAGCTGTTTAAGGCATTACAAAAGAAAACTGGCAAATTATTGTGCTATAAGCATTTCAATAGAAAATTGTTAGCTTCTTGGGGCTGGGAAACCAACAAAGAATGAATAACAACTGGAACCAGCATTGGGATAGGATCCAACTTGATGTGTAGCCTGCAGATAGGAGAATAAAAGAGACAAACAGAACCACTGTGGGGATAGGTGGTTTAAATTGGCCATGGGGCCAAAGACTGGGAAAGACAGGTGATGGCAAAACCAGTAAGGAATGGAGCTGGGTGGCCCAAGGGCCAATAGATCCAAAAGCCAACAGATGCAAAAGTCAACATGAAATAAAGATATTATTTAACAATAAGGATAGAATGTAAATAAGGAGACCAATACATAAGAACATAAGAAATAAGAGTAGGCCATTCAGCCCCTTAAGCCTGCCCCGCTATTCAATAAGATCATGGCTGATCTGCCCAGGCCTCAACTCCTCTTTCGTGCCAGCCCCTAATAGCCCTCAATTCCCCAATATTTCACAAATCTATCTACCTCTTTAATAAAGCTTTTACTTTTAATTTTTAAAATCCCAAAAGTGTTACTGGACTTCTTACTGTTGAGATCGGTACATCCCCTTCTCGTTTTCAGAATACAAAGAAAAACAGGTATGGCCCGTAAGCCAAGTTTCCCCCTGGGATTTAGTTTGCGCAGCAATTAACATTGGCTGTGGTCATAACAATGTCATATCAACAAAAGGCTGAAGACACTGGATATTGCAAAGGCTATCGGCCCTGACATTATTCCGGCAATGGTACTGAAGACTTATGCTCAAGAACTTTCTGCGCCCCTAGCCAATCTTTTCCAGTATAGCTACAATACTGACATCTACCCAGCAATGTTAAAAATTGCCTAGGTAAGAGCTGTACACAAAAAGCAGGACAAATCCAAACCGCTCAATTAGTGCCCCTTCAGTCTACTCTCAATCGTCAGTAAAGAAATGGAAGGGGTTATCAACAGTGCTGTCAAGCAGCACTTGCTTAGCAATAACCTGCTCACTGGTGCTCAGTTTGGGATTCACCAAGCTTCTGACCTCATTACAGCCTTGGTTCAAAGATAGACAAAAGAGCTGAACTCCAGAGGTGAGGTGGGAGTGACATCAAGGCAGCATTTGACAGAGTGTGGCATCAAGGAGTCTTAGCAAAACTGGAGTCAATGGGAATCAGGGGAAAACTCACTGCTGCGCCCCTAACCAAGCTATTCCAGTACAGCTACAACAATGACATCTACCTGACGATGTGCAAAATTGCCCAGGCACGTCCTGTCCACAAAAAGCAGGACAAATCTAAGCCAGCCCGATTACTGCCTCATCAGTCTATTCTCGATCATCATCAAATTGATGTAAGAGGTCATCGGCAATGCTATCAAATAGCACTTACTTAGCAGTAACCTTCTCCCTGATGCTCAGTTTGGGTTCCACCAGGGCCACTTAGCTACTGACCTCATTACAGTCTTGGTCCAAACATTGGCAAATGAGCTGAACTCAAGGTGCTTCAATGACCTTCACTCCACCATAAGATCATAAGTAGGGATGTTTGCTTACGGTTGCACAATTTTCAGCAGCATTCATGCTTGTTCTGATATTGAAGCAGTCCATGTCATAGTCATAGAGGTCTACAGCACAGAAAAAGGTCCTTATGCCCATCGAGTCTGCACTGGCCAAAAAGTACTCAGCTATTCTAATCCCATTTCCAGCACTAGGCCCATAGCCTTGTATGCCATGGCATCGCAAGTGCACATCCAAATACTTCTTAAATGTTATGAGGGTTTCAGCCTCTACCACCCTATCAGGCAATGAGTTCCAGATTCCCACCACTCTCTGGGTGAAAAAATTTTTCCTCACATCCCCTCTAAACCTCCTGCCTGTTACCTTATATCTATTGATCCCTCCACCAAGGGGAAAAGTTCCTTCCTGTCGACCCTATCTATGTCCCTCATAATTTTACACACCTCAATCATGTCTCCCCTCAATCTCCTCTGCTCCAAGGAAAATAACCCCAGTCTATCCAATCTCTCCTCATAACTAAAACTCTCCAACCCAGGCAACCTCCTCTGCACTCTCTGTAGTGCAATCACATCCTTCCTAAAATGCGGATTCCAGAACTACACACAATACTCTAGCTGTGGCCTAACCAGCGTTTTATACAGTTCCAGCATAACCTCCCTCTTACATTCTATGCCTTGGCTAATAAAGGCAAGTATCCCATATGCCTTCTTAACCACCTTATCGACCTGTCCCGCTACCTTAAGGGACCGGTGGACATGCACACCAAGGTCCCTCTGATCCTCGGTACTTCCCAGGGTCCTACCACTCATCGTGCATTCCCGCACCTTGTTTGTCCTTCCCAAGTGCATCACCTCACACTTATCTGGATTAAATTCCATTTGCCACTGATCACCCATCTGACCAGCCCGTCTATATCATCCTGTAATATAAGGCTATCCTCCTCACTATTTACCACCCCACCAATTTTCCTGTCATCCACAAACTTACTGATCAACCCTTCTACATTCAAGTCTAAATCTTTTATATATACCACAAACAGCAAGGGACCCAACACCGATCCCTGTGGAACCCCATTGGACACAGGCATCCAGTCACAAAAACACCCCTCGACTGTCACCCTCTGCTTCCTGCCACTCAGCCAATTCTGGATTCAATTTGCCAAATTGCCTTGGATCCCATGGGCTCTTACCTTCGTTATCAGTCTCCCATGTGGGATCTTATCAAAAGCCTTGCTGAATTCCAAGTAGACTACGTCGAATGCATTGCCCTCATCTACACATATGGTCACCTCTTTGAAAAATCCATAAGCAGCAAGACCTGGACAACATTCATGCTTGGTCTGAGAAGTAGCAAGTACATTCGTGCCATACAAGTGCCAGGCAATGACCATCTCCAATGACTAAGACAGACTCTCTCCTTAGCAATCAATGGGATTGCCATTGCTGAAACCCCACTATTAATTTCTTGGGAGTTATGACTGACCATAAATTGAACTGGACCAGGAATATTAATACTGTGATGACAAGAAGAGATCAGAGGCTTGGATTTCTGTGGCCAGTAACTCACCTCCTCACTCCCCAAAGCCTGTCTATCATCTACAAGGCACAAGCCAAGAGCGTGATGGAATCCTCGCCACTTGCCTGGATAAGTGCAGCTCCAACAACACAAGAAGGTCAGCACCATCCAGGACAAAGGAGCCCACTTGATTGGCACCCCATCCATCACAATAAACATTCAATCCATCCATCATTCATGCACAGTGGCTGCAGTCTGCATCTTATACAAGACACTGCAGCAATTCATCAAGGCTACTTCAGCAACTCCTTCCAAACCCACAACCTCTACCACTGGTCCTAGAAGGACAAGGGCAGCTGGTGCAGGGGAACACCACCGCCTGCAAGTTCAGAGATTCAAATGGATCTGGGTGTCCTCATGCATGAATCACAGAAGGCCAGTATGCAGGTACCAGCAAGTAATGAGGAAAACTAATAGAATGCTATCATTTATTGTGAGAGGAATTGAATGCAAGAGTAGGGAGGTTATGCTTCAGTTGTACAGGGCCCAGGTGAGATCACATCTGGAGTACTGTGTAAAATACTGGTCTCCTTATTTAAAGAAAGATGTATCTGTATTAGAAGCAGTTCAAAGAAGGTTTACTGGGCTAATACCAAGATGGGCAGGTTGCCTTATGAGGAAAGGTTGGACAGGTTAGGTTTGTATCCACTGGAGTTTAGAAGAGTAAGAGGTGACTTAATTGAAGACAGAGCTAGATAGATTCTTTATTAAGAAGGGGGTGAAATGTTCTCGGGGTAGGCAGGAGGATACAGTCAGATCAGTCATGATCTTACTGAATGGCAGAGCAGGCTTGAAGGGCCGAGTGGCTTACTCCTGCTCCTAGTTCATATATTCGTAAGTTCCCCTCCATGCCACACACCATCCTGACTTGGAACTATATTGCTCTTCCTTTACTGTCACTGGGTCAAAGTCCTGGAAGTCCCTTTCTTTACAGCAGAGAATGTACCTACACCACATGGACTGCAGTGTTTCAAGAAGGTGGCTCACCACCACCTTCTCAAGGGCAATTAGTAAGAGGCAATAAATGCTGGCCGAGCCAGCAATGCCCACATCCTGTGAATGAAAAAGTGAAAAACTGTACCTCCTGATTGACCTGAAGGGCAAACAATTAGAGCAATCCTCCCCCCTCTATTTCAGTTGAAAATTCAGTTAAAATAATCACTCTTTTGAACTCTTTCATACAAATATCTTTGAGGTCATTCCTTTGTTTGTTAGACACTATGGCCCAGATCTTCTGGTCTCCGGATCATTGGAGACCGGAGGTATGACCGATCAGGGCCCTGCTGAAGTCCTGACGTGCTGACTTATGTGGGAATTGTTCAGGAAGTTTCAACTTCTGATGGGCAATTCCCTGGCTCCCTGGGAATCTCTGCAAATCACTCCGATTCTGATCTACAGTCAGAGACTTCAGATAGTTCCGCAGTACCTACCTGCATCATTACCCAGGAAATGCTAGACAGATAAAGATCTAGGGCAGAATCGTCCAGTCCCACTGGTGGCGGGTGTCATGGCGGGGGGAGAGAATTCGGCATGAGGGGCACAAATTGGCCCACCCATGCCCGATTTACCATTACACCAGCAGGAAAACACGTCTGGACAAGTGTGACTTGCAGAAGTCGAGGCTTACCTTTTGGGCCTTGCTCAGATTGTGAACATCCAAGGAGATCGTGATGCTGGAGACCTACAGCTACCGGACCATGGGGGAACTTGTGCATTGCATGCTGGGTAGATTCTCATGCTCATGGCTCTGCTGCGAAGCAGCCCTCAGAAGGTGGGAGGTCTCTGTTGATGCTTTGGGCCAGTTTCAGAACATCATGGTCTTGGCCATGGACAGCTACAGAAAAAAAAAATCGGCAAAGGGTGGGGAGAGAAAGGTCTCGGTGTGAGTGGGAGAGGAAGGTGTCCAATGGGGGGGCGGACAGTTGGAGGTGAGGGAGTTCGGAGGGTGGGAGTGGGTGAGGGTGGGAAGGTGTCCAGGGGAGGAGGGAGTTCGGAGAGGGGAAGGTGCCCAGGGGAGGGTGGTTTCCAGGTGAATGTGCAAGGGAAGGGTCTGTGGAGTCAATGGCTGCTGCCTGGGGAACAAACTGAGGGTGGGTGAGGGGGCAGAGGGAGCCGGTAGGGTGCGAGGGCGAGGGTGCATCAGTAACAGTAGAAGGGGCTCAAGGGTGGCTGGTGGGGATGCAGAGGCAGACACAGATCCTGCGGGTGGAAAGGAGGTGGTCTGGGAGGTAAATGTGGAAGGGGGTGGGATTTTCAGGAAGGTAGGGAAGATGTACATTCACCTGGACATCCTGGAATGACAGGGGTTCGGGTTTGTAGGTGACAGTGGGGAAGTGGAAGGTGATGAGGAAAAGGACATGGGCGACTGGGGAAGAAGAAAGGATGGGGGAGCTGATCAAGAACTTGACTATGACCATGGTTTTCAAATCAAAAGTGAGCAGTGCTTCGTGTTGGATGGGAACAGGTGCTGCACTGCATGGGAGTTCAATCAGTGGGTGGGTGGAGATGCAGGTCAGCTCAAAACCCCAGCAGGCAGCACTGAAGATCCTTGGGACAATGAAATGAGTGTGAGGGATGAAGGCTCCATGTGCGTGGGAGAGCGCTTGAATGAGGCTCTGCAAAGCCCTGCCACACACACACACACACTTCTCCCTCTCAAATCACTCACGGTCCAGCTGCGTGCAGCTGAACTGCTACTGGTTGGGGACGGGGCGGGGTGGTGGTGTTGGGAGCAAGTGGAGAATGCAGGGGTAGGACTCACAAAGCCTGTCAAATGAAGCTGAAAGATGACATTATATATTATTCAGTGAAAGTGAATATATTTTCAGATTATAAAATGACAAAATGTGCTCACACATACAACCACTTGTGATCAGAATTTATTAATTTTTCTAGGCCTGCCACTTCTTCTAGGTGCTGCCCTGACATCCGCAGCAGGGATGGAGACAGCCTGTGCAATGATTGGCCCTGTTGCATCTGATGACTTCGGCATGCGTCCTCTGGAGAGCCGAGGCACTGGGGCCCTGGCTTGCTTTGGCTGTCCTCCTGTGGACCAGCTGCTCTCTCTGCAGTGACAGAGGACGAGGTTGTGGGGGTCACAGCAAAGTGGACTCTGAGGGAACAGACAGCCTCTGAGGTTCCTGAGTAGATGACCCAGGGGCGTCTAGCTGTCGCTCCTCCTCCATTTGGGTGCCTGAGGGCCCCAGCCTGACTCCTTGAGGGGAAGGATCACCTGGAAGGATGTCAAGGTGCCCTGTTTCCACCACGTGTCACCACTGCAGAAACTCACCCATAGCTACTGCAATAGAGTGCAGGTCTGGTACATCTCCATGTTCTGTTGGACCAGGGTCTCCATGGCATCTGCCATTCTTCCCAAGGAGAGCTCCATACATGTATATGTGGGCACCAGTTCATCAGAGAGCAGGCAGATGCACTCCTCCAACTCGCGTGCCACTCTGTTGAGGGCTTCCAATAGCTCTGCATGATGTTCTCCTGCCCTCTGCTGACTCTCCATGATGGCTTTGAAAGCCGAATCCAGAGGTTCGTCATCTGACTTGGGCCTCACAGAAGCCTCTTTCCAAGCAGTCCTCAGAGTGCCAGGGAGCTCAGCTGAACCTGCCTCCTCCTGCCATGTCCGTGCGGTGACCACCAGATTGTGAACCCGAGCCTGCTCTAGATCAAGATATATGTCTCTGCGCTGGTGGAGGGTGTGGGCAAGTGCTGTGATGGGTCTTCCAGGCTGCTTATTTCCAGCTCTTCAATGGAGGTGTCCTCTTGTCTGGAGGTGAGGACCTGGATAGGGCTGAGGCACTGGTTGGCTGAGGCCATCAGTCACTTGGCAGAGCTCCCTGTGAAGCAAAGTAGAGATAATTAGTGCATGGCAGCAGAGTCAAAAGCAGGAGAGAGAGCACTCACAGTTGCGTTGAGAGAAGGATGATGTCGTGCAGGATCCTCATGTAGATGTTAGCTGCCGACCTCACCGCCGCCACAGGCATGGTCCACATACTCACCAGTCAACACAATGGCACGCTCCTCAAAGTGAGTGAGGGGCCTAATGTGGGACGTTCCGCCCCCAGTCTGGGACCTCTCCCTGCTGTCGTGAGCCAGCTTCTCCTGCATGAAAACAGGTGGAGATAGTGTGAGCACGTCACATAGCACTGCATGGAATATTTGTGTTGAGAGGAGCATGGATGGGATGAGGACGTGAGCTCCAGAGGATATGAGCCTGATGGAGATGTGAGGTTGTGTGTGAGAGTTAGTGATGTTGCTCCTTGAGGCGCAAGATCCCTGTGGATGTGTGATGGGTTTGTGAGTGTGTGTGTTGAGAGTGATGAGGTGGTTGACTTACCCTGGCGGAATAGATGAGAGCATTTATCCTCTTCCTGCTTTGGATGGTTGACTCCTCTAAATTCAGGTGGTGCTGACCACCGCTGCCACCACCTCCCAGGCTGGATTGGAGACTCTGTTGGACCTCCTGCAGCCAGAGCAGGGGTAGAGGACATCGCAGCGGCCTTCCACAGCATCCAGGAAGCGCCCCAGAGAGGAGTCACTAAATTCGGTGGCTGCCGTCTTCCTGGCTTTCGGGTCCATCTGTCGCCTGGACCAGGCCCGGTCTGAAGACATGAAGTAGGTATGCACTCTCATGCGCTTTAAATATGGTGCCCAGAGTGAGGAAGCACCGAGGTCATGGCATAGCAGGTAAATCCAAGCCCGCCCACCAGCGATCCAGTGTGTTTCCAGTGAAGGAATTATTAATGAAGCAGGACGTGCTGAGGAGGGAACAATATGGCACGTAAACCCGCCATTGTGGCCGGCGGGTAAAAAGTTATTTTTCACACCCGCTACTGCACGAACAAATCTGGGATGATTCTGCCCCTAGTCTAATACCTGGGTGGCTACAGAACTGACCCCCCGGCTCATTACTTACACTAACCCCCTACTCCCCCATCAATCACCACCCCCCCTCCTCACCCCATCCCCCGACTCCCCCTCAACCTCCCCTATACCCCCCCCCACCCAATCATGCTACCCTCTTGAACAGGCTACATGTCCCCAACCCAACTAACCCTCCAACCAACCCCCCCCCACTCAACCACCCGCCTGCCACCTCACCCACCCTACTCACTCATCCAATCATCAATCTTCAAACTGGACTCAAATAGCATCTACTGCCCATCTTCCTGTGTCCTGTCTTCCCCTACTCTACTGCGATTAGATGGAGTTTGATGGAGTTCTGAGTGATGCTGCACTCCACATTTCTGGGAAACCTGGGCTCAGAACACCAGCAAGAAATGTTGAGTAGCGTCGAGGTGAAGGAAAGTTTGAGCAGAGCAGCAGTCCAAAGATGATTGCCACTCCTCAGAAGATCCGGGCCTATAATAGTAATATAAACGATTTAAGGTATGAACATATAAACAGGAAGGAACCGCAAATGGGCAGTGACTGCAGACTGCATGGGATGAGCAGGCAAATGGTGGGACCTGATGCAAAGGAGCTAACTCATTCAGGTTGCACTGTCACATTCTCCTCTGCCATAGGCTTGTCATGCCCAGCCCGCTCAATAGTGCCAGGGCCGAGGAACCCTCTATCACCCGGACCTGCCCCACGCCTGACACTTCAGGACTCGGAACTTCCATCTTTATTACCAAAGCACTTTCATAAGTCCAAAAGAAACCCCACAACCAGGATCTCCTCTCAGTGGCAGCAAGTGGTGAACAAGGAAAAAGTTGGTGGGATAAAATACGAACATGAAAAATGGATTTACTACAGTTACAATGAAAAGAAAAAGAGGAAAAGGCTACCAAGAGAAATTTATTAAAACTTCCTAAACCCAGGGAAGGATATCTTGAAATTTGGAGCCATAGGAGGTTGAGGACATATTAACCACCCCTACACTTACCCCATCATCCTATGTCTTCTACCTGAACCCTTTCCATATCATCACTGATACTTTCCCCTCCTCCCCCCATTCCTCTTGGGTAGCTTCACAGGTCTTCTTACCTTTCTTGCTTCTTTTACCCATCTTAATCCCTGAACATCCAGTATCCCTATTCTTGGCTTCCCTCATCAGTTGTCTCAATATAATATAACATAATATCCTTGATAATCAGAAGTAGGACCTTAGCATTTCTGCCAACCCCAATTCTCATGCAGAAACTGAGTACCAGTTTTGAATCACTAATCAGCCCTGAACAATCTAGCGTTTTTGCCTGTCCCTGAACTGCTGGCCACCTCTGTTCTAGTTTCCACATTTAGAAATTATTTAGTCATGGTTTTACTCTCCTTTTCATCTTGATAGAATTTCAAACAACTGCCTTTCCCTTCCCTTAACAGCATTGTAGGTGTACCAACACCAAATGGACTGCAGTGGTTCACCTTCTCAAGGGCAATTAGGAATGAGCAAAAATGCTGGCCTTGCCAATGATACTCACACACATCCCATGAAAGAATAAAATTACATCCACTTACATCTGTATTGGCTGTTACCCCAAACTGAGCTCCCTGTCTCTCCTTGATCAGTTCCCATCTCTTCCTGCCTGATGAATATATGTCCATCCCCCACCTTCTTCTGTAATATGCGACTTTCCATTTGTCACTATTCCCCTGCTTGCCTTGTCATCTGTCTGTGCTCAATTCTACCTGATATTATGAGAATGGGCGTTATTTTTTAAATAATATTTTTGGGGAATATTGTGTTATTTTGTGAAGAAGGCTGTGTTTGTCTGTGTGTGTAAATGATTTGTTTAAGCTGGGGAAAAGTCACTTGAGACAGGTCGTCCGGGAGGTTTAAGACATGAAAGGATAGAAGTGTTAGGTGTGCATGTGAGATGAGATATTATGGTGGGTTTGAACTACAATAGGTTGGATCTTGCATTTTAGATAAGGTAAGAGTTTGTTTGAATATCAAAGGGAAGTCAGAGGTGCCAAGAAATATTTTTGCATCTTACAGGGAGTTCCATGGGTAAACAGAAGAGGATATATTACCATTTTATTGACCCAAAAGCAGAGACAAAGTAAAAATGTGAAAGATTTTTTATTTGGAAGGATTTGAGTTTCAAAGAGGTGTAAGGACAATGGAACCTAGGTCAGAATTTTCCCAAATTTGCACTAAGTGTGGTAGCGGGCGGGAAAAACAGCATTCCACCCACTGACAGTGGTGGCGGGTTTTCACACCATATCATCCCAAGCCTGCAACATTACTTATGCATTCCCAGGAACATGCCATTTCCATGGCGGGTAGACTCTCATTTGCTCGCCCACCATCACCCCACTGTTGCATCACGCCGACCGCCATGTTTAAAAGGTAGCTGCTAGCACAGCACTCATCGCCACCAGCTCACCACGGCTGCCTGGGAGACATGGCCAGCAAAGGGAAAAGGACTGCAGCTTCAACAACAGGTCCCTCGAGCGACTGCTGGATGCCATGGAGGCCAGCTGGGATGTCCTGTACCCCCACTCTGGCCACAAGATAGGCAGCAACATGACAAATCCAGTTTGGGAGGTGGTGGCAAGTGCCAACACCCTTCAGAAGAGGACAGCCACCCAGTGGATGAATGATCTCCTCAGCTCCACCAGGGTAATTCACTCTTCTCATCACTCTCAACTCACACACTCACAAACCCATCACACATTCACAGGGATCTCACTGCCAGTTCAAGGGACATGACCGTTCACTTTCTCTCTCACACTCACCATCATCATTGTCCTCATCCTGTCCATGGAACCACTCACCACACATAGACCAGGCATACTTATCATCTGGCCCGGCAGGCATCCTGCTTACCCTTTCTCCATCTCTATCCGTGCAGGACAAACTGGCATAAAACCAGAGAGAGAGGTCGCAGACTGGTGGCGGAATGCCTGAAATCATGATCCTCATGGACTTTGAAAACAGAGCCATCCAGCTGGCCGGGCCACTATCTGGACCAGTTCTGTGCTGACGGTGAATTTGGCGCTGCTCTACCAAATGAGGATCCAGCATTGTAACATCCATCAGACAAGTGATGTGTTCTATTTCACAGGCCACTACCATGCACTAATTATCTCTCCTTGCTTTCACAGGCACATCTGCCAAACAGTCCATGACCCAGGGCCTCCAACCAAGCCCCAAAGAAACCTCTGAAGAGGAATCTGGAGGTACCCTCCCTGAAGTCCTGTCACTAGCTTTAGAGTAGCCCCAGGATCACAATCTGATGAGCACATCACACTGTCTGATCCACAGAAGGCAGCGGCAGGGACTTCCCAGGTGTCCGGTACTCAGAGGACTGTTGGAGGCCAGAACTTTGCTGAGTCCAAGTCAGATGACGAACCTCTGGACTTGATCATGTCACAGTTGCTGGAGCTGCAAAGGCAAGCTGGGGAACATCAGGAAGGGGTGTCCACTGCACCCTCAGATCGCAAAACATAATGGAGGAGTCCGTCTGCCTTCAGGCTGAGGTAATCGCGCCGGCATGCCAACGCACCGAGGTCAACACGGGTTGGTTGGCGGCCGCCATGGAGACCTTGTTCCAGAACTTAGCTCCTGCATGGGCTCAACTCCATTGCTGATGCCATAGTTGGCCTCCAACAGTGTGTATGCAAGAGGAGTGCCAGGCAGCTTGATCTCACTCCAGCTACCCCTGCAACTCAGCAGGCACCCATAGGGAGGAGGATCAGCAGGTGCGACTCCAGGCCCATCCATCCAGGTGACACCAAGAGTGTCCGGCCAATCCGACTCCCCTCTTCCTATGACATCAGCAGCTCCAGCTCCACAGGCCGAGGAGGGTACAACACAGCATGACCCCGAAAGCAGGCTGGGGCCCTCCAAGTCTTTGCCCTCCAGAGGACACCTGCCAAAGTCATCACAGACCAGGTGTCGCAGTCAGTAGGCTGCCTCCACCTCCGCTGTGGATGCCCCGGGAGCAACAAGACAGAGTGGAAGGTTTAGGATAGTTAAAGAGAATTAGTTGCCCAGCCCAGGCACAATTGTTAATCGCTTGTACATACTGTTCACTATTTTCAATAAACTCCCAAGAATGTTTCCCTGCCTCTGGCTCCTTCTTGTCACTCAATTGTGAAACATTTCTGCACAAGTTAAAGGTAGGTGTCTCAGTCCAGGGCCTCTTCCCTGTGCTCTGTGCAGCCTTCGGACCAAAGTGATGATCTGGCCTCTGACTGCCTGGAAACATCACTGATGCCTGCACCTCGGTGGTGCTCATCATTGCTGCCAGAATGTAGTAGGCAGGCACCACAGAGTTCTCTCATTCGATGTGCTCTCAGCACCTTTAAGGAGGGGCTGGCCCCAACGTCTTCAGAATCTGTGACCACTGATGCTGTGTTCCAGCTCCTGAAAGGCTCAGGTGCTGAAGGTGGACAAAGCATCAGATGCTTCTAAAGTTTCAAGGCTGCATCTCTATGATACGGCCCTGATCACGGAGTGCAAGCAAGCTGCCCTCGGCCAGACAGAAGTCAGATATTCTCAGAGGCTGTGTGAAGATTTATGGAGTGTCCTCACTGCATGTCATCATCATCCTGCAATTGAGCGACTATTAGGCCCTTCACTGCATCTCCATGACAGGAGCATTCTCAGAGGGTATTCGTGCTGCCATAAGCCAGACTGGAGTCAAACTTCACAAATGCGATGTGAGGGATCTTTGGGGTCACCTCACTGCATGTCGTCATCATCCTCCACAAATCCAGCAGCTATGAGGGCCTCCCGAGCATGCCAACCTCGTCTAGCCAGTGCGAGGGACTCATCCGCATCATCGTCCCCCCACGAGGACCCCTTCAACGTCCTCCTCATCCGAGGAGTCATGCAGCTCCTTAACCTCCCACGCAGCCAGCTAGTCTCCCCGCTGGAGCACCAGGTTGTAAAGGGTGCAGCAGAAGACAACGATGTGTGACACCCCCTGCAGACTGTATTGCAGGGCACTACCAGACTGGTCCAGGCACCAGAATCTCATCTTCAGCATCCCGATGGTTTGCTCCACCAAGTTGCGAGCTGCAGCATGAGCCTTGCTGTTCTGCTGCAGTCTGAGGCCACTGCACAGGTGTCAAGGTAGCCCTTGACCCTGAGGAGTCAACCCTGCAGCTCTGTGGACCCTGGAAGACATCAGGGATCTGTGACCGACTGAGAATGTAGGCATTGTGCACAGTCCCTGGAAACCATGCACACACCTGCAGGATGCATTTCTGGTGGTCACATACCAGCTGCACAATGAGTGGAATCCTTTGCGGCTGATGTAGTCCACCGTGCGTAGCAACAGAGACCTGAGCACCACACGGGTTCAACCTATCGCACCCTGCACATGTGGGAATCCTGAGATCCGGAAGAATCCAATGGCCCTTGCATCCTGGCTGTCTCGGTCCCGTGCAAAATGCACAAAGTTGTGCATCCTCGAGGAGATAGTATCTGTGACCTCATGGATGCATGTGTGGGTAGCAGCTTGTGATATCCCACAGAAGTCACTTGTGGAGCCCTGAAAGGAGCCACTGGCATAGAAATTGAGCACCGCAATCACTTTCATATCCACTGGCAGTGGATTCCCTCCATGTCCCTTGGCGTCAAGTCCGGCAATAATCGGCAGATGTGAGCGACCAGGTCCCTAGACATCCGCAGTCATCGGCAACATTGGTTCCCGGTCATCTGCAGGAATGCCAGGCGGCGTCTATAGACCCTAGGCGCCGACCAGCCATGGCTCACTGTGGCTCTTGGGCGGTATGTGCGGAAGCCCCAGCAGCCCCTTCTTCCTGAGGTTGCTGCTCCTGCCTTTGCGCGGCCAGGAGCCTTAGTCACTCTCTCCTCCATCTTCTTCGCTCTCTGTAGGCCATCAGGCATACAGCTAGGTCACCAGGCTCCATGCTCCTGATGTGGTCCTCCTGCGGCATGAAAGAGATGTGGTTAGTATGGATGTACTTAGCACCTTTCCTGGCCCTGTGTGATGTCTCCTTAACGCTTCCCTGAGAGTGCTGGCCACCCCTTGGATGGCCACAGACGAGTGCGCTGCATGACTGCCCTGTCAACCTGCCACATGGGGGAGATTGCTCCTAACCGGGATGCTGAGATTGCAAGGGGCTATGAGCGCCTCCAGCAGTGACTCCTACATGGTTAGCATTGGCGAAGAGATTGTACAACATGTGCAGTCCAACTGCTCTGCGGTCCTGTAAAGTGTTTGCAGACTCGCAGTTTGTGCCGGCAGAGGGGCGGAAGAAGGTCTGGAATGCTTGGTGGCCCTTTGGTGCCTCTATGTTGCTTGCATGGGCTGGCAGTTGAGGAGCCCGGCACCAATCATATCATTATGGCTGCAACTGAACTGTCTCAGTTGCAGAGGAATGGTCAGTTTATACAGGTGCCTACCCTGCACCCCCCTGCCCCCCCTCGATTTCTTGTGTGCGAGAACGATTTCTTGTGCGCAGGATCCAACACCAGGGCAGCAGTTGTCCCCCCCCCAACCCCGACAACAGTCACCTCCAAGGCTGGCCAGTAGTTGCCCCCAGACACAGGCCCGACAACAGTCGCCTCTGTGGCAGGGCAGCCCTTCATCCAGGCCCCCCCAGCGCCCCTGAAGTTGGCAAAGCAACAGGTGACCCTGGCAAGCTCTGCAGAACGCGATGCTGTTCAGTCACCTCCAGTTCCCCCAAATTGAAGGTAACCAAGTGCACGTTGCCTGTGTGCTGTTGTGAAACACGTCGGCATGCTTTCCCATCGACGTAGATGGACAATCCGGCAGGGGTCCAAGAGCCTAGTGGGATGAGCTTTTAATGATATGCTAATGTATTACAATGAGCTCCCCACGACTGTTTGCAAGAAACGCGGCCTGCATTTGGTGGGCTGAGCGGACGATCGTGACCTGCCTTCCCGCTGTCGTGAAACAGATCGAGCCATATTGTTCCTGCACGCCACCTATCATGCCCACCACCAGCGGGCAGGGAACATTCCACCCCTCAGATGAAAGGGGGAAAAGGTATTTTAGAGTTTCTGTGGAGAGCTTGGGGGTTGGCTGTGTGAGGAAACAGCTCTAGGCTGGGAGAGGATGCAGTTTGAATCAGCCATCCAGTCAAGCCACAAAAGTCTTGGGCTGCAAAAAGCAGTCTTGTTCTGAAGTCTTGGATTTCCACAGCAAAGTGGAAGAGTTTAAGAGCTCATGTTGTATGCCTTTATTAAAGCTTGGGTAATATTGCTGGATTTTTTTTAGTTAAACATCTATAAGGGAGTGTTGCATGGAAGGTGTTTACTTGTGGGTCTGACCAAGTTTTTGGGGAATATTTTGTGAGACTGATTTTAACTGTGTAACTGTACTCTAGTGTGCTTAAGATTTCATTTTCCCTTGTTAATAAAACTTTTGGGATTTTGAAAATTAAAAGTAAAAGTGTCACTGGACTAGCTGCAGAGATCAGCACACTATCTTCTCATTTTCAGAAAACAAAAAGGGTATGGCCTGTTAGCCAAGTTTCCCTCTGGGATTTGGTTTGCTCAGCAATTAACATTTGCTGCGGTCATGACAATATACCCATAGCTACTTTCTGTACTAACTTAGACATCCTCCCCGCCACCCGCTGCAGCATCCATCATGGGCTTTCCTAGACACACAGTTTCAGTTTCAATTGGTTTATCTTACAATTCCTATAAAAGTTGCACTGAACCGGATCATGAGGGAGTTAAAGCTTTTTAATTTCATCCTTGTGCATTTGTTATTTCCAATTCTCCTCTCCCCATAAACTGAATTACCAAATTCTGGGCTGTTCAGTGTTTCCCTCCACATGTTCTCTTGTGAACAAGAATCTCATCCTTGACCTCATGGATGAGCCTTTTCTCCTATTTTCCCCACTCTTGCCAAAACTCATTCTGCGTGCAAACTTCCACACTCAATGCTACCCCCCTTGACCTTGCCATCAAACAAGATTTTGTCTAGTCACCAAGTTTTCAATCACTGACAAGGCCGGCTCAAGTCACAAACTGCCTTCCCTCAATTCTCACCCTCTGCTTCTGGAAAAAGTTTGCTCATCAATAGACTCTCAACTCCCTATCCTCCAGCCTTCCACACATCCCAGCATTGCTGCTTCTGTTAATCTATCCAACAGTTCCATTACTTTTTCCATTTGACACACACATTCATTCTCCACATACTGCTGTTCTACAGAGTGAAGCTCCCATTTCCATGCCCTTAAGTCCAACAGCACAGAGTCAAGCACATTGGATGCTTTATCAACCAGCTTAATAAGTATCCCATCCCTTTATTCAGGATCATCCTCATGAACAAGAATGATCCCAAATACCTCCTCAGTGATTAAGCAGCTCCTCCATCCTCAGCATCATCACCAGGTTTGGAAAACCAATCCCAAAGGTAGATTATCTGCACAGCAGTTTCAATTGTCACCTCATCCTCCCCCATCCTGAAGCTCCTCTGTGTATCCTCCCAGTCCCAATTACACATTTTCCCCAACCACCATTCCCCACACCCACCCCTTACCAGGATCATCTCCTTTTAAATTGAGTCTCTCCCAAATATTCAGCTGCCTTTCCTTACCCCCTGTGTGTTGATGTTAATGATTCCTTTTCCTTAGGCACTGGTTCCTCCCTAAAATTAAACCCCAATACATCTCCAATATCTAAGACATCCTCCTTTCTCTAAGTTCTTGTGTTGTCACTTTACTAGTTGATAGATAGAACCAGGAATGATATTCTGATGAGAGAGTTTGAGGAGTTAGGGTCCAAATTAAAACAGAACTGCAAAGGTAATATTCTCCAGATTGTTAACTGAGCCACCTGCCGATTGGCATAGGGTCACACAGATTAGAGAATTAAACACATTGCTCAAAGAGTGGTATGGGAAGAAAAGATTTGATTCCTGGGGCACTGGCACCAGTTCTGGGGAGACAGCTGTTCTTTTGGGATGGGCTGCACTTAAACCAGCCTGAGATCAGTGTCCAGGCGAATTATCTAACAAGGGCGTGGATAGGGCTTTAAGGCTAAATTGGGGGAGGAGGGGTCAGCTGAAGAGAGATTTAGAAATCTAAAAAGTCAAATCAATAGAACGGTGTAGCGATTTGGGTAAAGCAAAGTGCGACAGGAAGGAACAGAGTTCAACAGTAATAGTGCAGTGAATAAGGTTCATGCAAATTGTAGTAAGAAACAAAAGGCTCTTTATCTGAATGTCAGGACCTTCCAAAATCCCAGACTTAATTTTAAGTCCAGGCTCCATCACTACTTCTTCCTTGGGAGCTGCCTATACTCCAAGCATTGGCACCACGTGATCTTGATAGCGCTGGCTAATCAGATTGGCTGATAGCTCTCTAGGGTGGGACCTCATTCTGTATATGGGCAGGAAGTTCCACTCAAACAACTAAGGCTGCTCCCACCATAATATCGCTGCGGGACAACCAGGTTAGGCTGACGACTGACTTGCTCGGTCATTGGTTGGGGGGTCGGGGAGGGAGGGGGTGTAATACCACAGCAGTGAATTCCAGCACATGGTGACTAAGGTGGGAAATAAATATTCCAAGTTACGCAACATTTCAAAAAGACACGTAGAATAGAAAATGAGTAGCAGCCCTGATAGTAAGCTATGGCATAAGGACAATATTGAGAAAGGATATTGGAGCCTGAAACAAAGGCAATGTAATAACGTTGGGGGAGCTTTAATCTTTATAAAGACTGGACAAATCTAATTTACAAAAGTAGTCTAGTAAATGAGTTTGTAGGATGCTTTTGCAACAGTTTCCTGGAACA
The DNA here is from genome assembly GCF_964194155.1 of Cetorhinus maximus. NCBI lineage: Eukaryota > Metazoa > Chordata > Chondrichthyes > Lamniformes > Cetorhinidae > Cetorhinus > Cetorhinus maximus. Next base: position 77,369,552 of record NC_135880.1, on the reverse strand, counting down.
GTATGTGGTGGAACCATCTAGGGATAAAGCGATCTTAGATTTACTGTTATGCGGGTTTAATTCGTAATCGCGAAGGATTTTCTGGAAATAAGTGAACATAATACAATTGTATTCCATATTAAGTTTGAAAGCATCATAAACATATACAAAACCAATTACATCGATATGAAGAGAGCACTGGTTAAGATTGGTTGGGTAAATAGACTAAAAAGGTATGGTGGTAAATAAACAGTGGGAAACATTTAAAGAAACAATTCAACATGTTCAACAAAAATACATTCCATTAAAAGACAAAAACTCAGCAAGAAAGATCCATCCATGGCTTAGTTGGGAAGTTAAGGATGATATTAGATTAAATTATTTTTTAAACAAATATTTTGTGTTTGTCTTCATAGTAGAAGATACAAGTTACATACCAGAAATAGAGGGTAACCAAGGGAACTTAAAAGTAATTAATGGCTTTGCTGATATTAGAGAAATTTAAGGGACTAAAAATTGACAAATCCCAAATACCTCATGACCTATGTCCTAGGGTTCTAAAAGAGGTAGCTACAGAGCTGGTGGATGCACTAGTTAGGATTTTCCAAAATTCTCTAGATTCTGGAACAGTCCCAGCAGATTGGAAGTTAGCAAATGTAACGCTGTCAATCAAGACAGGAAGGGGAGAGGAAACAGGGAACAACAGATAAGTTAGCCTGACATCAGTCATCAGTAAAATGCTGGAATCTATGACCAGAGTTAAGTTTTACAAAAGGTGTTTGACAAATTTATTAGTTCTTTTTGAGTATGTACCTGGTAGGGTGGATAAAGGGGAGCTAATAGATGTACCATATTTGAATTTCCAAAAGGCATTCAATAAGGTGCCACACAAAATAAGGGCTCTCAGAGCTGGGAGATAATATATTAGCATGGGTAGAGGTTTGATTAACAACGGGAAGTAGAAAATAGGGATAAAAGAGGCATTTTCAAGTTGGCAGGCTATAAGCAGTGGAGTTCTGGAAGGAACAGTGCTGGGACCTCAGATATTTACAATCTGTATTAATAAATTGGATGAAGAGACTGAGAGTAACGTATAAATGTGGGTTGTGAGGAGGACACAAAGAGGCTGCAGAGAGATATTGAAAACTTGAGTGGGCAACAAGATGGCAGATGGAGTATAATGTCAAGTGTGAGGTTATTCACTTCGATGGTAAGACTAGAAAAGCAGAATATACATATATTTTTTTAAAAAGGCATGAAACTTGTAAATGTTGATGTTCAGAGATGCTTAGGTGTACCCCTAAAAGGAACACTAAACATTAGCATTTAGGAAGACAATATCATGTTGGCCCTTATTGCAAAGGCATTAGAGTAAAAGAATAAGAAAGTTCTACTACAATTATATGAGGCTTGGTGAAACCACACCTGCAGTACTGCATAGAGTTTTGTCCTCCATAATCTAAGAAAGGATACACTTGCCTTGGAGGCAGTATAGTGAAGGGTCACTAGATTGGTTCCTGGGATGAGTGGGTTGTCCTATGATGAGAGGCCAAGTAAATCAGGTCTATACTGTCTAGAATTTAGAAGAATGAGAGGTGATCTCATTGAGATATTCAAAATTATGAAGGGGCTTGACAGGGTAGATTCTGAGAGGTTGTTTCCCCTAGCAGGGGAATCGAGAACATGGGAACACAGCCTCAGGTTGATCATTTAAGGACTGAGATGAGGATAAATTTCTTCACTCAGAGGGCTGTGAATCTGGAATTGTCTACCCGAGGGTTGCGGATTTATCATCGTTGAGTATGTTCAACACAGATCAATTGATTTTTGACTTCTCAGGGAATCAAAGAATACGGGGATCTGGCGGGACAGGAAAGTGGAATGGAAGTTAAAAAGCAACCCATGATCATATTGAATGACAGAGCAGGCCTGAGGGGCGTGTTTGGAAGATATAATAATTTCCATAATGTTATTGGAAGTTATTGTAAAATAGAGTAATAGTGGGATGTGTGTGTGTGTGAGAGAGAGAGTGGGTGACTTAACTGAATTAGAGGCAGCTAGTCTGGGTGTTTTGATGTAAGAGAAGTTAGGTTTGAAATGTTAATTAGGTAAATATGGGGAAGTTTAGAAATATAGGTGTCAAGGGAACATTTGCATTTTTAAACAAACTATAGTGGCTTGAATTCAAAAGAGGGAACGAAATGTGTCACCTAACCAGGTGAAGTTTAGAAAGTGTTTATTTTCCCCAAAGATTACTGGTAAAACTTAGTGCTATGAGATTTTTATTATCAGAAAGATAAAATCCAAAGACATAGTAAAACAATGGAAATTTGCATTCAAAGAGGAAAATGTGTAAAGGAGAGAAGACTGTTTGTAAGGGAAGCAGTTTAAGATCCAACAAGTGTGAAAAGCCTGCAGCAAACTTCTGCCTCCAGGATCTGAAGTTAAGAGAACTCACTTTGAATCCGACCATTCAGGGTATTGTTTACTTTGCCTGGGTCTTTTAAAATCTAGATGTCTTACTGTTGCCTTAACAAAGGTATAACTGGGAGTTAAATTAATTAGGGGATTGAGGAGTTATTATAGTAACAATTTGTAAACATACATAAGTGCTTACAATCTTTTCTTTTATTAGTAAATGTTTAATTTAGTTTTATAAAAACCTCTTAAGACTCGGTGGTCTTATTATTACTGAATTCAAAGCCCGCATCTCGAAACATACAAATTGAAAATTAGTTGTGACAGTTGTTTCACGTTTCCCTCTGGGATTTGAACAGTTCAGCATTTATCATCTGCTGTGTCATAATAGGCAGAATAGTCTACTGCTCCCATTATGTTCTTAAGACTCATTGTAGGTATGTTTGTTATTGTTCCTGGCAAATATTTCTATCCTCCCCATTGCACCAAACGGTCTCCTACCTTGATGATGATAGAAGTGTGAGGGATGGGTTAGGCCATGAGCATACAGATTGTGATGGCATACAAATCTGCTAGCACATAGATGCCCAATTATGGGCTTCTGGATCTGACTTTAGTCATTCCGATTTTACAAGGTGGCAAGTGCCATATTACATAATAGAGTACCTAAGTTTGAAGACTCTCTTCAAAGACTGTACAGTTGAAAGTCTGCCAAGTGGTAGGCACTATCACCTCGAGGTCTGAAGGTTTAATTCCCACTCCAGGTCTTGACCACATAATCCAGGCCAACTTCTCAGTGCCATACTGAAGGATTATTGCACTGTCACATAAGTTATCTTGGTGAAATGCTTAACAGAGGCCTAATATTCTCTCTCAGATGGGCATAAAGGATACCACTACACTATTCTGAAGAACTAGGAGTGTTGGTCAACATCACAAATAAAAACCTGATCGCCGTCTTTGGGAACTTGCTGTGTGCATTTTGGCTGCCAAATTTCCTACATTACAACAGTGACTACACCTCATGGGCTCTTGTTGCAACCTGGGTGGGGAGGAGTGCGCAGTTGATCTAGCCCCATTACTCCGCAGGTCGTACCATTAGTTTAAAAGATTAATTTACTCACCAACGTGGCTAATTGTTTACCTTCACTACTGGTACCCAGAATAAGAGACTTTGACCAGGCTTCTTTCAATAAACAACAAACTTATTAGTTTATTATAAAACCAGCTTTGTCAAATAGAAAGGTAAAGCTTATACAGTATGGAATATGAAATCATACTAATTACTCTTTCAAGATAGAGAGTCTCTCTCTCTCACACAATGAAATAAAAATAGAAATGGAGGAATTCAGCCAAAGTTAATGGTTCAAAGGCAAAGGATAGATGGAGGAGTTCTTGAAATGGTGTCCAGGTTATTCGGTTGGTGTCTCAGCACTGATCCACGAAACAATCAATGACTCTGGCGCTACTTTTCAGGCAGACTCATGGAATACTCGAGGGTTCTCTATTCCAGCATGTAGAGCATCCCAGGAGCAGCTTATATTCACTTCTGGCTCTGGACTGCAAAAAGCTGTCGTCTTCATTCTCAAGCAGTTGGTCCTTCTCTTCTCAAAGCAAAACCAAAATCCACTTTTTAAACAGTCTTCCAGGCATAGTTTTTTCTGAGCTATAAAATCCATGCAATCCCCTTTGTACACAGTCCACCGGAGTCAAGAGCCTTTTTTTTTAAACCAACTGCTTAATTACCCTTTATTGTAAAAAGATACTTTTTCCAGGAATAGCAGAGTACTGCATTAACCCTTTAAGGGATGGTCTTTTAAAACACAGATTCTTCCAGAATGTCTTTAGTCCTTAGGGTTGAATCATTTTCTGTGATTGAAGCGTTCATGACACTCTTAAAGCACTTTGGGATGTCCTGAGGAAGATGATTGAACGTGTTGAAGGCCAATCACCTCAGCTCCAGAATATTGCTGCATGAGTTGCTCAAGGTAGTGTCCTAGGCTGAATCATCTTCAGTTGCTTCGAAGGCCCTTCTACCATTATAAAATCAGAAGGAGGGGTGTACATTGATGACTGATGTTCAGTTTCATTCGTAAGTCCTCAGATAATGAAGCTGTATGCCCACATGCAGCAAGACCTGGACAACATTCAGGCTTGGGCTTATAAGTGGCAAGTAACATTCACAACAGGAAGTGATCATCTCCAACAAGGGAGTAACCACCTGTCCAATATTCAACAGCATTACCATCGTCAAATTCCCCACCATCAATATCCTGGGTGTCAGCATTGACCAGAAGCTTAACTGGACCAGCTACAAAATCAGATCAGAGGCTGAGAATTCTGCAACAAGTGACTCAGCTCCCAGCTCCCCAAAGCCTTTCTCCCACCTACAAGGCACTAGTCAGGAGTGTGAATGGATAGTTTGCACCTGCCTGGATGAACGCAGATCCAACACCCAAGGAAGAAACCCACGTTACCAGTAAGTTCCTCTCCTATCCTGACAATGTCAATGAAGGAACAGCTAGCATGAGAACCCGGTAGGGATGTTGGGCAATTAGCAGTTTAGCAGGAATGGAGTCAAGTGAGCAGAAAGATCTGATGAACAAGGTGAGCTCAGACACCATGGACACAGGAAAGAAAGAGTAACATGCCAGTTCAAACTTGGATGAGTGTGGGGTAAAGGCACAATAGAGACAACTGATCAAATGGGATAAGTCCATGAGCTCCTCACAGTTGTTAGAGAAAAAAAGTGAGCAAAGAGGGATTAAAAGAGACAACTAATAGTGCAGAAAAGAAGCCATTGAGGTTATTTTTGCTTGCTAGGATGATCCTGGGAGCAGTGTGCAGGTTGGCCAGGGGAGTGAGGCCCAAGAAAGGTTCAATGAACCAATTAAAATGGAGGTTAGAAAATAGTTTCTTGACAGAAGGTGCTTAGAATATGGAATTTACTTCCATAAACCTGTGTTGTAAAGTACATTTTTTTCCAAACAGGGCATTAGGTGGCCGCTTGAAAAAGGAATATTTAAGTATTTGGGGAGCAGGCAGGAGTGTAGTGGACCACATGGGGAAAAGTACTAGGCAAATCTAATGTTTGGCCAAATGTCCTACTTTTGTGCTATAATATGCAAAGTATTGATCCTGTGATCTTCAGTCTTCTGTTGGGAGGATCTGAAATTACTGACTGGGCTCACAGCTGTAAAAGCTCTAAAAAGTTTAATCATACCAGCACAAATTTAGTATAAATTTTTTAAATTTTCTGTATTTTAGTGCAGAAGTTAACGTTAATTTTAAAGTAGCAGCTTAACAGAATCACTAAAACCTACAATGTCAACTGTGAAAATAAATATAGAAATTGCACAGCTATTATATCTCATCTCCCCTCTTCCCAAAATGCACACTTGATCTTGGGCCTAGGAGGGGAAAAATATTTTATTTAAAAATAGACACATTACTACAACATTTGAATGTTGCGCGGAACCTTTGAGCTTCCATGCAAGATCAGTTGCATTCTTTAAACAAATTCAAACAGTTGTAATTCAGAACACAAAAATCAGGCTCAAAATAGGGAAAGACAACAGAACACAAACTGGTTCTCATTTATTTTTATATGCTCAATACTTGCATTGTTAAAAATATATGGAAATTAAAATTTTAAAATATTCTATTCAGTCACTACATATGACACTAATGCAAGTTTCCAAAAAAATGGTTTAGGTGCAGTGCGTGTTTCCCTACAGATCTAGGTTTGTTACCTTGCTCTCATAAAACTTCAACAGGTAAAATTGATGCATACAAATTTTGCAGTACTAAAACGATTTCCCAAAACAAAAGATATAACCATAAAACTGTAAAATCATGATACACAATACTTTAAATGTAATTAAAATGAGCGTTTTACTTATACTAACTTGAAACAACTTTAGCATAAACATAAACAACCAGCAAATATGAACTAACCTCAAGATACAACTCAATCATTTACACAATATAACATGAAATGCAAAGATAAAATACTTTGTGTCCATTACACAAAAGGGACTAGTGACAAATGAAAACAGAATCTAAAAATAAACAAACCAAATAACATGTGGTTTTAAACATAATTTTAGCCAACAATGTGGTCTGAGTTTTGATAGGATTATTATGTACCAATGTGCTAATCCCATCATGTTCCTCCCCTCCTGCCCCTAAAACAAAAAGTTTCAAGATAACCTCTGAGTCATTTAAAAAAAAGCACTTGCCAAAATATAATTTACTTGCCAGAAAGTAGACATCAATTTATAATCATTTCTCCCAGTGCTAATGTATTTTTTAAAATATAGAGATTTCCTCAAGGATACCACTTTGTAATAACTTTTGAAATAGAGTATCGCATCTCTATGCTGCAAAACTCTACTGGTTTCCATCTCTACAAATAAAAATCTAATATGGCATTTCAAAACAAAAGTTGTGTTTTCAGAATAAGAATCCTAATCAAAATCTTAAAAATTAAGTTAATGAATACACAATTTTATTAATAAATTACAACAGTATGTTTTAGATGGCATTCTACGCTCAAGGCGCACTAAACTTTCAAGCACAAGTGAGGAAAAATGAAATTTTACCGATTTATTGCAAACAAATTAGTTCAAATATAAATCAAATTAGTTCAAATATAAATCAAATTATTTCTCCAACTAAATTCAGATGAACCATCTAATTTTTCATAAGTGGATCAGGATTTGAGTTACCAATATTATACTGAAAATGGAGCAAAGTAAGTCTCAAGTTTTGCAACAGGCACACAGTTTTAAACAGTATGTGTGAATGCTTTTAAGATTCTGCATCAAGCTATGCATATTTCATCCAACTGGTGTAATCCAAGTGCTCAAGTTTTTAAACAAAAACCCAGATAGTTACATACATTGCTGGAAAAAAAAATACATGCTCTAGTAAATGGACCTAAGGCTGCCACTTTCAGACCTGAAAAAGTGCCCGAGTTTACCTCAAATTACCCTGGAAGGGTAAAGTATCTCAAAAAATTGAACAAAAGGTGAAGTTGGCTATTTCACACTGCTACAATGAAGTAGCAACACAAGTGGTGCTTTCCAACAACAGGATGCTGCCGTCAAGCCAAAAAAGTCGTCCTGCCTACCACGCAAATCAGAAATGTGGTAGAATGAATTTAGTGCCAGTGTGATACCAGGTATTTATGCCATATGTCCCAACAATCGGTGGGTCATATCAAACAGCATGTCCCTTCGGCTGTTCACAATAGGCAGAGTACTGACCGTACTCAACCAACCCGTGCTTATAAAACTCAGAACATAATGTCTAACATTAGATGTGATTCCACAATTGGACAGCATTTGCTGAACAATTCTGAGTGTGCTAAGAATTACACCTACAACCAATTTAAAGACAATCAGCCAGGCTTGCAATGTACCTCTAATGTTTGCTAGAGGCTATACCTATTCATATGCAGGGACCTATCCTCTGCAGGCAAAAAGGAATATGTTCAGACACGACACCTTTTTTGAATAAACAAAAGCATGGGGGACAATAGCTCCTTGCTACATTTACCATGGCAACATCCTGACCAATCAGAGCCAACTTACCAACCACTCAGTAATCCTTTTGTCATGCAGTATCAATTGTTGTTCTCTTTGAAATTTGGCATTCTTCCATCTGTCCTGATAAGTGCAAAACGAAAAGCTTTGGCAGCATGTCTTTTTTTTAAAAGCAATACTCAGTTTTGTTATACCAAATGAATATTTCCACCTCTGTACAAGCAGTTTTGCTCTTAATAGTTCTCCAGTTAGAATTAGAACACTTCTGTAAATTACTTTGGATCCACAGAAAACAAAGGCAGCATTTAAAATAAAATAAAAATCACCATGGAAAGTTGCTTGATCAGATATGTACACTGATGCTGTATTAGACCCATTTACCACTTAAAATTGCAAATTTTAAAATTGTAGTGAATACACCCATCTCTCATTCGACTGATTAGTAAAATGACAAAATGGTTCAAGGGATGTTTGTCTTTATTTGCATATATTGCCACCAGAACAGTTATATTTATTGGGCTCAGCTTACAATTCAGTTTTCCTCACTTTCATTTAACAGCAGCCCATCCTGAACTACATCCTAATTTCACCCAGTGATACCGTTCTTACCCCAAATACTATATAAACAATGTACTGGAGATATACACCACAATCCACACCATCTTCAAAAGCAGTCATTATTTTAAGCATTTGAATTAGTTAACTTTCTCCCCCCTAGTCTGGTATGATTCTCAATTACAACATAGATATTGCATATTGTTGGAGCATTTTTTCCATCTTTGCATTTAATAACAAAATAGATAATATATTACTTATTTGTTTTCCAACAAGAGAGAACCTAATCATCTCCTCTTTACATTCAATTGTAATAACATTGCTGAATCCCCACTATCAACATCCTGGGTGTTACCACTGACCAGAAACTGAACTGGACCAGTCATATAAATACTGTGGCTACAAGAGCAGGTCAGAGACTGGGAATTCTGAGGCAAGTAACCCACCTCTTGACTGCCCAAAGCCTGTACACCATCTACAAGGCACAAGTCATGTGTGAGATGGAATACTCCTCACTTGCCCGATCAGTACAGCTCCAACAACACTCAAGCTTGACACCATCCAGGATAAAGCAGCCCACTTGATTGGCACTCCACCCACCACCTTAAACATTCGCTCCCTCCACCGATACACAGTGGCAGCAGTGTGCACCATCTACAATGTGTGCTGCAGCAACTCACCAATGCTCCTGTGACAGCACCTTCTAAATCCATGACCTCTACTCCCTAGAAGGACAAGGGCAGCAGATGCATGGGAACACCATCACCTGCAAGTTCTCTTCCAAGCCTATCACACCAGCCTGACATGGAACTATTTTATCATTCCTTCACTGTCGCTGGGTCAAAATCCTGGAACTCCCTTCCTAACAGCACTGTGGGCGTACCTGCACCACATGGACTGCAGCAGTTCAAGAAGGCAGTACACCACGACCTTCTCAAGGGTAATTAGGGATAGACAACAAATGCTGGCCTGGTCAGTGATACCAACATCCCATGAAAGATTATTTTAAAAATTCCAAAGCCACTCATTTTTCAAGTACATAAAGATTCTGTGCTGAGAAATCATGTCCCAGTGTTTTTATTAAAACAACAATATTTGGACCACGAATTCCTTATTTTTGGAGAACATTCCTAACCTTTGAATTAAAAATACACCAAAATCTAAATGAAACAAAAAAGTTATTCCCTGAATTTGAGACCTTCAAATAAAGCTACACAGCAACCCCACTGAAAATCTGCAGCAACCAGTTAACTAGTTTTGTTTCTTCTGATATTATTCTGATAGCATTGTAACATATTTATACAGTAAGGGTGGTTTTAAACTTAAAAATAAATATCACTGATCTTTAATTGACACAACACTTTGAAAACAAAATCCGCAAGTGTTTGCTCTTCTGCCTTGGCAATATGAAGAAAAGCATTTGATGTTGCATTGTTAAGTCTCAGCTGTACATTTAGGCACAATAGAATTTATAATTGGTTCAGTTCTTTAAAAATGGGCTTTCACAAACTAAAAGATCTGTAGATGCTTACTTCTTAAAAAAGTTGCATCATTACAACAAACAAAAGTCAGTAACATATTTATTGCCGAAAACAAGAAAAAAAATCCATGACTCACTTTGTCTTTCACTAGTCAGGGCTTCAAGATAGGCAACAAGATATCTCAAACAAATTGTTAAATTAAAACTTAAGATTTTTGAACATTTTTGAAAAAACTACTTCTGCACTGAAAATGTAAATTAGTCTGAGCACCTTGCAAACCAATTTCTGATGAGGTTATGGAAAATAAGACATTAAATGTAATAAGGCAAAGAGCGAGGAAACAAAAAAAAATCATAATCTACAAATCAGTCTAAATTGGAGCCTTCACCTGCACATGGCCATCAAGCTCACAGTTATCTAGTAATTGTCATTTTGAGAAGTAAAACCATGGGACAGTGTCAATAGGTTTCAGTCAAAACGGCACTCAATTTAAGTCCTGTTTTATGAAACCATTTATGCCATTATAACCTATTAAAATTGTTCCATAATTTGCAAAGGCTCAATTTTACTTCTATTCGGTGTCTTGATCCAATTTTGAAACCTTCACAAGTCTGTTTAAAATATATAAGCACAGTAGTTTCAGAATAGCTGTAAATCTATTTTAATATTGGTGATTAAAGTATACAAAGGAACAAATTTTATTTCTATCCTCTACCATGATTTCTAATATTTTTCCACATTAAGTATCGATCAAAACCCTCTGCCAACTACTCAACTGCCTGAAATTTTAACTTAATTCATATTTGGGACCAGAGTTAACTTATTTCATAGGTAGGGATACTATATTTAGTCACAGTGAGATCAAAGTAAGCTTCTGTGACAGAGCAAATAAATCTTTACATTTTAATATTGTCCATGATAAATGTGCTCTGATATTCAAAACGGGGGGTTGTTCGAGAAGCAGATGAGAAAAATAGAAATGTTTTTCATTCCTCTACATCACCATCCTTCAACTACAGCTTGCATTTATACAGCACCTTTAACATAGAAAAAATGTACCAAGGTGCTTCACAGGAGCTTTATCAAACAACATTTGACAACAAGTCACATAAGACAACATTAGGATAGGTGATGACAAGCTTGACCAAAGAAGCAGGTTTTAAATGAGGATAGAGAGGTGAAGAGGTTTAGAGAAGGAATTCCAGAGCTTAGGGCTCAGGCAGCTCAAGGCACAGTCAGCAACTGTGAAATGATGAAATCGGGGATGCACAAGCAGCCAGAATTGGAAGATTGTTGGGCTGGAGTAAGTTACTGAGGTATGGAGAGGGTTGGTAATGGAGGGGTTTAAAAACAAGGATGAGAATTTTACTACCAAAACATGAATGGATCAGGAGCCAAAATGAGCAACAAACACAGAGGTGAATTGCTGAATCATACTTGATGAAAGTTAAGACATGGTCAGTAGAGTTTTAGTCGCATTCAAGTTTAATGAGCATATAAGGTTGGAAGCCAGCCAGGAAAGCATTGGAATAGTTGAGTCTGGAGGTAATAAAGGCATGGATGAGGATGTCAGCAGCAGATGAGCTGAAGCAGGGCACAGAGGGGCACTGTCACACTGGTGGAACTAGGCAGTCTTGGTGATGGAGAAGTTGGTGCCAGAAGCTCAATTCTGGGGCAAACAGGATGGAAAGATTGTGAACAGTTTGGTTCAGCCTCAAACAGCATCTACAGAACAAACCTTTGGGCAGGGACCAAAGGCAATGGCTCCAGTCTTCCCGATATTTCGTTGGGAGAAAATTTCTGCTCATTCCAAACTGGGTGCCAGACAGGCAACATGCCAAATGAGAGGCAGTGGAGAGGTCAGAGAATGAGGTGGTGAGGTAGAGCTGGGAATAATCACACTGGAGGAGCACAAACAAAGTATGTATCCTTGCGGGCACTTAAAAGCAATAGAGACCCAAGCTTGGGATGTAACCACCATAATATAGAGGCTGGACAGTTTTTGGGGGGTGGGGTGGGGAGGGGGGGAGTGATTTTCTTTGCACTTCAGTAATAGAATTGCATTTTAATTGTCATTATAAGCAACCGTGCTGATGATAACAGGATGGTATGAATGGTGCAGGCAGATCTCAATAAGTAGGATATAGATTTCTAAAATCTTCCAGTTTATCTGTTGGTATGAAATGAATTAATATTCCCAATACACAATTAATTAGGGTGTACTTTACACTATTCCAATTTTGCATTTTCTACCAATAACAATTATATTACTCTAATTTTTCCCCAATTATAAATATGCGAAGATTTATTTTTCATATAGTTAATCTTTACTCATACCTGCAGCCTGTGAGTAATAACTTAAAGCAATATTGAGTCAATAAATTCATTAATGTGAGCCACAGGTAATACTGGAAGCTAGCTAAAACATTATAAAAATGTTACTGCACAATAATTTTGACATAGCCAATGTTAATTCTGTTATATCATACACCATAATCTGTACTGAGAAAATCCACATTATAAAATTTGTCTGCACATTAACCAAAGTGAAATGAATTGGGAAAGGCAGTGGGATCAAGTCATTTTTTAAAAAAAACTTAACATGTTTTATTTCGTCCTTTGAACAGTTAGTGTTTTAATGAAACAGTATTTAACAGACAGGTTTCTAATTTTGTAATTAAGTGCTTTTGTTCTATTTCTGGGCAACATTTTTGATAAACTGTCTAAGGCATGAAGCTTTTTAAAAATAAATCACAATCAGTGGTCTTACCTACCCAGAATGTTTTTTTTTTAAAGTTGATTAACATTTCTAAACGTTTCTCCATAACACTTCTGTTATGCCTAGAGATCAGAATAAAAGATAGAGGCCTGGAGGTTCTGCTCTGCTGTGCAGGTTTTCTTCAGGACGAATCGCCCAAAATCAGTGAAACCAGCACAAAAGTTTGCAGAATTTTAAGGACAAATTGAATTGTCATGTCCTTTTGCGTTATTTTAAAAAAATAACATTGTGGTCACCAAACTGACCATGTGCCCATATTGAATTAATTACCATTGCGAGTTTCTGTTAATTGCACTTGTTTGCAAGCCTTCGAGGCAGCTCTAAAAATTAATCTGGTTCTCTTAGGTGAAAGGACACTAATAGACGTGTTACAAAAACTTCTGAAAAATTCCCCTTTTGAATTTACTATGAAACTGACTGTAGCATTCCATTGTAACTAGGTTCTGTATATATATTTTAAAGTCATTTTCAGTTATTTAAAATAAGATTACTCATAGATGGTGGTCATGGATTAAAATATTTTTTGTAATTAAACCCATTTTCAGCTGTATAATTAAACTGCACCAAGTTACCACTCTTAAATATATCAAGGAATTTAAAAAAAAATTCCAAAACACATTCCAATTGCATTGGTTCATGGGAGATTTTGCATGTGTCAACATGCAAATGAATTTTAGCAGAAAACTGAGGGAAAAAAAACTTCTCAAAAATAGCATAATTTTGGGCATAATTTACCAGATCGTTGATTGTGCCCAAAGCTGAAACTTTACCACCAGAACTTGAGACTTGTAGAACTTGCATTCAGTTTTGAAACAAACTCCCACCTTAAGAATTCTATTCTAATGCAAATTGATTTTATTTTCAATAAAAGCTCAAAACAGTCTACCTCACAAAATGTTATCCTCTTCATTCAAACTCTTTTTCTAGGTAAGAGACGAAAATGGGATAAACAAAGTAAGTGTATCCCTTTTAACAATATTGTCACAGTTTTAAAATGCTATTGTGTTTATAAGGTTATAAAGTTTAAAGGATAGTTACTTGTTATTAAACAGTAAACCATCATAAATTAGTTGGATGCTGCTTCTACACTAACGCCATGTACTGCAATGTTACATACAGAAGTTGAGCAGAATTAGAACATTGAAAATAAATTCAATTTAGCTATCTTTTAAAATTCTCAAAATACAAAATCAATTATAAAAAATCATATTTGCGAGAAAGGTACTGGTTTTGGGGTGTACAAGTGACTTCAACAAAAGAGTGAGGTCATGGCTTTTGAGGTTTCCTTCCTCTGCAGCAGGATAGCAGTCAAGGTTGCATGTGATTAAGTAGGTGAATTAGCTGGAAAGAGATCTGAAATTACTCTTTAAAAAAAAAGAGTGCCCTTCATCTCACTAAGCTTATTTCCAAAATGAATTTGGGTAACTTTGTGCCCTGGAGCAATGTTCAATAATGATTAAGGCTGATGGAATTTTAACTAGAAACTGTCCATAAAGGGTCAAGATTTGTGACTTGTCACATCAAGTGCGTTATCTAGCCAAGGAGTTTCTTTTTTAATAAAACATTAAACATAGTCAAGGGAATCAATGGGTTTAATAAACCAAATTGTCGCTAAGTCACTCGTAATATTTTTAAGTCGATAGCTTCTTGGAACTTGCAGACCAAGGAATTCTATGCAATCTAACCATCGATTTATTAATGGACTGAATGACTGAAATGATGAGGTAATATTCTCAACAGTGAGCCTGAGAAGATTTTTAAACTGAACAATCAGTTCCCCATTCTTACAATGAACTTCTAGAGTGCCAACATAACTGACCCATGTATATAATGAGGAAATTCCTTGAAATTGTACCAAAGGTACTGAATTAATGGAAGCAAAGAAAACAAAACAACAATCTGGGAACAACTACCAGAAATGAACAGTCAATAAGCTGAAAACCAGTTTAACATCCTGTAACTACAGAAACACTGAAGATCATTCCAAACACGCAATCGAACAATGGAAATGAACAATAAATACCCACAATCTGGTTAGTGCATGAATACCACCATAAATATGATTCATTAGACTGCATTAAACACAAGTATAATTCTCCAACAATCCATTCTGTCTTTCCAAATACCCATAAAAAAAATCTTTCATCTGCACTTGCACATTCAGCAGAAAATGTCATCCAAGCTAAAGTCATGGGTGGGGATGGGGTAAAGAGAGAAAAAAGGAAGGAAAGATTATTTAGAAAGAACAAAAATATTCTCCTCTCCAGTATCGCACTAATCACCTAAAAAGAAAACCAATGATCAATTCTAAGGACTGAATAGATTACCCGATGTGCAAAGGCTAAATTGCATTAAACATGACCTCATCACATTTATTTCTGTCCACTTTTAAAAACCCCTCTCTACTTCCTAAAATCCTTAGAGCTCTAGAACACCCAAGGGTCAAAATGTCAGTTTTTCATTGATCTTGTAACTTGTTCCATGCAACCTTCTGATCTCTTCACGCCAAAGCCCAACATCCTGTCATAGGTCAAAGCATTTCATAATTGCATCTCGATCAAACTTGAAGCTGAGAAAGGCCCTGGATGAAAAACTAAAATTGGAGTGCCCGCTGCAGGAATCAGAGAGATCAGAAGTTGATATGCATGTCCCAGTATATTCCAAGAGCTGATTAGAGCTGCAAAGTTCACAGACTGTATCTAAATGGAAAAAAAGAATGATCAATATACTTCTATATTTACCAACAAAAATGATTTTTAAAATATGAATGCACATTAGCATCAAATTCTGCATAACAGAATTTAGAGGTACATATCTACAACATTGCAGGATATTTTTCAGAGATCTTACCCATTTCAAAATTGTCCTGTAAACGTCTTGGCTGAAGCTTTTTATCAGATTTCTAAAAGGTAAAAAGAACAAGCTGAAGTTCACTAATAAATGGCGTTAACACAAGGACATAGCACTAAAACGTGTTACAATAGAGGAATTAACATGGGCATTAATGCTAGCCTTCACAAGTTACATATCTGCATTAGCTATAGAAGCACATGCCTAAAATAGGTTAAGTGACCAGTTAATGGAAGGTATATCAGTTAACAGAGGCCCTGTATTGGGCTTATTCAGTTTATAGTAGAGTGCCATTACTGAACCTCTAAAGAGATAATGTGCAATAACTTTTCTGTACTTCGCTTAATGTATAAGAACGGCAACATTTGTGTGAAAAGATTACAAATACCACATTTGTTATGATGTGACAGATGATGTGTGCCAAGCCAGTCAAATCCACGAGGGAAACTTGATTGCACTATCACAACGGTTTTGCAATTTGTATTTTTTGAGCTGAGTGCACTGAATTCAGAAATAATAAGCCCACCAAGATTTTTTTTAAACTAAATTAAAATATTTATTAACAAAAGAAAAGATTTCAAGCACATACATAGGACTACAAACTACTACTGTATTAACTCCTAAAATTCATAATTAACCTGACTCCCAGTTACACCCCGTTTAAGGCTATGGTCCAAAAAGAGATTTTAGATTTTAAATAGATCCAGCAATTTAACACAAAACTCTGGACAATGGAATTCCAAATGTCTTTTCTCCAGCTCCAGTTTCTGTAGACAACAGGCTTATGCACAAATACTGAAGGTTTCATTAAGACTATTTCACACACTTCTGTTAGATCTCACAATGCCTCCACTTGACACATAGCCTCATTTGCTATTATATATATTTTTCCCCTTTTAACCTTTATATATGTTTTCCCCCTTTTAATGTGTAAATTATATTGTTTCATAAGTCACTGAAGCTGTATCTCCCTCGTAACATAAAAACTTTCATGTTGTGACTATATTGAAAGTAACCCTTGGGAAAACAAACACATTCCTTAGCTTGCTTGCCTGGCTATTTGTAAACAGACTGAGATCCCTTTGAAATCCAGATCCTCCTCCATCTATCTAAAAATGCAAATTCCTTTCACACCTTATATGCTAAGCCAAGCACCTAGCTTCTTTTGATGAGTCAAAGCCTGCAGTGTACCTGACTTCAAATGTAATTAAAACACACACACACACCCCCCCAACGACTTACCTCCATAAACCTACTTTATAATAAGCCAGAAAAATATTATGAAAATTATTATACCTTCATGACACATTGAAAATGGGAAAGGTTTTAACTTCTGACTATTTTTAAAACAACATTATATGTTTGCAAGTGATGCAGACAATGTACAAAGTTACTACAGCAACACTGAAGATCATTCCAAACATGCAATAGAACAATGGAAAGGAACAATAAATACCCACAATCTGGTTAGCGCATGAATACCACCATAAATGTGATTCATTAAACTGCATTAAACACAAGTATAATTCTCCAACAATCCATTCTGTCCTGTCTTTCCAAATACCCATAAAAAAAAACACATCTTTCATCTGCACTTGCACATTCAGCAGAAAATGTCAGCAGCTAAAGTCATGGGTGGGGAGGGGGTAAAGAGAGAAAAAAAAGGAAAGGTTATTTAGAAAGAACAAAAAAAATTCTCCTCTCCAGTATTGCACTAATCACCTAAAAAGAAAACCAATGGCCAATTCCAAGGACTGAACAGATTTTCCGATGTGCAAAGGCTAAATTGCATTAAACATGACCTCATCCCATTTATTTCTGTCCACTTTTAAAAACCCCTCTCTACTTCCTAAAATCCTTAGGGCTCCAGAACACCTAAGGGTCAAAATGTCAGCTTTTCATTGATCTTGTAACTCGTTTCATGCAACTTTCTGATCTCTTCACGCCAAAGCCCAACATCCTTTATAAACCTTTCAAAATGACCAGACAGAGAAATAGGAATCCAAAGAAGGAATGTTCCTTTCAGGGATTGATGCCGAATGGATCAATTGATCTTGAACATCGGACCTTGTCCTTCATTTTTTTGTGACCACTTGAATTTGCTGATCTGAGCTAGGTAGTGCCAGAGACATTGAAGTCAGCCTGTGCTGTCTCTGAATTAGACAAGGGAAAATCATTTGTGTTTTTAATGCCAAATGGTGCCAATCTTCCTCAAGTGCAAGTGTGTCTGTGATGACAGGATTGATGCCTTGGCTATGATGCCACTGTACTCGAGTTCAGTGACAAAAGAACAGAGACCAAAGGATCCATAATTAGCTCAAAGATTCAATTTTTTGAAGTTTTCACCCTTTCTCTTCTGAAGAAGGTGATTCATACAGGAAGTAGAGTTTTACAAGTACCAGAATTCTTCTAGTACCTCAACAAAATGGCTTTACTTCCCATGGGTGGAGACAGTGAGAATCCAATAACTTGAGGACAGTGGCATCATAGTCAAGGCATCAATCCTGTCATCACAGATACCCTTGCAATTAAAGGGAGATTGGCACCATTTGGCATTAAAAACATACATGATTTTCCCTTGTCTAATTCAGAGACAGCATAGGCCGACTTCAATGCCTCTCACACTACCTGGCTCAGATCAGCAAATTCAAGAGGTCACAAATCAAATCTGTACCCATCTGAAATGGTATGACACTGTAACATGTTGTAACCTGTGTTTATAGATAAAATAGCATTTTTAAATTTGGATGTTGGCCTACATTAAAACAATGAAGATTATATCTATACAAGCATGTTTTACTCATCTCCACAAACTTTTTAATGCTATTTTGGTATAATTCTTAAGAGGTCAAAATCTAGATAAATTGAGACTAATTTTCTCTGGCAGCCGACTGGTTAAAAATTAAAATAGTGTACAAAGGAATTTTACAGCAACTAATCCACTGGCTGAATCTACACCTTTAATGTTGAGGCCAGCTTGGAGAACAACAGGGCCAAAGCTTTTCATCTTGAATTATTAGATTATCATAATGGCCCAGATTATGCAGTAAAATATTGGTGATGCTTTCAGCACTCACTGTTTTCAAAAAGTAAATTGGATAGCAACTTCTGTCAACTATACATGCTCAGTTCTGGAACTATATCACCATTCCTTCACTGTCGCAGGGTCAAAATCCTGGAACTCCCTCCCTAACAGCATTGTGGGTGTACTTATACCACATGGACTGCAGCGGTTCAAGGCGGTGGCTCACCACCACCTTCTCAAGGGAAATGCTGGCTAGCCAGCGACACCCACATGCCATGAACGAATAAAATAAAAGTTGAAGTGCAGAAATCTTGAAGCTGCTGTCTGAGTTAGCATGCTCCTCCAGAAGCTTCACTGTAACAGCATATCATCAAGAGACATGGCATTGATACACATGAAGTGGCATGAAGACTCTGTACATCTGTGATATACATGCATTAAACTAAACAGAAAAAGTTAGGGTTCATCCAATCCACTAAGTACATTTTTAAATGACAAAAGCCAACAACCCCTCTGACACTGAAAATTAACTTCTGCAAGTGTAGAGTCTTATTCCATCAGATTTCAATTACTTTAGTGATATCAAAAATAAAACATGGTTTTTAAAAAACTTTTTCTTTCATTTGTCTTTAATCCCATTTTTCCATTTCATTTTGGGTACATGATGTGGCATTGAATGAATCACTTCCTGCTCCAGACTTCATATGCTTGGTTAACAATTCTTCAATCAGACTGGTTAAAGAGATACACCCAGTTCCCAGATCCCCTTTAAGAGTCCTCTACTGAAATGGCTAAACACAGCAAGTTACATAACATTCTGCAGGTAAATTCAAGTTTAATTAATGGTTGATGCTGTTCATTCACCGCTGATCACAAAATCAGGGCCATTGCTTTGTGGAAGTGTGTATATTATTCCATGTTGGTCAATTGCCAATAAGTGTCAGAAGTCTACCTACCGCATGCTGTGATATTAACTGGCCACAGTGCAAGTCAAACAAAGTTTTATTTTTCCTCAATTGCTGCCTGAGAAACTAAAAGGTGAAACACATTCTTCAATCAGTTTACAATATTTAGTGATGGGTATTCATAAATTTTAATAAGAAAAATGATAGGTTTTTCGCATAGAAACAACTGATTTTTCCAAAGGCATTATAATCTATGAAGCAATTCTTCTAAGACAAATGAAACTACAAAATAATTCAAGCACGAACTTAGCCTTAGGACTGCCATACCTGGCAAACTTTCTGCATTAGCCCTGCAAACATAAGTAAGTGCAAGCCTTGCATCTAGTCCAAAAATAAATTGGAGTGGAGATACAGATCAGCCATGATCTAACTGAATGGCAGAACAGGCTCGAGGAGCTGAATGGCCTCCTGTTCCCATATTCTTTCCTATTTTGCTAAATTAAAATAATAATTTGTTCAAAGTCTAAAGCAAGATTGTACAAATCCCATTTCTCTTACCATTACTTCTACATCTTACAAAAGGTCAAGATTAGCAGCATATCATCAACTAGCTTTGGCTATCAGAAAATGATCATCAATTTCAGCTTCAGATAAGCAAGAATTAATATCAGCATACACCAATATTAGTACCAGTGTGTTTCCCACACTTGTAAATGTTATATCCTTAGAAGTAGTTAGTCCTGCCATTTGAGACACAAAATCTTGGCCAGCCATGAAATATGTGTCACAACCAGAGTTAGCAACCTGTCGCCATACTTGCAGGAGCAATGTCAATTGGAGTCACTATTAGCCTAGGACAACTACGAGCACTCTGGTGCACAATCTAAAATTATACCATTGTACAAATGTTAAAGAGTACTGAAAGACCCCACCAATTTACTAAAGTGTGATGTAGAATGTAGTGATGTAAAGTGAGAATGTAAAATGTCTCAGATAAATGTTTTAAACCTCCAACATGACAGACCTATAAGTGAGCTTTTTCTTAAATTATAAAATACACTGTGACTGATGTTGGAATTATAAACATACCTAGTGTTCCTTTTCACAAATATTTTCCATTTGCATTAGAGCAATTCAGAATTTTGACTAAATATATTCTGAAAACTCACCAATATCTGATATTGTTTGACTTGCTGATTATTTACTCCATTAGGCTTCTTCTTCTGGTTTGGAGTATCTTGATGCTGCTTTCTGCCATTACTTCTGACATTGTGCGACTAATATAAAATTAAGAAAAATTCAAATGTGCAACATAAATAAACCTGAAATCACTTTCTTCCCTCTATTTAAACGACATTGGCTACCAGCAGAGCTAATTTCATACAAATGAAGGTATCTGCACCTCATATTCCAGAAATATTAAATTAGTACTTTGCATCAATCTTCACTTTTGAAAATGATACTTGAATGTTAGATGTTAATGATGTCGTTAAAACAATATGTTCATCGATGTTAAGTAGAATTGGAACCTGAAAATAGATATGGCAGGTGAGCCAGATGATATCTACCTGAAACTGCTCAGGGGGATGGGACACCTGTTGTGCAAGCCTCTTGTCCTAATTTTCAAATAGTTTACTATACTCTGGGATGGTTCCCTTAGATTTAAAGAAAGATAACCATTATCTTTAAAAAAAAAGAATTACAATTATATAGCAACTATCATGGCCACTGGACAAAGTGCTTCACAGTTAATGAAGTATTTTTGAAATGTAATCACTGTTGTAATGTAGAAACCATGACAATCAATTTGTGTACAATGAGGTGCCACAAGCAGCAATATGATAATGACCAGATTTTTTTTTGTAATGTTGATTGAAGGAAGAATATTGGCCAGGATAGCAGGGATAACTCCCTTGCCCTTAAAGATCCTATGGCACTATCTCGATGTACACCAGAGAGGGCAGAAAGAACCTCAGTTTAATGTCTCATCTGAAAAACTGCATCTCAAACAATGCAGCACTCAAATCAGTACTGCACTGCACTGGCAGCCTTGATTGTTGCGCTCAAGTCCTGGAGTGGGGTTCTAAGCCACAACCTTCTGATTCAGAGGCAAAAGAGTGTTACCTACCAAAGAAATAGATTCTGTGTAGAGTATAATGTTCCCATTAAATAGGTTTAGGAGGACCAGTGGTCAGTATTTTAGGTTGTGCAAGGTCATATCTAGGTTCTTTTCCCAAAGAATAGTGGCTGCTGGCTCATGCGGTGGATGCCAAATTCACTGAATTACATTAAGTGAAAGCTGGACCCATTTCTGGCTGGGGAGGAAATCACATCGTACAGAAGGTAGGTACTGCATAGAATTTTCAGGGCCAGAGTAAATCTCCTGAACTAATTTTAATTACCCAAGGGAAGGATAGAGGAAATTCCCAGATTGGCCTGGGTTTTTAAAACCTGATTCTTTGCCTCTCTCAGCAGGTCATATGGTTTTGGGTGGTGTAGGGAGTAAAAATATTGTGATGCACAAGATTTCACAATTGTGTGGAACAAAATGGATGGGCCAGGGGATTTCTTCCTATCATTATTCATAATTTTATAAACACATTGAGGATTTAAGATGGTGACTATTTCTTGAAAATGAAAGGGTGGGAAATGAAAACAAAGTTAATAAAAAATTTGAAACAGCATGTAGCTTACTCTGACTATTCTTGTGAAGATGTCCTTGGTATAGAACTTAATGCCCTCCCAGGGATACAGCAGATGGTGCTGCACCAAGAGTGCTTTACAGCTCTCTTAGTCATATTGCTCAAACAGATGAAATATAATCCATATTTTCCCCTATTATTTGCATTTTGTTGGTTCTCCATTTCAGCTTCCATTTTTAAAAATTTCTACAGTATCTGTGATTACTTCTACTGCTTTAAAACAATTGTGCAAAATTATGTTTAACTATCTTTAACAACTTGTGTATTTTAAGTTACGTGCCCTACTTTAACAGCACAAATAGTGTTGAAATTAGTTTATCCTTAAAGTAGCAATGTCCACTGTATTTAAAAGAAAAAAGGCAAGCATAGGGCAGGGTGACTATTAAGACCAGGTCAGGTCTGTGGCAGGGAGTGGGATGAGTTGGATCAGAACACCAAGCTTCCGCTGGTTAAGGGGATAAATTTGCAGGCAAGTAGGAAACTTGCCTAAAATAATGAAAAAAGATAACTTTTCTCTGTTCCTGCACTACATTAAAATTACATGATTAAATGTTCAAAGAAAAACTTCCATTAATAATTACATATCCAAAATATTTGCCAAGGATCATCACCTTGTATTTCCAGATTATTTGCAAGAAACAAAGCTATGAGCACATACAATGCAAGAGTGCCACCATCCCATTCAACTGAAAATAATTTTTCGTTTTACTCAACTTGTACCCCACAGAAAAGTCCATATACGTTTCTTCAGTTATAATTACCTTTGCCTTTGTGGTCTCAGAAATATCACACTGATTGCTTTGACTGAAAGGCTTTTGCAGTGGTCTCTGTTTGTTGGAGCATCCCAACTGTTCTCCTGTGGACCCCTCAAGTAACTGTGGATTTGGCCGTGCGCTTGATCTATGAAACATAAATGTACACGGATTTGAAAGAAGATTTTTCAGTTTGATGAAAGGTAAACTGGTTGTTTTTCATCTGAATCTTTCAAACTAAAGTTTCAAATTCCACTCCAGAACCCAAGCACATAATCATGGCTAACATTTCAGAATAGAGCTAAGGAAATGTTACATTGTCAGGTGTACATTTTACCAGCTAAGACATTAAACAGGAGGCCATAATTGGTTTCTCTGGTCAAGTTAAAAATTTCACATCACTTGTAAAAGTGCAGCAACATTCCTCCCACAACCACTAAAGTTCATTCTCTCTCTCTCTAGCCTACAAAGCCTTTCATGCCAAATTTCTCCTTTCAATTCAAATTGATTATTGAACAGTTGTCAATTTGTTAAAATAATCCCTTAAACTGTACAGCATAATTCAACCAAAGCCATAAGCAGCTGTGATATAGGAAACGTACCAGTCAATTTGCGCACAGCAAAGTCCCACAAACAGTTATGAGATAATAACAAGACAATCCGCTTTGGCGATGTTGGTTGAGGGATAAATATTGGCTAGGACACCAGGGAGAACTCCTTGTTCCTGTTTTTTAAAGTCATGGGATCCTTTGCCTCCACACAAGGGCAGACGGGGCCTTGCTTTAACGCCTCAACTGAAAGACAGCACCTCCAGCAGCAGGGCACAACTTCAGTACTGCAATGGGAGTGTCAGCTTGGATTATTTGCTCATTCTCTGGAGTGAGATGTGAATCCACTTCTTAATCAAATAACAGCACTACCTACTGAGCCACAGGTGATACAACAATTCCTTCAGTTATACAATTACCGCATTATTATTCCTGATGGACCATGCGATAGGAAATAGCTATAAAATGGAGCACTGCAGAGGACTGGGTGACACAGTAAAATAGTCTTTTGCATCAGGGATCTAAATTTTAATCCTACTTCTGCGAGTTGGCTGAAACTTCCACATAAAATGAATTTGGACAGTCTCAGTAGTAGTGAACCTTGAATACATTGCTGGCTGGTCTGGTGGGCGGATTCTCTGTACGCCTTCAATAGCAAATTGGGCTGGTCCTCGACTGGAGGAGAGATCATATCATATAGAAAGCAAGAACCTTTATAGGCAATACTTGGTTCATACCCCTGAAACTGGGTTTGATCTCCTGAGGGGGTGGAAAGAGGGTTTTTCAGAGCAACTTTCCCTTACTGGTCTTGGGATTTTTCACCTCTACCAAGGGTGGGGGGATGGAAGGGGGAAAAGGTCTTTAGTCATGAAGTTTCATCCAACATGAAGTGGGGAAAGTTTGTCTGGCTCTTTTCCTGTCCATTAAATTTGTATGTTTTATTTTGTTCAGGAGAGTAGCATTAGTTAAGAGGAAGAGATCTAGAAATAAGGGACAGAAGTACAAATTATAGAAGCATACAAGCGAATTCAATGTCCAGAAAGTTGTTTTTTGCAGCATATCACTAATCTCCGGATGAAGTTGCCAGTGCAAGCAGTAACTGCAGATATGCTGCAACCATTCAAATGGATGTTGGATGAGTCCCTGCAAATAGAAGCGGTCAGCTAAATAAAGGTACCAATAGTTGAGTTGATAGGGTGGTGATATCAATCATTATGATCTCTTGCAACTAGCCTGCTTTTGTCCGTGTTGAAGTAGTACCAAACTTATCTAAGAAGCAATCCCCATTTTGACCACATTACTTTCAACTCATTCTAACCTGGAAAAATTCTCATTAATGCTCTGTTCTTGTATATCCCTACTATTTGCAGATATTATCCTTCTCCCTCATCTCGACTAGTCTGTAATACCTTGAGAATTATGCCAGTATACTAATTAAATGGAGGAAGATTGCAGAACTCGGCGGTACAGAAGGTTCTAAATGTCCTGGTACACGAATCACAAAGTTAGTATGCAGGAACAGCAAGTGCCGAGGGGGAAAAATGGAATGTTGGCATTTATTGCAAGAGGAATGGAATATAAAAGTAGGTAAGTTTTACTGCATCTGTACAGGGTTTTAGTAAGATCACATCTGGAGTACTGTGGGCAGTTTTGGTTTCATTATTTTAAAAAAAGATATAATTTCTTTAGAAACAGTTCTGAGAAGGTTCACTGGATTCATTCCTGGGATGAAGGGGTTGTTTTATGAAGAAAGGTTGAACAGGTTAGACCTATATCCATTGGAGTTTAGAAGAATGAGAGGTGATTTTATTGAAACATAAGATGCGGAGGAGACTTGACAGGGTGGGTACCCAGAGGATGTTTCCCTGTGTGTGGGGTGCAGGGTGGGGGGAGCTAAAACTAGGGGACAGAGTTTAAAACTAAGAGGCCACCCTTTTAAGACAGAGATGAGAAGAAACTTTTTCTCCCAGAGGGTCACTGGTGGAATTCTCTTCCCCAGAAAGTCATGGTGATTGGGTCTTTGACTTTATTCAAGGCAGAGTTAGTCAGATTTTTGTTAGGCAAGAGAGTCAAGGGTTAAGGGGGCAGACAAGAAAGTGGAGCTGAGACCACAACCAGATCAGCCATGATCTTATTGAATGGTAACTGCAGTTACTGCTCGAAGGGCCAAATGGCCTACTCCTGTTCCTATGTTCCCATTTCTTTACTCAACCTCAATGCAATCCTCCAGAACATCCTTAAATTTTAGAGCTGTGAGAAAGCCCTTTGCCAATATTGCCTCCCTACAACAGCAATGCACCACACTCCTCCACCCCCCCACCCCCTCGCCCCACCCCACCCCCTGCCCCCCACATCCATTAGCTATCTCTCATGGAAATACTATGAGGAATAGTCAATTCCCAATCCTGTCCAAACCTAACCCACATCTCCAGAAATGCTATTAGATCATATTCATCTATATTTATTAATACTTCCGGGTCTCCAATTTTGTTTTGAATGCCTTGTGCATTCACATACATATCTCTAAATCCTGACTCTGATGTTTGTAGCACTGACCCTAATCCTTTTCTGATTTACTCATTTAATTTTTGATGATCTTTGTCCCTTCTGCAGTGTTTATTATCTCGTTATCCCACACTAGCTCTTTCCCATTGTCCATTATTTTCTACTTGCGTCAGCTAAGCCTTCCATCTCAAAATAGCTTTATTAATTGCTCACACTTAGATTTCCCCATAGCCATCTCAATATTAGATTAAATCATAACCCAATGCTCTAATCACCCTCTTCACATGGGCAATAGCGCCATTTTGATTCAGGTAAAGGTTGTATTTTCTACTTAGCCTTCCTTTATTCAAAATTTCACCCAAGAGTATGAAACCTCCCTCCTTTACCAGCGCTGCAGCCACACATTAACATTCCTAATCTTTTTCTTAGCTTTTCCGACATATGAACAGGGAATGATCACTATGGGCAGAATTTTCCCCCCGTTTGGGTGGGGGAGAGTTCAGGAGCAGGCACATGCAGGTGCGCCTCCAATCGGCGCTCCCATTTTACGTGGGCGAGCCAATTAAGGCCCACCCAGCGTGACATCCGCCAGAAAGCGCTATGCACTCCCTGTGCGGGCGAGGGAATTCCCTCAGCCGAGAGTGCGCTCTTTCGTGCATGCGCGCGAAAGAGCACACTCATCTCCCTAAGGCTAAGTGCTGCCGACCGGGAAATCCTGCCCTATATTATTTCCAAATGTATAAAATGAGCAAAAATGTGATACTGATCCACAATATTACACACCTGTATTTCATTGTTGGAACTTGTAACCAGCTAGATACCAGTTCTAATTTTTTTTAAAACAGTAAAGCCTATATTCCTACTTCAGGGGCTAAGGGGAACAGACTGAGCCTACATCAGTATGTCATGTTGGAGATGGGTCACGGAGTGATGTTTTTCATAAAAATCCACTGTTATACTCTAGTATTGCTATAGCAGGTGCAGAACAAAACTGAAAGACCACATCCTATACTAATATGAAAGATATAAATGCTGCATCACTACATTTATTAGATGAGAATGAGATTATAAAAGTCAGTAAGACACAGAAAGCAAGTGACAGAGAGCTCTGGTGGGGGCGGCACTATAATTGACAAACAAGTGGCCTTCGAAGCATCAGAATCAGAGGAGCAGGCAAATGATTTAAACCACAGTCCAGGTTTCACATCTTAAAAAAAAAAGGCACTCCCAATTTAAAACAAATTGCTGAATTTTCAATTCTCACACTGTGGAAACAAATTTAGCTGTTGATTAATAGTCTCTCTCCAATACTGTACCAGCAAAAATAAAATTACAATATACTGGCAAAAAAGTACATAAGCTTTCAAATGTCAGTCATACCTGTCATCCAAGATACACTTACCTTGCATTTACTTTTTCCAATAAAGTTTTGGATGGAGTTGTGCTATTGGATACAAGGCCGTCACTATCTGAAGAATCTGCATAGTTTTTGGATATCCAGTCTCTCAGCGGCCTGTGATAATAACAGTAGCATACTTAAAACTCTGAAGTAACTATTTAACATCAAACTTGTTAGTTTCATATCAACAAGATTTACAAACTTGTAAATCAACAAAATGAGCTTTATAAATGAACCACTTAGCACTAGCTTGGTACAGTGCGATGATCTTGTCATTTTCTCATCCAATAATAAAAACAGAATTTTAAATAATGAAATATGCTTCTGGATTGGTAGTGTACACCTTGAATGTGAACGCATTTAAATAGGGGGCAGAAGGCATATTTTTTTTTAAATCATAAATTAGATCTTTTAAGTAAAAATAAAGTGTGTCACATGTTCAACCATACCTTATAAATGGAATAGCCATGAAAAACTTATTTGGTGCTAAACCCAGTTTTGACTTAGGAGTCATGTCATTCCTATGGGATGGCAACTTCTCGATGGGAAACCAGTCAATATTCTATAAACCAAATATATGGCAGGATTAAAAACTTGCATTTGTATAGCACTTCAAAATCTGTAAGATGGCACCTCAGAGCAGAAAGGAATGGTTGGGTGGACACTACTTAGGGAGAAAGGAGGCAAGCAGAAGCTAGGATAAGAAGCCAGGAACAGACTTACTTTGGGTAAAAATTTTGGCTATGAGTGAGCTTAAACTTGTGGAAAGTTGATGCAGGAAGGCCAGATAGAAGGCTGAAGACATCAAGCCTTGGGGTGAAGGTACAGAGCAGAAAAAGAGGAGGTAGGGAGGAGGTGGAAGAGAGTCATTTTAGTAATTGAGCAGAGGTAGAGAAGAAAGCTCAACTTGGGGGTTAAACACAATTCCAAGTGTCTGCATAACTCTTGAAAATTTACATTACTTTTGTTAAATTTGCATTTCACATAATAAGCATGAATCAATTACTGAAGAGAACTTTGGATTACAAGAGATCAAGAGATATGCATACATATAAAAGAGATATGCATACATATTCTCTTTAGCACTCTATTCAGTGCAACAAAGCAGTCTTATGACTATACTCCATTGAACTACTTGCTTGACAAGATTCCAAGGCAATCTTTAAGAATACAACAAGACTGAATTTCCAAATTCTAATATTTTATACCCGGATTTCTCTTCTGGTTTTAGGGTTAAATTTTGTATCCTTTGGAACTCCTGGGATTATATATAGTCGAGCTAATTGATCATTTATTCTTTGTTCAATGAAGTGATCTTTACAAATGCGATCTCTTATGTCGAACCCAGTTTCTTCAAGAACCTGAAAGAAGCATACAAAAGTTATCACTGAATGTCAAATATACATCACATAAAACTAAGTGCACAGATTTAATCAAACTCCATACAGTTCTATGCTTATTACTTTTTAAAACTATTTTACAATATTTAAAGTCATCAAATGAAGAAAGGAAGCATATCAAAGCATCTTTCCCTGCATCATCATCTATCCCTCAATCAGAATAGCAAGGTGGGGTGGGGGGGGGGCGGCAGAAAGAAAAATTATGAGTTTTTCCTTTTCAAAAGTTTTTAAAAAGGGAGGTGCTTTATAGAATACTACTTCTAATCAATAACCACTGGCAAAACAATTCCAAAATACAGTGAGAAAATTTAGAAATTCAGTAATCTGAATCATTTTTGGATCCTAAATAGAATACTTAACATGTAGTATATATACGTACTCTCTATCAGTTTAAAGAGCTTAAACATTCCACAGTAGATTGTGTTAGCTATTGGCACTTGAATGAAAACCCGTCCAAAAGCGTTTAAAAAATATTTTTGACATAACTTTGCGACAAATTGTTTTAAGATTATGGGGGAGAGATACAAAATCTTTGCATAAAGATTTACAATAATCCAAATAAAAATGGATTTTCTTTTTAAACACACATCACACTTTACCTCTCTCACAGCACAGTCATGTGGGGCCTCCTCTTTGTTCACTTTGCCCTTTGGAAATCCCCATCCAGACTTTGCCAAATAACCCTGAACAAGAAGTACCTATATAAATAGAAACAGGAACAAATTTTAAGCTTCTCTGTTTACAAAGCTTTTAACATTTTAATACTGTTAAATTTTTATTGGCACTGGGAAAGGCAAGGGGGTCAACAGAAGAGGACAATATTCCTCAGATTTCTGACCTCTCCACAGCTCTTTGCGCTTACATTGTCACCGAGTCAGTCTTATCTAATCATAGCCAGAGAATCAATTACAATAGCTTCTCTTCCTGCTCGCACACCACTACCTCAGGTGTCTCCATTGGCCCCCTCCCATTTCTCATCTACATGCTGTCCCTGGGCAACAACATCGAAAAGGCAGTGTTAATTCTCACATATACATTGACTACACTGAGCTCTACCTCACCTCCACCTCAGTTCCTCCACTGTTGCTAAATTATCAGATTGCTCATCAGACATCCTGTACTAGATGAGCAGAAATTTCCTCCAATTAATTATTGGGTAGCCTGAAGCCACTGTTTTCAGTCCCCACACCAAACTCTGTTCCCTAGCTACCGACGCCATCCCTCTCACTGGCAGCAGTCTGAGATTAAGCCAGGATGTTCGCAACCTCAGTGTCACATCTGATCCCAAGATGAGCTTCTGACCTCATGTTTGTGCCATCATCAAGACCACCCATTTCCACCTCCATAACATTGTTCAACTTTGCCTCCATCTCAGCTCACCTGCTGCTGAAACCCTTATTCATACCTTGTTACCTCTAAACTCAACTATTTGAACACACTCTTGGCTGATCTCCCACATTCACCCCTCTGTAAACTTGAGATCAAAAGCTCTGCCACCCGTGTCTTAACTCGCAGCAACTCCGGTTTCCCCATCACCCCTGTTCTCGCTGATCTACGATGACTGCCAGGCAAGCAACACCAGGGAGGGATTTTAAAATTCTCATTCTTGTTTTCAAATCCCTCCCTGGCCTTGACCCTCCCCATCTCTGTAATCTCCTCCAGCCCCACAATCTTCTGAGATATTGGCACTCCTCTAATTCTGGTCTCTTGTGCATCACCAATTATAACTGCTCCACCACTGGTGGCTGTACCTTTGGTTGCCTAGGCCCCAAGCTCTGGAATTCCTTCCCTACACCTCACCACTTCTCTACCTCACTTTCCTCTTCCAAGAGGCTCCTAAAACCTCTCTCTTTGACCATAGTTTTGGTCATCTGACCTAATTCCTCCATATGTGGCTTAGTATCATACTTAGTTTTAAAATGTTACTGTGAGTGCCTTGGGGCGCTTCATTATGTTCAAGATGCCATATAAATAAAAGTAGTTGTTGTTATTGAGCCAAATTTATTCAGAACGTTCAAAAGGAACAACTGTGAATGTGGTAAACAATGCAGTCAATAATTTCTTATTTCTGTCCCCCTAAAATTCATTCCAATGTCACAGCAATGTACAGTCCTATAAGTAAACTATAAGTCTACAGCAGGAAATAGCGACCAAAAACATTAGTTATGAATCGTAATTCAAGTTCCCACTTGCTTCACTTCATAGAGGAGATCTGCAACTGATTAAATTAGATATACAAGATGATCTGCAGGCAAGCAGTAGATATCTTCTCCATTGGTCTCTAGATTGCAGTGCTTTAATCTGTTAAAATAACATTTTCCCCATTCGTCTTACTATAATAAGATCTTAGTGCAGTTTTGATAAAAACATACATGAAGAAAATTAAAATATTATTTTATAATTCAGAACTGTGATGTCATACAAAGTAAACCTCTCCATATAGTCTGTAATAACCAGATCAAAATGTGCTTTTCATACCAATTGGCTGTGTCACGGGTTTGTTTTTTCTTTTAAATATAACCACAATATGAAAAAGGTACATCCAGTATCTGAAGTCTTGTTGATTTTGTATAAATTGAAGTTTTACTGCTCAGTACTGAACACTAAAAATGGTTCTTTAACAATTTTGACATACCTAGTCGCATATATTTTCTGCTTTTCAGATTAAAGCATTGCAATCTAGATACCAGATGGAGAAGATATCTAGTACTTGCCTTACAGAAAATACTGTCCTTCATAACCTCATATTTCTCAGTATCCACAAGACGACATTGACAACTCTGACACCTTGTTCAGGAATAGTACTACAGTTGCAGCTTGCTCATCTATCCATTAGTGATGCATAAGCTCAAAAAAATTCTTTCGAGTTATCAACAGTCACAGATTGCAACTCTATCGAGTACAATCACAGTTCTTGATTTCCGGGAGTGGGACACGAACCCACAGCCCTCTGATTCAAAGGCGAGGGTGCTATGAACTGAGCCACAGCTGACACCCCATGCATAAGCTCAAGAGTAACTAATCAGTGGCTGATTGTGATGGGTATCATAGTCAATCCAGGTCATGTCCTCACCCAACCAGAATATGTGCTTCTAACAAGGAAAACTGGATAGCGATCAAGAGCAAGATTTTCCCCTTCCTAATTTAAACCTGCTGAGGCCAATTGTAGTCAATTATTAGAATCATAGAATTTTACAGCACAGGTGACTTTTTGGCCACTCCATGCAAGGACTATCTATTTAGTCCTTTTTCTCTGTTCATTCTTTTATGTTTTTCCAATATTTATTCACTTTCTTTAGCACTATTATTAATTCTGCTGTGAACATTGTTTCCGGTAGGCTTTTCCATGTTCGAACAACTCTGCATGAAAAAAACTTATTCTTTGAACCCCTTTTTTTGCATATTTGCAACATAGCCTGTATTGTCTGCCTGATCACTTCTGCCTGGTTATAAAGGTATTGGTAAGTAAAATTGAGGCTGACTACTAATGAGAGTATAGCATGTTATGGCTGTAAAGGGGAGGGGGGGAGTGGGGTTTGGGGGGGGGGGGGGGGGGGGGAGTCAACTTATACACCAATTATGTGCAAAAGCATGATTTTTGGGGCTGGAAAAATGGGGTGGTCTTATTAGTTGACCCGGTGTATATGCCACGGTTTAAGGTAACTGATTGTACAAGGACCAGGGGACACAAATTTAAGATTTTGAGCAAGAGATTCAGGGGGAATGTGAGGAAGAACTTTTTTTATGCAGTGAGTGGTAATGACTTGGAGGTCACTGCCCACAAGGGGATTTCAGAAGAAAATTGGATGGGCAATTGAAGGAAATAAACATGGAGCAGTATGGGGACCGAGCAAGGGACTAGGACTAACTGGATTGCTCCACGGGAAGCCGGCGTGGATTTGATGGACCAGTTCGCCTCCTTATATGCCATAAATGATTATGATTCACTAGCCAATGGAAATGGCTTTACCATTATTAGCTTTTTAATATTATCCGGCTTCCTTCCATAAACGTATGGTAAGGACTTGACATTTATTTTATTTAACATAAACCTTGACTTTTGCACAGATGTAAACTTCTTTCACATTTCCCAAACATGGAACCATATGGAGCCTCTGGTACTACACCAGTCAGTCATTCTAGGTTATTACTTACATTTTCCAGTGTTTCATCTAGTATAATTGCACCATATGTCGGCACTCCCATCTTGTACTCCTTCCATTCATCTAAAATCTTTTCCACGTCATCCCCTTTCCGAAGTAAAAACGAACAGTGACTGAAGAGTGCAAACAGCAGTTAAGGAATAAGCAACATTTTGGCAACAGCAATTAAGGAATGAACAACATTTTGGTTATATGACTTTCAACCAGGCACATTTCCTTGCCATGTGAGCTGGATTTGAATCCAGATGTCACCTTTTTGGAGTCTTGTGCCAACAGTAAGGGGAAAGATCAGGCAAATCAAGTGCTGATTAGGAGGTTCGCAGCTTGAGTTTTAAAAGCTGGAATGGAAGGGACAATAAATACGAAGGCGGGGGGTGGAAAAAGAGGCTTTCCACAGTTTCCAAGTCCCAGGAAAGAATTGAGCATGACAGAAAGTGTGCAATTTTATCACCAGGTGCAGGGAGGAGTAGATAAATCAACTTATTTGGAGCTGAGAAGGGACAGGGAAATGCAGAGAAGCAAATCATACTATCAAAACTAACCTGCTATTTCCAAAGGCTGTAATATATTGCTACACATCTAGAGATCAGCTCACGACATTTCTGCAAGGAAAACATTTTGCAGATATTAACAAAATCTACCTCAGATGTAATCAAAAGGATATCTGATTTGGCAAAATCTCTTATCCCACACTGAGGCAATCCTGTTGTGTTCTGCAAGTAGAAGTCCAAGTAAAACCAATGGGCCAGCTCAATCTGAAAGCACACTCTGATCGCATTGTCCCTTTCTTCACTTGGAATATGCAAAATGAATCGGCTGTTCAATAAATAAGCCACATAGTTACTATACTAAATTGTTATGGTCACTACCATTTATAAAAAGGATTCACAATCTTGTGATGGAGAACCCACCATGCTGCTGTACAATGCGTTATAAACCCACTGCAACAGTTTTAAGCGTTGGCTTGCACATGGTAAAATCAATAAATCAGGGAAGTCCTAAAGTTTATAGCATTGAAACTTTGAGCAAATTTCAGATAAGTCTTGTTGATTTTGATTTCTTCACTACAACCTTCTCTCATTCCCAAAGGGTTGCACATTACTAGCAAAGTATCAGAGGCTCCAAAGAATAGACCATCACAACCCTGGTGCAAATTTCAATACAGCAAGCTCCAAGATTCCAAGAAACATCAGCCCTATTTTGCTCACAGCTCGGCAGGTAATTGGTTCAAATAAACATACATGGACGAACGTCCACAACTTGCTCCACAAGAGCAAGAGTTCAAAGTTTGGCTTTATGACCAAGCTTGACACAACACATTTAAATGAAACAAATGTTTAAATTAGGCAACATTTCATGCAAAAATTAATATGGAAAAAATGTTCATGAAAAATTGATTGTAAATCACAATGCTGCATGAGAAACATCCTACAAGAATATAATCAGGAAAATCACCTGAGAATAAGTCTGAAAACCTAACAAATCTGAAATTGACAAAATGAGATCCCTTTGTTGACAGGGAACAACTAAAATGTGCCTTGAAATATTTTTAGATGACAGAAGCATTGCATATTTTTCAGCAATAATACTTCACATAAAATTTTAGACAATTACTGCAAATAGGCTCTATTAGCTGCCTTCTGAAATAATTTCATCTTTGTAGAAGAAATGAGACAGTAAACAATTCTGTCTACAGGTAGCTAGAAGTTTCATAGAAGCAGCTAGGTAGCTCCTCACATTTGCACAAAGTGCCTAAACTTACAAGTTAATTATATCTTCAAATCACATATACTTTTGATATGTTAGTGTAGGTGAGCCAGCAGTTTCATGTCAGTGCAAAGCTTTGATAAAGACAGAAAGCTATTCAAGTCAGATGTAAGAAACAAATTACTCAAAAAAGGTCATCAACCTGAAACACTGGGCTGGATCTTGCAATCCCACCGAATAGCGGCGAACACAAGGGCTGTAATAAGTTTCAGGGAGCCCACTTATACTCAAATCCAGAACTTGCCTTTTTAGGGGCTCAGGGGAGCCCATGCTGATGGTCCCACTGGGATGTGCGTGGTAAACTTGGGTTGTTTGGCCGGTGAGTACCCTAATTTTCACAAGATTTATTTAGGGCTCCACGTCCTTCAAAACGTCTGGCTCTGCTCAGCCCCCACTTCCGCACCTCTGGCACTCCCCATCCCGCGCTCCTGGTTCTGCTCTTCATCCACTCCCTGCTTTGCCCAAAGCAGCCCCCTACAATCAGCTCAGCTCTCTGCTCACCCCCTCTCTCACATACCTGGCTCAGCTCACGCTCGACTCCCCCCTCCCCCTTCGTACTGTCAGTACAATGTATTTATAAAACGGCACAGCTTCACCACTGAAAGGAGGATCTGGAGCATTAACACTCTTTCTCTTTCCACAGATGCTGCCAGGCTTGCTGAGTATTTGCATCATTTTCTTGTTTTATTTCAGATTGCCAAAAGTCACAGTATTTTGCTTTTGTTCGAAAATACCAGGAGGTTTGAAATCTAGGACCTGCCCAGTTAATAACATTAACGGTAAATTCCTGCAGAGTTAGGGGGAAAAAGCACTTCTATCATACAAAACAGCCTTTTAGAAAAAACACAAGAGCTGCTGGTTTTCCCTATTCCAGTTCTCCTCCTTTGGCCATGTAATTTCATGTGGCAACTGTTTTGGTTTAAGGTAGTCTTGCCAACCATTCTTCCAGCATTATCTGTTGAATAGACTCTCAGACATTCTTTGGTGTTCCTCTGTAATATGAAACTTATGCATGGCCAAGAATTCATCTGTTCATCTGCCTCCCCAGACACAGCATTAATTAAGAAATCCACCAGCCAAATTATTAATTTACACCCAAATTATGTGTGAATTAGTTTTTACATATTAGATTATGAACCTGGTAAGAGGGTGTCAGGACATATCACAAGTCTTGGCTGCAGATCCTGAAGTATTAAATCACCTGGCTTCCAGATAATGTATGTGTCCTTCAACATTAGCAACCTTTGGGGTCTTGATGATATTGCAGTCTAATAGAGAGATTTTTTTTTTAGTTGTGTTGTCAACAAGTCAAAAATATTATTGCTTTGATCAAAAAGCATTAAGAGATGGAATTCAGGGTCTTCTCTGCTGTTAATTAGTCCATCCTGGGTTCTGAAATGTGTCCAAACTAAAGAACTTAAATACATAACAAAACAAACACTAAACACTAATAAGGCTTACCCTTTTCAGTGAAACTCCTGACACATGTCCAAAAATAAGCAAATTAAACAGCAATAAACACGAGCAGATTATCTGCAATGTTATAAAATGCATTATGCTTCAACATTTAAAGTAGGTTTTTAAAATCTTAACTTACGTATGTTATTTAAGCCAGAGTTTGATTTTGATTTTAGCCTATACATATCTGGTAAACATCTTCCACCATTTAACAAATGAAAGACATTGTGGGAAACATGGACATTTGCAGTATGCATTTTAATGCAATTGGGGCTCATTCTTAGATTAAGACTATCTCATCAATTGAAGAGCACGGCGCAGTTACAGATATAGTCATCACATTGTTTCAACAGGAGTTATAAAAACTTGAACAACAAGCATCAAAACAAGAGCACTTATAAATTTAACCATTTGCCTTAACCAACTTTGTTCAGCTGGCACACATCCCCAATGTTCGTGATTTCCAAGCCACTTACAGTCCAAAGGCTGAATCGCTACATTATGATTTACCTAATGTTCTGATGAATTTATTAGTCAAGTATCTAGACATGTTTTAGGGTCAAGCGTCACAAATTATTTATGCTTCACCTGAATCAATTTAATATTTATCTAATGATAGAAGCTCTAAGTCACATACAGCATCATTGACTATAACAGTATGACAGCATGTTATTAAAAAAATTAATCGGAGTTACTTAGCTCTCGCTTTGGAGGTTCACCACGGCTCCTCACATGGCTGCAACCTCTCCCTATAAAACCACTCTCATCACTGATATCCAAGGCAACACATCTCAGGAAACATGTATTAGCTTTGAAAAGAGTATAACACAGATATACCAGAATAACACCAGGACTTAAAGGGCTAGATACATTTAAGGGGAAACTGAATAAATAGATAAGGAAGAGACAGATCGAAGGTTATGGTGATAGGGTTAGATAAAAAGGAGCTGAAGTCTTCTGTGGAGCATAAATAACAGCATGGACTTGTTGGGTCAATTGGCCTGTTTCTGTGCTGCATAATTTTTGATTCTATGTAACTTATGAGGATAAACCGCAAAAACGATTCCATTGCACACTACAGTGTGCTTGCGCACGAGCAGGGGGGAGAGCTCATCGTGAGTAAGACACAGCCAGAGTGAGTGTGGGTATTGGAAATTTGGTGCACAGTGGGAATTCGGTGTATAGGGGAAGAGGTGCTCTTTGCATTTTTTCTTTGCTATCCAACTTCTTAAATCTTCAGAGTGGTCTTGCCCTGCTGCAACAGTAGAGGCTACAAGGGAAAGGAGTGACTGGTAAGTAGTAGGTAAGGTTGGGTAAGTATTTACTACTTTTATCGCTTATAGTTTATGGTCTTTTTGTGGTTTATAGTTCGTATATGCTGTAGTAACGAGGATCAGGAAAAGAGGGCCCTAGAATAATTGATTTAAAAGGTTTAATTTAAAGAGATAAGTTATGACAGGGGAGCTCAAAGCCGTGGTGTGCTCCTTGCGCTCCATGTGGGAAGCCGGGAACATTTCCAGTACCCGGGACCAGCATGTGTGCAGGAAGTGTGTCCAGCTGCAGCTCCTGGAAGCTCGGGTTTCAGAGCTGGAACGGTGGCTGGGGACACTGTGGAGCATCCACGAGTCTGAGAGCATCGTGGATAGCACGTTTAGAGAGGTGGTCACACCCCAGCTGAAGGGACTTGAGGAAGGAAGGGAATGGGTGACCATCAGGCAGCTCAAGAGAAACAGGCAGGTAGTTCAGGAGTCCCCTGGGATCCTGCTCACAAATCGGTATTCCATTTTGGAGGATACCTCCAGGGAGTGCAGACAGAGCCAAGCTTCTGGCAGCACAAGCAGCCTGTCTGTACAGGAGGGGAGAAAGAGAGGAAGACCGATAGTAATAAGGGATTCTATAGTCAGGGGAACAAATAGGCACTACTGTGGCCATCAATGTGACTCCAGGATGGTGTGTTGCCTCCCTGGTGCCAGGGTCCGGGATGTCACTGAACAGCTGCAGGGCATCCTGAATGGGGAGGGTGATAAGGCAGAGGTCATGGTACATGTTGGTACCAATGACATAGGTAGATAGAGGGATGAGGTCTTGCATCAAGGATTCAGGGAGTTAGGCAGTAGACTAAAAAGCAAGACCTCTCGGGTTGTAATCTCTGGATTACTCCCAGTGACACGTGCTAGCGAGCTCAGGAATAAGAGAATAGCACAGATGAATACGTGGCTTAAGAGTTGGTGCAGGAGTGAGGGCTTTAGATTCCTGGATCACGGGGACCGTTTCTGGGGAAGATGGGACCTGTACAAGCGGGACGGTCCACATCTGAACCAAAGCGGGACGAACATCCTTGTGGGCAGGTTTGCTAGTGCTGTTGGGAGGAGTTTAAACTAATATGGCATGGGGAGGGGACACAGAATGCTAGTAGAATAGGGACACATCATAATACAGTAAAACAATCAAGTCAGAGGGAGTACAGCTGCATTAAGTTTCAAGGAGTAAGGCAAGGCTGGATGGCCTCTACTTTAATGCCAGGAGTATTACAGGTAAAACAGATGAGTTAAGGGTGAGGATTGATATGTGGAATTGTGATATAATAGCCATCACTGAGACGTGGTTGAGGGAGGGGCAGGATTGGCAGCTAAACATTCCGGGATATAGAGTCTTCAGCCAAGACAGGGGAGGGGGTAAAAGAGGAGGAGGTATTGTATTATTAGTTAAGGAGTCAGTTACTGCAGTAAGGAGAGATGATATCTTGGAGGGAGCATTGAATGAAGCTTTGTGGGTAGAGCTTAGGAATAAAAAAGGGGCAGCTACATTGTTAGGTGTTTATTATAGACCCCCAGATAGTCAGCGGGAAATTGAGGAGCAAATATGTGCACAATTTGCGGAGGTGTATAAAAACAATAACAATAGGGTAATTATATTAGGTGTATTCAACTTTCCCAACATTAATTGGGATAGACATAGTGTTAAGGGCTTGGATAGAGTGGATTTCTTGAAATGTGTATAGGAGAACTTTTTAGGTCAATACGTAGAGGGTCCAACAAGGGGACGGCGCAGTGCTGGACCTAATTCTGGGGAATGAAGCCGGACAGGTGGCTGAAGTGGTGGTGGGGAGTATTTTAGTGATAGCGACCACAACATGGTGCAATTTAAGCTCGTTATGGACAAAGGAATAGACCAGTTGCAAAAAAATGTTTCGGATTGGGGGAGAGCGGATTTTAGTAAAATAAGGCAGGATCTGGCCAAGGTAGACTGGGAACAGCTACTTGTGGGGAAATCTAAAGAGGAGCAGTGGGGGGTGTTCAAAAAGGAAATGGGGAGGGTACAGGCTCAACATGTTCCCTCTAGGGCGATAGGAAGGTGTAACAAGCCCAGAGAACCATGGATGACCAGAGATATTCAGGATACGATGAGAAGGAAAAGAGAGGCTTTTAGCAGGTACAAGGGGAGCAAATCAACAGAGGCATTAGTGGAGTACAGAAAGTGCAGGGTGGAGTTTAAGAAAGCAATTAGGAGAGCAAAGAGGGGATAGGAGAAAGCTCTGGCTGGTAAAAGTAAGGAAAATCCGAAGATATTCTATAAGTATATCAATGGGAAGAGGATAACCAGGGAAAGAGTAGGGCCCATTGGGACCAAGAGGGCAATCTATGGGTGGAGCCAGAGGACATGGGTACAGTGTTGAACGAATACTTCACATCCGTCTTCACCCAAGAGAATGAAGATGAAGGTATCGAACTCGTGAAAGAGACTGCAAGGTTCTTAAGCAAATTGATATCGGGAGTGACAAGGTATTGGAGGCATTGGCAGGCTTAAAAGTGGACAAATCTCCAGGTCCGGATGATTTGTGTCCCAGACTGCTGAGGGAGGCAAGGGAGGAGATCGCAGGGGCTCTGACCCAAATTTTTAATTCCTCTCTGGCCACGGGGGAGGTGCCAGAGGACTGGAGAGCAGCTAACGTGTTTCCGCTATTTAAGAAGGGTTGTAGAGATAAGCCAGGGAACTACAGGCCAATGAGTCTCATGTCAGTGGTAGGGAAACTATTGGAGAAAATTCTGAAGGAAAGAATCTATCTCCACTTGGAGGGGCAAGGTTTGATCAGGGATAGTCAGCATGGCTTTGTCAGAGGGAGGTCATGCCTAACAAATTTGATTGAATTTTTTGAGGAGGTGACCAGGTGTGTAGATGAGGGCAGTGCAGTTGATGTCGTTTATATGGATTTCAGCAAAGCCTTTGACAAGGTCCCACATGGGAGACTTATAAAGAAGGCAAATGCACTTGGGATACAGGGTAATTTGATAAGGTGGATTCAAAATTAGTTTAGTTATAGGAGACAGAGGGTGAGAACAGAAGGCTGCTTTAGCAACTGGAAGCCAGTGTCCAGTGTCGTACCACAGGGATCTGTGCTGGGTCGCCATTTATATAAACAACATAGGTGACTATGTGGGGGGTAGGATTGCGGATGACACAAAGATTGGCCAGGTGGTTAACAGTGAGGTTGAGTGTCTTGGGCTACAGGAAGATATAGACAGGATGGTCAAATGAGCAGATAAAATTTAACCCTGACAAGTGTGAGGTGATCATCCATGTTCATACTGAATGGTGGAGCAGGCTTGACAGGCCATGTGGTCTACTTCTGCTCTTATTCCTTGTCAAGAAAAAAATGGCAGGACTACGGGAAAGGCGAGGGGATTGGACTAACTGAGTTGCTCTTGCAGAGAAGTGGAACAGACCATAAGATGTAGGAGAAGTAGGCCATTCAGCTGACCGAGTCTGCTCCGCCATTCAATGAGATCATGGATGACCTGATAATCCTCAACTCCAATTTCCTGCCTGTTACCCCATAACCCTTAATTCCCAAACTGATTAAATGTCTATCGCAGCCTTGAATATACTTAACCACCCGCCCTCTGCGGTAAAGAATTCCACAGATTCACTACCCCTTGAGGAGAAGAAATTCCTCCTCATCTTTGTCTTAAATGGGCAACCCCTCACTCTGAGATTGTGCCTTCTGGTCCTAGACTCTCCCACAAGAGGAAACAACCTTTCAGTATCTACCCTGTCAAACCCTATAAGAATCTTGTATGTTTCAATAAGGTTGCCTCTCATTCTTCTAAACCCCAATGAGTACAGGTCCAACCTACACAACCTCTCCTCTTAAGAAAATCCCTGCTTACCCAGGATCAACCTAGTGAACCTTCTCTGGACTGCTTCCAATGCCAGTACATCTTTCCTTAGATAAGGTGACCAAAACTGTTCACAGTATTCTAGGTGTGGTCTAACTAGTGCCTTGTACAGTTTTAGCAAGACCTCACTATTTTTATACTCCATTCTCTTTGAAATAAAGGCCAACATTCCATTTGCCTTCTCTATTACCTGCTGAATTTGTATGCTAGCTTTTTGGGATTCATTCATGAGGACCCCCAAATCCCTCTGTGCTGCAGCCTTCTGCAGTCTTTCTCCATTTAAATAATATTCAGCTCCTCTATTCTTCCTGCCAAAGTGCATAACCTCACATTTCCCACATTATATTCCATCTGCCAAGTTTTTGCCCACTCACTTAACCTATCAGTATCCCTCTGTAGTCTCTTTGTGTCATCCTCACCACTTGCCTTCCCACCCATTTTTGTGTCATCCGCAAACTTGGTGTTAGTACATTCACTTCCCTCATCTAAGCCATTAATATATATTGTAAATAATTGTGGCCCCAGCATTGATCCCTGCGGCACTCCACTAGTTGCAGGTTGCCATCCTGAAAATGCCCCCCTTATCCCAACTCTGTCTTCTAGTACAAAAACAGAATTACCTGGAAAAACTCAGCAGGTCTGGCAGCATCGGTGGAGAAGAAAAGAGTCGACGTTTCGGGTCCACACGATCCTTCAACAGAACTGAAGTATAGTTAGGAGAGGGGTGAAATATAAGCTGGTTTAAGGTGGGGGGCGGGGGGAGAGAAGTTGAGGGTGGGGTGGTTGTAGGGACAAGCAAGCAGTGATAGGAGCAGATAATCAAAAGATGTCACAGACAAAAGGATCAAAGAGGTGTTGAAGGTGGTGATATTATCTAAGAAAAGTGCTAATTAAGAATGGATGGCAGGACACTCAAGGTACAGCTCTAGTGGGGGTGGGGAGGAAAGATTGACAAAGTATTAGTTGTCGATTTAAAAATAATGGAAATAGGTGGGAAAAGAAAAATCTATATAAATTATTGAAAACAAAAAAAAACAAAAGGGAGGGGGAGGAAACGGGGTGGAGATGGG
This sequence comes from Cetorhinus maximus, assembly GCF_964194155.1. Classification (NCBI taxonomy): domain Eukaryota; kingdom Metazoa; phylum Chordata; class Chondrichthyes; order Lamniformes; family Cetorhinidae; genus Cetorhinus; species Cetorhinus maximus. The sequence continues at coordinate 77,327,070 of NC_135880.1, read as the reverse complement.
GGGAGGGGGAGTTTAAGATCTAAAGTTGTTGAATTCAATATTCAGCCCGGAAGGCTGTAAAGTGCCTAGTCGGAAGATGAGGGGCTGTTCCTCCAGTTTGCGTTGGGCTTCACTGGAACAATGCAGCAAGCCAAGGACAGACATGTGGGCAAGAGAGCAGGGTGGAGTGTTAAAATGGCAAGCGACAGGGAGGTTTGGGTCTTTCTTGTGGACAGACCGCAGGTGTTCTGCAAAGCGGTCGCCTTTTTCAAAGCGGTGCGTGCCCCCGATTTCATTTTATTCTTCGCCTCATCATACGCCTCAACAAGAAACTTTTTCTCTTTCTCTCAAATGCTAAGCTCCAACAACTCATCGACACCAACACCCATCTGGGACCCTCCACCCCTGCTTGTCCTTCCGTCCCCACCCCATCTTCCAATCCCAGCCCCAGCCGCGTATTCACTATACCCCCTGACCTTCCCCTCTCCGATGCTGAACGTTCAGAGCTCAGCAAAGGTCTTAGTTTCATACCCTTACGCCCTCATCTCAATGAATTTCGGGCTCGGCACGATGCTGAACTCTTCTTCCGCCGTCTTCGTCTCCGTGCTCGCTTCTTTGGGCAGGAGTCCTCTCCCCGTTCAACGGATCCTTTTACCCACCTCCAATATTCTCCCTCCACCTGGACCCCTCCCTCTGGATTCTTACCTTCTCTTGATCTTTTCATTGAGAACTGTCGACGTGACATTAGCCGTCTCAATTTCTCTGCTCCTCTCACCCATTCTGTCTCTCTCTGAACTTACTGCACTCCGTTCTCTCAGGTCCAACCCCAACATTGTCATCAAACCCGCTGACAAGGGTGGTGCTGTTGTTGTCTGGCGCACTGACCTCTACCTCGCAGAGGCTGAGCATCAACTCGCAGACACTTCCTCCTACCTCTCCCTGGACCATGACCCCACCACTGAACATCAAGCCATTGTTTCCAGGACTGTCACTGACCTCATCTCCTCTGCAGATCTTCCTCCCACAGCTTCCAACCTGATAGTCGCCCAACCTCGGACGGCCCGCTTCTACCTCCTACCCAAAATCCACAAACGGAACTGTCCTGGCAGACCGATCGTGTCAGCCTGTTCCTGCCCCACGGAACTCATTTCTCGTTATCTTGACTCCCTTCTCTCTCCCCTTGTCCAGTCCCTTCCCACCTACATCCGTGATTCCTCTGACACCTTACGTCACATCAACAATTTCCAGTTCCCTGGCCCCAACCGCTTCCTCTTCACCATGGATGTCCAATCCCTCTACACCTCCATCCCCCACCAGGATGGTCTGAGGGCCCTTAGCTTCTTCCTTGAACAGAGGCCCCAACAATCCCCATCCACCACTACTCTCCTCCGTCTGGCTGAACTTGTTCTCGCACTGAACAATTTCTCCTTTAACTCCTCTCACTTCCTCCAAATAAAAGGTGTGGCTATGGGTACCCGCATGGGCCCCAGCTATGCCTGTCTCTTTATGGAGTATGTGGAACATTCCTTGTTCCAGTCCTGCTCTGGCCCCCTCCCACAACTCTTTCTCCGGTACATCGATGATTACTTCGGTGCTGCTTCATGCTCTCGTCGGGACCTGGAAAAATTTATTAATTTTGCTTCCAACCTCCATCCCTCTACCATTTTCACATGGTCCGTCTCTGACACTTCTCTTCCCTTCCTTGACCTCTCTGTCTCAATTTCTGATGATAGACTGTCCACCAATATCCATTACAAGCCTACCGACTCCCACAGCTACCTCAACTACAGCTCCTCACACCCCGCTTCCTGTAAAGACTCCATCCCATTCTCTCAGTTCCTTCGCCTCCGTCGCATCTGTTCTGATGACGCTACCTTCAAAAACAGTTCCTCTGACATGTCCTCCTTCTTCCTTAACTGAGGTTTTCCACCCACGGTCGTTGACAGGGCCCTCAACCGTGTCCGGCCCATCTCCCGCGCATCCACCCTCATGCCTTCTCCTTCCTCCCAAAAACATGATAGGGTCCCCCTTGTCCTCACTTATCACCCCACCAGCCTCCGCATTCAAAGGATCATCCTCCGCCATTTCCAGCATGATGCCATCACCAAACACATCTTCCCTTCACCCCCCCCTGGCGGCATTCCGTAGGGATCGTTCCCTCCGGTACACCCTGGTCCACTCCTCCATCACCCCCTACTCCTCAATCCCCACCTATGGCACCTCCCCATGCCCACGCAGAAGATGCAACACCTGCCCCATCACTTCCTCTCTCCTCACCGTCCAAGGGCCCAAACACTCCTTTCAAGTGAAGCAGCATTTCACTTGCATTTCCCCTAACTTAGTCTACTGCATTCGTTGCTCCCAATGCGGTCTCCTCTACATTGGAGAGACCAAACACAAACTGGGCGACCACTTTGCAGAACACCTGCGGTCTATCCGCAAGAAAGACCCAAACCTCCCTGTCGCTTGCCATTTTAACACTCCACCCTGCTCTCTTGCCCACATGTCTGTCCTTGGCTTGCTGCATTGTTCCAGTGAAGCCCAATGCAAACTGGAGGAACAGCCCCATATCTTCCGACTAGGCACTTTACAGCCTTCCGGGCTGAATATTGAATTCAACAACTTTAGATCTTAAACTCCCCCTCCCCCCATCCCCACCCCGTTTCCTCCCCCTCCCTTTTGTTTTTTTTGGTTTCAGTAATTTATATAGATTTTTCTTTTCCCACCTATTTCCATTATTTTTAAATCTACAACTAATACCTTGTCAGTCTTTCCACCCCACCCCCACTAGAGCTGTACCTTGAGTGTCCTGCCATCCATTCTTAATTAGCACTTTTCTTAGATAATATCACCACCTTCAACACCTCTTTGATCCTTTTGTCTGTGACATCTTTTGATTATCTGCTCCTATCACTGCTTGCTTGTCCCTACAACCACCCCACCCTCAACTTCTCTCCCCCCGCCCCCCCACCTTAAACCAGCTTATATTTCACCCCTCTCCTAACTATACTTCACTTCTGTTGAAGGGTCGTGTGGACCCGAAACGTCGACTCTTTTCTTCTCCACCGATGCTGCCAGACCTGCTGAGTTTTTCCAGGTAATTCTGTTTTTGTTTTGGATTTCCAGCATCCGCAGTAGTTTTTTGTTTTTATCTCTGTCTTCTATTAGTTAGCCAATCCTCTATCCATGCTAATGTACTACCCCCAACACCATGGGCTCTTATCTTATTAAGTAACCTTATGTGCGGTATCTTATCGAGCGCCTTTTGGAATTCCAAATTTATTACATCTACTGGTTCCCTTTTATCTATCCTGCTTGTTGCCTCCTCAAAGAATTCTAATAAATTTGTCAGGCATGATTTCCCTTTCATAAAGCCATGATGACTCTGCTTGACTATATGATGTATTTCTAAATGCTCTGCTATTACATCATACTCTAACATTTTCAAATGACTGATGTTAAGCTAACTGGCCTACAATTACTTGTTTTTTTATCTGTCTCCTTTTTTGAATAAGGGTGTTACATTGGCAGTTTTCCAATCCTCTGGGATTTTTCCAGAATCTAACAATTCTTGGGAGGTTGCTACCAGTGCATCCACTATCTCTGTAGCTACATCCTTTAATATCCTAGGATCCAACCCATCAGGTCCAGGGGACTTATTGGCCTTTAGCCCCATTAGTTTCCTAGTACTTTTTCTCTAGTGATAGTTATTGTATTCATTTCCCACCATCCCCCCACCCCCCCACCTACTCCCGCTTTTGACCCTTGATTATTTAGTATTTTTGGAATGCTATTAGTGTCTTCTACTGTGAAGACTGATGCAAAGTTATTCAACTCCTCTGTCATTTCCTGGTTCCCCATTATTATTTCCCCAGCCTCATTCTCTAAGGGGCCTATGTTCACTTTGGCCTCTCTCTTCCTTCCTATATATTTAAAGAAGCTCTTACTGTCCATTTTTATATTACTTGCTAGTTTACTTTCAAAGTTTATTTTCTCTCCCTCTATTTTTTTTTTGGTCATCTTTTGTTGGTTTTTAAAACTTCCCCAATCCTTTGGCTCACCATTAATCTTTGCCACGTTGTATGTTTTCGTTGTATGTTTTTTTTTCAATTTGTTACTGTCCTTTACTTCCTTGGTTAAGATTGGTTGGTTTATCCCCTTCCCAGAATCCTTCTACCTCACTGGGATATATCTTTGTTGTGAGTCATGAACTATTTTCTTAAATGTCAGCCATTGTTCATCAACCGTCTTTTTTGCTGAACTCCTTTCCCAGTCCACTCCAGCCAGCTCTGCCCTCATTCCTTTGTAATTACCCTTATTAAAGTTTAGCACAGTTGTTTCCGAACCAAGTTTCTCACTCTCAAACTGAATGCTAAATTCTGCCACTGTTTCCTAGGGGATCTTTTACTCTGAGATCATTTATTAAACCTGCCTCATCACACTTTACCAGATCCAAAATAGCCTGATCCCTCATTGGATCCACAACATATTGTTCTAGGAAACTGTCTCGAATACAGTCTATGAATTCTTATCTTTGCCAATGGAAATTTCCCCAATCTATAAGATTAAAGACACCCATGATTAATGTACTACCTTTTTTATATACCCTCATTATCTCCTGATTTATTCTCTGTCCTACAGTATTGCTACTGTTAGGGGCCCAAAGACTACTTCCACCACTGTCTTCTTCCCCTTGTTATTTCTTACCTCCACCCATATGGACTCCACATCTTCCGATCCAAGATCATTTGTTGCTATCGTATTTATTCCATCTTGTACTAACAAAGCTACCCCACCACCCTTTCCTTCAGCCTGTCCTTTTGAAAAGTCACATATCCCTGATTATTTAGCTCCCAACTTTGATCTCCTTGTGACCATGTCTCCATAATGGCTATAAGATCATACCCATTAACCTCTATTTGTGCCCTTATTTCATTTATTTTGTTCCGAATACTATGAAGCATTTAAGTAAAGAGCCATTAATTTTGCCTTTTTACCATTTTTTCCCCCTTTGACCCTATTTACTGCTTTTTTTAATGTTTGTACACTGTTCCTTCCTGTCACACTCTGGGTATTATTACCTAAATAGCTGCCCTACAATGCTGCCATATCCTTTTGCTTTGTAAGCCTACCTATCCCCTCTCCAGAACCCTCCCCACCTCTAATTAGTTTAAAGCCCTCCCTACAGCCCTAGTTATTCAATTCACCAGGACACTGGTCCCAGCACGGTTCAAATGAAGCCCATCCCACCAGAACAGCTCCTTCCATCCCAATCCTGGTGCCAGTGCCCCATGAACTGAAACCCATTCCTCCCACACCAATCTTTGAACCATGCATTTAACTCCTTGGATTTATTTACCCTATGCCAGTTTGCCTGTGGCTCAGGTAGACACAACGGGCCAAATGGCCTCATTATGTGTTATAACTATTCCAAGATGTTTTTATATTTTAGCCACAGAACATGAATAGGTCAAAATGGAAAAGAAAATTAGCTACGTCATCTATTCGCACAATTGCTCAATCAGCAGAATTAGTAATAGGCAAGTTACGCAACAGGCTACATCAAGGCAAGGTAAATTTGACTTAATACTGACATTAAATATAGAATGACTTCCCCCTCCCATGGAAAATTTCCCTAACAAGTTTAGGTAATGGCACAAGACAAACTTTCAGAGAAAATATCACTCTTCAGCTTCATCCTGCAGCCTTGCATTCCAACGAGAAAGAAAAATTCCAAGGGGAGGACTTACCATCCATGCTTAACTAGAAAAGTTAGAGTTAGTATCAAACTTAAAGAAAAAGCATACAATTGCACAAGGATGGGTGGCAGGTCAGAAGGCTGGACAGAATATAATAGACAGCAAAGAATGACTAAAAGATTAATGAGGGAAAAATTAGAGTATGATAGAAAGCTAGCTAATTTCTATACATATTTTTAAAATAGTTAAAAGTGAACATTGGTCCAATAGAAAGCGAATCTGGGGAATTAATAATGGAAAATAAGGAGATGGCAGATGAACTGAACAGGTATTTTGCATCCGTTTTCACTATAGAGGAATCAAGTAACATCCCAGAAATAGCTGTAAATCAGGAAATGGAAGGGAGGAAGGAAAATTATAATCACCAGAGAAGTCATACTGAGAAAATTGTTGGAGCTGTGGGTGACAAGTCCCCAGGTCCTGATGTACTTCATCCTAGGGTCTTAAAAGGAGTGGCTAGTGAGATATTTTATGCGTTGGTTTTATTTTTCCAAAATTCCCTGAATTCAGGGAAGGTTCCATTAGGTTGGAAAATAGCAAATGTACCTCCTTTATTCAAAAAAAGGGAGGGAGATAGAAAGCAGGAAACCACAGGCCAGTTAGCTTAACATCTGTCATAGGGAAAATGTTAGAAGCTTTCACTAAAGACGTTCTAACAGGGCACTTAAATAAATTAAAGGTGATCAGACAAAGTCAACATGGTTTTGAGAGAGGTAAATCATGTTTAACCAATTTACTGGAGTTCTTTGAAGTAGTAAAATGTGCTGTGGATAAAGGCATACCAATGGATGTGCTGTACTTAGATTTCCAGAAGGCACGTGATAAAGTGCCACATCAAAGGTTATTGCAGAAAATAAAAGCTCATGGTGTAGGGGGTAACACATTGGCATGGATAGAAGATTGGCTCACTAACAGGGTCGTTTTCTGGTGTAAGATGTAGAGTGGTGTGCCACAGGATCAGTGCTGGGGTCTCAACTTTTTACAATTTATATCAATGACTCGGGTGAAGAGCCGAAGGTCTGGTTACTAAATTTGCCTATAACACTAAGGTAGGTAGTAAAATAATTTATGAACAGGACACAAGGAAGATACAAAGGGATATAGATAGGTTAAGTGAATGGGCAAAGATCTGGCAAATAGAGTATAATGTGGGAAAATGTGAAATTATCCATTTTGGCAGGAAGACTAAAAAAAGCATATTATTTAAATGGTGAGAGATTTCAGAGCTCTGAGATGCAGAGGGATCTGGATGTCCGACTGCATGAATTGCAAAAGGTTAGTATGCAGGTACAGCAAGTAATTAGGAAAGCTAATAGAATGTTATTGTTTATTGAGACAGGAATTGAAAATAAAAGTACAGAAGTGATGCTTCAGTTATACAGGACACTGGTGAGGGAACATCTGGAGTACTCCTTATTAAAGGAAGGATGTAAATGCGCTGGGAGCTGTTCAGAAAAAGGTTTACTAGACCAACACCTGGAATGGACAGGTTGTCTTATGAGGAAAGGTTGGTCAGGCTAGGCTTTTCTCTGCTGGAGTTTAGAAGAGTAAGAGGTGCCTTGATTGAAACATAGAGTCATAGAGGTCTACAGCACAGAAAAAGGCCCTTCGGCCCATCGAATCTGCACCGGTCAAACAAGTACTTAACTATTCTAATCCCATTTTCCAGCACAATGCCCATAGCTTTGTATGCCATGGCATCGCAAATGCGCATCCAAATACTTCTTAAATGTTATGAGGGTTTCTGCCTCTACCACCCCTTCAGACAGAGAGTTCCAGATTCCCACCACCCTCTGGGTGAAAAAATTCTTCCTCACATCCCCTCTAAACCTCCTGCCCCTTACCTTAAATCTATGCCCCCTGGTTATTGATCGCTCCACCAAGGGGAAAAGTTCCTTCCAGTCTACCCTAACTATGCCCCTCATAAATTTTGTACACCTCAATTGTGTCCCCCCTCAATCTCCTCTGCTCCAGGGAAAATAACCCCAGTCTATCCAATCTCTCCTCATAACTAAAACTCTCTAGCTCAGGCAACACCCTGGTAAATCTCCCCTGCACTCTCTCTAGTGCAATCACATCCTTCCTATAATGCAGGTTCCAAAACTACACACAATACTCTAGCTGTGGCCTAACCAGCGTTTTATACAGTTCCAGCATATCCTCCCTGCCCTTATATTCTATGCCTTGGCTAACAAAGGCAAGTATCTCATATGCCTTCTTAACCACCTTATCTGCCTGTCCCACTACCTTAAGGGACCAGTGTGCATGCACACCAAGGTCCCTCTGATCCTTGGTACTTCCCAGGGTCCTACCACTCATCGTGTATTCCCGTGCTTTGTTTGTCCTGCCCAAGTGCATCACCTCACACTTATCCAGGTTAAATTCCATTTGCCACTGATCAGCCCATCTAACCAGCCCGCCTATATCCTCCTGTAATCCAAGGCTATCCTCCTCACTATTTACCACCCCACCAATTTTCCTGTCATCCGTGAACAAACTGATCAACCCTCCTACATTCAAGTCTAAATCGTTTATATATACCACAAACAGCAAGGGACCCAACACTGATCCCTGTGGAACCCCACTGGACACAGGCACCCAGTCACAAAAACACCCCTCGACCATCACCCTCTGCTTCCTGCCACTCAGCCAATTCTGGATCCAATTTGCCAAGTTGCCTCATGGGCTCTTACCTTCGTTATCAGTCTCCCATGCGGGACCTTATCAAAAGCCTTACTGAAGTCCAAGTAGACTACGTCAAATGCGTGCCCTCATCTACACACCCGATCACCTCCTTGAAAAATTCAATCAAATTAGTCAGACATGACCTCCCCTTAACAAAACCATGCTGACTTTCCTTGATTAATCCATGCCTCTCCAAGTGTAGATTAATTCTGTCCCTCAGAATTGCTTCCAATAGTTTCCCCACCACTGAGATTAGACTAACAGGCCTGTAGTTCCCTGGTTTATCAATTCCTCCCTTCTTGAATAACGGTACCACATTGGCTGTCCTCCAGTTCTCTGGCACCTCTCCTGTGGCCAGAGAGGTATTGAAAATTATTGCCAGCACCCCTGCTATCTCCTCCCTTGCCTCACTCAACATCCTGGGATACATTTCATCCAGGCCTGGAGATTTATCTACTTAAACATGTAAGATCCTGAGGGGTCTGACAGGGTGGATGTGGAAAGGATATTGCCTCTAATGGCAGAATCTAGAACTAAGGGTCACTGTTTTAAAAAAAAGAGTTCGCCATTTAAGACAGATGAGGAGAAATTTTTTCTCTGAGGGTCATGAGTCTTTGGAACTCTCTTCCTCAAAAGGCGGTGGAAGCAGAGTTTTTGAATAATTTTAAGGCAGAGGTAGATGGATTCTTGATAAACAAGAGGGTGAAGGGTTATCGGGGTAGGTGGGAATTTGGAGTTGAGGTTACAACCAGATCAGCCATTATCTTATTGAATGGCTGAGCAGGCTCGAGGGGCAAGTGGCCTACTCCTGCTCCTAATTTGTATGTGGAATTGGAACATTAACATTTTTTAATTTCACTTTTCAAAAAACAAGTACAACTGCACTAAGGACGCATTTTAAGCTTCAGTCCGACAGCTCAAACATGGACAAAAGAGCTGAACTCCCGAGGTGAGGGTGACAGTGACTGCCCTTGACATCATGGCCACATTTGACCGAGTGTGGCATCAAGGAGCCCGAGCAAAACCGGAATCAATGGGAATCGGGGGAAAACTCTCCACTGGTTGGCTGGAGTCATACCTAGCACAAAGGAAGATGATTGTGGTTGTTGGAGGTCAGTCATCTCAGTTCCAGAGCAATACTGCAGGAGTTCCTCAAGGTAGTGATATCACCCAACCATCTTCAGCTGCTTCATCAATGACCTTCCTTCCATCATACGATCATATGTCTGTATGTTCGCTGACTATTGCACAATGTTCAGCACCATTCACGACTCCTCAGATACTGAAGCTGTCCATGTCCAAATGCAGCAAGACCTGGACAATATCCAGGCGAGAATCTAACCATTGCCCCTTGACATTCAATGGCATCGCCATACTGAATCCCCCACTATCAACATCCTGGGGATTACCATTGACCAGAAACTGAACTGGACTAGCCAGGACTGTGGCTACAACCGCAGGTCAGAGGCTAGGAATCCTGCGACGAGTAACTCACCTCCTGACTCCCCAAAGCCTGTCCACTATCTACAAGGCAGAAGTCAGGAGTGTGATGGAATACTCTCCACTTGCCTGGATGAGTGCAGCTCACACAACACTCAAGATGATTGATACCATCCAGGACAAAGCAGCCCGCTTGATTGGCACCACATCCACAAACATCCACTCCCTCCACCACTGACGCACAGTAGCAGCAGTGTGTACCATCTACAAGATGCATTGCAGTAATTCACCAAGGCTCCTGAGGCAGCACCTTCTGAACCCACGACCACTACTTCTAGAAGGACAAGGGCAGCAGACAAATGGGAACACCACCATCTGGAAGTTCCCTTCCAAGCCACTCACCATCCTGACTTGGAAATACATCACCGTTCGTTCACTGTCGCAGGGTCAAAATCCTGGAACTCCCTTCCTAACAGCACTATGGGTGTACTGACACCACATGGACTGCAGCGGTTCAATAAGGCAGCTCAGCACCACCTTCTCAAGGGCAACTAGGGGTGAGCAATAAATGCTGGCCCATCCAGCGAAGCCCACATCCCGTGAATGAATAAAAAAAGTATAAATTCAGATTCAGTGCATGGTTTTTAGCAGTAGAGCAAAAGACTTTGATCCAAAAGTGTACTGTATTGTCTTTCCTCTTGTCCATCCTTCAAAGCGAAGATTGCCATGTTCATCATGTGAGGTCTTTGGTTGATTTCCAGTGGATACCATAGAGCCACAGAAAAGTTACAATGCAGAAAGAGGCCATTCAGCCCATAGTGTCTGCGCCAGCCAAAAAGATAAATAAAGAAACTAGCTGCTCATTTTAATCCCACTTTTCAGCATCTCTTCCGTGCACTTCACATGCAGATCCAGGAACCTTTTAAATGAGTTGAGTGCTTCAGCCTCAAACACCAACTGAGGCAGTGAATTCCAGACGTTTTTCCTCATGCCCCCTCTAATCCTTCTACCAATCACCTTGAATCTATGCCCCCAGTAACTGATTGGTTACTTGAGTACATTGGTGACTGTTAAGGCCAATCTGTGCCCAGAAGGTTCTGATACAAATAGGACAGGATACTGCAGACGACTTTGCAGAAGTTGCTGGCGTGGGTTTTCGTCTCCCCTTGCATTTTCTTTCTGCCTCTGATGTGCGCTTGCTTTCAAAAGAAGGCTGCATCAATTTTTTTTTGGTTGTGCCAGGTGCAGCAATCCTGTGAAAGCTTGTCCCAGGACTAGAAATCAATATCAAAACTAGTAAGTGAAGCCTTCAGAGTATCCTTGTAGCAATTCCTTTGACCATCATGAGAGTGCACCCCAGACTCCAGCTCTCCGTAGAAGATTCCCTTTGCTGAGTGTCAGGCATTCTGGCTATGTGACCAGCCCAACTCAGTTGTGACTGTCTCAATGGGGTATTGTAAATACATCCTAAAATACTGACTCTTCGTTCATCTAAAAGTCATTCGCTAAAACTTGGCAGACTACGTACATAAGGTAAATTTATGCTTCAATCTTGTCAAGTCACACATGTTAAGTTTATATAGCAAGACACTTTAAAAAGTGAAATCTATGTCTGCAGAAGATGCTTATCGTTTTTATGTTGTGGAGTGGATGTTAAATTCTGCATCGTGAAGCGATGTACAAAAGAAATCGCCACATTCATCATTCCTCCCCGCCACCTGAAGTAATAAAGCTATTCACTTTTAAACAACCCAGAGCGTTTGGTTTAAAAGATTATGACTTAAAGGAAAAAAATGCTAATCTAAAAGTCTCTTGAGTTTGTTTCTTTACAAACTTATAGACACTGAGAATTTATATTCTAAGAAAACCGTATCACAAGATGTCCTCTCGTTTTACAACATTTCGCACCGTGCGATTTCATTTTCGAAACAAGAATGAAACTCGCGATTTACACTCTCCCCCCTGGTTTACATGAAATAATATCCAAGGATCCCAGGACTCCCTTTGCTTTGAATCGGACTCAGTTTTAACTTTGGCCCTGGTCAGTCCGGCTCTCCACTCCAAGCGCATTTCCTCCTCCTGGGCCCTCACTTCCTCCTTTACATCCACCCCATCCTTGGGCCACGGGAAAACTCGGCCTTTGCGTTTTTACATGCTGCCTTCTTGTATGTTTACCTGCAGAGATCGTCCAGCACCCCAGTTGGAATCTCCACTTTCTTCCCCTCCATAGCACACACATACCGCGGCTCCTACTCCCAGACCCCGTCACCTCTTCCGGGAACGCGAACACCGCCGCCTGCTCCATTCGACCGGCCTTTGTGACGTCGGCGCTGATTGACAGCCGCTCCGCAGAACTGAGGGAGCCGGAGACCGAGAGGAATAATTTGTCAAAATATTTAATAACCTGAATTTTATGACCCGCATGTTTTACGTCTCTCCCGTTTTTTTTTTCCCCCCCCCACTGAAGTAACCCTCCAAGAATCCTGCGTTCCTCCAACTCTGGGTTCCCGTGCGTGTCCCTCTCCCACCATTGGCGGCTGTGCTGTCAGCCATCCGTGCCCCAAACTCAGACATTCACTCCCCTCATTTCTCTGCCCCTCCACCTCTCCCCCTTTAAGACACTCCTGAGAAGATAAAAACAATTTCGGATGCTGGAAATCTGAAATAAAAACAGAAAGTGCTGGAAATACTCAGCAAATCTGACAGCATCTGTGGAGAGAGAGTACAACTTTATACTCCACTTGGTATGACCCTTGGTCAGAACTGAAGGATGGTAGAAATGTGATGGGTTTCACGATGTACAAAGGGGGAGGGGATAGAGGGAAGGGGAGATTAAAGAACAAGGATGTCATGGAACAAAAGGCAAAGGGAGTGCTAATGGCCATGGCTGGCGCAACCACTAAGCGAACTAGATGGTTGCCTAGGCCAGCAACATTTGGGAGGAGGGGAGGCAGCAAAAACTGCCAGCTTTTTAAATAAAATCAAAACTGAAAGCCAGCTGGAACCCATGAAGCTCAGCATCAATCTGCAGTGGTCAAAGAAAGCACTCCAGGCAATTTTAAAATTATATTTTAAGCATTTCAGTCCCATAATTAATCATCAGCATCCAAGCAGAAAGACACTCCAGCTCCCATCATCATGAGGCATTGCTACACGCTGACAGCATAACACAGCGCGGTTCTGTTGAAGGGTCATGAGGACTCGAAACGTCAACTGTACTCTTCTCCGCCGATGCTGCCAGACCTGCTGAGTTTTTCCAGGTATTTCTGTTTTTGTTTCCAATCAAATTCAAACCTTCTTAAACTGAAAAAAAAAGCCAGGGGGACTCCAATTGGCTGGGAGTTTGGCAGGTTGTGATGGGATTGGTGGGATTTGAATTTCATTGAGGGATTGAGTGTGAGCAGTATGTGTTAGTCCCACCACAATGGTTGTGAGTGGGGGTTTGGATCACTTCACTTCTGATCAGGTCAGTAATATGTTTTTAAGGTTTGCTGCAAATGCTCTCGCATTATTTCTATTTATGACTGTGACTGGAAATTAAACAGTGGAGCTTTATTCCACACCTGTGTGTAATGTTTTTGTCACAATGTCTGCTTTCTCTCACATTGATATTTATATAAATACAGCCCAATGTGTGGATATTCGGTATATGTGCAAAAACATAATTAAACGTTTCATGTGTATGCTTATATAACTTATTGTAAAAGGTTAAACATTAGGTCTGCCATGGTTCCACTATCATTCATAAACATTACCTGAGACACTGAATAAGGCCTGTAGGGGGTAGGGTACTAATAAAAGTGGTGTATTGTTGTTCAGTGCAAGCAGTTTGTTTCTGTGCGTAGTTTTCTGGTAACATTTGACTTTGTAATATTTATAATACTTGGTATCATTTCAATTTTATTTCAGCATCCTAAATAATTTGCAGGTTTTGCATGTTTTAAGTTAAAAGTTGAATTGCTTACAACCTTTATCTGCTCCTTGCTCTTGCCTGATAGAAAGCGAATCACCATGTTAATTTGCTCCCTAAGCCTGTGCCCAGATTCCTGGGACCTGCTTCCCCTTAGAACCCGCTCATGCCTTGCCTCCAGCTTTCTATGACGTCACGTCTGCCAACGTCTCCCAGAATATGTCCAGCCAGAGTTGACAACCTATCTGCAGGTCAGTTTACTATATGTCTCTTTCCTGTTGAGAAAACACACATGTAATCGAGGTTCTATCATTCCTTCCGAGAGTGTGGAGGCTGGAGTGGGGAAAGGGGCGCCAGGCTGAAGGTTTGGCTAGGGCAGCAAATACCTATGCGTCAGCCTTGGTAATGCTTGTAGTAAAGAAACAAAGCATTTGTCCAGGCTAATGGGAATGGCATAATAATAAAAAGCTCTGTCCGAAAGTAAAATCAAGAAAAACAAGAGTCACACTGGCATGTGGCAAAAAAAAGAATCAAAATGGGGGACAGAGTTCATGGTCTGAAATTGTTTAACTTAATTTTGAGTCCAGAAAGTGCCTAATTGAAAGATGAGGTGCTGTGCTCCATGTTTATGTTGAGCTTCACTGGAACACTGCCAAAGACATAAATGTGAGCATAAGAGCAAGAGACATTTCAGTCCTCAGCACAATCCAGGAAGATTGACACCCATAAAGAGGAGTTGAGCTTTCCCGTTTATAAAATACCAAAGTGGGATAGAGTAGGAATATAGGGAGAAAGGTTGTAGTGTTAATCCAAAAATACATGCAGGTTTGGAAAATAGGTAAAAACAAAAAACTGCGGATGTTGGAAATCCAAAACAAAAAAAGAATTACCTGGAAAAACTCAGCAGGTCTGGCAGCATCGCTGGAGAAGAAAAGAGTTGACGTTTCAAGTCCTCATGACCCTTCAACAGAACTGAGTAATATTAGGAGAGGAGTGAAATATAAGCTGGTTTAAGGTGGGGGGGGTGGGGGGAGAGAAGTTGGGGGCGGGGTGGTTGTAGGCACAAGCAAGCAGTGATAGGAGCAGATAATCAAAAGATGTCACAGACAAAGGAACAAAGAGAGAAATGGAAAGCAATGAAGGTGAACAAGGCAGAAGAGAGATACAGAAATCCTGTCGGAGAGCGGAGCAGTACTTCTTCAAGGTAGGCATTTCTTGAAGAGAAGTGGAAAATAGGGGTGATTTAGCAAGCAGCACAAAACCTCAATCTATTTGGTTAGAGTTAAGGAATAAACAGAGAACTGATATTCTATTGGGAGAGTATTATAATTTACCAAACAGTGGAAAGGAAGTGAAGAAAAGGCTATGTCGATAAATTTAAAAATAAGTAAGAGAATAGCAGGGCCATAACAATGGGTAACTTCAATGATCCCAAGAAGGGGTGGAATTTCTATAATGTATCATGGTTGCATTCTAAATTGGTGTGTCTTAGTATAGTGTTTCTAGTTCTGGATAACTAAATAGGGCAAGCAGATAATATAAGGGAAACAGTGAACATAATACCATTATATTTGATATAAAAATTGCAGTGGAGGAGGAAAGTCAAAAATAAAGTTACTTGACTGGAAAAAAGCCAACCTTAATGAGATAAAAAGGGAACTAGTCCAGAAAATCAGGAAAGAAATATTGGTAAATAATAGGGTATAAAAATGAAAAACATTCAAATGGGGATGATTAAGGTACAGTTAAGACATATTTCTAAGAGTAAGTATAGGTGGTGCAGCAAAAGCTGTAGTTCCTCGAATGAGTAGAAGTATTAAAATTAAAAAGGAGGCTAAAAATAGACAAGAAATGCAAGCTAAATGTGGAGAAACCAAAAAAATTAATGAGAACAGATAAGAGGTGTTATGAAGAAAGACAGAAGGAAATAAGAGGACAGAAATACATGCATATATATATATATATATATATATATATATATATAGATGGGGTACTGGGTAGCTTAGACAGCTAGCATCTGGATCAGATTAACGCCAACAGCACGGGGTTCGATCCTTGTTCCAGCGGAGGAAGACTTGGTGCCAGCATCCTTGCCTTAGCTGTTGTAAAAAAATCATAGCACTTTACTGTGGTTTGGTGAATAATCGCCAAGGAACTTCCTTCAGACAGAGAACTCAGAAGAAGATATATAGTGTCTTTCCCAACATCAGGACACCCCAAAGTCAACATTGAAACATAGGAAAAATGCCAGCCAATTTGCACATAGCAAGGTCCCAAAAACAATAATGTGATAATGCCAGATTAACTGTTTTTGTGATGTTGATTGAGGATAAATATTGACCAAGACTCTAGGAATAACTCCTCTGTTCTTCTTTGAAATACTCCTTAGCATTTTTTAAGTTTGCCTAAGAGGACAGATGTAGGCTCAGTTTAACTCATCTCATCCAAACAACAGCACCTCCAACGGCGCAGCCTCAATCAGCACTGCAGTGGTGTGTCAGCCTTGCTTTGGGTTTTCAAGTCCTGTAGTGAGACTTTTTATTTATTCATTCATGGGATGTGGGCGTCGCTGGCTAGACCAGCATTTATTGCCCATCCCTAATTGCCCTTGAGAAGGTGGCTGTGAGCTGCCTTCCTGATGTCAAAGGCAGACTCTCTCACCTCATTTCGGGAGTTCAGCTCTTTGTCCATGTTTGAATGTAATGAGCTCAGGAGCTGATGGCACTGGCAGAACCCAAACTGAGCTACCAACTGAGCCACGGTTGACTCTAATAGTGAAGGATATTAAAAATACATTTTAAATATTGAACTAAAGATGCAGGCAAAATAAATTAAGGGAATATTAAATTAATTCTGATGAAGGGTCATCATCAACTTAAACATTAAATCTGTTTCTCACCACAGATGTTGCTTGAGTAGATGTTCCTGTTGAGTATTTCCAGCATTTTCTGTTTTTGTATTAAATGAGTACATTGCCTTCATTTTTACAGAAATGTTATTGTGGATGTGTAAGGGGACAAGAGGAGGAATTAGAGAAATGACATACATAGAACTCTCCGCTGGTTGGGCTGACAAATGGCAAGTAACATTTGCACCACAGAAGTGGCAGGCAATGGCCATCTCCAACAAGGGAGAATCTAACTATCGTCCCTTGACATTCAATGGTATTACCATCGCTGAAATACCCCACTGTCTATATCCTGGGGGTTACCATTGACCAGAAACTGAACTGGACTAGCCATATAAATATTGTGGCTATGTGGCTACAACAGCAGGTCAGAGGCTAGGAATCCTGCACCAAGTAACTCACCTCCTGACTCCCCAAAGCCAGTCCACCAAGACAAGGAACAAATCAAGAGTGTGATAGAATACTCCCCACTTACCTGGATGAGTGCAGCTTCAACAACACTCAAGGAGCTTGACATCATCCAGGACAAAGCAGCCCACTTGATTGGCACCCCTTCCACAAACATTCACTCCCTCCATCACCGATGAACAGTGGTAGCAGAGTGTACTATCTACAAGTAGCACTG
The DNA here is from genome assembly GCF_964194155.1 of Cetorhinus maximus. Classification (NCBI taxonomy): domain Eukaryota; kingdom Metazoa; phylum Chordata; class Chondrichthyes; order Lamniformes; family Cetorhinidae; genus Cetorhinus; species Cetorhinus maximus. The sequence continues at coordinate 77,309,764 of NC_135880.1, read as the reverse complement.
CAGAAACTCACCAAGGCTCCTTGGGCAGCACCTTCCAAACCCACAACTGCTATCATCTAGAAGGACAAGGGCAGCAGATACATGGGACCACCACCAACTGGAAGTTCCCCTCCAAGTCACTCACCATCCTGACTTGGAAATATATCGCAGTTCCTTCACTGTTGTTGGGTCAAAATCCTGGAACTCCCTTCCTAACAACACTTTGGGTGTACCTACACCACATGGACTGCAGCGGTTCAAGAAGGCAGCTCATTACCACCTTCTCATGGGTAACTAGGGATGGGCAATAAATGCTGTCCTAGCCAGTGACGCCCACATCCCATAAATGAATAAAAGAAAACATAAATTGAACGTACAGGACAGCAACAGGTCACATGGCCCAACTGGAATTTGCTAGAATGAAAACAGAACATGCTGAAAACTCCCAGCAGGTCTGGTAGCATTTGTGGCGAAAGAAACAAAGTTAATGTTCCAGGCCTGATTTGGCGTTTATGCTCCACCACAATCTCACCCATCTTACTTCATCTCCCCCATCAACATATTCTTCTGTGCTGTTCTCCCTTTAATAGCTTCTATGCTATTTTCCTCAACCACTCAATGTGGCAGTGAGCTATACGTTTTCACCACTCTGAGGAAAAATGCTTTTCCTGAATTCCTTATGGGATTTTTTAGTAATTATCCTATCCTTGGCCGTCTCCATCAACACATTGGCCTCAGCAACATCAGCTGAAACACGTCACTTACCATAAGTAGACTGTTGACACCCAGCTCTACCTCACCGTCACTACTCTTGATCCCTCCACTGTTTCTAAATTGTCAGACCTCTGATCTGACATCCAGTGCTAGATGAGTAGAAAGTTCATCCAAATAAGTACTGCGAAGGGGAAAGCTATTGTCTTCAGTCCCAGCCATAAATCCTGCTCTCTATCCACCAACTCCATCACTCTCCTTGATAACTGTCAACTGAATCTGACTGTCCATACCTTGGTGTTGTATTGGACCCCAAGATGAACTTCCAACCACACACCCACACCTTCACTAAAGTTGCCTAAAAATCAACTGACTCCACCTTGAACTAAGATTAGCAGCTGCTGAAACCTCAGACGCACCTTTCTTACCTCTTGATTTGACTATTCCAACACACTCTTGGCTGGCGAGCCATTTTCCACCCTCCATAAACTTAAGCTCATCCAAGCCCTGTTGCCTGTATCCTAACTAGAACCAAGTCCCAATTGCTGAATCACATCTAACAGTAGATGTTTTGTTTTGGGATTTGCCCGGGCTGGTTGAATATGGTCTGTACTCTGCCTATTATGAACAATTGAAAGAACATGCTGTTTGAATCAGTCAGCCAATCATTGGGATGTACAGCCTATGTACCTGGCATTGCACAGGAACTGAAATTCATACACAACGTTGCTCAGCTGTGTGGTAGACCCAACACCCAACTAGAAGCAATATACATTCATATGCAGGGAACCCTTCTCTGCAAACAAAATTAATATTTTAAAGCCTTGCATCTTTTTTGAATTACCAGGGAGCTTGGGGAGCCTATAGTTCCCTATCACTTTCTCCATGGCAATGCCTCAGCCAATCAGAATTGACTTGGCAACCATTGGCAACCAATTGGCATCCTTTTCCCTAGTAGTATAATTTGTTGTGATCATTTAAAATTTGACATTCTTGCATTTGCAATGATGAGTGCAAGATAAAAAGCTTCAACAACATGTCTCCCTTCTCAGCAATATCACAGTATTACTTAGGTGGTAGGATGTTGTGTCTCCATCTTGTGCATTTGGCATTCATCACTCTTAGTGGTGATTTTGACATGGGCAATATTGTGTATGTTACTCCTGGTATTGTAGGAATCATGTTCGATGTCTTCAATGTTGTGTTGCTGGTGACTTGTTGATGTTGCACCATTTGTTAATGATGCTGTTGATTTTATCTCACTGATTAGTGATGTAGATGATATTGTTAATGATCTTTTCTGTTTTTCTGGCTCAGGTGTAGGTCAAACATGGATTATATACCTTCTCATTTGCTTATCAGTTTCAGTCTCAATGATATATGACCTCAGCTTTACCAACAACTTTTGCTGGGTTCTAGGTTTTCATGGTTGGATCCTGTAGATGTACAATGTTTCATCTTGTGATCGGGGTCTAGATGTAGTTTCTTTAGGGTTTGTCTGTTACCCTAAGAATGCTACCATTAACTGTTATTCGTAAAAACACTCTTGTTTATTTACAGATCTATGTACATCTCAGCACTATCCACAATGTTGTACCTCTGCTTCCCACCAGATTGCAGTTACTTAATTATGTGACATTGCATTGTAGTTACATCAGTATCAGGCGCTCCTGAGGTTAACCCTTTACTTGATATATAGTTTGTCCTTTCAACAGCTCAGGCAGGAATATAGCATGCTTGTTCAAGCGTTGACCTCCTTCTAGCTGTGCATCAGGGAGTTGTGATCTTACTTCATTTTGGTCACTTAGAGGATGTATCTTGTTGGCAGAATTGTCTTACGCTTTCTTCCACTTGACAGCTCTGCAGGTGATTTCATGTCAGCCTTGATGGGTGTAGATTGGAGTGACAATAAGGCAAGGTTTTCGTCTTGCTTTGTCTCTCGGCATTTCTTGAAGGTTCCCTTGACTGTCTGAACATGTCCTTCCATAAACTCATCTCCCCTTCGGTAATGTGGTGATGAGATGATGATGTTGAACCCATACTCTTCAGTGAATTCTATAAATTCACTGGAGGTGAATTGGGTTCCATTGTCACATATTATTCTTTCAGGAATCCCTTGCTCAGTGATCAGAACTTGTAATGCTGAGATGATTGCTGTAGCTCCTAAATCTTTCACCTTTCGGATAAAAGGGAACATTGAGTAGGAGTCTACAACTATGAGATACCATTCTTTATTTTTGTGTATAAATCGGCTCCCATAGTATGATATGGTCTGGGTGGTACTTAAGTAGTTATTGTCTCCTCATTCTGCTGTGTATTTCTGTACTTCTGGCAAACATTGCATGCAGACACCATTTTTTCAATACCTTTGTAGTACACAGCTGATCTGGCTCTGAGTTTACGCTTAATGGCCTTCACATATTTTCTGAAGAAGTTCCTTATGCATTGTTTTGGGTGTGATTATTCTATTTTTTATTCATTCACGGGATGTGGGCTTCGCTGGCTGGGCCAGCATTTATTGCCCACCCCTAGTTGCCCTTGAGAAGGTGGTGGTCAGCTGCCTTCTTGAACCGCTGCAGTAGTGTAGGTACATCGACAGTGCTGTTAGAAAGGGAGTTCCAGGATTTTGACCCAGCGAAAGTGAAGGTACCATGATATACTTCCAAGTCGGGATGATGAGTGACTTGGATGGGAGCTTCCAGGTGGTGGTGTTCCCATCTATATGCTGCCCTTGTCCTTCTAGACGGTAGTGGTCGTGGGTTTGGAAGGTGCTGCCTAAGGAGCCTTGGTGAATTTCTGAAGTGCATCTTGTAGATGGTACACACTGCTGCTACAGTGTGTCAGTGGTGGAGGGAGTGAATGTTTGTGGATAGGGTGCCAATCATTGGTTGCTTTTTCCTGGATCGTGTCAAGCTTCTTGAGTGTTGTGTGAGCTGCACTCATCCAGGCAAGTGGGGAGTATTCCATCACAATCCTGACTTGTGCCTTGTAGATAGTGGACAGGCTTTGGGGAGTCAGGAGGTGAGTTACTCGTCGCAAGATTCCTAGCCTCTGACCTGCTGTTGTAGCCACAGTATTTATATGGCTAGTCCAGTTCAGTTTCTGGTCAATGGTAACCCCCAGGATGTTGATGGTGGGGAATTTAGTGATGGTCATGCCATTGAACGTTAAGGGCAATGGTTAGATTCTCTCTCTTGGAAATGGCCATTGCCTGGCACTCGTGTGGTGTGAATGTAACTTGCCGCTTGTCAGCCCAAGCCTGGATATTGTCCAGGTCTTGCTGCATTTGGACATGGACTGCTTCTGTATCTGAGGAGTCGTGAATGATGCTGAACATTGTGCAATCATCAGTGAACATCCCCACTTCTGACCTTATCATGGAAGGAAGGTCATTGTTGAAGCAGCTGAAGATGGTTGGCCCAAGGACACTACCCTGAGGAACTCGTCCAGTGATGTCCTGGAGCTGAGATGATTGACCTTCAACAACCACAGCCATCTTCCTTTGTGCTCAGTGTGACTCCAACCAGTGGAGAATTTTCCCCCTGATTCCCATTGACGCCAGTTTTGCTAGGGCTCCTTGATGTCACACTCGGTCAAATGCTGCCTTGATGTCATCTCACCTCACCTCAGGAGTTCAGCTCTTTTTTCAATGTTTGGACCAAGGCTGTAATGAGGTCAGGAGCTAGGTGGCCCTGGTGGAACCCAAACTGGGCATCAGTGAGCAGGTCATTGCTAAGCAAGTGCCACTTGATAGTACTGTTGATGACCCCTTTCATTACTTTACTGATGATCGAGAGTAGACTGCTGGGGCACTAATTGGCTGGGTTAGATTTTTGTGTACCTGGGCAGGTTTGCACGTAGCCGGGTTGAAGCCAATGTTGTAGCTGTATTGAAACAGCTTTGCTAGGGGCGTGGCAAGTTCTGGAGTACAAGTTTTTAATACTACTGCCAGAATATTGTCAGGGCTCATACCCTTTGCAGTATCCAGTGCTTTCAACCGTTTCTTGATATAACATACAGTGAATCGACATGCCTGAAGACTGACTTGGTGATGCTGGGGGCCTCCGGAGAAGGCCGAGATGGATCATCCACTCAGCAATTCTAGCTGAAGATTGTAGCAAATGCTTCAGCCTTGTCTTTTGCACTGATGTGCTCAGCTCCCCGATCATTGAGGATGGGATATTTTTGGAGCCTCCTCCTCTAGTGAGTTGTTTAATTGCCCACCACCATTCACAACTGGATGTGGCAGGACTGCAGAGCTTAGATCTAGACGTTGCGGCACATCCAGGAGGGGGAGAGTTACCTGGACACTTTGTATCAGGAGGCGGTCACACCCGGTAGATTAAGTACCTCAAGTCCGGTCAGTGGTCAGAGTCAGCAGGGTGTGACTGCAAGTGAGGCAGGTAGAGGGATCCTGTGTTCAGGAACAGAGGAGCCTCAGCTCTTGACCTTGTCCAACAGGTACGAGGTACTTGCTCCCTGTGTGGATGAGGAACAAGGCTGTAGGGAGGATGAGCCAGCTGACCATGGTACCGTGGCACAGGAGGCCATTCAAGAGGAGGGAGCAAAAAGAGAAGTGGTAGTTGTAGGGGATTCTATAATTAGGGGAATTGATAGCTTCCTTTGTAAACAGGATCGAGAGTCCCGCATGGTATGTTGCCTGCCCGGTGCCAGGGTGAGGGACATCTCTGACCGGCTTGAAAGGATATTGGAGAGGGAAGGGGAGGATCCAGTTGTTGCGGTCCACGTCGGGACAAATAACATAGGTAACACTAGGAAAGAGGACCTGTTTGAGGATTATCAGGAACTAGGAACTAAATTGAAGAACAGGTCCTCAAGGGTTATAATCTCCGGATTACTAACCGAGCCACGTGCAAATTAGCATAGGGACGCGAGATTAAGGGAAGTAAACACGTGGCTAAAGGAGTGGTGCGGGAAAGAGGGGTTCCATTTCCTGGGGCACTGGCATCAGTATTGGAACAGGAGGGATCTGTACTGTTGGGACGGTCTCCACCTGAACCGATCTGGGACCGATGTTCTAGCGAAAAGGGTAAATAGGGTGGTCAACAGGACTTTAAACTAGAAAGTGGGGGAGGAGGGAAGGGTAAAACTCCAAGAAGTATGACTAATGGGAAACAAAGCAACAGGTTAGTGTATGGGGGGGTGGATTCATGGAAAATTATGAAAAAACTGAAAAGGAAGGAGAGCCCAGGAGAGGCTATTAAAGTCTCCAGAACACAAAATAGGACAGAGTGTTTGGAAAGGGCTAGGAATCTAACTTCAAGCACATCAGATAAAGGGATGACAATGAGAAAGGGGACGGGAAACACAGGACTGAAGGTGTTGTATCTGAATGTACGCAGTAAAAGAAATAAGGTAAATGAGCTTGTGGCGCAGATTGAAATTGGCAGGTATGATGTGGTGGGCATTATGGAGACATGGCTGCAAGGGGATCAGGACTGGGAGCTAAATATCCAAGGATATACATCATATCGAAAAGATAGGCAGGTTGGCAGAGGGGGTGGGGTTGCTTTGTTAGTAAGAAATGAAATTAAATCGATAGCAAGAAATGATGTAGGGTCAGATGATGTAGAATATGTGTGGGTAGAGTTGAGGAACCGCAAAGGTAAAAAAACCATAATGGGAGTTATGTACAGGCCTCCGAACAGTAGTCAGGATGTGGGGCACCAGATACACCAGGAGATAGAAAAGGCGTGTAAGAAAGGCAAGGTTATAGTGATCATGGGGGATTTCAATATGCAGGTAGACTGGGAAAATCAGGTTGGTAGTGGATCCCAAGAAAAGGAATTTGTGGAATGTCTACGAGATGGCTTTTTGGAGTAGCTTGTGGTGGAGCCCACAAGGGAACAGGCAATTCTAGATTTAGTGATGTGTAATGAGGCAGATTTGATAAGGGAGCTTAAGGTGAAGGAACCCTTAGGAGGATGTGATCATAATATGATAGAATTTACCCTGCAATTTGAGAGGAAAAAGCTGGAATCAGATGTAACGGTATTACAGTTGAATAAAGGCAGCTACAGAGGCATGAGGGAGGAGCTGGCCAGAATTGACTGGGAGATGAGCCTAGCAGGAAAGACAGTGGAACAGAAATGGCAAGAGTTTCCGGGAGTAATTTGGGAGACACAGCAAAAATTCATCCCTAGGAAGAAGAAGCATACTAAAGGGAGGATGAGGCAACCATGGCTGACAAGGGAAGTCAGGGACAGCATAAAAGCTAAAGAGAAAGCATACAATGCGGCGAAGAGCAGTGGGAAACCAGGGGATTGGGAAACCTACAAAGACCAACAGAGGACAACTAAAAAAGAAATAAGGTGGGAGAAGATTAAATATGAGGGTAAACTAGCCAGTAATATAAAAGAAGATTGCAAGAGTTTCTTTAGATATATAAAGGGTAAGAGAGAGGCAAAAGTGGACATTGGGCCACTGGAAAATGACGCTGGAGAAGTAGTAGTGGGGAACAAAGAAATGGCGGAGGAACTGAATAGGTACTTTGCATCAGTCTTCACAGTGGAAGACACGAGTGACATCCCCAAAGTTCAAGAGAGTCGGGGGGCAGAGGTGAGTGTGGTGGCCGTTACCAAGAAGAAGGTGCTAGGAAAACTGAAAGGTCTGAAGGTGGATAAATCACCTGAACTAAATGGATTACACCCCAGAATTCTGAAGGAGATAGCTGAAGAGATAGTGGAGGCATTAGTGGTGATCTTTCAGGAATCACTGGAGTCAGTGAGGGTCCGAGAGGACTGGAAAATTGCTAATGTAACCCCCCTGTTTAAGAAGGGAGTGAGGCAAAAGACGGGAAATTACAGGCCGATTAGCCTGACCTTGGTCGTTGGTAAAATTTTAGAGTCCATTATTAAGGATGAGATTTCAGAATACTTGGAAGTGCATGGTAAAATCGGGCAAAGTCAGCATGGTTTCATCAAGGGGAGGTCATGCCTGACAAATCTGTTAGAATTCTTTGAGCAAGTAACGAGTAGGTTAGACAAAGGAGAGCCAATGGATGTTATCTACTTGGACTTCCAGAAGGCCTTTGACAAGGTGCCGCACAGGAGGCTGCTCAGTAAGATAAGAGCCCATGGTGTTAGAGGCAAGGTACTAGCATGGATAGAAGATTGGCTGTCTGGCAGGAGGCAGAGAGTGGGGATAAGGGGGTCCTTCTCAGGATGGTGGCCGGTGACTAGTGGAGTTCCGCAAGGGTCAGTGTTGGGACCACAACTTTTCACTTTATACATTAATGATCTAGATGAAGGAACTGAGGGCATTCTGGCTAAGTTTGCAGATGATACAAAGATAGGTGGAGGGACAGGTAGTATTGAGGAGGTGGGAAGGCTGCAGAAGGATTTGGACAGGTTAGGAGAATGGGCAAAGAAGTGGCAGATGGAATACAACGTGGGAAAGTGTGAGGTCATGCACTTTGGTAGGAAGAATAGAGGCATGGACTATTTTCTAAATGGGGTGAGAATTCAGAAATCTGGAGTGCAAAGGGACTTGGGAGTCCTAGTCCAGGATTCTCTTAAGGTTAACTTGCAGGTTGAGTCGGTAGTTAGGAAGGCAAATGCAATGTTGGCATTTATTTCGAGAGGACTAGAATATAAAAGCAGGGATGTGCTGCTGAGGCTTTATAAGGCTCTGGTCAGACCACATTTAGAATATTGTGAGCAATTTTGGGCCCCATATCTCAGGAAGGATGTGCTGACCCTCGAGAGGGTCCAGAGGAGGTTCACGAGAATGATCCCAGGAATGAAAGGTTTAACATATGAGGAAAGTTTGAGGACTCTGGGTCTATACTCGATGGAGTTTAGAAGGATGAGGGGGGATTTGATTGAAACTTACAGAATACTGAAAGGCCTGGATAGAGTGGACGTGGGGAAGATGTTTCCATTAGTAGGAGAGACTAGGACCCGAGGGCACAGCCTCAGAGTAAAGGGAAGACCTTTTAGAACAGAGATGAGGAGAAATTTCTTTAGCCAGAGAGTGGTGAATCAATGGAATTCATTGCCACAGAAGGCTGTGGAGGCCAGGTCATTGAGTGCATTTAAGACGGAGATAGATGGGTTCTTGATTGGTAAGGGGATCAAAGGTTACGGGGAGAAGGCGGGAGAATGGGGCTGAGAAACTTATCAGCCATGATTGAATGGCGGAGCAGACTCGATGGGCCGATTGGCCTAATTTCTGCTCCTAAGTCTTATGGTCTAATCCGTTGGTTGTGGGATTGCTTAGCTCTGCTTATGCTGTTTGGCACGCAAGTAATCCTGTGTTGCAGCTTCACCAGGTTAGCACCTCAGTTTTAGGTGTGCCTGGTGCTGCTCCTGGCATGCCCTCCTGCACTCTTCATCGAACCAAGGTTGATCCCCTGGCTTGACGGTAATGGTAGAGTGGGGGATATGCTGAGCCATGAGGTTACAGATTGTGTTAGAGTACAATTCTGCTGCTGCTGATGGCCCACAGCGCCTCATGGATGCCCTGTCTTGAGCTGCTAGATTTGTTCGTAATCTATCCCATTTAGCACAGCAGTAGTGCCACACAACACGATGGAGGGTATCCTCAATGTGAAGGGGGGACATCGTATCCACAACGACTATGTGTTGGTCACTCCTACCGACACTGTCATGGACAGATGCTTCTGCAGCAGGCAGGTTGGTGAGGATGAGGCCCTCACCAGAAGTACGTTATTCCCTGAAGAAGAGTCATACTGATTCGAAACGTTAACTGTCTTTCTCTCCACAGGTGCTGTCAGACCTGCTGAGTTTTTCCAGTATGTTTTGTTTTTTTTTTCAGATTTCCAGCATCCGTAGTATTTTGCCTTTATGTTATTCCCTTTGTTGGTTCCCTCACCACCTGCTGCAGACCCAATCTAGCAGCTATGTCCTTTAGGTCTCGGCCAGCAGTGGTGTTACCAAGCCACTCTTGGTGATGGACATTGAAGTCCCACACCCAGAGTACATTATGCGCCCTTGCCACCCTCGATGCTTCCTCCAAGTGATTCATCAGCTGAGGGTGGGCGATATGTGGTAATCAGCAGGAGGTTTCCTTGCTCATGTTTGAACTGATGCCACAAGACTTCCGGAGTCGATGTTGTGGACTCCCAGGGCAACGCCAACCCGACTGTATACCACTGTGCCACAACCTCTGCTCACCCAGGGTTGGTGATGGTAAGATATGATTCCGTGAGGGTGACTATGGTAGGCTGTTGCTTGACTAGTCTGAGAGACAGTCTGGGCAATCCCCCAGATGTTAGTAAGGAGGATTTTGCATGGTCGACAGGGCTGAGTTTGCCGTCATCGTTTCTGGTGCCTAGGTCGTTGCCGGGTGGTCCATCCAGTTTCATTCTTTTCTTGAGCCTTTGTAGTGGTTTGATACAACTGTGTGGCTTGCTAGGCCATTTCAGGGGTCAGTCTGGAGTCACATGTAGGTCAGACCAGATAAAGACGGCAGGTTTCCTTCCCTAAAGGGAAGGTTCATTAATGAATCAGATGCTTTTTTACGACAAAGACTTTATGGTCATCAAAAAATCACAGATTTTTATTGAATTCAAATACCACCAGCTGTCATGGTGAGATTTGAACCCGGGTCCCCGGAGAATTACCCTGGGTCTCTGGATTACTAGTCTAGCAACAATACCAGTACACCATTGACTTCCCCTCTGCATCTGGCTAGCAGACCACCATATTCTAGTGAGATGTCATCTCTGATAGATCAATACTGCCAGATTTCTAGCTGTGTTTGCTGTATCTTATCAGGCCATCCTTGGATTAACTCTTCGTCTTTGCTGATCTCATCTCTAATTTGTTTCAGTTTCAGTGGTCCTTCATTTCTTATATCTAGATCTTTTATCTCATATTTCTCCAGTGGCTACAACTGACATCGGGCATCTGCAAGCAATATTTCTCTTCCTGGCTTGTATTTCAGAGTGAAATCATAACTCTGAATCATCAAGAGTAACCTCTGTAGCCTTGCTTTCCGCAAACTATTCTTGTAGGTCTGCTCTAGTGGACAATGATCGCTCTCCATTATGAACTTTCTCCCATAGAGACATGTATGGAATTTCTCACATACCTGACTACCAAAAGCTCTCTATCTACATTGGTATATCTGGTCTCAGCTGATGTTAGAGCTTTGAGTGTGAACGCAATTGGTTTTCCCTTTTGTACCACGGCTGCTCCCTGTCTTTTTGTAGAAGCATATACATGCAGAATGACAGGTTTCTCTCTGTCATAGTATGACAGACTTGTCTCCTTGCATACTATTCCTTTGAGTTTGTTGAAACTCCTGTCATGTGATTCTGACCACTGGTACTCCCATCTCCTCTCATAGGTGTGCTCTGTCATGTGAGGAATGAAAGAGTTCATGCATCTAATCAAGCCAAGGAATCTTTTCAACTCTTTCTTGCCTCTTGGAGTTCCATCTCAGAGATAACTGCGACTTTTTCAGGACTCGACTTGACCCCGTCAGGTGTGTACACCATTCCAAAGAACTGGCATTCTGTCACCTTCATAATGCATTTGTCAGCGTTTAGCTTGATCCCAGCTTTCCTGGTTCTCCCCACGGCTTCACATAGATGGTGGTCGTGATCTTTTCCATCTACACCATAGACCTGAATGTCATCAGCTACGCTGACTTCTCCTTTACATCCTCTATGTGTCTCGTCTGTTTCTGCTGGAACACATCTTGGCTTGCTTTAAGGCCAAAAGGTAGACCTAGGAATTTGTACCAACTAAAGGGCGTGTTGAATGTTGTCAACAATGAAGATTACTTGTCAAACTTCACATTTCAGTAGCTATTTCTGGTATCAAGCTTGCTGAGAACATTTGCTCCTGCCTGTGCTAGTGTGACCTTTTCTAATGTCGGAATAGGGTAGTGATTCCTCGCTATTGGTTGATTAAGATCTTTTGGATCTAGGCAAATGTTTAGTCATTCTTTTGGCTTCACTCCTACCATAGTGGAATTTACCCAATCTGTCGGCTCAGTGACTCTGGCAATCACCTTCTTTTCTTGCATCTTTTGGTCCTCTCTTTCAAGCTTTCCTTTAGTTCTGTTGGGAATTTTCAGAGATGAATCATTGGTTTCTTTGCTGGATCAAAGGCGATGTGATACTCAAAATCATCAAAGTATCCAACCATCTCATTAAAATGCTCTGGATACATTTGTACCAGATCTGCCTTGCTTCTGATCAGAGGGCACTTTGGTGTACTACTTTCAACCTTTAATGCCGCCTCCTTCACCTCATGGCTTACTGAGATAAACTGCAGCTCTTTGCAACTACTCAATTGCAGGATAGCAGGACCATCTGTTTCAGTGAAGTAGAATGTCCAGTTAACATCTTTTCCTTTGTGTGTCCCTCTGAGTGGAGTTGTTGCTAGCTGTCGAATCTCAATTCCCCCATATGCCATTAGCATGACGTTGCTCAGCTTCAAGAGTATCTTTCCTTGGGTAACCATTTTCTTCCAAATTTTCAGGAAAGGTCTTTGGGTATAACCTGAGCGGGATGATGTTATTCTGTGCTTCAGTATCGAGCTTCAGCTTCAGCTTTATAGTTGTGAGCTTTTTTTCTCACTCTCTTTCTTTCTGATTTGAATGGTTGTGTGAATTTCTTTTCTCTGGGAACTGTTGCATCCAGACATTTCATGCAGTTGTATGGTTTCTATGTCTATTGTGATATGTCACTGAGCAGCGGCAGAGCACCTTGAGGGGGAAGGGTGAACAGCCAGCAGTCATGGCCCACATTGGTGCAAGTGACATAGGTAGAAAGAGGGATGTGGTACTGCAGTCAGAATTTGGGGAGCTAGGTAGAAAATTAGCAAGCAGGACCTCAAAAGTAGTAACCTCCGGATTACTCCACAGAGCAAAGCAGTGGACTGTAAAAACAGCATGGGAAGCAACAAGAGTTCGAAAGCAGAGGTGACTGAGGGAGTTCGATGAGGAGGGAGGAGGTACTCCTCCTTTTCTACCTTGGTAATAAAGACCTGGTGAGTAAATTGGAAAAGTATAATATTTTTAAACAAGTAGTTACACTTGAATTTAACTGAGAAGTGCCAGGAAAAAGGGAAATTTAGGGCCAATATAATAAAGTAAGATAAATAATCCAAAGTAGAATAAAGTTAACATAAGGGAAGTAGAGCTAAGACATGGCAGGGCAGCTCAGTCAAGTGGAATGTGTGTCCTGTAATATTTGCGAAGTCATGAACTCTACCAGTGTCCTAGATGACCACATGTGCAGGAAGTGCTGCCAGCAGCAGAAACTTGAGCTCTGGGTTTCAGAGCTCGAACAGCAGCTGGAGTCACTGTGGTGCATCCACGAGGCTGAGAGCTATGTGGATAGCATGTTCAGAGAGGTGGTCACACTGCAGCTTAAGGGCCTGGAGACACCAGAGGAAACCACCAGGCTGTCCAAGAGAAGTAGGCAGGTAGTGCAGGAGTCCCCTGGGGTCCCGCTCACAAATCAGTTTCTCTTTTAGGAGCGGGAGATGGCACTGGTTCTTCAGAGGAGTGCAGTCAGAGCCAGGTTTGTGGCACCATTAGCGGCTCGGCTGTACAGGTGCAGAGGAAGAAGAAAGAAAGACCAATAGTGATAGGGGATTCATTGGTTAGGGGAACAGACAGGCATTTCTGAGGCCATAGATGTGACTCCAGGATGGTATGTTGCCTCCCTGGTGCCAAGGTCAAGGATGTCACAGAGCGGCTGCAGGACACTCTTCTTGGGGAGAGTGAACAGCCAGAGGTCGTGGTCCACATTGGTACCAATGACTTAGGTAGGAATGGGGATGTGGTCCTGCAATCAGAGTTTAGGGAGCTAGGAAGAAAATTAGCAAGCAGGACCTCAAATGTAGTAATCTCCGGATTACTCCCAGTGCCATGTGCCAATGAGTACAGAAATAGGAGGATAAGGCATATGAATGCATGGCTGGAAAGATGGTGCAGGAGGGAGGGTTTTAGATTCCTGGGACACTGGGACTGGCTCTGGGGGAGATAGCACCTGTACAGGCCGGACGGGTTGCACCCGAACAGAGCTGGGACTGAGTTCTTCGCAGGCATTTTGCTAGTGTTGTTGGGAGGACTTTAAGCTAACTCAGCAGGGGCATGGGAACTAAGATAAAATATTAGAGAGGAATACCAGGGCGCACAAAATACTGTGAGGGGCAGATAGCACTAGTATAGAGAATAGTAAGTTAATCAGTGAAGTCAGGGTGAGGGACAAAGTAACAAAATCTAAATCGGGGTTACTATGCATATATGTGAATGCACGGAGTATAGTAAATAAGATTGGGAAGTTACAGGCGCAGATTGCCATGTGGGAATATAATGTGCCGATAACAGAGACCTGGCTCAAGGAAGGGCAGAACTGGGTGTTAAATATTCCTGCGTACAAGGTGTTAAGAACAGACAGGAAAGGAAGGAAAGGAGGAGGGGTGGCGGTATTGGTTAAGGAGAGCATTGCAGTGCTGGAGAAAGAGGATGTCCCAGAGGGTTCAAGGACAGAATCAATTTGGCTAGAGCTAAGGAACAAAAAGGGTGCAATTACATTGCTTGGTGTAGTCTATAGACCGTCAACTAGTGGGAAGGACATAGAAGAACAAATCTGCAGGGAAATTGCAGAGAGATGCAAGTGTTATAGAGTAGTTATAATGGGGGACTTTAATTACCCGAATATAGACTAGGACAGTGGTAGTGTAAAGGGTGGAGGGGGGCAAAACTTCCTAGATTGTGTTCAGGAAAATTTTCTACAGCAGTATGTGTTCCAATCCAACAAGAAAAGATGCACTGTTGGATCTGGCTCTTGGAAATGAGGTGGGCCAAGTAGATCAAGTATCAGTGGGGGACATTTAGGAGACAGTGATCATTGTATTGTACGTTTTAGGATGATGATAGAAAAGGATGATAGGCAATCCAGAGTAAGAATAACTAACTGGACGAGGGCCCACTTCGATGGGGCAAGAACAGAGCTGGGCCACATAGACTGGAATGAAAGATTGGTGGGAAAAACTGTAGCTGAACAATGGGCTACCTTCAAAAAAGAACTGGTTCTGGCACAGTCAAGGCATATTCCATCGAAAGGGAAAGGGTAGGGCAAACAAATCCAGAGCTCCCTGGATGAAAAAGGAGATAGAAATTAAGATAAAGAAGAACAAGTGTGCTCATGACAGGTAGAAAATATAATTGAGAACCAAGAGGAATGCAGAAGGTTCAAAGGGGAGGTGAAAAAGCATATTAGAAAAGCAAAGAGGGATTATGAGAAAAGACAGGCAACCAACATAAAGAGGAATTCCAAAGTCTTCTATAGGCATATAAATAGTAAAAGGGTGGTGAAAGGAGGAGTAGGACCAATTAGGGACCTAAAAGGCAATTTACACATGGACGAAGGAGCCATGGCTGAGGTATTAACTTAATACTTTACATCCGTCTTTACCAAGGAGGTAGATGCTACCCAGGCCACGGTGACAGATGAGGAAACTCGGGTTGCAACTGAACAGAGCTGGGACTGAGTTCCTTGCAGGCATTTTGCTCATGTTGTTGGGAGGACTTTAAACTAACTCAGTAGGGGTGTGGGAACCAAGATAAAATATTAGAGAGGAATACCAGGGTATGCACAAAATACTGTGAGGGGCAGATAGCACTAGTATAAAGAATAGTAAGTTAATAGGTAAAGTCGGGGTAAGGGACAAAGTACATTGATAAAGAGGAAGTGTTGAATAGACTGTCGGTACTTAAAGTTGACAAGGTACCGGGGCCAGAGGAGATGCATCCAAGGATATTGAAGGAAATGAGAGCAGAAATTGCAGAGGCACTGGCCATAATTTTTCAGTCTTCCCTAGACTCTGGGGAGGTGCCAGAGGACTGGAGAATTGCAAACATTACAGCAATTACAGACTAGTCAGTTTAACTTCAAAGGTGGGGAAGCTTCTAGAAATAATTATTTGGGATAGAATTAATAGTCACATGGAAAAATATGTTTTGATAAGGAAGAGCCAGCATGGATTTCTAAAGGGGAAATCATGTTTAACTAACTTACTAGAGTTTTTTGAAGAGGTAACAGAAAAGGTTGATGAGGGTAATGCTGTTGATGTGGTATACATGAACTTTCAAAAGGCATTTGATACAGTGCCACAAAACTGACTTGTGAGAAAAGTTATTGCTCATGGAATAAAAGGGGCAGTGGCAACGTGGATACAAAATTGGCTGAAAAATAGGAAGCAGGGAGTAATAGTCAATAGATGTTTTTTGGGCTGGAAGAAAGTTTGCAGTGGAGTTTCCCAGGTGTCACTATTGGGACCCTTGCTTTTCCTGATATATAGTAATGGCCTAAACCTTTGTGCACAGGGCACAATTTCAAAGTTTGCGGATGATACAAAACTTGGAAGCATTGTGAACTGTGAGGATGATAGTGTAGAACTTCAGCAGGACATAGTCAAAGTTTGGTGGAATAGGCAGACAGGTGGCAGAATAAGTTCAATGCAGAGAAATGTGAAGTGATTCATTTTGGTAGGACGAACATGGAGGGACAATATAAAATAAAGGGTACAATTCTAAAGTGGATGCAGGAGCAAAAAGACCTGTGTGTATATGTGCATAAATCATTGAAGGTAGCAAGACAGGTTGAGAGAGAGCAGTTAATAAAGCATACAGTATCCTGAGCTTTATAATAGGGCCATAGAGTGCAAAAGCAAGGAGGTTATGTTGAATGCGTATACATCACTTTTTCGGCCACAGCTAGAGTATTGCATCCAGTTCTGGGTGTCGCACTTCAGGAAGAATGTGAAGGCATTAGAGAGGGTACAGAAAAGATTAACGAGAATGGTTCCAGGGATGAAGAACTACAGTTATGAAGATAGATTGGAGAAGTTAGGACTGTTTTCCTTAGAGAAAAGAAAGTTGAGAGGAGAGTGAATAGATGTATTCAAAATCATGAGGGGTCTGGACAGAGTAGATAGGGAGAAAATGTTCCCATTCATAAAGGGATCGAGAATGAGAGGGAACAGATTTAAATTCATTAGTAAAAAGCAAAAGTGATCTGAGAAGAAACTTTTTTATGTAGTGAGTGGGTAGGGTTTGGAATGCATTGCCTGAGTGTATGGTGGAGGCAGATTCAACTGAAGCATCAAAAAGGAACTAGACTGTTAACTGAAAAGGAAGAATGTGCAGGGTTACGGGGAGAATGGCACGAGGTGAGTTACTCATTCGGAGAACCAGTGCAGACATGATGGGCCAAATGGCCTCTTTCTGCGCTGTAACAATTCTATGATTCTGTGTTCCTAAACTCAACATCATCTTCCAGGGTATGAATGTTTTGGTTTCTTTTCCTTCTCATTCACCCTGTTGCTTTGCCTCTGGTAACTCAATTGCCATCTTCTTCCTTTGTTCTGCGCATCTTTTTCCAGTGATTAGGCTTTCCACAAGCTCTGCAGTTTGATCCATGCACAGGACATTTCATTCTGCCAGTGAATTCATGTGATTGTCCACAGCTCCTGCACATCTTTCTCTCTGTCTGGGGTGCATTCTTTTGCATCAACCCTGCTGCCTTTCTCTTGACTTAGCTGAAGGCTAGCCATTTGGGTAGTCAGTATCTTCATATGTCTAGTTGTGGTTTCATGTGCTCTGGCAGTCTACAGCCCATGATATTGTGAGCTTTTATCCTTTCCAATCAAATCTTATTTAACTTAAGGGTGTGCAAAGGCCCAGATGAGCTTATCTATCTGCCTCGTTTGCTTGAATTTCCATTTTCTGGCTGCATTTTTCAATTTTATTAAGAAATTGTCAACAGGCTCATCTGTTTTCTGCCCCAGACTTTGAAACTCATATCAGTGGATCCGATGATTTGACTTTGGCTGGAGATGTATGCTGAATTTTTCAAAACTTTTGTCTAAGTTTTTACTGTCATCCTCACTCATCTCCCAGCTATGAAACAAATTTAATCCTTTCTCTCCTGCCCACAACAGGATGTAACTGACCCTTTTCTCTTCACTAGTGCCTTTTAGAAAGCTGCTGAATGTCAGTCTGCACTTTCAAATGCCTCTACAACTTCATCAGCTTCCCAATGTAATTGTAAATTCATTGCTGTGATGGCAGCCGCTTTGTTTTCACACAATTCACTCAGTTTTCCCCTCTCTCTCTCTCTGCCACTGATTTTCCTCTGAGTTGATTTTTCTCAATCTAATTCATAATTAAATCCATTTAAAATGTTTTAATCTTTCTCACAGACACCTGCTGCCACCACATTATGATTTCTGGTTCCCATAAATTTGAAATAATCCCACTTTTAGACTCAAAATGCTGGAGCTTCATCAAGTGTATTTCTAGCAGCTCTCCGTGTGCTGGGTTGACTGCTACATTATTGCTCAATGACTGCAGTGCAGGAGTAAATGTGGCACCCTGGATTACATCCACATAACAACCAGTTCCTACTTCTTTATGAGTAATATAATGCTGTAACATCCTACTTCCTATATTCTTATGTCTATGTCCCTTTTTAGCTTTACCTACACAGCTTATTTATCTCCTATTTTAGTGTCATCTGTAAACTTGGCTATACAACTTTTTTATTCCTTCATCTAAGTGATTTATATGTATGGTGAAAAACTGATGCCTCAGTACAGATCAGCTAACACTACTTGCCACATCTCACAAATTAGGGATGTCTTTATCTCTACTCCCTGTTGCTTAACGCTCAAGGTTAACACTTAAGTCACAAGGTTACCACCAATTCTGTGCACTTTAAGTTTTGCTTGTAATCTCTCACAACTGAAGTTACCTCATCAAAAGGCTTTTTGACAACTGACTTTTTTATTAGCTTTTCAGTAGCATGATATTTGGAGCCTTAAAATATTTTTGTGCATTAAGGTGATCATCATCTAACTTTCATATGTAGAGCCATTGAGTCACACAAAGCTATTATTATTTTGAAATGTAATTGTGCAACTTCTCTCTCATTTCCAACTTTAATTGCACAATTTCTTGTTGGGTTATGTTATGTTATGGACAGGAGGATGGTTAATTTAAACAGCAGTAATTTCTCCTCTCACCACACGTCCATAAACAGAAGGTGTTTCTTATTTATTTCCCCCTTTATAAGCGGTGGTTTATTTCCCAATCCCTCAGTTTTGGTGATCCAATTTTCTATTAATAACTCCACAGAAAACTCAAAATAGAATGACTCAAAGGGCTAGTTTATTTGCGCACACTCAAAACGTTGGAGGAGGGCTGCCATGTTGTCTCCTGTACACTCATACAGTAAAAGAGGGACAGAAAAAAAAGTATTGTTTCACCTGGGTTCCAAAGTCCAGAATCAAAGTCCAATGATGTATTCCTTCATGGAGATCAGTGAACTGAAAACCGATGCTGGATAATTTCACTTTTCCAGTGGTGTTGACTTCACATGATGAGATAGGCATGCAGAGATGAATCAGTCTTGTAGATGATGGTACAGAATTTCCAGTAGAAGCATTATAGATGGGGCCAGGTGTTCAATCTGGGCCAGAGCTCCTTGTCTGTGATGTTGCTCGTTAGATGGTAAAATGGCAGACTGAACTTTGCAGTACAGCAAGGCAATATTACAGGTCCACAAACTAGAGGTCCATGTCACATGACTCCTACCTCTTCACACTGTCTTTGACAAAGGGCGTGTATCCCTTGTCTGGGTCCCTGAGATTATTGAATATCTCAAACATTGAGAATTGAAAGGAAGATTGCAGGGTCCTTTGTCTTAACAGATGAGCAGACTCCTGTTGGCCAGCCTGAGTTATGAAAGGCAGATGCCTGTATATAGCTCTCCTTCAATTTGGTCTGCACAGCCCGCAATGTGTTGTTAGTGGCTCTTCAGAGATAATCTGTGAGTTTCCCTGATACTGCCACGTAGCTTCTGTTGTTCGAGGGTCACAGACAGGCAAAGATTCAGACATTTTAAGTCTGTATCCAGTTTTAAATTTTTAGAGTTAGCAATGAACGTATTTCTATATAGTTTATAAAAATATATACACAGGGTAAGGTCTTAGTCACTCACAATTGCATAACTCTTTCCTGAAGTATGATATATCAATGCATGGATCATGACATGAAAAATAAGACCATCATCAATCTGTTGCTGAGTTATTAATATATCTTTAATTTGGAAATGGAATGGGCTTGAGTCTCATCGACACTAAACCTTCACTAGTGTTATAGCCTGATACAATCATCACAATTTTTCTATATTACATAATCGGTTACTACTGTTGCCAAAATTTAAATTGAATAAATTCCTCTCAATAAATATGACCAGTCAAAGTCCCATATGATGCCAAAGTAAAAGCAAAATACTGCGGATGCTGGAAATCTGAAATAAAAACAGAAAATGCTGGAAAACTCAGTAGGTCTGGCAGCATCTGTGGAGAGAGAAACAGAGTTAATGTTGAAGAAGAGTCATACGGATTCAAAACGTTAACTCTGGGCAGAATTTTGCCATCAGCGAGCAGGGGACAGGGCTCGCTCGCCGACGCGGGATGATGTCAGGGGGAACCCCCGACGTCATCCCACCCCATTTAAATTTTCTAGCAGGCGGGGGGCACAGCAAAATCAGCCAATTGAGGCCATTGACAGGATCATTTAAACAATTAAAGGACTTGCCTGTCCAACCTTAAGGTTGGTGGGCAGGTCAGGAGCCCCGGCGGCAAATAGAGAAAACATGAAACCTCATCCACCGGCGGGATGAGGTTTCATGCAGAGTTTTAAACAGTTTAATAAAGTTTTATTGTAATTTATGAACATGTCCCATCTCATGTGACATTGTCACATGAGGGGACATGTTAAGGATTTTTTAAAATTTCTATTTTTAATCTTTTTAAAAGTGTGAGCAATCTCCCTGAGGCAGCACTTAGCCTCAAGGAGATGTGTGCTCTTTCGTGAGCAAATAGTTTTGATTGTACTAGAGTGAGTGGCTGAGTACTAAATTATATAATTGTTTTAACTGACTGTTGTGTCTACAAGTATTGCTAGAGCTTGTTTGACTGCCAAGCTAGCTGTTAGTTGTGCAAAATACTACTGACCTGTGTTTGAATTGAATAATTGCGCTGTTTTAGTACAAGAAGCTAGCAAAGTGAGAATAGGTTGAATGTGGCCTAATGCTCTGGGACCTGGGTTCAAATCCCACCACAGCAGATGGTGGAATTTGAATTCAATGGGCAGAATTTTACGAGTCGGCGAGCGGGGGTGGGGCCCGCTTGCCGATGCGTAAAATGACGCGCGGTGACGTCGGGGGGAACTCCCAACGTCACCGCGCCTCATTAAAATTTTCAGAAGGCGGGAGCGCAGCAAAATCAGCGCCCGCCAACCTGTCAATGGCCAATTGAGACCATTGACGGGGTCAATTGAGTAATTAAAGGACCTGCCCATCCAACCTTAAGGTTGGCGGGCAGGACAAGAGCCCCGGCAGGAACTAGAAAAAACATGAAACCTCATCTATGGGCGGGATGATGTTTCATGTAGGCTTTAAAAAATTTAAATAAAGGTTTTGGGAAAATTATGGACATGTTCCAACTCATGTGACAATGAGGGGACATGTAAGGGAAATTTTATTTTTCTATTTTTGTCTTTTTCACATTTAGAGCCAATCTCCCTGAGGCAGCACTTAGCCTCAGGGAGATGAGTGTGCTCTTTCGTGCGCATGTGATAAAGAGCACACTCTCAATTTTGGGACTACCCCCCCCCCCCCGCCCGCACAGGGAGCGCATAGCGCTTCTGTGCGGACGTCACGCTGGGCGTGCCTTAATTGGCCCGCCCAAGTAAACTGGCAGCGTGCCACCAATCAGAAGTGTGCCCGCCCATCAACCTCCCCCCTCAATGGGGGGAAAATTCAGCCCAATAAAAACCTGGAATTAAAAGTCAAATGATGACCATGAAACCATTGTCGATTGTTGTAGAAACCCATCTGGTTCACTTGTATCCTTTAGGGAAGGAAATCTACTGTCCTTACCTGGTCTGGCCTACATGTGACTCCAGACCCACAGCAATGTGGTTGGCTCTTAAATGCTCTCTGAACAAGGGCAATTAGGGATGGGCAATAAATGTTGGCCTAGCCAGCAACGCCCACATCCCATGAATGAATAAAAAAAACTGTAGGGTACTTTGTTATTTGCATTTCCAAATCCACTTAGTAAAGGACAGTGGAATCCAGGGTTATGCAGCAAATAATTGACATGGGAGGTTCCAGAAATCATTTGTCCAATACACACACAGGTGTGGGAAATGTTTCTAGGTGGGCTCATTCAAGCTTACATTTACTGATCTTGAGAAACACAAGGTAGTTCACAAGAGAAGGCATGGGCCCATCACTTCTGATCTCTGAGGCGTCATACCTGGGGACGGGCGGGCCCCGCCGTGGGGGGGGGCCGGCCCCAGCAGGATGTCCTGAGGCCGCCCCCCCGCCCCCACCCCCGGAAGTCCTCACCTAAGAAATGTACGGCAATTGCCCGGGAACTTCAAACTTCAGTTGGGCAATTACCCTGCACTTGGAACCATCTGATACTTTGATTTAAATTGGAGATTTTGGATGGTTCCTACTGTTTTACCAAAATAGTTACCCAGAAAAAATTAAGAAGAATTAAAACCCCTTTGAACTCCAGGGTAACTATAGCACTGACCCCTCCCCCACCCCAATCCCCATGGGACTCCTCAATTACCCTCCCGACTACCTCCACCCCCCTGACTATCTCCTCACACCCCAACTACCCTCCTGACCCCCTCCACTGACCACCTGACCCCCCAATCATCTGAGCCTCCCCAGATCATCAGACCCCGCCCCCCCCCCCCACCTCCCCATTGACCATCTAATCCCACCCCCTATCCGACCCCTGCTTACCACCCCCTCCCCCATCCTATCCACTTACCTTACACACTTACTTTCTCCTTGGCTTCTCAAAGTGGCTGGGACCTTTAAACTTACCTGCTTTGTGGCAGCTAGTACTGTTAAAAAGAGGGTGTAGCTTCCTTTTCTCCAACTCTCTGGGATCCGCTGCAATGCCTGTTTCTCACCTGGCCCGAGTCGGAAGGTCGGGTGACAAAGGTGTAAGTAACTAGGAACGGAGTGGCAATCTGACTGTGATTGCCCCTCGGAGGTTCTGGGCCATGGTATCTGGAATGCATTTAGCAGGAACAATTGGCACTTGTAGGGAGCATGTGAGGAAATTCCAAGCCTGCAGCAGATCCTTGACCTGTGCTTCCTGCAAGCACTCCTCCCCTCTGGTAGCATTTGATCATAGAATTATTACATACAGCTTTAGGCAATCTACCTTCAAAAGGCTGTAAAGACATTTCTCTCTTTTAACTCAAGAGGAATAATGAAGAACAGTCAGTGATCATCTGCTGAAAGGGGGATGGAGTCAGGAACAGACAGTTTAGGAATACACTTATGGAAGAATTTTCGTCACAAAGATGGGAAACAAAAGCTGGGGCAGAATATTGCGCTCATCGAGCGGGCACGCGCCCAACCTGAACAAGCGTAAAATGACGTCGGGTGAGCGTCCTGATGTCATTGCGCACGATATTTTGGTCGATGGGTGCGTGTGGGAGTCAGCGCACCCGCCGACAATTAACAGCCTATTAAGGCCAGTAAAGCTCTAATTAAATTAAATTTTTCACTGCCCGTACAACCTTACAGTTGGTGGGCAAGCAATAAGGCCAAGCGTCCTTTGGAATTTTTGCGAAATCGCATCCACGGGCGGGATGAGGTTTTGTTCAGTGATTTTTTAAAAATACATTTTTCAAACTAATTTCTAGCATGTCCCGCTCATGTGACAGAGTAATTTTTAAATTCTTTATTTTTTATTTTCAAAATTCTTCAGCTCCCTGAGGCACAGAGCTGAGTTTTTACTGCGTGCACCTCCATCCATGCACACACTTCCACGCTTCTCCCGTCCCCACGCCGGCAGTGCTGAGCGTTGCAGTGTGAGTATCACGCTGGCTTACCATTAATTGGCCAGCCAGCGCGAAATCCATGCCGGGGCCTGATCGTGGGTGGTGTTTGGCTTCGCGACCGCTCCTGAGCCTGCCCGCCGCGCCCACCCATCGAGGGCAAAGTTCCGTCCCTGGGGTTATTTTGGGTCAGATACCCACCTCCGGGGGGAAATTGATTAAAGTTAAGGTTTTCATGCAAGCCTTTAATTGACATGGCAATGGGTTCCCTGTCCAATTAAGGGCAGTGGGTGGACCACAAGGTTACAGGAGCATTAAGGGGCCTTACAGAGAAGCACCTGGCTACAGTACAATTAAGTAACTGGGAGGGTAATTCAAAAGAAGATGCCCTTTTAACCACTTTTGAAAAATTTAATTAAAAAAAAAAGAACAGCCAGCGCACCACTGTCAGGGATGGTGTGCGTGCATGTGTGTGTGTGTGTGGTGGGGGAGGGGATGCTGGTGGCGGCGGATGCGAGAGTCCTTCCACAGGGTGATCTTTAGCTATACCCACACCCAGGCAAACAGAGAGGGCCTGTAGGCCTATCAGGAGTTTGCCACTGGGTGCTTACCACTAGACAGTTGTTCTGCTCCCCATCACCTCAGGAAGCTGGATGCCCACTGGATGATCCCAGTCTCTTAAAATTACCTTTAACAAGCTCTTAATACAGCCTTTTTGCCTGCATACCAGGTGAGGTTGGGCACGTTCCTGGGCTCCAAAGTCGTCATCTCCAAAATGTCTGCACTGAGGACGGTGTCCTGCAACTGACACACAAGTTCACGCCAGTATTTTCAGGCAACCCCCACCACAACTCCCCACCCCCTTTGGCCCCCACCCCTGCAGTGTCATTCCCTGTTTTGGGGGGTCCTGAAAATTCAAGTCTTGGTGTCTGAAGTTGCCTGATAGCCAATTTTAAGATAGTCAATTAGATGTCAACCTTGAAATATTGAAATCAATGAGATGGCCTTTCCTAAACTTGGTAGGTGCTGCTCATGGACCCCAGCAGAAAAAGCTCCCAACCACTCCTTTTCTTGCTTTTGCTATTTATATAGTAGCTTCTAATGCTATTTATATAGTAGCTTTCACAGTCGTAAGATATCCCAAATCTCTTTTCAAAGAATTTCTCGAATATACATTGTTGTTACGTAGAAGGTTCCCCAAATTACAATGGTGAATGTGTCCAGTTAATATGCAGCTGCTTTAATTCAGGGTAATCATGTTGAATATTTTTTTAGACATGTATAACGAACGGATTGGTAATATCACTCAGAATATTAGAGCTGATTCTACAATCTGCACTCTCAGCAAAGATTAGCACTTGTTGGGAAGCTCATCAGGAAACAAGCCAATGATTCCCTGACCTGTGCGACTGCAAATGCTGTTCTGTGCTGGTACCATCTCATGAAATTATTATTTACAGTTTCAAACAATCTACCTTTGAAAGGGCAGTAATGCTTTTCCCAGTGTTCTCAGAAGAGTAACAAGGATGATTCTGGAACTTGGGACTCCACGTTATGAGAAAATTTTTCAAATTTCAAAACTGCATTTGTTTACGTGAGGGAAACGATTGAGGGAGAACATGATCAGGAATAATGTAGTTGTAAGCAAGGTTTTTAATATTGTCTTGATACTACACCCGTCAATGAAGTGTCATGTTTCTGTGAAGCAGAGATCCAATCATGTGCATTGAAACAGGGAGTTTTTTTTACCAGCATGTGAACGTCTGTGATTATTATATTGATTGTCCAATCACTGGTCTCAGCTACTTTTAATCTTTAGAAATTGAGTGCTGCACTGGAGAATAGAAAAACTTTTTTGTTTTCACAGGAATACTAAAAGTTTGGAATACACATGCATCAAAACCGGCAATGCTGTGTCAGTTAACTCCTTAAAAGATCTGGATAAATATGCAGATAATGGGCTAAGTATGGCGGTCATATGATCAAACTAATATGATGATTTCTGTACTATTGGGACCATGGAAGAGCCATCTGGTGAATGCCAATGATCAGGGAGTTAATTGGTGTGAAAGACTGGATAATATGCTGGAGCTTTGCTTGATTACGCTCGAGCTTCAAGGAGAAATTTTACAAAGCTTTATATTCTTGCATATCCCCCACTCGACCATTACTATCAAGCCAAGGATACAACCCTGAGTAACTCCTGCAGTGAGTTCAATGAAGAGTGCAGGAGGGCGTGCCAGGAGCAGCTCCAGATTTACCTAAAAATAAGGTGTCAATCTAGTGAAGCTATAACACAGGACTACTTGCGTGCCAAACAGCATAAGCAGCAAGTGACAGACAGGGCTAAGAGATCCCACAACCAACAGATCAGATCTAAGCTCTGCAGTCCTGCCAAATCCAGTCGTGAATAGTGGTGGACAATTAAACAACTCACTGGAGAAGGAGACTCCACAAATATCCCCATCCACAATGGTGGAGGAGCCCAGCAAAACAGTGCGAAAGATAAGGCTGAAGCATCTGCTGCAATCTTCAGCCAGAGGTGTCGAGTGGATGATCCATCTCAGCCTCCTCCAGAGGTCCCCTGCATCACAGATGCCAGTCTTCAGCCAATTCAATTCACTCTTCGTGATATCAAGAAACAGCTGAAGGCACTGGATAGTGCAAAAGCTATGGGCCATTACAATATTCTGACAATTGTGCTCCAGAACTTGCTGCGCCCCTAGCTAAGCTGTTCCAGTACAGCTACAACACTGGCATCTACCCGGCTATGTGAAAAATTTGCCAAGGATGTCCTGTGCACAAAAAGCAGGACAAATCCAACCTAGCCAATTACCGCCCCATCAGTCTACTCTCCATCATCAGTAAAGTAATGGAAGGGGTCATCAACAGTGCTATCAAGCGGCACTTGCTTAGCAATAACCTGCTCACTGACGCCCAGTTTGGGTTTCGCCAGGGCCACTCAGCTCCTGACCTCATTGGTTCAAGCATGGACAAAAGAGCTGAACTCCCGAGGTGAGGTGAGAGTATCTGCCCTTGTCATCAAGGCAGCATTTGACTGAGTTTGGCATCAAGGAGCACTAGCAAAACTGGAGTCAATGGGAATTAGGGGAAAGGCTCTCCGCTGATTGGAGTCGTACCTAACACAAAAGGAAGATGGTTGTGGTTGTTGGAATTCAGTCATCTCAGCTCCAGGACATCACTGCAGGAGTTACTCAGGGTAGTATCCTTGGCCCAACCACCTTCAGCTGCTTCATCAATGACCTTCCTTCCATCATAAGATCAGACGTCTGTATGTTCGCCGACAATTGCACAATGTTCAGCACCATTCGCAACACCTCGGATACTGAAGCAGTCCATGTCCAAATTCAGCAAAACCTGGACAATATCCAGGTTTGGACTGACAAGTGGCAAGTAACATTTGCACCACACAAGAGTCAGACAATGACCATCTCCAACAAGAAAGAAGCCAATAATCGCCCCTTGATGTTCAATGGCATTACCATCACTGAACCCCCGACTATCGACTTCCTGGGGTTACCATTGACCAGGAACTGAACTGGACTAGCCATATAAATACATGGCTACAAGAGCAGGTCAGAGGCTAGGAATCCTGTGACAAGTAACTCACCTCCTGACTCCCCAAAGCCTGTTCACCATCTACAAGGCACAAGTCAGGAGTGTGATAGAATACTCCGCACTTGCCTGGATGAGTGCAGCTCCCACAACACACAAGAAGCTTGAAATTGTACAGGACAAAGCAGCCCACTTGATTGGCACCACGTCCACAAACATTCACTCCCTCCACCATCGGCGCACAGTATCTGCAGTATGTGCCATCTACAAGATGCATTGCAGGAATTCACCAAGGATCCTTCGACAGCATCTTCAAAAGCCACGACCACTACCATCTAGAAGGACAAGGGCAGCAGAGAGATGGGACACCACCCTCTAGAAGTTCCCCTCCAAGTCACTCACCATCCTGATTTGGAAATATATCGTCGTTCCTTCACTGTTATTGTGTCAAAATCCTGGAACTCCCTTCCTAACAGCACAGTGGGCGTACCTACACCAAATAGACTGCAGCAGTTCAAGAAGGCAGCTCACCACCACCTTCTCAAGGGAAACTAGGGATGGGCAATAAATGCTGGCCCAGACAGCAAGGCCCACATTCCATGAACAAGTATAAAAAAAAGCAACATCTACAGATTCCCATTTGTCTACCCAACTAGTTACAACAACTCTTAAGTTCCTCAAGATGCAGTTGTCCAGAAATGCAATGTTTCACAAACTTCTGTATCTTGAAGTTGCAGCACAGCATCCGCCCTGCCATCCCCATAACTCTGTTTTTATACATTTGAATAATTAAAATTAGAGGTTATTTTCGAAACTGCTCCAATTCCCATTCTTTTACTTTGATCCACTCCTTATTTTTGTTTATTAACTCCTTTATTTTATTAATTTACATAACTCTTATTTATTATTTATATGTCATATTTTAATTTAATGAATGTTTGGAACACTTTAATGTTCGTATCCTCTATTCATCTTAATTTTATCCCCGTAGATCTGATTAATTAATTAAACACTAAACTTAATTACATGATAATCATACTTGACTTACAGGGTAGTTATAGAATAGATTAATACCTTAATTATAATTCCTTGGGATCCACCACTCATCTGATGTAATTTTGTCAGATTTAGAATTTCTTTTTTAGATTCTTTCTTTGGCTTCCATTCCACTCATGTTAAATGGCCTCTGCTCTCTATTCCTCCTGCATTTAATGGCTTCTGACCTCCAAATTTCTCACACTTTATGGTATCTGCTCTTCACTCAGATAACATAGCTACTCCAACACGAAGGGCAAAATTTAATCAGTGGTGTGCCATTTCCAATGGCAGAACCGGAAGAGGGCATCACTTCCGCTCTTGTGTCAGAGACAGTGCCCACGCATTTCATACGAAAATTTAAAGGGCTGGTGGGGGAACATGAAATATGTGCAAATGTGTGACAGGGGCAGGTTTCCATTGGAGGATCCTGCCATCAGGTGACAGTACAGCAGGTCCGAGCGGGCTGTAAAAGAACTGCCTGGACAAATAGGGAGGTTCTGTGACATGTCAGTAAGACATGAAAGAGATCATAACCTATGTAAATTAGACTTTATTCTTTTTTGCTTATTTAAAAATGAACTTTACTGAACTAAAAGATGGCTGCCACAAGTCACCTGACATCTGAAATTGTAAGGTGATCACTAAGGCATTAGATGTATTGCACTGGAGACATGCCCTGACATGTTGGCCATGGAATTTCACACCTGGGATTGTCAAAGTCCATTTCAAAAAGGGACTATTGAAAGGAAATTGATGTCATTTGCACCTATATAAGCTTACCTCTCTAGTGGAGTCCGAGCGTCTACCAAGACAATACCTATCTGGAACAGGGTCATTAATATGGATAATGACTCTTTCAGGGGCTAATGACTGTGACATTATAAGCCATAAAACAAAAGCCAGGTCCAGACACCAGACAAACATCCCTTTATGAAATCATTGTGGAGGAAGGAGGTCAGTGAGTTTTTTGAAATCTCTTTTTTTAATTCATTTATGGGATGTGGGCATCGCTGGCTAGGCAAGCATTTATTGCCCTTCCCTAATTTCCCTTGAGAAGGTAATGGTGAGCTGCCTTCTTGAACTGCTGCAGTCCATGTGCTGTAGGTACACCCACAGTGCTGCTAGGGAGGGAGTTCCAAGATTTTGACCCAGCGACAGTGAAGGAGAATTCAGAAACAGGTCAGTCTGCTGATTTATCTCCAACCTGCCAACATCCTACAGTAGGAATCCATGCTGAGCAAGAAGTCTGCAATAAGTCCTCCTTGAAGCCTGTTTATCTGGAAGCCACTAACCACCGCCTGCCAAACAGAACAAATCTCTGAATAACAACCTCACCTCACTGTTGCCATCTCCTCAGAAGAATTCTGCACTTCTGCCTTCAGCCAGAAACACGCCTGAATTGGAACTTCCCCATGAGGGAACCCTCTCTGGTTTGGAACTTTCTGGAAATCATGTGAACTGTCAACTATTTCAGTGGTTCTTTTTACTGTTAAGTTATTCATAATTGTAAAACCTCCTCATTTTTATCCCTGTTTGCTTGTGTGCAGCCGTGCACATGCGTGTGTGATCATCCCCCAGGTTTGCATGTATGAATAAACTAAACTTTCATTTTAATCCTAACAGAGTTTGCTGCGAGTTACTTAAAAAATTAACTAAACAAACAAAGGATTTTGGGGAATAAACGTCACAGCTTATTTTTAAAACATAATCAGCTCTGCTTATGGACAAATGACAAGAGAATAAAGAAGCTCAGTTTGTTTCTCTCTCCTGCCCGTAACAATCTGCATCAAGGCATAGGTTCCATGTCCACCTCTGTTCATTCTGCAGCTTGGTCAATTTGTTTTTGCAACCCTTCATAACCCTCAGCTCCCCCTTAAATTTATCCTCATTCACTCCCTACTTGTTAAAGTCTATTGTCCTGGGAACTCTCCCCACCACCACCACTCCCCACCTCGCCATCAAGTCCAAGCCCTTTACAAGTATAATTTGAGATGTCAGAGCAAATAAACTAGCTCCATGGTTCAGTGATGCCTCCCTGCAGATTCTCCTCCAGGCCTTCAGGAAATGGCAGATGGTGCTATCCCGAGCGATGGAAAGACCAAGATGGATGGAGATCACAAAGAAGGTTAGCAACACTGGAGTCCACCCAAGATCATGGGTGCAGTGCCAGAAAAGGGAAAAGACCTCCTTCAATTTGCCCATGGAAGTGGCATAGTGGCATGGGATTGTTTCTCATGTAGTTTCAGGCTATATATTTGTGCGAGTGTGCAGCTAGGCTAGGTGAATGAATGCGTATTCAGTCTCAGGACTGAAGCTACTTGAGGCCAAAGTGTGTGACAGTTTTACTTGAGTGAATTGTTGGAAATAAACTAACACATTGACGATACAGTCTGTGTGATGGGGATGCACACAGACAAGAGGGTCAGTTGGCATTTATTAAGTCACTAAATCTCCACTTTCTGTTGCAGGACAAGCAGACTCAATCAAAAGGAAAGGACAAAGCCCGGCGGTGGGGGGAGATGCGCCTGATCTCAAGGTCTTCACCCTGCTGAGGAAGAAGCCCTTCAGATTGCCAAGGAACAGGGAGGCCAATCCATTGCTGACAGCAAGGCTAGTGTGGCAAGGCAGCAGATTGAAAATGCATCCAACCTGGTGCTGCCATAATGGGACTCAGAACCACGCAAGGAATTGTGCTCATAGACTCTTGAAAACTTATTATGTTTCTTTTTGTTCTCCTTTACAGGTGCCCCCAATCCAGACTTCAGACCTCAGGCCTCAATCATTTCAGGAGACTGAAGACCACCTCTGGGAATGAGGACACCAGTGATCCACACCCTCCACTAGAACAGATACACCTACCTGGGTCATGGAGGAATCGAATTTAGAATCAGGGGTACATTCTGGTGAGCAGAGCACAGCACAGACACATCTCAGCTGAGGGAGGATGTGACAGCCGAGGTTCCAGACACTCAGAGGACTGTTGGGAATCAGGCCCCTGCTGGGCCCCATGCTCATGATGGGCCCCTGGTCGCGAACACAAGAAGCCAACAGGAAATGGAGCATAGGTTAGGGGAACATATGGTGGAAATGTCAGGAGTTATGCATTGCTTTACGCAGAGTTTGGAGGAGTCCATGCTCACCATTTTTCTGCCATGTCTCAGGCATGTGAACACATGGCATCCTCCGTGTGGTTGACCTCCATGGAGAGCTAGGTTGAGCAATCGATCTATATGCACTCTGACCTTCACTCTGTCGCCCTAGCCATTGGCTCCATACAGCAAGTGCACCCTGCAGGTCTGCACACAATTTCCAGGGAGCGTCCGTGACTCCTACATCCTCAGCAGGTCGCTGATCCCTGACATCTTCCAGGGTCCACAGAGGCTGCAGGGTTGGCTCCTCAGAATCAAGGGCTACCCACAGAGGACGTGGCTGATGACACTTATGCGGTGGCCTCAGGCTGCAGCAGACAGACAGTATAATGAGGCTCATACTTCAATCCAAACTTTAGTGGAGCAAACGATAGACATATTGAAAATGAGGTTCCGGTGCTTTGATAGATCTGATGTCGCGCATCATTGTAGCTTGCTGCGTACTACACAACCTGATGCTGCAACAGGGAGAGGACCTGGCTGAGGAGGAGCTGCACATCTCCTCCGATGAGGAGGACGTCGAAGGAGATGAGGGTGATGAGGTCCTCAAAGGTGAGGAAGCCAACGATGAGGCCATCGCTTGGGACAGACTAGGCAGGCACATTCGTGAGTCCCTAATAGCCGCAAGATTAGTGGAGGATGATGACGAGATGCAGTGAGGACAGTCCTGAGATCCTCACCTCACACCTGTGAATGTTGACTCCTGTGTGGCTGATGGCAGTGCACAAGTGCTCAGGCTCATGTCATGGAGATGTAGTGGAGGCCCTAATAGTTGCTTGATTCCAGGAGGGATGATGACGTGCAGTGAGGGCACTCCACAGATCTTCACATTACCTCTGTGAAAATCTGACTCCTGTCTGGCTGATGGCAGCTCACTTGCGCTCTGTGATCAGGGTCTTATCATGGAGATGCAGCCTTGAAACTTTAAGTGAACCTGATCCTTTGGCAGAACCTGAACCCTTTAGGACCACACCATTACCAGTCACAGATGCTGAAGAGATGGGGGGTGGTGGGGGGCAGCCCAACCTCAAAGCCGAGAGTACGCTGAGAGAATGATGGAACTCTGCGATGCCTGCCCAAGACATTCTGGCAGCAATGACAAGCAGCATCAAGCTGCAAGCATCACTGCTGTGTCCAATGAGTGTGAAGCCAGACCATCACTTTGCTCTGAAGGTTACACACTGCACAGGGAAGAGGCCCTGGACTGAGACACCTGCCTTTATCTTGCGCAGGAACCAAGTTTACACCTCTGTATGACATGAACACTGCTCATCATAACAAGGAGTCATAGGCCGGGGACATTCTTGGGAGTTTATTTACAAAAGTGAACATTATGCACAAGTGATTAACACCTGCGCCCATGCAATATAATTACATCTTCCTAACCTTCCTAATGCTGCTGCTACATCTTGGTGTTCCCCCGACATCCACAGCGGAGGTGGAGGCAGCCTGCTGACTGCTACACCCTGTCTGTGATTACATTGGAGGGCGTCCTCTGGTGGGCTGAGACCTGGACAGCCCTGGCCTGTTTTGGGCGCCCTCCTTAGCCTGTGAAGCTGGACTTGATGGGGTTGCATGAAGAGGGGATTTGGATCGGCCAGCCAATCCTGGAATCACCTCGGTGGATGGACCCAGGGTGTCAATCTGCTGGTCCCTCGTTGACTTCTTGAGGAGAACAGGAAGCTGGATGGAGATCAAGCTGCCTCACACTCGTCTCGAGTTGACACTGTTGGATGCCAACTATGATGCAGGCTGAACTCCATCACTGACAAGTAGTGCAGGAGTGATGTCCTTGACCAAAGTCTTTATGGCAGTAGCCATCCTGCCATTGTTGACCTCGGTGCATTGGCATGTTGGTGCTATCACCTCAGCCTGAAGGCAGATGGACTCCTCCATCATGCCTTGCAATCCGAGGAGAGCACCAGACATCCCTTCCTGATGTTACCAAGTTTGCCTTTGCAGCTCCAGCAACTGTGACATGACCAAGTCCAGAGGCTCGTCATCTGACTCAGACTCAGCAAATTTCTGGCCTCCAGCAGGCAACTGAGTGCCAGAAACCTGGGAAGCTCCTGCCACCGCCTGCTGCGGATTAGACAATGCAATGTGCTCACCAGATTGTGATCCCGAGGCTATTCTAAAGCTAGGTCCCACTGAGGTGTGCATCTCTGCGCTGGTGGAGGGTGTGGGTGAGCGCTGTGACGGGACTTCAGGGAAGGTGCCTCCGGATTCCTCTTCGGAGATTTCTTCGGGGCTTGATTGGAGGCCCTGGGTCATGGACTGTGTTGGCTGTTTCCCAGATGTGCCTACGTAAGCAAGGGGAGATAATTAGTGCATGTCAGTGGCCTGTGAAACAGGACACATCACTCACAGCATGGTTGTCTGATGGATGTCGCTCTGCTGGATCATCACTTGGTATAGCACCACCGACCTCACAGTCAGCACAGGACAGGTCCAGATCTTCGCCAGTCAGCTGGATGGATCTGTTTTCAAAGTCCATGAGGACCTTGATTTCAGGCATTCCTCCACCTGTCTGCAACCTCTCCCTCTTGTTGTGTGCCAGCTTGTCCTGCATGAATAGAGGTGGAGATAGTGTAAGCATGATGCCTGCCTGGCCAGATGATAAGTATGTCTGACATGTGCGGGTGGTGAGTGGTCCCATGGACTGGATGAGGAGAGTAAATGGTGATGTCCCTTGAACCGGCAGTGAGTGAGGGCCCTGTGGATGTTTGTGAGCGTGTGAGCTAAGAGTCATGAGAAGAGTGATTTAACCTGGAGGAATGGAGAAGATCATTCATCCTCTTGTGGCACTGGGTGGCTTTCCTCCTTTGAAAGGCATTGGCGCTGACCACCACTGCCACCGCCTCCCAAGCCAGATTAGTGAGGTTGCTGCCCATCCTGCGGTTTGAGCAGGGGTAGAGGAGCCTCCGCTGCATCCAAAAGGCTCTCGAGGGATGTGTCATTGAACCTGGGGGCTGCAGTCTTTTTGCCTTTCAGGGCCATGTCTTCTCTGCAGCAGTCCTGGGCTGGAAGCACTGAGAGATATGTGTGCATCTGGACTTTAAATAAGGCACCTGGCGTGCTGAAATGGTGGGGTGATAGTGTGGCGGGTGAATGAGAGCTCACCCGCTATGGAAGTGGCGTGTTTCCCAGGAATGCATAATTAATGCGGCGGGTTTGGGATGATACGGCATGAAAAGTCTTCATTGCTACAGCACTTAGTACAAATCTGTGACGATTCTGCCCACTGTGTTCCGAACTGCAACATGAAGAGTGCTCAGAAATGTTCTGTTGACATTCATGGGCTGCATTAGAATGTTTAAGTACTGCCTTTCCATGGCTTGCATTGAAGCATTAACAGAAGGAAGAAGAACAATGGGTGACTTACAAAGGGGCTGGCAGGGGACGCTTTTCCATGGTGGGCATAAATGAGAGTCTTCATTGATTGTTTGTGGTTTAAATGAATATCCTATTCATGGTGCCTTTGATCCTCCACTTCCTCCTTAAAATAGATGTATTTTATTCTGCAATTTATTTCAGCTGAGAATGCACACTGCTGCATGTGTATGGTACAGCATTTCAACTTGCACATTGGTTTTTCTGGGTGAGGAATGTCTGAAGGAACCTACCTCCAGCTTTAACATTGATTCCTAAGGGAACTCATGATTCACATAAAGTTGTTTCACTTAATGTTGCGATTTTCGGGAACTTAAACACAACTTTAAGTGAGGACTCCCTGTATTCAATGGACAGGATACATCATTCAGGATAAAAACAAAAAACTGCAGATGCTGGAAATCCAAAACAAAAACAGAAATACCTGGAAAAACTCAGCAGGTCTGGCAGCATCGGCGGAGAAGAGCAAAGTTGACGTTTCGAGTCCTCATGACCCTTCACCTTCAACAGAACTAAGTAATATGGGAAAGGGGTGAAATATAAGTTGGTTTAAGGAGGGGCGGGGGGAGGGGTGGGGGGTTGTTGGGACAAGCAAGCAGTGATAGGAGGAGATAACCGAAAGATGTCATAGACAAAAGAACAAAGAGGTGTTGAAGGTGGTGATATTATCTAAAAGAATGTGCTAATTAAGATTGGAGAGCAGGACAAGCAAGGTAGCTCTAGTGGGGGTGGGGTGAAATAAACGATGGGTGGAATACATTTAAAAATAATGGAAATAGGTGGGAAAAGAAAAATCTAAAAAATTATTGGAAAAAAAGGGGGGGGGGAATCAGAAAGGGGGTGGGGATGGAGGAGAGAGTTCATGATCTAAAATTGTTGAACTCAATATTCAGTCCGGAAGACTGTAAAGTGCCTAGTCGGAAGATGAGGTGCTGTTCTTCCAGTCTGCGTTGAGCTTCACTGGAACAATGCAGCAAGCCAAGGACGGACATGTGGGCAAGAGAGCAGGGTGGAGTGTTAAAATGGCAAGCGACAGGGAGGTCTGGGTAATGCTTGCAGACAGACCGAAGGTGTTCTGCAAGGCGGTCACCCAGTCTGCGTTTGGTCTCTCCAATGTAGAGGAAACCGCATTGGGAGCAATGAATGCAGTAGACTTAGTTGAGGGAAGTGCAAGTGAAATTCTGCTTCACTTGAAAAGAGTGTTTGGGCCCTTGGACGGTGAGGAGAGAGGAAGTGAAGTGGCAGGTGTTGCAAATTCTGCGTTCGCATGGGGAGGTGCCGTAGGAGGGGGTTGAGGAGTAGGGGGTGATGGAGGAGTGGACCAGGGTGTCACGGAGGGAACGATCCCTACGGAATGCCGCCGGGGGGGTGAAGGGAAGATGTGTTTGGTGGTGGCATCATGCTGGAGTTGACGGAAATGGCGGAGGATGATCCTTTGAAAGCAGAGGCTGGTGGGGTGATAAGTGAGGACAAGGGTGACCCTATCATGTTTCTGGGAGGGAGGAGAAGGTGTGAGGGCGGATGCGCGGGAGATGGGCCGGACACGGTTGAGGGCTCTGTCAACGACCGTGGGTGGAAAACCTTGGTTAAGGAAGAAGGAGGACATGTCAGAGGAACTGTTTTTGAAGGTACAGATGCGACGGAGGCGAAGGAACTGAGAGAATGGGATGGAGTCCTTACAGAAAGCTGGGTGTGAGGAGCTGTAGTCGAGGTAGCTGTGGGAGTCAGTAGGCTTGTAATGGATATTGGTGGTCAGTCTATCACCAGAAATTGAGACAGAGAGGTCAAGGAAGGGAAGGGAAGTGTCAGAGATGGACCATGTGAAAATGATGGAGGGGTGGAGATTGGAAGCAAAATTAATAAATTTTTCCAGGTCCCGACAAGAGCATGAAGCAGCACCAAAGTAATCATCGATGTACCAGAGAAAGAGTTGTGTGAGGGGGCTGGAGTAGGACTGGAACAAGGAATGTTCCACATACCCCAGAAAGAGACAGACATAGCTGGGGCCCATGCGGGTACCCATAGCCACACCTTTTATTTGGAGGAAGTGAGAGGAGTTAAAGGAGAAATTGTTCAGTGTGAAACAAGTTCAGCCAGACGCAGGAGAGTAGTGGTGGATGGGGATTGTTCGGACCTCTGTTTGAGGAAGAAGCAGAAAGCCCTCAGACCATCCCAGTGGGGGATTGAGGTGTAGAGGGATTGGATGTCCATGGTGAAGAGGAGGCAGTTGGGGCCAGGGAACTGGAAATTGTTGATGTGACGTAAGGTGTCAGAGGAATCACGGATGTAGGTGGGAAGGGACTGGACAAGGGGAGAGAGAATGGAGTCAAGATAGCGAGAAATGAGTTCCGTGGGGCAGGAACAGGCAGACACGATCGGGACAGTCCTGTTTGTGGATTTTGGGTAGGAGGTAGAAGCGGGCCGTCCAAGGTTGGGCGACTATCAGGTTGGAAGCTGTGGAAGGAAGATCTCCAGAGGAGATGAGGTCAGTGACGGTCCTGGAAACAATGGCGTGATGTTCAGTGGTGGGGTCATGGTCCAGGGAGAAGTAGGAGGAAGTGTCTGCGAGTTGACGCTCAGCCTCCGCGAGGTAGAGGTCAGTTTTATACATCATTCAGGAACTAAGTTTTCCCTTTAGTAATTGATTCTCTGTTCTCTATTTCTTAATGGGCATTCTTTGAGAGACCTATACAATATTTCATATGATGTAATATTATCTCTTTTATGTCAGGATAGTGAAGCAGCTATTACCAAAATAAAAATTGAGAGGTTTTGGACTTAACTGGTGTAGTAGTTATGAGCTGAAGAGTTGAGTTAGGAGAGGGCTGAGATCACAGAAATGGATCTTACGGAGGAGATGAGCTTGGTAAGCTTATGAGATGAGATGGTGGGAAGAAGCTGCAGAGTACTATGAGGTTGGAAATTGATATGTAAGGGGAATGCAAGGCAGAAAACAGAAGGAAAAAGATAGAGCAATGGAGTAGATGATTCTGAACTTCAAGATAAATAAATCCATGAGTTCCTCACAATTGGTGCAAGAAGTCAAGCTGAGGACTACTGAGGAACAGGGTTGAAGAAGGTGGCTTATCATTGAAAGGAAAAGATTATAGGTTTGTCCTCGTCTTCCAGTAAAATCATGAAATAGTGGATTTGGACAAGGAGAGGGAGGCATCATATTGCTTTGGAGGATTAAATCAGACCATGGCAGTGAGCAATGAGAGAAATTGTGTAGCAAGTGCGTTTCAGCCTCCATCCCTTAAATGTAAGGAATCAAAGATGATAATTGTACTAGTAACTAGAGAAATAAGATGGGGGAATGATTTAGAATCATAGAAACAGGCCATTTTGCACTGGTGTTTTGCTCCATGAGCCATCTTGCTAAATTATACTTTTCTGGTTGCTCCCTATTCCCTGGCAAAATGCTTTTTAAGCAATTATTTAATTCCCTTTCCAAACAATGTATAGATTTAGCTTCCACCATGGATCAAAAGATCACCTCTTTTAAAAAATGTTATGTTCCCCTTGAACCCGACTGATTATTATCTTAAATTTATGTCCTTTTTTTTACTATGACACCAACTAGTGGAAACAATCTATCGCTGTTTATCTTACAAAATTCTTCAGAATCTTGAACTTCTTTTTCAGGGCACTTATTAACCATCCCAGTTCCTTTCTTAGGTGTAAATCTCTCTATACTCTAGCGCTACTCCCCACAAAAAACTTGGCAATATGCTAGTCAATCTGCACTGTATCTTTTGCATTATTTATATATCCATCTCCTAAATGCAACAAGACTGACTGACTGGTTTTCTTCCTGCTCTTAAATTTGTATGGCACAAACTCATCCACAGTAAATTCACATGCATTTCCCATTTTGATTTGAATGTATTAATATATATTAAACAGAACCATTGGCTTTTTTATGTACAAAAGGAAAAAAAATAGCTGTCAGCAACAATTGCTGAAAAGTGGTTTGTAAAAGATATGTAAACATGATTAAATGTAGCTGTAATGACCTTTGCGTGGAATAGCTTAACATTCAGCTGAATTTTCACTTTGATGGCAGGAAATAGGAGTTGAGTTTGTTTCTGGGTCCCAAATCCGTCCCTGGGGAGAAATGGTCACTTTGGAAATTCGACCGGGGCACTCCTTAATCAGCAGAGACAAATTCCTTGTCCAGTTAATGGTGGCAGGTGAGCTCTTGAAGCTGGAGGGCCAATCAAGATACTTCCAGCTTGAGAGGAGCAAGCTGCAATAAAAGGTAAGCAACTGAGACATGAAGATGCCCTCTCATCAATTTTTTAAAAAGTTTAAATAAAAAATAGAACAAGCAGCCAGGCCACAACCGTTGGCAAGTTAGGCATTGGTGGGGAGGTTGGAGAAATCCCTCTACAAGGAGGGAGGAAGGGCCTGTAAGCCTGCCTGGAGCATTGGCACCCCTCACACCCCTATTCTCAGCCTCACAATGGGTGCATGCCTCCAAGCAGTTAAACAGCACCCAGTCACGTCAGAAAACAGGAAAATTCCTTCTCTAACTTCCCTTTGTGAGGAGAGGGGGGTAGCCCGCCAGGCCCCGAACCTGCCTCCCCTATAATTGCTGGTGCCTGGAATAGTGTCGGGAAACCAGAACGCCGGCAGGCATGGGCAATTTCAGGCCTTGTTCACCTCCGTTTCCTGAAAATTCAGCCCTCACTGTCTATTGCAGAATTTCCACTTTTATTCCACAACATTTTTGATTTTGAAATCAATAATCTCACCAAAATAAGGAACTCAGCAAATATTGCCATATATGTACAGCTAACATTTAGAATTTTGTGGTTTGTTACTATGAGAGTAGAAAGAACTATTAATGATGCTTCATACTGTGTAATAATTTGGAAATTTCCTGGGTGCCTACATATGCATTAACGTAACTGAGTAAAATGTTTTATAGAAAATGAATTCAATGCCCAGTGCAGTTGTAGAAAAATCACTAGAGAGTAGTATTAGCTATCAGTTTGATTAGTCCCCTCAGGGGTGAAATTCAACTTTGGCCAGGGATGGAAAATGAGCAGTAGCAAATCAACAGCAAATTGTACACCCCACCCAATGGTCCTTTCTATTTAATTTTATCACCATAAGATCAGACAAAATGTAAAAAAAAATCCTCCATAGCCCTGTTAGGGGGGAAATTAAATATATATATAAAATTTAAAAAAGAAGCACACGTTAAGAATTTGCTGAACATACTTAAAATCTCCAAGCAGCCATGGATGCTAAACCTATTGACAGCTGAGGGTAAGCAGATGGACATTGCACACAAAGGGGCTTTGAGTTTTGTGTAATTTACACAGTTTCAAGAGATGAGCTAATGTCCAGGCGCAGGCAGAACCATCCAAGTGGTGCAATGGTGTGTTGAAGCCTTGAGAGCTGGACTGGAGATAAAACATAACATAAAGTTAGATTAGATATACTCCTCTCTCAGTTAGGGATGGGGCAGATGGTTTAGCTTAGATATGGGAGGACATACAAAGACGAGGGGGCTTTGATGAAACACAAACAGTTCTGAGCCGTGAGAACCAAGGTCTTTGCATACGTGTTTTAATTTTGATTGGATAATATAATTATGTATACAACCTTTAGAATAATTGGTTAGCAAAATCACATATTTATGCACTCAATAGGATAGTTTTAACATGGTGCCTGTGTGTCAATTACTGACTGGATGTATTCAAATGTACTCAAATGTATTGTGATAAGAAAAAGTACAAAAGTAATGAAATGTAATCAATCTGGGAGCTGGGTCATTTTCAGGAATGATATGCTTGAATAAAACTGGTTAAAGGAAGCCTGAGTCTCTCTGGTCACTGTGTGATCGGGGAATGTAGTTTCTCCTCCTCAACTAGCCTATGTGGTAGTTGCAGGATTGGAGGGAATACCCTCTTCAGCCCTTAAAAGCAAATCTGGATTTTTCACCGAGTGAACCATAGTGGAATTTCCCTGTAAATTCATTCCCATTCACAATCTTTACTATATCATTGCTGGCAGAAATTTAAAATGTAGGTTTTTAAATGTCTGTTCACCAGTAAGTCATCAACCTTCGAAATTGTTTTAAAATTTTGGCTGCCACCAATGCCGGCAACATTTGAGCCAAACCTGCTATCATCTATGGAGATGTTATAGTTGCAGTCCCTCTTGGACTGCAACATAACAGGGAGGTGAAGCACAGGCAACAGAAGGTGGAAGTTGTTCACAAAGGAAGGAGGAGGAGAAATGCTCTCAACAGAAGTCGAGGATATTCAGAGGGCACTTCTCCTAACTCCACCTCAGCCAGGAGCAGCACCTGAAGCATCTGCAATTCACCAAAGACGTGGACAGTGAACTGTGCTACCTGCTCCTGTAGTATAAGGAGTTAATTCTAACTGTGTGGTATGCTAATAAGACAATATACATCATCACAGGCAGTGATGTAATGTCTCATGATCTTGCTCTCTCTTGTACAACCTCATAGTTAAGATGTAGTCACTGTTAGAGATGTTCCAACAGAGTTAACATTTTCCTTACCTCAGCAGACTATGTAAATATTCTGTGTTAGCACAATGAGACTAATGATGGCAGCGAGTGAAAGAACAAGCATGGAAAAGGTAAAGCTACCAGGTCACATGCCCCAATCAAGCAGAAGCGTGGCTGAGCTGGTGCCAAAGATTTACCAGATATTTCTTCGGGCCTTCCTGCGAAGCTGGGCAGTGAGCAGGTCAGTATGTTATCATACGCAATGGATGGCTGTGCAGACAATATCCTGGTCAGGAAAGGGATCAACGAAGAGAAAGCTACTTATGGCGAAGTAATAAAAGCATTCAATGCCTACTTCAATCTGCGAAAGAATACTATCGTCGAGCAGGCTAAATTTAACAAGTGTGTCCAATGACAAGGGGAAAGTATTGATTCATTTATCAATGACCTGTATAGACTTGAAAAGAACTGTGAATATGGCAGCTTAAAAGATGAACTGATCAGGGATAGAATTGTTGTTGGAGTCTTGGATGAAGCATTATCTGACCACTTGCAATCGAGAAAGGATTTAACCTTAACAAAGACAATTCAACTGAGCAGACAAGCTGAGGTGATTTAGGGTGACGGGGAGAACCGCATCCCAAAAATGACTGACTCAGAGAAGTATGTTAAATTCAAAAGCTGAGAAGTGGCTGTACAAAAGCAGGAGAGGCAGGAAGAACACCCATCAACTGCCCCAACTAACTGTAATCGGTGTGGTGGGAAAAAAACACAGGCGTGCAAATTGTCTCACCAAAGAGGCCAAATGCCAGTTTTGCAGAAAGAAGGGTTACTTCAGGCTGCATGTTGGAGCAAGAAGCTTCTACAGAATATGCAAAAAGATAAGTCTTCAAAAGGTGGCAAGATCCATGAAACAAAAGATATCAATGATATTGAGATGCCTTTCCTTGGAGACATCCAGGAACCAAGTGGAAGCTACTGGAATGCTGATATCTTAGAAGAAACAAGACAAGCTTTCATTTAGACACAACTGCAGCAGTTTTCATTCTTTCTAATGCTGAACTGTGGTTGGAGAAAAGTTCCCTTTAGCCATCATGCGTAAAACTACACAGGCAGTAGATGTCAAACTCAAGGTCATAGGGCAACTGAATGCAATCCTTCAATAGAGAGAGAAATATCACTGAAACCTTCTCTATGTTAACCCGAATCAGAGCTGTTCACTCTTTAGCAGGAAATTCTATACTGACTTACACCTGATTTGCAGTGTAGAGGAACTGGAAAGTGAGAAGATCAGTCTAAAAAACTTCAGAGCTGAATTTCCACAGCTGTATATAGGACTAGGAAAGCTAAAGACAGCATACCACATCACTCTATGTCCTGAAACGAAGCCAATGTGGCTGCCTACACCCAGGAAAGTTCCTCATCCACTCTTGACAAAGGTAAAGAAGGAAATCAACCCTATGTTGAAGCAAGAGGTTATTTCACCTGTGACATAACCAACAATGCTCAGGGATGGTCTCAGTGCCAAAACACAACAGACTTATCAGAATTTGCATAGATCTTACCCAGCTGAACAAAGCTGTTGAATGTGAGGTTCATCCTATGGCGTCTGTGGGTGAGAACTTAGGAAAATTAAGAAGTGTTCAATCTTCACGAAGCTAGATGCAAATATTGTTTTTCGAGAACCACCCCTCAATGAAGAGTCTAAGTTGTTCACAACCTTCATTACACTGCTTCAGAGGTTTTGCTTCAACACACTACCCTTTGCATCACGTCAGCACCAGAAATCTTTCAAAGGACAATGTCAAGTATTCTAGAAGGACTGGATGAAATCGTGTGTCACATGGATGATGTCCTGATCCATGGGTCCACTCAGACAGAACATGGCACTAGAGTGTGAGCTGTACTACAATGCCTACAGGAAGCAGGACTTACACTCAACAACAACTGTGAATTCTCGCAGCCGGTTGTCAAGTTCCTTTGGCATATGGTGGGTACATCCAGTGTCAGAGTTGATCCACAGAGGATGATCCACAATCAATGATTTTCCAGCTCCTCGCAATGTGACAGAGCTCCAGAGATTCATGGGTATAGTAAACCAAGTCAGAAAGTTCTCGCCCAACCTAGCTGTCGTCAATGAGCCACTATGTCAGCTGCTTTAAGACAATACATGGTACTGGGACAACAGAGGTCTTCTGAGAAAATCAAAGAAATACTGATATCACCTGATACTTTAGACTACTATGGCCCAGAGCTAACCACTATCATTGCTGCAGATACATCTTCTGCAGGATTGCCAGCGGTAATCTTTCAAATACAGACAGATGAAAAGCATAGACCAGTTTACTACACATCCTGTTCACTAACAGAGACTGGACAGAGATATGCAGTGATAGAGGAGGAAGCATTACCTGCTACATGGGCTTGTGAAAAGTTTGCAGATTATACTCTTGCTCTCCACTTCAAGATAGAGACAGACCGCAAACCCCTACACCCTTAAATTCTAAGGAGTTAGCAAAAATGTCTCCATGAGTATAACAATTCAGACTGAGGAAGATCAGGTTTGGTGCAAAGACAGAGTACGTTCTGGGAAAGCAGCAGACCACAGCAGATGCTTTGTCCAATATCCCAGAGGCAAGGACTGAACAAGGTGATGTAGCCCCTGTTGAAGAGGTAGAAATCTTTGCATTGACAACCACAACTCTACCAACAACAACTTAGCAACTGAACAAAATCAAATTTGCACAGAAATCTGATGAAGAATGTGCTCAGCTCAGAGAGTACTGCGTGAAAGGATGGCCAGCATACATGCCTCACAATCCCATTCTCAAACAGTACTATGAACAGGGAGAACACCCTCAGTGTAATTGATGATTTAACATCTATGATGAGAGAGTGGTCATTCCAAGACTCCTGAGACTTGATATACTGCAACAATTGCACCAAGGACATTTGGGCATCACAAAATGTTGAGCCACAGCAAGATATTCTGTTTGGTGACCAGGTCTCCCAAAAGTCATTGGAAGAATGATATCAAACTGTTTTACTTGTGCTATTCATTGTCAGGAGATAAAAGAACCGTTGATGTCATCTTCCTTTCCATCAAGATCATGGGAAATTCTCAGAATGGACCTCTTTGAACACAGAAGTAAACAGTTCTTGATCATAGTAGACTACTACTCCAGGTGGATAGAAGTCAAGCAACTGCAGGGTCACACTTCTGAAGCAATGATTACATTGCTGAAGGGGATTTGCAACACATGAAATCCCAGACCTTGCAATCTCAGACAATGGACTGTGGTTCAGCAATGAATACTTTAAAGAGTTCATGACATCAAATGGGTTTGTCCACACTACCAGTTCACCAAGATACCTTCAAGCCAATTTTGAAGAAGAAAGAGGAGTGTAGTGAAAGCATTGCTAAAGAAGAACGATGACATTCAATTTTCACTTCTGATCGATTGTTCAATTCCACTCCAAAA
The DNA here is from genome assembly GCF_964194155.1 of Cetorhinus maximus. Taxonomy (NCBI): domain Eukaryota; kingdom Metazoa; phylum Chordata; class Chondrichthyes; order Lamniformes; family Cetorhinidae; genus Cetorhinus; species Cetorhinus maximus. The sequence goes on along the minus strand of NC_135880.1, from coordinate 77,265,048 downwards.
TGGTTTAGCACCATGTGAACATCCCACAGGAACACGACTGAGGACTCAACTGCCTACTCTCCCACACACACACTCATGCCACAAGTACAAGCTGATGACATAGATAAGGTGATGGAGAAAGAGGATGAGTATCATTCCATCCAGATGTGGAACTGTGACATCACAAAGACATCACATGGCATCACAAAGCACACAACCTGCTTGCCATGTATTACAGCATCAGGAAGGTAACAGAGGCCCTGTACAGAAGAAGAGAAGGCTTCATAATCTTCTCTCTAATCAGAGAGAAGCAGGAGGAATGGGCACATGGCTCTGCTTGAGTAGTGGAAATCCCAATGGCGTAAGTTGCAATGAAGAAATAAGAAATTTACAAATGGATATGGACAGGTTAGGCGAATGGGCCAAAATTTGGCAGATGGAGTTTAATGTGGATAAGTGTGAGGTTATCCATTTTGGTCGGAAGAATAAAAAGGCGACTTATTATTTAAATGGAGAGAAACTTCAGAATGCTTCAGTGCGGAGGGATCTGGGTGTCCTCGTGCATGAATCGCTGAAAGCTAGTATGTAGGTACAGCAGATAATAAGGAAGGCAAATGGAATTTTGGCATTTATTGCTAAAGGAATAGAGTATAAAAATAGGGAAGTGTTGTTGCAACTGTACAGGGCATTGGTGAGACCGCACCTGGAGTACTGTGCACAGTTTTGGTCCCCTTACTTGAGGAAGGATGTAGTTGCACTTGAGGCGGTTCAGAGGAGGTTCACTAGATTGATTCCAGAGATGCGGGGCTTGTCTTATGAGGAGAGATTGAGCAGTTTAGGCCTATACTCGCTAGAGTTTAGAAGGATGAGAGGAGATCTAATTGAGGTATATAAGATGCTAAAAGGGATAGACAAAGTAGATGTAGAGTGGATGTTTCCCCTTCTGGGGCATTCTAGAACGAGAGGCCATAGTTTTAGGCTAAAGGGTGGTAGATTTAAATCAGAGATGGGGAGGAATTACTTTTCTCAAAGGGTCATGAATCTGTGGAATTCACTACCTCAGAATGCAGTGGATGCCGAGATGCTGAATAAATTTAAAGAGGAGATAGACAGATTTCTAATTAATAATGGGTTGAAAGGTTATGGGGAGAGGGCAGGAAATTGGAGTTCAGGCCGAAATGAGATCAGCCATGATTGTAATGAATGGCGGGGCAGGCTCGAGGGGCTGAATTGCCTACTCCTGCTCCTAGTTCTTATGTTCTTATGTAAGGTCCCATTGACTGCACGCACTGTGTACGTTGCATCTCAATGGGGAGATGTACTGAAAGTGCATTTTCTTAATGTGCAGTTGGTGTGCAACAGAGTATTATGTCATAAATGTTCATTATCCTGGTAATAACCACGCTGCTTATATCTTGCGCCAGTCAGCCATTTCTGTCATCCTCAACCCTTCACAACAAACTAGAGGATAGCTGCTCAGCGAAAAGGGCTTCCACAATCCAACCATACAAGAACAGCATACATACAATAAGTTACCATCAGGAACATTGTGGAGCAACAATCAGCATTCTAAGGCACGGCTCCACTGCCTGGATTGCTTTGGGGGGCCCTACAATACTTGCTGGAGCATATCCCCAAATTCGTGGTGGCCTACAAATCTGCTACACAACCTTGCTCCCAGGAGGTCGCAGCCCTTACCACCAGGCCTTCCCCCCAGCACCTCGGGAGGATGAAGGAGAGCGGAGGAGTAGGTATGCGGGACACCATCACTCTGGAATGTTCCAATTCAGATAGCCAGGTAGTGAAGCACACAACCGAGGCCTAGTCCTGACATACCTACAAACTTTTAAACTTTTATTTACAGAGACTCACATTACATCTCATACACCTCAATTTTCAACCAACACTTTTTCAGTCTGCTACAAGAACACAAGAATTAGGAGCAGGAGCAGGCCATGCGGCCCCTTGAGCCTGCTTCGCCATTTGATAAGATCATGGCTGACCTGATTGGTGTCCTTAACTCCACTTTCTTGCCTTCCCTCCATAACCCTTGACTCCCTTGTTGGTTAAGAATCTATCTAACCCAGCCTTGAATATATTCAATGACCCAGCCTCCACTGCTCTCTGGGGACGAGAATTCCACAGACTAACAACCCTGTTAGAGAAATAAATTCTCCTCATCCCCATCTTAAATAGTAGACCTCTTATTTTTAAACTGTGTCCCCTAGTTCTGGTCTCTCCCACAAGTGGAAACATCCTCCAGTATGTACCCTGTCAAGTCCCCTAAGAATCGTATATATTTCAATAAGATTACCTCTCATTCTTCTAAACTCCAATAGGTATTGGCACAACCTGTTCAATCTTTCATCATGGGCAGAATCTTCTGTAAAATGATGCGCGGTGACGTTGGGTGTCATTCCGATCTTTAGTTCGGCGGGCACGCACCAGAGTCAGCTGCGCACTCACTGAACTATCAAAGGTCTGTTAAGGCCATTAATAAACTAATTTAAAGTAATTGTCAGGGCTGCCCGTCCAACCTTAAGGTTGGTGGGCAGGCAAAGAGCCCAGGCGACCATCGCATTTTTCATGAAACCTCATCCACGGGCGGGATGGGGTTTCATGAAGGGTTTGTTACATTAATAATTTTTTAAACATTTGATAAACATGTCCCAGCTGTCACATGAGAGGACATGTGTAAATGATTTTTAACTTTTTTTATTTTGAACTGTCAAATTCAACTTAATCTCCCTGAGGCAGCTCTCATGTGAAAGAACGCAGGCCCCGACTCTCCCTCCTCCCCCCCGACTGCACAGGTAGCGCTGAGCGCTACCGGCCGTGCTTCACGATGGGCTGGCCTTAATTGGCCTGCTCACGTAAAATGACGGCACGCAGCTGATCACGGGCAGCGATCAGCTCCACGTCCACTCCCTACTGGCCCCCATAAGATAATCCCTTCATCCCAGGACTCAGTTGAGTGTACCTTCTCTGAAATGCTTCTAATGCAACTATATCCTTTTTAAGTAAGGAGACCAAAATTGTACACAGTGCTCCAGATGCGGCCTCACTCTGTATAGCTGTAGCAACACTTTCCTACTTTTATACACGATTCCCCTTGTAATAATTGCCAACACTCCATTTGTCTTCCTAATCACTTGCTGTACCTGCATACTAATGTTTTGTGATTTATATACCGGGACATTCAGATCCCTCTGTACTATATCGCAAGGGTGGGTGGCAGGGGGCTGCTGAGACCCACGAGCCCTGTCCTTGCTGGCAAACCCCCTGCAACCCTCTCCCTGTGACCCCCACCCTGTGAAACTGCCACCCCACCATCCCACATTACTTACTTGTGGTCAGGGTCCCTCCGTGATCCTTGGAACCTGGTGCCTGTCCTTCCGGAAGCAGCCACGGCCTCCCCAGTTCTGCTGCTGAGCACAAGAGGCAGGCAAGACTTCCTCCTCTGGGGGTCTTGATTCCAGGGGAAGACCCGTCACCGGCCTTGCCATTACCTGATTGGCACCTGGTTCAGCAGGCCTTCCTAAAAACGGGCAGTGCCAGCATGTGAGCCCCCTGATACCTGAACAAGATTCTGCCCTTTACGTCGTCTTGACAACTTACTTTTCTACCTATCTTTGTGTCATCAACAAATTTAGTTACCATACATTCAGTCCCTTGATCCAAGTCATTGATATAAATTGTAAATAGTTGAGACTCCAGCAGTGATTGCTGTGGCACTCTACTAGTTACAGATAGCCAACTCAAAAAAGACCCATTTAGCCCTATTCTCTGTTTCCAGTTAGCTAACCAATTCTCTACCCATGCTAATAGATTAACTTGTACACCATGAGCTCTTATTTTGTGTAGTAACCTTTGATGTGCCACCTTATCAAGTGCCTTTTGGAAATCCAAGTACACCGCCCCCTTTATCCACATTGTTTGCTACTTCCTCAAAGAACTCTAATTTGTGAAACACGGTTTTCCTTTCACAAAACCATGCTGACTCTGCCTGATTGTACTATGATTTTCTAAATGTCCTGCAATTACTTCCTTAATAATGGATTCTAGCATTTTCCCTATGACAGATAGGCTGACTGCTCTATAATTTCCTGCTTTCTGTCTCCCTCCTTTCTTGAATAGAGGTGTTACGTTTGCAATTTTCCAATCCACTAAGACCATTCTGGAATCTAGGGAATTTTGGAAGATTATAACCAATGCATTTACTAGCTATCCAGCTGTTTCTTTTAAGACTCTAGCTTGCTGGTCATCAAGTCATTCCTGATCAGTTCATTAAAACTGACACAAAGGATGAAATTTTGTGGCCCCTCCCGCTGGCAGGATCTTCTGGTCCTGCTGATGTCAATTAACTTTTGAATGGTTTGCTGCATTTCCCAGCCCCGCCCCCACCATGACAGGACCGTAAAATTTCACCCAAAATATCTGTTCAATGCTTCCGCCATTTCCTTGCTTCACGTTATTAATTCCCTAGTCTCACCCTCTAAGGGTCCAACGCTCACTTTGGTTACTCTTTTCCTTTTTAAATACTTACAAAACTCTTACTATCTGTTCTTGTATTTCTAGCTAGCTTTCTCTCATACTATAATTTCTCCTTCATTAATTTTTTAGCCATTCTTTTGCTGGTTTTTAAATTCTATCCAATCTTCTAACCTACCATAAATATTTGTGGAAGTGTCTGTTTTTTCTTTCAATTTGATACTGTTTTTAACTTCCTTTGTTAGCCTCGGATGGTGCATCCTTTTCATAGAGTCTTTCTTTCTCTATGGAATATATCTTTGCTGAGCGTTATGATATCTCTCCTTAAATGTGTCACTGGTTCTCTACTGTCCTACCTTTTAACCTATTTTCCCAGTTTACATTAGCCAACTCATACACTTCCAATTGACTTTATTTAAGGTCAAGACACTACCCTTAGACCCACATTGCTCACGCTCAAACTGAATGTGAAATTCCATCATGTTATGATCACTGTTGCCTAGAGTATCTTTTACTATGAGCTCATTCATTAATCCTGTCTCATTGCACACTACCAGTTTGAAAATAACCTGCTCCCTAGTTGGCTCTAAAATGTAATGCTCTAGGAAATTTTTCCCAATACACTCTATGAACTCATCTTCCAGGCTACCTTTGCCAATCTGATTTTTCCAATCTATATGAAGATTAAAATCACGCATTATTACTGCAGTGCCTTCCTCACAAGCCCTCATTATTTACGAACATACGAATTAGGAGCACTAGTAGACCACTCGGCCTCTTGAGCCTGCTCTCCATTCAATAAGATCAAGGCTGATCTGAATGTAACCTCAACCCCACATTCCTGCCTACCCCCAATAACTTTCACCCCCATGTTAATCAAGAATCTATCTAGCTCTGCCTTAAAAATATTCCAAGACTCTGCTTCCACTGCTTTTTGAGGAAGAGAGTTCTGAAGACTCACCACCCTCTGAGAGAAAAAATTTCTCCTAATCTTTGTCTTAAATGAGCAGCCCCTTATTTTTGAACAGTGACCCCTAGTTCTATATTCTCCAAAAAGAGGAAACATCCTCTCCACATCCACCCTATCAAGACCCTTCAGGATCTTAAAGGTTTCAGTTAAGTCGCTTCTTACTCTTCTCAATTCCAGTGGATACAAGCCTAACCTATCCAGCCTTTCCTCATTAGACAACCCGCCCATTCCTGGTATTAGCCTAGTAAACCTTCTCTGAAATGCTTGTAATGCATTTACATCTTTCTTTAAATAAGGAGACCAGTCCTGGACCAGTCTATCCCTAAGGTTTAAATTAGTACACAATCTTATATATTTTATTAACTTTACCACCAGATGTGGTCTCACCAGTGCCCTGTATAACTGAAGCATAACCTCCCTACTTTTGTAATCAATTCCCTTCACAATAAATCATTACATTCTATTAGCTTTCCTAATTACCTGCTGTACCTGCATACTAACCTTTTGTGATCCATACACTAGGACACCCATTTCCCTCTGAGTCTCAGAGCTCTGCAATCTCTCACCATTTAGATAATAAGCTTTTTTATTCTTCCTGACCAAATTGAATGATTTCACATTTGCCCACATTATATTCTATTTGCCAGATCTTTGTCCACTCACTTAGCCTATCTATGTCACTTTGTAGCCTCCTTAAATCCTCTTCACAATTTACTTTCCTTTCTATCTTCGTGTTGTCAGCAAATTTAGCAACCATTCCTTCAGTCCCTTCATCCAAGTAATTTATATAAATTGTAAAGAGTTGAGGCCCCAGCACTGATCCCTGTGGCACACCACTCGTCACATGCTGCCAACCAGAAAAAGACCCATTTATGCCAACTCTCTGTTTCCAGTTAGCTAGCCAATCTTCAGTCCATGCCAATATATTAGCCCCTACCATGAGCTTTTATTTTCTGCAATAGCCTTTGAAGTGGCAATTTATCAAATGCCTCCTGCCCTCTGGGTCCCCTTACCTGCCTCACTTGCAGTCACACCCTCCTGTCCCTGGCCACTGATCAAATCAGAAGACCCTATCCTGAGTGGTGTGACTGCCTCCTGCTACAAAGCATCCAGGTAACTTTCCCCCTCCCTGATGTGTCACAGTGTCTGTAGCTCAGCCTCCAGCTCAATGACTGAGCCGAAGTTCATCAAGCTGCAAACACTTACTGCAGACATGTTTGCCCTGGATCACAATGTTAACAAGGAGCTCCCACATGCTGCAGCCTTGACACATCACATGTCCTGCCATCCTTAATGTGTTTTAAATAATTACTTAATTATATTAATCACTTATTTATGTTGCTTTCTTATATATTTTATTAACTTTACCACCGAATTGTGTACTAATTTAAACCTTAGGGATAGAATAGAACTTATGCACTTACCAGATACTCACCAAACTCCTTTCCCTGTAGTAGAGCAAGAACCAATTCCTATGGGGTGAGAATGATTGAAAGGGGAAACGAACTCACCTCTCACCAAACTCCAAGTCTTCACTCAGTTAGTTGGATGCACTGTTTGCCAAGGCTGCACTAAAGAACCCTGAGTTTATAGTAAACTTTCTTCCTGTATACTCTGTCCTGCAGTGTGGTTACTGTTAAGGGGCCCTACAAGTCACATCTTACCTTTGCGACTTCTTATCTCTACCCAAACTGATTCTACATCTTTATCTTCTGAACTGAGGTCATCTGTCACTACTGTACTGATGTCATCCTTAACTACAAAGGTACCCCACAAACTTTTACTAGCTTCCTGTCTTACTACTGCCCACCCCTAATTGCCCTTCAGAAGGTGGTGGGGCCACCTTCTTGAACTGCAGCAGTCCAGGTGGTATAGGTACACCCACAGTACTATTAGAAAGGGAGTTCCAGGATTTTGACCCAGCGACTGTGAAGGAACAGCAATATATATCCAAGACAGGATGGTGTGTGGGTTGCAGGGGAACATTCAGGTGGTGCTCCCATGCCCTTGTCCTTTTAGGTGTTAAAGGTTGCTGATTTGGAAGGTGCTGTTAAAGGAGACTTTGAGTTATTGCAGCGCATCTTGTAGATGGTACACATTTCTACCATTATGCCTCGGAGTGAATGTTTAAGGTGGTGGATGGGGTACCAATCCAGTGGGCTGCTTTGTCCTGGATAGTGTCCAGCTTCTTGAGTGATGTTGGAGCTGCACTCATCCAGGCAAGTGGAAAGTATTCCATCTCACTCCTGACTGGAGGCTTGTAGATGGTGAATAGGTTTTGGTGAGTCAAGAGGTGAGTTCCTCACTGTAAAATTCCAAGCCTCTGATCTGCTCTTATAGCCACAGTATTTATATGGCTGGTTCAGTTCAGTTTCTGGTCAATGGTAACTTCCAGGATGTTGATAATGGGGGATGCAGCAACGGTAATGCCATTGAATGTCAAGGGGAGATAGTTAGATTCGTTCTTGTTGAGATGGTCATTGCCTGACACTTGTGTGGCACAAATGTTACTTGCCACTTATCAGCCCAAGCATGAATGTTGTCCAAGTCTTGCTGCATATGGACATGGACTGCTTCAGTATCTGAGGAGTCACGAATGGTGCTGAACATTGTGCAATCATCAGCGAACATCCCCACTTACGACCTTTTTATGATGAAGGGAAGGTCATTGATGAAGCAACTGAAGATGGTTGGGCCTAGGACACTACCCTGAGGAACTCCTGCAGTGATGTCTTGGAACTGAAATGATTGACTGCCAACAACCACAACCACCTTCCTTAATGCTAGGTATGACTCCAATCAGTAGAGAGTTTCCCCCCTGATTCCACACTCGGTCAAATGCGGCCTTGATGTCAAGGGCAGTCACTCTCACCTCACCTCTGGAGTTCAGCTTTTTTGTCCATGTTTGATCCAAGGCTGTAATGAAGTCAGGAGCTGAGTGGCCCTGGCGGAACCCAAACTGGGCATCAGTGAGCAGGTTATTGCTAAGCAAGTGCCACTTGATCGCACTGTTGATGACCCCTTCCATTACTTTACCTGATGATTGAGAATAGACTGATGGGGTGGTAATTAGCCAGGTTGGATTTGTCCTGCTTTTTGCATACAGGACATACCTGGGCAATTTTCCACATAGTTGGAGTAGATGCCAGTGTTGTAGTTGTAGTGTAGCCCATAGCCTTTGCAGTATCCAATGCCTTCAGCCATTTCTTGATATCACTTGGAGTGAATCAAATTGGCTGAATTATTCATTCACAGGATGTGGGCATCACTGGCTAGGCCAGCATTTATTGTCCTACAGAGGGCATTTAAGAGTCAACCAATTGATTGTGGATCTGGAGTCACAGGCCAGACCAGGTAAGGACATCAGTTTTCCTTCCCTAAAGGGCATTAGTGAACCAGGTGGGTTTTTTATGACAGCCCAGATTTTTATTGAATTCAAATTCCACCATCTGCTGTGGTGAGATTTGAACCCGCGTCCCCAGAGCATTATCCTGGGTGTCTGGATTACCAGTCCAGTGACAATGCCACTACGCCACCGCCTCCCCTATCTATGATGCTGGGGACCTCCGGTGGAGGCCGAGATAGATCAACTAGACACTTCTAGCTGAAGATTGTGGCAAATGCTTCAGCCTTATTTTTTGCACTGATGTGCTGAGCTCCTCCATCAGGAGTTGTTTAATTGTCCACCACCATTCACATGGATGTGGCAGGACTGCAGAGTTTAGATCTGACCCATTGGCTGTGGGATTGCTTAGCCCTATCATTTGCTGCTTATGCTGTGTGGCACGCAAGAAGTCCTGTATTATAGCTTCACCAGGTTGACATCTCATTTTTAGGTATGCCTGGTGCTGCTCCTGGCATGCACTCCTGCACTCTTCATTGAATCAGCGTTGATACCCTGGCTTGATGGTAATGGTAGAGTGGGGGATATGCCGGCGATGAGGTTACAGATTGTGTTCGAGTACAATTCTGCTGCTGCTGATGGTCCACAGCGCCTCATGGATGCCCAGTCTTGAGTTGCTAGATCTGTTCAAAATCAATCCCATTTAGCACGGTGGTACTGCCAAACAACATGATGGAGGGCGTCCTCAATGTGAAGGTGGGACTTCGTCTCCACAACGACTGTACGGTGGTCACTCCTACTGATACCGTCATGGACAGATGCATCTGCAGCAGGCAGGTTGATGAGGATGAGGTCAAATATGTTTTACCCTCTTGTTGGTTCCCTCAGCACCTGCTGCAGACCCAGTCTAGCAGCTACGCCATTTAGGACTTGGCCAGCTCAGTCACTAGTGGTGCTACTGAGCCACTCATGGTGCTGGACTCTTTTGCATGGATGTGTTGGGCTCCCTCATCATTAAGGATGGGAATATTTGTGGAGCCTCCTTGCCCTCTTCCTTTTAGTTGTTTAATTATCCATCAAAATTCATGACTTAATTTGGTTGGACTGCAGAGTTTAGATCTCAGCCATTGGTTGTGGGATCACTTAGCACTGTCTATCACTTGCTGCTAATGCTGTTTGACATGCAAATAGTACTGAGTTGTAGCTTCACCAAGTTGACACCTCATTTTTAGGTATACCTGGTGCAGCTCCTTGCATGCCCTTCTTTACTCTTCATTGAACCAGGGTTGATCCCCCAGCTTGATGGTAATAGGGGGATAGTAGAGTGGGGGATATGCTGGCCCATGAGGTTACAGATTTTGGTTGAATATAATTCTGCTGCTGATGATGGCCCACTGCATCTCATGGATGCCCAGTTTTGAGTTGCTAAATCTGTTCGAGCTCTATCCCAGTTAGCATGGTGGTAGTACCACATGACATGATGAAGGTTATCCTCAATGTGGCGACAGAACTTCATCTCCACAAGAACTATGCAGTGGTCACACTCTACCATTATTGTCACAGACAGATGCATCTGTGACAGGTAGATTGGTGAGGATGAGGTCAAGTAGGTTTTTCCCCCTTGTTGGTTCCCTCACCACTTGCCACTGACCCAGTTTTGTTACGAATGTTGTGTGTATTCAGATAAAGAGCCTTTAATTTTGTCTTTTTACCATTCTTGCAAACTCTGGCCTTATCCACTGGTGCGCTCTTAAGCTTATATGCTCTTTCCCTTCCTGCCACATTCTAGTTATCACTATCCATATCGCTACCCTGCTCTGTTGCCTTGTCCTTTTTCTTTAATTTATCACATCTTCCCTCACGTGATTTCCTTGCTCCCCACTATTTAGTTTAAAGCCCTCTGAGTATGTATAGAAACAATTGAATCCCCATTTAATACCCAACCCTGCATAGAATAATACATCCAATTAATATACAATTAAGAGTCCCTCCTTTCTTGTTAAATAAAAATTAGACATTAGATATACAACCAAAATTTCAAAACAAATTAAATCAAAAACCTGTATATTCTGTATAAAGTCTTATTGTGAAATGCCCCTCCTCCTAACAATTTCTTCATACATGCATCTCTTAGTAAAACAACCCGATAGTCGGTGGCTTGAATCCACCCATTTAATTTCAGGTTTCTCTCTCTGCATTTGTTTCAAGCCAGCAAAGTCAATCTGCAAGCTTTTCTCACTCCACTTTTTGTGCAGTGTATCCCACAATGAAAAATTATCTACATAACATTCATTCAATGGATATACTATCTTCAGTGGACCCATTGTACAGAAAAATCACTTAAAATATTTGACAAATAGAATCCCACATCCACTGCCTCTACAAGAGCTAGTGCTTCAGAAGCCAGAGTACTTTTAACAACCGTTTTTATTTCCCTAGCTTCCCAAGCTAAAGGGCTTTTCCCTTTCTCACCCATCGGAAATATTATGAACCTAGCTGCACTAGAATGCCCATCAGGAAGATGAGTATGTAGACACTTTTTGCCCATCATCCTGAGCATTCAACCAATATTTAAATTTACCAGTAGCTTTTTTTGCAAGTCCCACAGATGTTGCATCGCTACATTTATTAGAGCCCTTTGGAATATATGTCACCCAGTACTGCTCTGGGTAATCAGCAGCCTGTGCATGTGTTAATTCTGTCAAGTCTGTCATGATCACTCACATTATCACTATTCAACACTTGTTCTACTGCATTCTGTTCCTCAGGATCCTCATCACAAAACACATGAAAAAGTACAAGGTATCTCATGTACTTCTATCAACTGCTCAGAATCTGAGACTTTGAACTTAATTCCGATTAATTGTGAGGAATGAACATGATTTGATTGTTGCATTAGTGAAGTAGATGGATTTATATGACATGGTCACTATCTCTGATTCTAGCTTTTTATTCCACATTAAAACAATCAACTGAATCTTAATAAATTGTTTTAGTTCATGCAATGCTATAATTAATGGCAATTGATCATAATTTATGATTTCTAATGCTTTTAATAAATAATTTAGGACAGCTTAAACTGGTGGACTACCTTCATTGCACTCAATTCCCCAACTAATGGGTACCAAGTCTCTGTTGAGCCAGGAGAACAGAAGAATAGCACTACAATAGTCTATTTTACCTACCAACCCAACTGGTCTGAAATTTGCAAACTGGTATGAATATTGTTCGAAGTAACTTTCATGACTTTAATTTACTACAGGGTAATAAGTGAGCATAAAAGTTACTGATAGACTCACTATGAGCTTAATTCTTTGAACCTTTTTTGCAACACATGTTTTATTTCTCTATATGTTAAGGCTCCTGAGCTAATCAAGATAACTGGTTCTGTTATTTGTCCACTGCATGTCTATGACAATTTTCAAAGATTTAATTTAACTAATTTGCTGCTTCCTAATCCTGAAAATTATCAGCAGATTTATCTGTTGAAGGAGAGGATGTTGGTAATACACAGCATGTCTATCAGCATCTAAAAAGGGAGATAAACAAGAATAACATTTCAGGTATTGCCCGTTTGCCAGAACTGGGAGATATTGGGCTGAATAATAAAAGGCAAAACAACTGATAAAAGTCCACTTTTATTTGCTTTGTTCAGTCATAAATGAGGCTTAGTTGTCATCCAGCTTCCAGCTCTGTTAAAGATCTGCACCTGAACTGTTTACCATTTACAGTTGCTACCTAGTAGATTTCTAATTTACTTAACATTCTGAGCTGCTACACTTTGATTTTTAAATACAGAAATCGTGGATGGGAAGTCAAAGTTACACCTGACAATTTTGCACTATAACTTCCACTCCTGCATCCTGTCACACTGCAATCCTCAGTTTTCCATTCATTAATTTTAATGAGTTGAATATTGTGGGCAGGGATGTGTGTGTGCCACAAAACTAGAATTGTTATCCCTACATTGGCATACACATGATAATTCTGCAATAATGCTGTTGGACTATGACAGTGTCATTTCAGTAGATTTGTGAAATGAGGAACAACCAGAATGTGAGAATTATGGTGAACTATGCAATGTGAAAAATCACAACACATTCTGCACATGGCATGCAAATAGCATGCAAGATGGTATTGTATCATTTTGCACGGTCAACTTATTTAACTCAGTTCCATATGCCTCTCTGCCAAGATTGGCTGTTGCATTGGGAGGGTACTGGGAATGTAAATTGAGATTTTTTGCAGGTCAGCAGATTTTAAAAGCTTATTTCTCATAATTAAAGAGGACCATTTTAAAATAGAGACTTCCTTGTAACAACTTCAGTATGACAAACAGGGGTGTGAGGAGAAGGAGGATGCTAATTTTGAGGATGCAGTTTTTTTTATTCATTCACAGGATCTGGCTGCCACCGGCTGGGCCAACATTTGTTGCCATCCTGCCATCTTTAATTGCCCTTCTAAAGCTGGTGGTGGGTGAGCTGCCTTCTTGAACCACTGCAGTCCATGTGGTGTTAATACACCCACAGTGCACTGAGGGAGGGAGTTCCAGGATTTTGAACAAGCGACAGTGAGACAATATAGTTTCAAGTCAGTGGCATGTGGCTTAGAGGTGGTGGTGTCCCCATGCATCTGCTGGCCTTGTCCTTCTAGGTGTTAGATTTTGCAGGTTTGGACGGTGCTGTTGAAGGAGCCTTGGTCAGTTGCTGCAGTGCCTCTTGTAGATGGTACACAGCACTGTCTCAGTGTGTTGGTGGTGGAAGGAGTGAATGTTTAAGGTGGTAGATGCAGTGCCAAGCAAGCGGCTTGCTTTGTCCTGAATGGTGTTGAGCTTATTGAGTGTTGTTGGAGCTGCACTCATCCAGACTAGTGGAGAGTATTCCATCACACTCCTGACTAGTGCCTTGTAGATGGTGGACAGGCTTTGGGGAGTCAGGAGGTGATTTACTCGCTGCAGAATTCCCAGCCTCTGACCTGCTCTTGTAGCCACAGTATTTATATGGCTGGTCTAGTTCAGTTTCTGGTCAATGGTAACCCCCAGGATATTGATAATGGGGGATCCAGCAGTGATAATGCCATTAAATGTCAAGGGAAGATGGTTGGATTCTCTCTTATTGGAGGTGGTTATTGCCTGGCACTTGAGTGGCACAGATGTTATTGCCACTTCTCAGCCCAAGCATGATGTAGTCCAAGGCTTGCTGCATATGGACATGGACTGCTTCAGTATCTGAGGAGTCGCAAATGGAGCTGAACATTCTGCAATCATCAGCAAACATTCCCAGTTCTGCCCTTATGATGGAGGGAAGGTCATTGATGAAGCAGCTGAAGATGACGGGGCCTAGGACACTACCCTGAGGAACTCCTGCAGCAATGTCCTGGGACTGGGATGATCGACCTTCAACAACCACAACCATCTTCCTTTCTGCTAGGTATGACTCCAACCAATGGAGAGTTTTCCCCTGATTCCCATTAACTCCAGTTTTGCTACAGTTCCTTGATGCCACACTGGGTTAAATGCTGCCTTGATGTCAAGAATAGTCACTTTTACCTCACGTCTTGAGTTCAGCTCTTTTGTCCATTTTTGGACCAAGGCTGTAATGAGGTGAGGAGCTGAGTGGCTCTGTTGGAACCCAAACTGAGCATCAGTGAGCAGTTTATGGTGAGTAAGTGCCACTTGACGAAACCTTCCATCATTTTGCTGATAATCGAGAGTAGACTGATGAGGCAGTAATTGGCTGGGTTGGAATTCTCCTGCTTTTTGTGGGCAGACATACCTGGGCAATTTTCCACATGGTTGGATAGATGTCAGTTTTGTTGTTATATTGAAACAGCTCGGCTAGGCGTTTGGATAAATCTGAAGCACAGGTCCAATGACCTATTGCTGGAATGTTATCAGTGCCCATAGACTTTGCAGTATCCAGTGCCTTCAGCCGTTTCTTGATATCATGTGGAGTGAACTGAATTGGCTGAAAACTGGCATCTGTGATGCTGGGGACCTCAGGTGGACCAAGATGGATCATCCACTCAGCACTTCTGGCTGAAGATGTTTGCAAATGCTTCAGCCTTGGTTTTTGCAATAATGTGCTGGGCTCCCTCATCATTGATGATGTGGATATTTTTGGATCCTCCTCCTGCAGTTAGTTTAAATGTCCACCACCATTCATGACTGGATGTGGCAGGACTGCAGAGCTTAGATCTGATCCATTGGTTGTGGGATCGCTTAGCTATGTCTACCACATGTTGTTTCCACTGCTGGAATGCAAGTAGTCCTGTGTTGTAGCTTCACGAGGTTGACACTTCATTTTTAGGTATGCCTGGTACTGCTCCTAGCATGTCTTTCTTCACCCTTCATTGAACCAGGGCCAATCCCCTGACTTGATAGTATTGGTAAAATGGGGGATATGCCAGCCCATGAGGTTACAGATTGTGATTGCTGCTGCTTGCTGCTGATGGCCTACAGCACTTCATAGATGCCCAGTTTTGAGCTGTTAGTTCTGCTTGAAATCTATCCCAGTTAATGGTAGTGCCACACAACACAATGGAGGGCATCCACAATGTGAAGATGGGACTTTGTCTCCATGAGGACCATGTGGTAGTCATTCCTACCAATGCTGTCATGGACAAATGCATCTCCAAAAGGTAGTTTGGTGAAGATGATGTCAAGTGTTTTTTTCCCTCTTGTTTATTCCCTCATCACCCACTGCCGACCCAGTATAGCAGCTATGTCCTTCAAGACTTGACCAGCTTGGTCAGTAGTGATTCTATGGAGCCACTCTTGGTGATGGATATTGAAGTAACCCCACCCAGAATACATTCTGTCCCCTTGCTACCCTCAGTGCTTCTTCTGAGTGGTGTTCAACATGGAGGAGCACTGATTCATCTGCT
The DNA here is from genome assembly GCF_964194155.1 of Cetorhinus maximus. Taxonomy (NCBI): domain Eukaryota; kingdom Metazoa; phylum Chordata; class Chondrichthyes; order Lamniformes; family Cetorhinidae; genus Cetorhinus; species Cetorhinus maximus. Next base: position 77,249,380 of record NC_135880.1, on the reverse strand, counting down.
GAGGGGGGATGGTAGGTGGTAATCAGCAGGAAGTTTCCTTGCCCATGTTTGACCTGATGCTTTAAGACCACATGAGGTCCGGAGTCAATGTTGAGAACTCTCAGGGCAACTCCCTTCCCACTGTATACCACTGTGCCGCTACCTCTGGAGGGTCTGGCCTGCCGGTGGGACAGGACATATGCAGGGATGGTGATGGTCGTAACTGGGACATAGTCTGTAAGGTAAGATTCCGTGAGGATAACTATGTCAGGCTGCTACTTGACTAGTCTGTGGGACAGTTCTCCCAATTTTGGGATTAACCCCCAGATGTTGGTAAAGAGGCTTTGGAGTCGACAGGCTGGGTGTGCTGTTGTCATTTCCAGGGTCAATGCTGGGTAGTCTGTACGGTTTCATTCTTTTTTTTTGTCTTTGTCGTGGTTTGATGCTAGGCTATTTCAGAAGCCATTTAAGAGTCAACCACCTTGCTGTGGGCCTGGAGTCACATGTAGACCAGGTATGAATGGTAGATTTCCTTCCCTAAAAGACATTAATGAACCAAATGGGTTTTTAGGACAACTGATGATGTGTCACCATTACTGACACTAGCCTTTATTTCCAGATTTATTAATTGATCTTAACTCAATTGATGGGATTCTAACCCATGTCCCCAGAGCATTAGCCTGGGCCTTTGGATTACTAGTCCAGTGACATTACCACTCTGCCACCCTCCCCTTAGTTCTGGAGGTAGTACTGCAGGAAGTGTTATAAATTTGGGTTGCCCCCTTTGGAGCTGAGGAATGCCATTTGATCAGGAGCTTGGAGATAAGTTCTGATATTTTTCAGAATATCTATGAAAATGGTCACACACTGGGCAGAGAAGCAAGCGTGACTGTTTGCAGCAGCAAAGTTCTAAGGATGCTCAGAGGAAATTTATAATGGGGACGGAAGGTTGACACAAAAATATGTTTTAAAATGGCAGAGATGTGAGCCGGTGCAGTTACAGTGGTTTGTAATGAGCTGCCAGTAAGTGTAAGATACGCCCGCTGCCAGACTCTCACAGCTCCTTTCACAAACATTGCTCCGCTGGGGGAAGGTAGCGGACATTGTGACGCAGACGTTGTGACACAGAGCCACGGCGTCTCGTGCCCCTCCCTCCTGGGCCGCATTCGGGCTGCTGCAGACATTCCAATCGGAGCGTTCGGGCTCGCAACCCCGGCCAGAGACACACACAGAGAGGCAGCACACTTGCTGCATCATTGTTACTAACACAAAGTCATGGCAGAGTCGCTAATGCAGCGTCTGGACAAGTTCCTCAAGGGGAAGAACCTACTGGCTGATATCTTGGGGAAAATTGAGAGCAAGACAGGAGTGAATCGGCGTTACATTGCTCTGGGTGAGTCAGCGCAGGGTGGGGACAGCCGGGGGCAAGCGATCACTACCAGCACTTGTTAACGGCAATCATATCTACCTATTATGTCTACCTCCGTTCAGTGCGATGCCACAGAGTGGCAACTATTTATGCTGCTGAACTGGGTCTTTTAAACTAAAACACATCGTCACTTCCATAGAACCGTTGTGCGGTTGTCGCTGAGCTCTGTGGATGGCTTCTGTAACCTGATATAATGTCAGCCAGAAGTGTAACTAAATTTACAGCAGTTTGCACGGGGGTTCGAGTCTATGTATTTATAAACGAGATCTTTTGCCCTATCAGATTTTTGGTTTAATCTGATATGGTGAAGTGGCCATTTCATATGAATACTTTACGTCCAATAGATGCCGACATTCTCCTTTACCGGCGGAAGCACAATATGACTAATGTCAAAACTTGGCTTTTACACAGTAAATCAGAGAGTCAGATTATAAAGGTAATAAGGAAATTCGGTATGATACTTCCACACAGTTGAACGAACAACATCTGCCAAAAAACGGGTTTTGACGGGCCTGTAGTATTTTGCTTTCACCCTTTTGTTGCTGAATTGCTTCACAGATAAAGAGTCGTTAATGTTTCTTGTTTTTTTTAACAGTTATCATTGTAATCATTTCGGTTTACCTTGTGATCGGCTATGCCGCATCTTTGCTTTGCAATTTGATCGGATTCGTTTACCCTGCTTATATCTCGTAAGTGACATCCGCTTTATTTTAATCCGAAATTGCATGGAATTAATGATAGAGACTTAATCTCATATATAGGAACAGATACTTCCTAATTTAATTGTTTGGGATTAATGATGAAGACTTAATCTTGTTATGTATGGAGAACAGATAGGTACGTTCTTAATGCAATCGCTCTAATCAGTTACTCTATAAATGAATGCTTTCTGTAAATTGGGAATAGTTCATTAAATACCAAGAAAAGGTGCCTTTGAACTCGGGGATAAACATTGTACATACATGTTAGTTTTTAGGTTGTGGGTGATGCTGCTAAATTGATATATTTGATAATCTTATGGAAAGATTTTTGAATATAGACAGAAGGAAATGCTTTTAAAAGCTATTTATTCTACTACCCCTAATTTTTGTATCTTCTTTGCCAAAGGTGTTGAAATTGTGCTGGTGTACCATTGCACAAGCATCCATCAGTACTTTGCTCATGTGACCAATCTTCATGTGAGTCTAGATGATATTGCATCATGACAGCCATTGCAGCTGACTCCAATTCCACCCTTGCCTGATGTTTCTTAAAAAGTGTCACTCAATAGTGATCAGGAGAGATCCTCCCTTCTTCCTTCACTTGGGGTCACTGAGGTTAATTCCAATACCCCGCTGCATTCAACAGGGACTGACAATTGAACCTGGGATCTTCCTAATTTTAATGGCTTAGTTCAAGACTAGATTATATTTAGCACTAAACTATTTGGTGCATTTTTAAAATATCTATGGGGGAGAACTCAATAGATAATTGCCATAATTTCTGTGGTGGCATTTTTTTTCTTTCATGGGGTGTGGCTGGCAGCTCTTGGGGATGGGACATTGCTCCCAGTCGAGTTGGGAATTCTGACAACAGCCAGCAGGCTGCCTAATGGGTACTTAATCCCAATGGGCTTCTGGAAATGGCCTTGGAGGGGTTGACTTCAGCTCTCCAGCCAGTGGATGGGCCCATTGCTGCCAACATTAAATTCCACCCAGTGTGTAGTTATGGGAATGGGGACATGGGCTGAACATTATTTTCGGAGCAAAATAGTAGATGTTAGCGGTCCTAAATAATTGTAACTTCTAAATTGTAACTTGTGACGGGGGGGGGGGGGTGGTGAAAGGCGGTGCATCACTTTTTGTCATGCAGATAATGCAGAAGTGCATTTCAATACAATTTCCGTTATGAAATCCTATGTATATTTTTTTCATAAAATAGTGCTTCTTCAACAGGGGAGGTCTAGACTTGGATGGAAGGGGTGTCGCTCACATCTGAGAAAGGCTTAATGTTGATTGCATTACACGTTGTGTGTTACATGTTGTTTTTCATTTCAGACTTGTTTAGGCCTTTTGAAAATCTCTGCCAAATATGTTTTTGCATTTTTTGTACAGATTCAAAATTGATATTTTCATCTAAGCTGCCTTTATTACTTTATAGAAAATAGAAAATAAATTCCAAACATAATTTATTTTTATTTATTTTCCTGTGGGCAAGCATCTAGTGTATTTTATTAGTAAATGGTCATTTATCAGTTATAGATTAATACATGACTTTTGGCTTAAATGGTGAGCTGTTCCAAGCTTGATTTATGTAGCCACAATTACGGGTGAAATTAATGAAACCTTTCAATAATTTTGTTCATATTTAGAATCATTGCTTCATGGAATTCCATGTTTACATTGATTTGGTCAAGAGTGGATCCATTCAAATATACTTTTTAAATGTTTATTTCTGATTTGTATGTGGAAAACAGGAAGCATCATAGGCTTTCTGATTTTTCTACTAAAGTGAAAAAATAAATTACCACACAATAGTATTTTAATTTTTATCAATTCTGAGAGCAAAGCTCTTGTTGAGATGAGCTGCTTTTGTTTGGAAGCTGGCTTGGTCACATTTAAAATCTAAACATCAGCAGCATAGTCTGCTCTTAGAACAAAATAAATAAGGGTTTTTTGTGGTGTTGCTACCAGTTTTATTTACCCTTTTCCATGAATGGTTTCCCTCTTTTCAGTTGCCCCTTCATTGTCCATACACCTACATGAAACATCCTTCATCGAGGGTATGGTAGCTTTCACAATGATGACTTTCAGCAAGGTCACTTGGTGATCCAACAGGGAGACATGAATGCTTGCTTATTCATATTTTCAGCATCTACCTGTTTAGCTACCACAAAGCTGTCTGACCAAAAATGTACAAAATCTGTCACAGTTTAGAATAACACATCCAAATTTGAGAGTAGAACTCATATTTATATCTTATCAAGCTACCCTCTTGAACATTAGTGTTTTTGTCTCCTGACAGTCATGACTTGCTGGTGTACGGGTAGTACTGTAATATCTTGTTCAGATAACCAATTTTGTTTTTTTTAAATCTTGGCAGTGAGTATTGGCAGAATGATTAACTGTAGAGTATATTCAAACTGATTCTGTGCTCACCTGACATCTAAATATGTGGATTTTCTCAGTAGAAGCTGGCGGTAGCAGTTAGGACTGGAAACTCTTGCTAGCTTTTTCTCCTCCTTCCTAGCTCTAGCTGAGTCTAATTATGACACATCCATTGCTGCCTCGGCTATCTCGGCAGTAGCCAAATCAAATTTGGGGCTTTATTTGTCTGAATCCCTTGGGAATTCATATTTGTATGTTTATGATTTGCAATAGGTGTTGATTTTTCAGCAGCAAATATAGAATGTTCTTTGTAACTTACTTTTGGCAAACACCTGACAAATAAGGGTGAGCTTATTACATCCTAATTGTCATAGATTTAAGAACATTTTCACTTTATACATGGATGTTTTACTTCAGTAAAACCCTCTTGTGCTCTGTATATCAAAGCAAATTTACACTACTCCCTCCCTCCACAGCTTCCAATCCCGCACAGCCTGCTTCTACCTCCTTCCCAAAGTCCACAAACAAGGCAGTCCTGGTAGAGCCATTGTGTCAGCCTGTTCCTGCCCCACGGAACTAATTTCTTTCTATCTTGACTCTATTCTCTCTCCCCTTGTCCAATCATTTCCCACCTACATTCATGATTCCTCTGATGCCCTACATCATATCAACAATTTCCAGTTTCCTGGCCCTAACCACTGCCTCTTCATCATGGATGTCCAATCCCTCTACACCTTCAACCCTCACCAGGATGGTCTGAAGGCTCTCTGCTTCTTCCTTGAACAGATGCTCGAACAATCCCCATCCTCCACCTGGCTGAACTTGTTCTCTCACTGAACAATTTCTCCTTTAACTTCTCATTTCCTCCAAATAAAAGGTGTGGCAATGGGTACCTGCATGAGCCCCAATTATGTCTGTCTCTTTTTGTGGGGTATGTGGAACATTCCTTGTTTCAGTCCTACTCAGGCCCCCTCCCACAACTCTTTTCTTCGGTACATCGATGACTGTTTTGGTGCCGCTTCATGCTCTCGTCTGGACCTGGAAAAATTTAGTGATTTTGCTTCCAATTTCCACCCCTTTATCTCCTTCACATGGTCCATCTCCAACACTTCCCTTCTCTTCCTTGACCTCTGTCTCCATTTCTGGTGTTAGACTGTCTACCAATATTCATTACAGGCCCACCAACTCCCACAGCTACCTCTTCTACAGCTCCTCACACCCTGCTTCCTGTGAGGACTCCATCCCATTCTCTCAGTTACTCCATATCTGTCGCATCTGTTCTGATGATGCCACCTTCCAAAAATGCGCTTCTGACATGTCTTCCTTTTTCCTTGACTGAGGGTTCCCTCTCGCTGTGGTTGACAGGGCCCCCAATCGTGTCCGACCCAGCTCCCGCACCTCTGCCCTCCTTCCTACAACCATGATAGGTCCCCCTAGTCCTCACCCCACCAGCCTCAGCATTCAAAGGATCATCCTCCGCAATTTCCACCAACTCCAGCATGATGCCACCACCAAACACATCTTCCCTTCACCGCCCCAGCATTCTGTAGGGACCATTCCCTCCATGACACCCTGGTCCACTCCTCCGTCACCCCCAACTTCTCACCCCCTTCCCATGTGACTGCAGAAGGTACAACACCTGCCCCTTTACCTCCTCCCTGTCCAAAGGACCAAACACTCCTTTCAGGTGAAGCAGTGTTTCACTTGCACTTCCTTCAATTTGGTATACTTTATTTGCTGCTTCCAATGCAGTCTCCTCTACATTGGGGAGACTAAACGCAGACTGGATGACTGCTGTGTGGAACACCTTTGGTCTGTCTGCAAGTATGGCCCTTGCCATTTCAACACACCATCTTGCTCTCATGCCCACATGTCCGTCCTTGGCCTGCTGCAATGTTCCAGTGAAGCCCAAAGCGTGAAGTGAAAGTTGCCATAGCCTCAGAGCGTGCGCTCTCATTAGAGAGAGACGACAGGTGGTGAGTTTAACCTGAGGTTCACCACCCCTCAGGCAAGGGGTGAGGTTGAGAAGACGGGGCCTTCATGGACAACCTCAGCTGGTACAGGAATTGAACCCATGCTGTTGGTGTCACTCTGCATCACAAACCAGCCATCCAGCCAACTGAGCTAAGCGACCCCAGTAAGCCCAAAGCGAACTGGAGGAACAGCACCTCATCTTCCGATTAGGCGCTTTACAGCCTTCAGGGCACTTCAGATCATGAACACGCTCCTCCATCTTTCATTTTTTTATAATCCAATTTTTAAAACAATTAATTCAAAGTTTTATTATTTATTTATTTCTTCATTTTTTAAAAAAATCCTTTTTTCCCCCAACCTTTCACCCCCTTGTTAATCAAGAATCTACCTCGCTCTGCCTTAAAAATATTCAAAGACACTGCTTCTACTGCCTTTTGAAGAGAGTTCCAAAGACTATCGACCCTCTGAAAGAAAAAAGTTCTCCTCGTCTCTTGTATTAAATGAGCAACCCCTTATTTTTAAACTGTGACCCCTAGTTCTAGATTCTCCCACAAGAGGAAACATCCTTTCCACATCCACCCTGTCAACCTGTTAAGGATTTCAGTTGAGCAGCCTCTTACTCTTCTAAATTCCAATGGATACAAGCCTACCTAACCTGTCCAGCCTTTCCTCATAAGACAACCCGGTCATTCCTGGTATTAGACTAGTAAACCTTCTATCTTTGTCAATCCCTCCTCAGCTTCTGCCCATCCATGACCTTCCATCTTGCTCCCCCGCTCCAGTATAACAATATAAAATCCATCACATTTCTACTTCTCTTTAGCTCTGAAGAAGAGTCAGGCGGGACTTGAAAAGTTAACCCTGTTTCTCTTTCCACAGATGCCGCCAGACCCTGTTGAGATTTTCCAGCATTTTCTGTTTTTATTACAAATTTACACTAGTTTGGTAAATGGATCCTTTCTGCCATGAGTGATTTGAGCAAGACTTTCAATGTCCTTGCTGCACCAGATCAGTTCTGCTAGTTGACCTTGATCTAAAGTGATAATGTTGTGAGATGCTGCCAGTTTATCTGATGAATCATAGATTTTCCAAACAAAGTTTTTGACAAAATGATGGTGCTTAGTGCCAGTAATGGTGAACATGAAAATTATAAAATACAAACAAGAAAATATAAAACTGTAAAATGGGAATAATAATTGGGATGTGTTCACAGCTGTAACAAACTACAGGTTGGATGACTGCAGCAACTCTTGCTTCACTCTTGTGGTTTGTGGCATAATTTAAAAAACCCTGAGGTACAGGATTTACATTTTTGCAGGCATGTTTTGTTAAATGAAGATAGTGAGAACTTCTAATCTTACTGCCTTTTGGTAATAACAAACTAAGTACTAAAATTGTTCCTGTAGCTTATGAAAATATAAATGCATTTTGTAAAGTTGATCCCTTTTTAACTTCTGATTTTCAAATACCTCAGTGTTATTCTATATGGCATGATGACTGGATAAGAATAATTATAGCTCTACCCTTTAAACACGATGAATTATGAACAAATGTTGAAATAAGTGGGAGAGAAAAGGAAGAAGGAAACCACTACAGGTGCAACAGTATGATCATTTGCTATACTCTTATCTTTTGGGCAGGTCCTGACTCAAGTCTCACACATGAGACTCTTAAACCACTTACTAGGGAAGAGTAGTTGAATTGGATTCTTATTTCTTTCCTCAGCTTTTATCTTTGGAATACATTCAGCCAGCTGGGCTGCAACCAAGGCTAAAGAGTCCCACCTACACTTCAAGGCAGGGGTTGGGTGTTGTCAAGTGCATCTGTCAGAACATGTAATAAAATATATTTTTATGATGACACTAAGACCCTGTCATCTTGCTTCTGTGTTAGAAGCTGGGAGCATTTTTTAAATCATGGGTGATTTGTTTACCTTGTACATACAGCAATCTCCAGAAACTAATGTTTACAGTTTATTTTTTAAAAATTCTCTTTAGTCTTATTGTTCAACATGCTCAGTTAACTATTTTATTCTCTAAACATTTTGGGCATTTAAGTTTTCTTTTTTTTTGAAAGAAATTTTGTTGTGCAGTGGTTTGCAGGAAAAAGGGTTCTAGGATTCTTGCTGTAAAACGTTTCATGACTAATACATTGGCAGCAGTTCAAATAGCCTACGTGAGTGCACTATTGATTGTTTTACTTGGCCAAAACACATAAGAAAACTGAAATGTTACTTGGTATTTATATCTGGTCGAGCTGATATTTTATGAAAGATTTGCCTTTTAAAGTTCAATTAAAGAAAAATTGGGTTGGATTTATTTGTTGCAAGTTATATTATATCTTAATATAGCATGCACATTTTAAAATTCAGTTTCCCTTTCCTGGATATGTGTTTAATAGTGCTCTTCACGTTAAGATGACAAAATAAGTTGGGGTTGCAATTTTACAATGTGACCTGCAATTTAAAATTAATTTTATGTCCTTTAAATGTGCCCTGTATAAGGAAGTAATCATTTACCTCAGTAATACACTAATGATGTAGAACTAGGCTCACACTAATCTGTAGTAAATAAATTCTTGCGACCTTACAAAAATATTCAAGACACACCTACGTAAAAATTCTGGCTTAATAGCAAGCATATTGTGCTCCCCAATGCAATGTGTATGTGTTTCTGTTAAAATGTAAAATTTTAGCATTGAGGTCACTTGCTTCTATTCTTCAGGTGCTGTGTATAGCCATGTTGAGATTTTGGTAGGGACCTGTTTTTATGGTAACACATTGAAAACATTCTCAGGTTTTGAACTGAGTTTTTATTATTTTTGCCTCTCAAAATAAAGGATCTTAGCACAGAGAGCACCCAGTAACAACACTTATGTTGAGTTTAATTCAAGCATTTAAAATCCTGCATATAGGAGAAATTTCCCATTCATGGGAACAATATTTTTTCACAATTTCTGTCATTCCTTTGTTAGTATTTCTAAGGTGGCACATCTGTTTGTTAACCTATATGTTAGCACTGTAACTGCCACAGATGTCTCCAAGAGCAAACTATGTTTAAAAGTTTAGAGCTTTGCAATTCTGTGTTTACTTACCAACTCTTTTAATGTTAAATAATGACACCAAAAAGTGTAACTGAAAATCAAGATTTGTGGACAGGAAATGCAATGTTGTATCCTAATTGCAAGAGGCATAAGGTCTGGTAGTGTTGTGTTGGGGTCTCTGTTCAGTGATGCTGTGACGAGTCCCAGGCAGGAGCATTGCACAAGGCCCTGGGAACACTGAAAAGGAGGCTCTGGGATCACATGGATTGGTTCCTGCAATCTGGGGACATAAGGAAGGACATATCAGGATCAGAGAAGGGATGGATCTGAGATCAGAGAGCACCAGCAAAAAGGCCTAGTATAGGGGGCGGGGGTCAGAAGTCTGAGCGGGAGTGCCTTAGGTTCAGCATGGCAGGTCTGGGGTGGTGGTACAATTTGGAGGTGTAGAATCTCCGTTTTGGGAAGTTGCTGGATCTGATAGTATTGAGGGGAGGGAAGCAAGATTTAGCAACTTTATGAGGAGGTAGCCAGGAGAATGATGGCAAACTACACTTGGCCTCTTTAGGAGTACCACAGTACTACCCTACTCCCATGGTCCTACTTATCAGCTTCCTTGCCAGAATGCTTGCAACCCCGTTGTGCCCACAGATTTCTTTTCACCACTTTCATAATCAGCGATTTTTGTCTTTGTATTCCCATCTTAGAGCATTTAAACACATGCTAATTGTGCTGTTAATGAAGTATCATGACTGTACAATTTCCTGAAATAATCTCACATAGAGCACAATGAGTGTAGGAAACAAATCTACCTTATAGTGTATTTGCCAAGGACACAGTCCACACACAAACCAAAATCACCGTATCAAATGTTCAAAAGTTAATTGTTTCTGATTTTCCCCTTTTTTAGGAATTTTCTAAACCTCCAAAAATAGTTCAAAAGAGAAGTTTATTAACTGAATTTTCAGCCTTTTCATTGTGGACTTCAGTGGACAATCTTTGCTGCTGCTAGTCATAGGTGTGTTAATCATAGGTCTTGCTTGAGCATTCATAATAGAAAAGCTGTTTGATATTTTAAATGAGTTCTGCCTAAAATAACTGATTTCCCAAGCTTTATCTGAAAGGTTTTTGGCAAAAGCAAAGCAACTCGCAGACCCTCAGGGTGAAGGGAATACACTCTTCTATATACATTCGTTGGATTCCTGAGTTTATGTTGGGGAAGGTACAATTTTCCATATTAAATTGCCACTGTCTTCCTTACTATCTTGCTGCCCTCCTCACTGTTTCCTGGACCCCTACTTTTGTGGCATCAGCAAACTTTGAGAGCTTTGATGTGTGTATCCAAGTCCAAGTCATGTATAAACAAAAGGGAATTCAGCACCAGTCCCTCTGATACACCACTTCTAATCCTTCTCCAACAAAGCAACATCCATGAGTTGCAATCCCTTGTTTTCTGTTTAACTTTCTAACTTATGTTGCTATATTCCTTTTTTTAAAAAATTTGTTCATGAGATGTGGGTGTCGCTGGTTAGGCCAGCATTTATTGCCCATCCCTAATTGCCCTTGTTCTTAAACTAGATGCTTGAATTTTCATTACAAGCTTTCTTTGAGACAGTTGAATAAACTCCATATATGCTTTAATAGTTCATAATTTACCCTAATTTTATTCAGAAACTGCTCCAGTTATAGACGGTGCAGAGGGGATTTAACAGTGTGGTACTAGGGATGAAAGACTTGTTATGTGGAGAAACTAGAGAGACCGGGGTCGTTCTCCATGTAGCAGAGAAAGTTAAGAGGAGATTTGATAGAGGTGTTCAATATAATAAATGGTTTTGATAGAGTAAATAAGCAGAAACTGTTTCCAGTGGCAGGAGGGTCAGTAACCAGAAGACCGAGATTTAAGGTAATTGATAAAAGAACCATAGGCAATATGAGGAAATATCTTTTCACACAGCAAGTTGTTATAATCTGGAATGCATTCCCTGAAAATGGGTTGGAAGCCGATTCAATGATGATTTTCAAAAGGGATTTGGATAAGTATTTGAGAAGGAAAATTTTGAAGGGAGAGTGGAGGAATGGGACTAATTGGATGGCTCTTTTGAAGGGGCGACAAAGGCACAATGGGCAGAAAGGTTTCCTAGGCTATGTTGATGTATTCTATGAACTTTTTTAAAAATTCTGTATAATTTCATGTTTTTCAATTAATTTCATCTGGGCCTACATAACCTTTCTGCATGTTTTTAGACAACAATAGAAATATATCAGCATAGTAATACATTCTTTATTTCACTGTTCCTTATCAAGTATATTAGGTGCAAATATGAACACCTTCCTAGATTTTGGACTTGAAAATATCACTAAACTGTCATAATTCAAGCTGAGTTTTTATTGATCACTCCTAAATTTGTAGTGCTGATTATATATTATGCATTTCATGGTGTAAAGCATAGTATACTTCAACTAACAGTGAGCAAAGCCATGGAAAATTTGCAAGTTTAGATATTACACTTATCCAAGCTATGCTAGGCTTGAGTCCATTCGATACTTGTGACTCATAACAAATTTTGGACACAATTTAATTATGAAGTCTGAGGTAAAGTTTCTGTGTCTACACCAACCACTTACAATTTTCCATCTGTTCATTTTGAATGGGTAGATAAAAATGGCCTAGTAAACACGTGTACATGTTTACCTCATGGATTTCCAATTTAAATTGCCACCAAAATTTTCTAATAATCAGAAGTCTTAAGTGTTTGGCATAGGCTGGATATATGTAGAATAAAGTTCCTCTAGTCTAATAATATTGTTTAGCTCACAGTTTAGAAGAACATCCTTACTGTATCACTGCAAATTTTTCCTTTCCCACATCACTCTCCCTCTGACTTCACTTGTGTGAGTTTGCATGTTAGTGCCAGATAGACGTTGTGGAAAACACTGCATGTCCAAACTTATACGTCCTTTACAGACGGACAAAGTAGTGTTATCAGTGTTCAATTTGAATAGAGGCCCAAAAAGCTAATCGGCTACAGTTTTTCCTTTTGATCATTCCTTTTCACATTGAAATATTTAGTTTGATTTTCACTTATAAATGTTGTCTGATTCTCCTATCACAATACACAAATATATCCATGTAATCAATTCTTTACAGTATCTAAGATAAAGGGATAAGTTCCCACCTCTTTCAATCTTTCATGGAACTGGAAAATAAATTCTGTTCATGGCCTAGCGATTTGAAACCAGGAGCAAGATTTTTGCTGCGGGTTTTCAGGACCCCACTGTCGGGCTCAAAGGCAGGTCAGAAGCCCACACTACGGGTGAAATTTTACAGCTGGTCCTGCTAAAATCAATGGACTTTTGAATGGCTCACTGCATTTTATGGGCCTGCCCCTACCACGACAGGGCCGTAAAATTCTGCCCTGTGTGGGAAGCAGTCACCCAGCTATGATTTTTCCCTGAAATGGCCAATTTGTGCTTAGAAGTTGGATTGTCTTCCAATTAACGTTGATGGGAAGGCTCTCGAAGCTGGAGGGCCAAAAGGGGGCCCTCCAGCTTGGAAGGAGCAGAAGTTGGCCTTCCGAGGTAAGTGAGAGAGATGGTGCTCCAAGATGAAGGCACCTTCTCTTCAACTTTTTAAAATTAAAACATAGGGCAGGATATTGAGTTCGGCGAGCGGGGGTCGGGGCCTGCTCGCTGATGTGTAAAATGATGCGGGATGATGTCGGGCGGAACATTTCAATTTTCAGGTCGGCGGGGGCGCAGCTGAATCAACTGTCAACGGCCATTTGAGGCCATCTAAAAACTAATTGAAGTACTTAAAGGACATGCCCGTCCAACCTTAAGGTTGGCGGGCAGGTCGGGAGCCCCGGCAGGATTCAGAAAAAGCATGAAACCTCTTCCACTGGTGGGATGAGGTTTCATGTAGGTTTTTAAAAATTTAATAAAAGTTTAATTAAAAGTGATGGACATGTCCCAACTCATGTGACAGTGTCACATGAGGGGACATGTCAGGGAAATTTGATTTTTCTATATTTCACATTTTTGAATTTGGCGCCGATCTCCCTGAGGCAGCACTTAGCCTCAAGGAGATGACACGAAAGAGCGCACTCTCGGCTTAGGGAATCCCCCCCCCTCCCCAGCCGCACAGGGAGCGCATAGCGTTTCCTGGCAGACGTCATGATGGGCAGGCCTTAATTGGCCCGCCCATGTAAAATGGCGGCGTGCCCCCAATTGGAGGCGTGCCTGCACACGCCCGCTCCTGAGCCCCCTCCTCCCTCCCGACAGGGGGAAAATTTTTCCCATAGACTTAGTCGCTGGGCCACGGGGTGGCCAGTGACTGCAGTTGGAGCCAAGCATGCAGGCAGGGCCTCTAAGCCTACCTGGAGCATTGGACCCCAGGTCTACTGCTGGGAGGCCATCTGCAGGCAACTACACTGTTACCTGAAGCCTTTGGGGACCTGCAGACAATAGGCCTGAATAGGCCCTCAGGTGAATTGACTATCTGCTACTTGTGGGCAGGCAGTCCTGCTGTCCGCTTTATCATCCCATCTCAGAGAAACTAGCCTGGGGGCAGGATGGAACCGGGGAATCATCACAGGCTGGTAGAGTGAAATTCTGCATTCCACCTCTGTGCCCGCCTCAATTGGGGGATAGAAACACAGCTCCAGGAATCACTATTATTGACTCTGCTAGTTTATATCTTCTCTACTGCACCTATTTCCCATACAAACAGGAATAACTGAAGTCAGTACTTCACGAAGTCTGACTAATACTAGGGGCCTCTGTAAGCTGGACTTTACAGGGACCAATCTTTTGTATTTGCAACTTTTGTTGTACATTATGACATAAATTTTTGGCCACCCAGGCTTGTTATACCTAGAGTATTTTGCTAGATTATTCCTCTTGATATATCCCTAATTTTATCTTTGCTGTTTTTAGTAATATGTAGCCTTGCCTTTCAGCTGCTGTCTTCCAATTTCCACTCCATCTTTAGCACTGCTTCCTTTCAAATGGGAAATGGAATGTTTTTATTCTCCCTTTTTTAGTAATTGGTTCACTACACATTTCTTTGATTCTTTTTTAAAGCTAATCATTCATTTTCTTGCACCACAAAGGCCCTTGAGTAGGATTTTGCCTCTTTGTTAGGATTCTTGAGTGACATCAATTATGGGAAGTGTCCCTTGCATTCTGGGGAGTGAGTGGCCTTTGCAAATTGTAGGAGCAAAACTAAAAGGTGGTCTGAGAACAAATCTTCAGTAAGCCGTGCCACAAGCTGGGGTTGCAGAAGATCATATTGTGCTTTTCAGTGGTTACCTTTCATTCTTCTTGTTTGTAATGGAGCTGCTCCAGGCTGCTTCCCCTATTTGATGCCAGATCAGCGGCCCAGTTGTGAAAGAAACCTATGAGGGTTTATGTGACAGAAAGCATTTTTTTTAACTTGCCCATTGTTCTTGTTTTAAAAACTGGAAGTATTTTCTATGAAAAGTACTAGATTTCCTGTCCTCTTCCATGATCATTTCACTATTAATCTATCATTTCTCTACAATTGGGTCCTGTATGCATGCTCTAACTATGAGAAAGGTTGAACCATGATTTCTTATCTAGCTCAGTTCACTGTGGTTTTAAAGGTTGACTTCCTGTGTCTGTTTACAGCATTTTCTGTTTTTGTTTGAATTCCAGCATTTATTTTTTTTTTGCTTTTTAGTGTTTAACTTCTTTCTGCAATCTTAGATACTTGTGTCCTGCAGCCAAGAATTTGTGTGGTTGACACTCTCATAGGCCTCTATTCAATGATTTGATGAAGAGCAGTATTGACAACAGAAGTTGCCTTTTAACACTTTCTATTATAAACACAACTTTTTCCAGAATGTATTAGAGACCCACCACCGATCATCAAGCCATTGTTTCCAGGACTGTCATCTCCTCTGGAGATCTTCCCTCCACAGCCTCCAACCTTATAGTCCCCCAACCCCATACAGCCTGCTTCTACCTCCTTCCCAAAATTTCCAAACAGGACAGTTCTGGTAGACCCATCGTTTCTATTCCTGCCCCATTGAACTTATTTCTTCCTATGTTGACTCTATTTTCTCTCCCCTTATCCAGTCTCCTCCCTCCTACAATTGTGATTCTTCTGACATCCTACATCATTTCAACACTTTCCAGTTTCCTGGCCCTAACCCCCTCCTCTTCACTATGGACGTCCAATCCATATACACCTCCACCCTCCACCAGAATGGTCTGAGGGCCCTCCGCTGCTTCCTTGAATGGAGGCCTGAACAATCTCCATCCACCACCACCCCCTTCCACCTGGCTGAACTTGTTCTCTCGTTGAACAATTTCTCCTTTAACTTGCCTCAAGTTCTCCAAATAAAAGTTGTGGCTGTGGGTACCTGGATGGGCCATATCTGTCATTTTGTGGGGTATGTGGAAGATTCCTTGTTCCAGTCCTACTCAGGCCTCCTCTCTCACGTCTCTTTTTCTGGTACATCAGTGACTATATTGGTGCCACTTCGCGCTTTCGCCTGGAACTGGGGGAGAAAAGAGTTCTGAAGAAGAGTCATACCGGACTGGAAACATTAACTCTGTTTCTCTTTCCACAGACGCTGCCAGACCTGTTGAGTTTTTCCAGCATTTTCTGTTTTTGTATTAGAGAATTCATGTTCTGTTTTGCGCAATTCTATCCCTTTATTTTCTATTGATTCCTAAAATTCTTCAGTCTTGTCCTACTGTTATTTAAGTACTCCCTCATATTACCAACTTTTCTGGTTAATTTCTGTCATGTTTGCCATTTGTGGATTTGCAATTTGCACAAGATGCAGCTCTCTTTTTCATCAAATACTGATCAGGTATATTTATTTCTACATGTGTGCACAGATTTAGAAAGCATCCATTTAGGTACTTATGTTGCAATGTCGGGGAGGAGAATAAGTATTCAATTAGAGTAGGGGTTGTTAACTTCAGTGAGGGTGGAAAACTGGCTATTGAAATGGGTTCTCGCACCTTACCATATTTCCTTTTCCATTGAATTAATTCATCCTTGTAGGAATAAATGTAACATTTCCTACATTTACTGGAGAACTGTCACAAGACTTGCAGACAGAGCTGTTGGCACTTCAGTTAGATCTGTCAGAGATATGGGGCAGAATGGTCAAAGCATTTTGGTGCTGAACATGTGTGTGGATTGAAGATCATGTTCCTGAAAGGCATCGCTGGATCCCAATGCCTCCAGGGCACGCTCCAATTTTCAACATGAGGATGGGGGGGCAGGGAATTGGGAACCTGCTCGCCTCCAATTAATGGACTGTTAAGCTCCTTGAGCTTGTTAATGGGCCAGCAAGGGCCATCGATTAACTTGAATAGTCTGGTGCTTGTTAGTGCACAGCTGTCACGTTCAATGTGGGCAGAAGTTATAGGATTTTTTATATAGTGAAACATCTTGAGACCTGGGGGATTTTGCGCCAGATCTTGCCAAGTGAGGCAGTGGTGTAGTGGTAATGTCACTGGGCTAGTAATCCAGGGGCACGGGCTACTGTTCCATAGACACATTCAAATGTTCAAATCTCACCACGACAGCTAGTGGAATTTAAATTCAAGTTATAAATCTGAAATTTAAAGCTAGTCATGAAGCCATTGTCATCTGGTTCACTAATGCCCTTTAGGGAAGTAAATCTGCTGTCCTTACCTGGTCAGGCCTACATGTAACTCCAGACCCACAGCAATGTGGTTGACTCTTAAATACCCTCTGAAATGGCCTAGCAAGTCACTCAGTTGTATCAAACCACTACAAAGTCAGAAAGTAATGAAACCGGACAGACCACCCGGCGTCAATCTGGGCCGACAACAATAAACCCAGCCCTGTTGACCCTGCAAAGTCCACTTTACTAACATGATGAGGGCTTGTGCCAAAATTGGGAGAGCTGTCCAACAGACTAGTCAAACAACAGCCTGACATAGTTATACTTGCTCAATCATAACTTACAGATCATGTCCCAGTCACCACCATCACCATGTGATGTCACCATGGTATGTCCTGTCCCACCAGCAGGACAGACCCAGCAGAGGTGGCGGCACAGTGGTACACAATGGGGAGGAAGCATTTGTTGTCCAGCCCTAATTGGCCTTGAAAGTGGTGGTGAGCCATCTTCTTGAACCACTGCAGTACACCTGATGTAGGTAAATAGTGCAGTTAGAAAGGGATTTTGACTCAGTCCCAACTCAGGATGGTATGTGGCTTTGAGGAGAACATGCAGGTGGTGGTGTTTCCATGTGTCTTCTGTCCTTGGCCTTCTAGATGGTAGAGGTCGCAGGTTTGAAAGGTGCATCTTGTTCATACTGCAGCCACTCTGCTGTCAGTGGTGGAAGGAATGAATGTTTAAGGTGGTGGATGGGGTGCCAGGCAGGTTGCTTTGTCCCAGATGGTGTCCAGCTTCTTGAGTGTTGTTGGAGCTGCACTCATCCAGACAAGTGAAGAGTATTCCATCACACCCCTGACTTGTGCCTTGTAGATGGTGGACAGGTTTTGGGGAGTCAGGAGGTGAGCTACTCATCTCAGAATTCACAGCCTCTGACCTCTTGTAGCCACAGTATTTATATAGCTGGCAAGTTTAATTTCTGGTCAATGGTAACCCCAGGGTATTGATGGTGGGGGATTCAGTGATAGTAATGCCATTTAATGTCAAGGGGAGATGATTAGATTCTCTGTTGTTGGAGATGGTCATTGCTTGGCTCTTGTGTGGTGCAAACGTTACTTGTCACTTATCAGCCCAAACCTGGATATTGTCCAGGTTTGCTGCATGTGGGGATGGACTGCTTCAGTATCTGAGGAATTGTGAATAGTACTGAATACTGTGAAATCATCTGCAAGTATTCTCACTTCTGACCTTATGATAGAGGGAATGTCATTGATAAAACAGCTGAAGATATTTGGGCTAGGACAATACCCTGAGGAACTCCTGCGGTGATGTCCTGGGGCTGAGATGATTGACCTCCAACAACCACAACCATCTTCCTTTATGCTAGATATGACTCCAACCTGTGGAGAGTTTTCACCCTGATTCCCATTGATTCCAGTTTTGTTAGGGCTTCTTGATGTCAGGGGCAGTCACCTCACCAAAAGTGCTGTAGAACTATGTTTAAAATAAAGCTTTAGTCACTGTCAGCAGAACCAACTGCTTAAAGTACCACATAGGGAGGGCTGACCTTGTGTGTTTGTGGACATGTTTTGTTGAATATTGTATGTGGAAATAGTAGCATAATGGTTATGTTACTGCACTAGTAAACTAGAAGCCTGGACTACTGATCCAGAGACTTTAGTTCAGATCACACCATAGCAGCTGAAACTTTTAAATTCAGTTAATTTAACAAACCTGTAATTTAAAAAAAAGTTAGTATCTAACCAATTGCTAACCAAGTTACTACTGGATTGTTGTATGTACCCAACTGCTTCACTAATACCCTTTAAGGAAGAAAACCTGCTGTTGTTAACCAACTTTGCCTGCATGTGACTCCAGACTCTCAGCAATTTAGTTGACTCTCAACTGCCCTCTGAGATGGCTCATCACCACCTTCTCGAGGGCAGTTAGGGAGGGGCAATAAAAGTTGGCCTCATCAGTGATGCTACATCCCATGAATGAATTGATAAAAATTCTGAATATTTTCCTTTAACCTTTTTGCTAGTGCCAATTTCTGGGTTGGAGGTGCTGGGTGGGGTTTTCTTTAATGTCAGCCTTGGCTCAGCGGTGGCACACTCATCTCTGAGTCAGAACATTGAATTCATGCCCTATGCCAGAAACATCAGTGAAAATCTAGGTTGGCACTGCAGTGCAGTACTGAGCGAGTGCTACACTATTGGAGATGCCATCTTTCAGGTGAGACATTAAACCAAAGCCCCCTCTGCCTTTCAGGTGGATGTAAAAGATCCCATGGCACTATTGGAAAAAGAGCAGGGGTGGTCTTCCTTGTGTCCTAGCCAATACTGATCCTTCAGCCAACACCTAAAACAGATGATTGATAATTTATTTAATTCCTGTTTATGGGAGCTGTGTGCAAATTGTTTTCAACATTACAATAATGGCTACGTTCCAATGAAGTTCTTATTGGCTGCAAAGCAACTTTGATGCCATGAAAGAGGGTACATAAAAGCCTTTTCCTTCTTGAGCTTAAATATAGCCGGAGGATTAAAAAGTGGCCGGGGAGGGGGTGGGGAGGCCGTTGTTGGTGGGAGTGGGAGTCACTTGATGATGTCATGCTCCAAGATGGCAATAATCTTTTTACATTTTTAAACCAAGAAATGTAAAAAAAAAAAATAGGGAAGAATGAAAATGTAGCAGTGGTGTCTATTTTATTCCTCGTCTTTCCTTTCATTACATTGCACTTTGTCATAGAGGATTTATTGGAGGTCGTTGGTTGCTGAACTATATAGCTGCTGCTGCCTTGGGCTGCCTGTTATTAATAGTCACCACCCTGGTTACTATTAGATACAGTTACTTGACACTGAGCTGACTATGATGGGTCAGGAAAATAGAACATCCATCTGCCGCTTCCCTAAAAACGGTTATAGAACTGCTACCTAATAGAAAGGGCTTGTTTCATTTGCTGATGATGCTGCCAGAGTGTAGGGGAAAAAAATTACCATCCAGCCTTGTGGAATCTGCTCATGGCAAAATCATTTTAAAAACAGTGTTCTTGGCTCAATAGAGATTCGGAAATTCGTATTTTTTTTAAATTGCCAAGGTTCTTTCCACTATCATTTGTGAAAATTGGCCACCTCAGGGCCCATTGCTGATCAGTGCTCTTTTCAAATGCTAAATGTTGTTATTGATCTTTTTTTCACTGTTAATGACCTAGGTCTGATGTCCTGCAAGTTAATAACTTCTGCTAAATGCTGTCCATCAAATATTTTAACTCTGTCCCTATTATTCCTTGGACTCCAAACCTTTAATTCAATCTTCTAACTTATTCATTTACATAAACAAATAACTCCTGTTTAATTTACTTTGATTATGCTACAAAGACATCTGCTAGACATTACAAAATTTATAATATTGGACAGTGAGCTGTACAGTAGGCAGTTAGGGGTTGGGAATAATGCCAGTGGAATCAGCAGCATTTGGTGTTGTATGGAGGGAAGTCCAGGAACTCAGCAAAAGGCTAGGGATAAGGCTGTCACCACCCTGAGAGGTTGTAAGAGAAAAGGTATGGAGGAGGTTGTGGATTTGGCAAGAACTAGGCTGAACTGCCTACCAATGTTGAAATAGAATTTTTTGTTTATATTTTTGTTTTTGAGGTGTGTGGGGAGATATAATTACCTCCAAATTCTCTTGGTATTAAAGAAAATCATGGTGGCACCTGAGCTCGAAGGGCAAAAGAAATTTGACTCAGCCACCAAGCAGCTAGGCTGTGTAATTGCAGCATGGCATAGTAAAACACTACATATACGTGTGGGCAGGGGAATTTATGCACAGAGTAAAAAAAAAATTGAAGGGGAAGTCAAGTGATGCAGTCATGATGTCTATACAAATGTAAGATTTCGATAGAGATATTCTTTCCATAGGTATCCCAAAAACAGCAGTGAAGTTAGTTCTGTCCTTTTCTTGTGTGTGAAGAGGAATGTTGAACTTAACATCTGTGGAACTCCATTTTTAATTACAGTAGTGCCTTTTGAATTTAATGTCTATCTGAGCTGGTAGAACAGTTAGATTGGGTCTTAATTTTAAAGCTCATTTAAAGAATACTGATGATGCAGCACTACCTTAATGCTGGATTAGTGCCCACCCGGGTTACGTGCTCAAGTCTTGAAGTGGATTTTAAGCCAACTCTGTGAGAAGGCTTTGGATTTAGTTGGTACTTACAAATTTTAATGGTTGATTTTGTCGTTGTGTATCTGTATCAATACTTCCTTTATAATTTAAGAATCTCATTGTTGGTTGCTTTGTATCACATCACAGTAGCATAAACTTTGTAACATGATTTACAACCTCTGATTTTATATGTGCCAAGGTTTTGATGCTCCATTGTGAAAAGTGGAGGCCAGATTGTCAACAGAGTTGCTGAAGTGTATCGAGAGTCAGGATGTTGGAATTTTTTTATTGATGGACCGCTTCTCATTTTCTTGTGAAGCACCCATTTGGTACAAAACTACAGTAAGCCTTTTTTGAATTTTTGTTTCCCAACCAAGTAAAACATTTTCAGGCCTGGCCTCAAGTTTCATATTTTAAACTAATGATCCAGTTTTTTTTAAAAAATCTCTATCTATAGGGATTTTTATTTATGATTGTCAGGGGTGGGGCAAAGAAACCCTCTTGTGGCTGCCCAAGACTAAGACAAATAATTTCTATTTGACACAAATATAAGTTACAAATTTTGTAACTTAAATTACATTTCTATTCATCAAATTGGTGCACTGTAGTGTTAAAGCAATATGGAAATAAAATGCAAAAGAGTTATGTAAATAATTGGCAACATTACTAAGTTTTAATACTAACGTATGTTTTCTTTGTTTCATTTTTGTATGCTAGGCATTGGCAGCATTGACTTTCTTATAGGGAGAAGCAGAAGGAGTCATCTTCAGTGACCAGTTATAGATTGACATTGGCTGAGGCTCATTCATGACATGAGAAAAATATATACTTGTATTTATATAGTGCTTTTGACATCCTCAGGACATCCCAAGGTGCTTCATTGCCAGTCAAGTACTTTTTGAAGTGTAGACTCTGATTTCTCTAGGCAAATGTAGAAACCAGACTTGTGCACAGCAAGGACCCACAAACGGAAGTGAGATGAAGTAAAGATTAATGTTGAGGAAGAATGTTGGTGAGGACACCGGGAGAACTTACTCTTCACAAAAAAAAAAGTATCAATGGGATCTTTTATGTTCACCTAAACAGGTAAACAGGGTTTTGGGTTAGTATCTCATTCGAAAATACAGCACCTCTGGTCGAGTCAGCCTAGATTATGTGCTCAAGTCTTGTAGGACCTCTGGGGATAGACTCTAGTGTTTAAAAAAAAGGGTCAAAATAATTTGAACACAGAATTAATGCTTTGGAATAAATCTGGAGTAGGCATGTAATCGAACAATACTAACCAAGCCAACATGCACAATGCAACCACACTGTACAACGTCTTCTGTTTACCAATGGCGTTTCTCATTAAATATGCCAACATTGGATTCTTTTGACAGCTGGGCTATTGCTGTGAACTCCAGTATGTTTCCTGAAGTGAACTCTTGTCATTGTTTGCATACTGTATTTGGTTCTGTTTGTTTTGTTGTCCCTCAAAAGAATTATTGTACCTCAAGTGATTAATCAAGCACAGCAAGAAAGCTTAAGATTCTTTTTCTTTCTAAGATTTAAAGATTTGCTTAGTCAGGTGCAAGTTGGCATTTAAATGCCATTCATGAAATAGCAAAGCATCTGGCCCTTGGAACATCATTTTCTATTTTTATCATTCATGTAATAGTTTATTTTTTATATAATAAAATCTACACATGAACCAGCCTTGTGGGAGGAGAAGAAATTAAATACTCTATAATTGTACTATTTGTCTAACAGGTTAATTAAACTTAATTTTCCATTTTAATAATAAAAATGTAGGAAAGAAGTCACGTCAAATGGAATCTAAAGATTGCATTAGAATTTTCTGCAATGATCAGTTTTGATCTCCACTATCATCAGTCAAGATTTTTTAAAAATTGCCCTGTGAATCCTGTTTATTGCCATTCATTCAACATGTATAGAAAGCAATTCTTGAATACACCATTTGACAGAAGAATTGCATTTTGTTTTCCAAAGTCACAAACTGGTGTTTCCAGTCCATGCCCTGGGTACTGGAAAAGAGCGGTGAGGATAATTTTTTTAAAAATGCATAGATTTCACTAGTACATCATAAAATAACTTTTCTGCTGCAAAAAAAACCAATCAAGAATAGTTTTAATTAAGTTGTTTTATTCAAATTACTGGAGAATCCAGTTTTTTTAATCTGAATTTTTTCTGAAAAAACACCTTTGAATTAAGAGGAGTGGAATTGGGGTGCATCTTTGCTTGGTAGAATTTCCACCCATCAGAAAGGTGCAGCTTTTGACCCCGGTTTATTTTCTAGCCTCAAGTCGCTTGCACAAATACGCGTATATAATGGAGGGTTCTCCAAGCACCACTGATTGCCTGCAGAGGGGGTAGCGATAATGACAGCAGGTGGTACGTAGGTTTGAAAAGTAGATGTGCAATTGATTACATAAACTTCTAGACTATTTAAACTTGATGGTAAATAACACCTATCATCTCTAATGGGGAAAATTAGGGCCTTAAAGCTGAGGAAGTAGCAAAAGATACAGCTGACTCAATGCCTGCCCTTACTCCACTGAAAATTGGCAGAGGGACAGCAGGATGAACCAGTTCTTCATATTTCAGAGATATTAGTGTAGTTGAGTAATTGTTATGGCAATTTGACCTCTGAATTCTGGCTTGCTAAATTTGAAACTAGTAAGGCTTCCATCGTGGTTGGACAAGTGATAAACATTTGATTCTGTGAGGAGTGGACCTAGCATTGACCCTTAGGGTACACTCCAATGAAGAGTTGTGAACTAGACCGGCTTAGTAATGAACAACTGTTTTATTTTAGACTTAATTTTCAACACCCAACACTCCTAGGACATGCTCCGAAAGTGGACTGGATGCAGAGTAAAAAAATTCTGCTCCCTCCAACCTGCCAAATGGATTGTACCGCTTTCAGAAAAGCAACCCCTCATCCCTAAAGTGTACTATTGGGAATTCACGATTTCTTGAAGTCTGTCATGCATTTATAATTTAGTACCAACTTTGAAAAATGTATTAATTTTAAAAAAAACAGGAATTCTTAAATATTCAAAAATATTAACTGGTTTTAGCAAACAATAGTTCACTGGACAGCATTTTACATGCCTGCCTTCGAGCTCATTAAATGAACAACAGGCAGTTATTTCAGATTTCCAGTATCTGCAGTATTTTTCTTACTATAACAGGCAAAGAGAATGTTTTTGTGAGGATTTATGGCATGGACTTGATGGGCTAAATAATGATCTGTTATGACTCTATGATAAGTAGTTTGCCTAAGTGGTGACAGTTCTAAGAAGGCAACGCGATGTTCTTCATAGTAAAATGAAAGTCGGACATAAAATTGCCCTCAATAGTCTTGGTTGTCAACTGAAATAACGTAAAAGACATATATTCAACAGCTTTTGGTAAAACTAATCTTCCATGTTTGTTTATATACAGTATTACAGGGCCAAAAATAGAAATGTATTCAAATCACATGGTGAGCATTCATGATCGGAATTTGTTGATTGTATCAAACAGCCTACTGTTGATTCAAATTAGAGTCATTTTTACTTGAATAAAGGTCTGAAGTTTAACTATTGAAGTAGCACTCCAGAGAAGACTCTCAAAATTATGTTTCATAACTATTGTTGCCCAAGTGAAAAACATTATTCAGGACTTCTGTCCTCTGTGCAACGGGGTAAATACAGTTATTCACCCCATTGCATTGCCAAAAAGTAACACAATGTGATGTGTGAGCATCGCATACTGCATTTAACACTCTCCTGAGTCTATTGTCGAAACTAGCGCTGACTGCAGTTAAAACTTAGATTAAGACACCACGCGGTGCGATGAGCTAGAAGGTTACTTATTCTGTTACTTAGAAAACAGTGGGAAAAAAATCATGGTTTGTGCCAATTTGAGCTAATCATAGCTGTGCTAGCACTTTGCCTCAGTGCCCCCATGCCAAGGATGAGAAAAATAAGTTGGAACTATCACTCTTGATTGCATAATATGCACATGATGGGATCAGGATGGAGTGAAAATGGCATTGAGGTCAACTCAGATGCCTTCTATGATTAAATATTTACAGTTGAAGCTCAGGGTAGTCAGGGAAGCTCAGGGTGGCCATCTTGGCAAAACATTGAAGGTTGCTGTCGCAGGACTACAGTCCAGCAGGAATCAGCATCAGGATGAAAACATTTTTTAAAACACTTATGTAATCCCTTTGCACTGCCCTGGTGGTAGTTTTATATGTTTCTGTTTCACCAGAAAAATAGGTTAAGCACACTTTCTCACAACTGATTTAATACATAACATCAGGGGATAATTGTCTTAAATTTCTTGGGCAATCCAATCAACATGTAAAGCCTCATTTATACCCTAAGCATTTTGAAAAGCGTTTTCTTGATATTTCCCTGCATCTGGATTTTCGGTATCTATATTTGTTCAGAGTACGTTAAATTGAAAATATGTTCGCTTTGTACTCTTGAAATATTTGGTAAATTTACTTTTCTTCTCTGCAGAATCAAGGCCATCGAAAGCCCTGATAAAGATGATGATACAATATGGCTGATGTACTGGGTGGTATATGGTCTCTTCAGTGTAGTTGAATTCTTTTCTGACATCTTTTTTTCCTGGTTTCCCTTCTATTATATGTTCAAGGTAAGTAGAAATGAGTTTATAATGGATTAGTGTTGTAATATGCAGTAAAGTTGGAGAAAACTTGTGTTGAGTCTACTTTTAAGCATAACTGATTCTTCTTGCCATTAACTATTAATGCTGCTGTGGTCTGAAAATAATGGAACACCAGATTCCATTGTCTACATGGTTGCTGTTGATCTATTTGGGTGTAAAATATCAAATATGTTCTATGTAGAAGGTATTCTAGTTTTGCATTATAATGACCAAAAAGATTAGATTTTAATAATTTTAGTATCCAGTTAATGGAAGGAAAATTATATAGTGTTGTACCAAGATTTTGCATGTGTATGCTAACTTCCCTTTTTCAAATGAAAAAGTTTGACAATTACTTATCTTTTTAAGTTGCAAGATTATATAATCAGCAGACTTCCTTTCCCTTTTCTCTTCCTTACAATTCTGTAGACCAGTCACCAGCAAACTTCTGTTTCAGTCAGGAGAACAGGATCCTCAAGCTATAGACTACTGAGAAACCTTGGTTCGTGTTATCCCATGGTCATTTAGGATGTGTAATTTAAGCTATGTCAGCCAGTTGATGTATCTTACCACTTCATAGTTGACACTTGATGTCCTCTGATGTGGTTTATCAAAGCCATTCAGCGTTAAAACAATTGTTGGGAGGCTGACCACCGCCATTGTAATCAGTAATAAATACATTCCTATCAGCGTTGTTCATGTACTGAGATCAAAAATTGAAGAAAATGTTGTTATGGGCAAAGTAAGATTCTATGGTTCAATGAAGTTAATTATCCTGTGACAGCATTCTAACTTTTAGGATGGTAATTTGAGTTTTGTGTAGGTCTGGGATGTACTTGGAGGAAGAAAAGCAGGTAGACATCTCCACAAAATTCAGTTTATCTGTTTGAATCTTCAACAACAAAAACATCAACTTCGCTTTATATCCTATTGGCTCCTGGGATGAGAAATTTCTGTTTGAAGATAGATTGAAGAAGTTAGGACTTTTTCTTAGAGGAAAGAGGGCTGAGAGGCGATTTAATAGAGGTATTCCAAATTATGAGGGTCTGAACAGAGTAGATAGGGAGAAAGTGTTCTCACTTGTGAAAGGGTCGAGAACAAGAGGGCACAGATGTGAAGTAATTAGTAAAAGAAGCCATAGCGATATGAGAAAAAACTTTTCCATGCAGCGAGTAGTTAGGGTTTGGAGTGCTCTGCCTGAGTGTGGTGGAGGCAGGTTAAATTGAAGCATTCTAAAGGGAATTAGACTGTTGTTTGAAAGGGGGAGAAGGCGGGAGAATGGAACTAGGTGAGTTGCTCATTTGGAGAGCTGGTGCAGACATGATGGCCAAATGGCCACCTGTGCCGTACCATTTTTGTGATACATTTTTTACATAATAAAACATTCCTTGGTGCTTCACAGGAGTATTATAAAACAAAAAAATGTCAGCGCATAAGGGGATGTTAGGTCATGTAACCAAAAGCTTGGTCAAAGAGATGATTTTTAAGGAAGGTGTGGTAGAGAGATGTAGGGAATTCTAGAGCCTAGTGCCTTTTTAATTGAAGGCGCAGCCACCAATGGTGGAATGATTAAAATCAGGGAAGCTCGAGAGGCTAGAAGCAGGTGAGCACAGATGTCTTGGAGGGTTGTGGGGCTGGAGGTGATTAGAGGGAGGGAGATGAGACCATGAAAACAGGAAAGGAAAGAAAATTTTAAAATCAAGGCATTGCTTGACTGGAAGCCAATGTAAGTCAGTGAGCACAGGGTTGATAGGGGAATGGACTTGTTGTGAGTTAAGACATGTGCTGTTTTGGATGACCTCAAGTTTATGGAGAACAGATGTTGGAGACCAGCAAGGAGTGCATTAGAATACTCAAGTATAGAGGCAACAAGGGCATGAATGAGGGTTTCCAGCAGATTATCAGACGGGCAAAGTTAGCGATGTTATGATGATGGAAATAAGTGGTCTTAATGGTGGCACAAATATTTAGTTGGCAGCTCATCTTGGCGCCAAAACGTGATACCAAGATTGCGAATAAATTAGTTTAATCTCAGACCATTGCTAGGGAGGGATGGGGAGTGGTAGCTAGGGAACTGAGTTTGGAGCAGGGACTGAAAACAGTGGCTTCAGGATCCCCTCCTAAAGACACAAGGTTTCAGCAGGACAAAATACTTGTGATTGAGGTAAGCTAATTGGCACATTTTAATTCACCTAATCCAAAACAGATCTACACTCCTTTGTCTCTACCCTCCTGATAAAGGCAGGACAGAGGCAAACAACTTCTGTGGCGAGTTACTGCTCTCCTGACTCCCCAAAGCCTGTCCACCACCTACAAAGCACAAGTCAGGAGTGCGATGGAAAAGTCTACACTTACCTTGGTGAGTGCAGCTCTAACAACACTCAAGAAGCTTGACACCATTCAGGACAAAACAGCCTGCTTGATTGGCACCCCTTCCACCATCTTAAACAGTCACTCCCTCTGCCACCAGCATACAGTGGCAGCAGTGTGTACACAAGCTGCACTGCAGAAACTCACCAAAGACACTCTTGACAGCACTTTCCAAACTTCGACCTCCTGAAGAATAAGGGAAGCAGGCGCATGGGAACATTGCCACTTGCATGTTCCCCTCCAAGTCGCAAAACATCCTGATTTGGAACTGTTGCCTGCGTTAAAATCCTACAGCTTCCTCTCTCGTAGCAATGTGGGAGTGTGAACTGCAGCAGTTGAAGAAGGTTGCCTACTGCCACCTTTTTGAGGGTAATGGGAAAGAGCAATAAATTCTGCTCTTGTCAGTGATGTCCACATCCTTAGAATGAATAAATAAACCAGGCTTCCCTGAACGCTGTAGAGTTCTGTCTCTACAGCATGCAAGTTGTTAGGAGCAGGGTTCACACCTGGAAGCCAGTTTGATTGGCAGGATTAACTCTGTTACATGGGGATGCTGCAGCATAAGCCACGGCTCAGGAGCAGGTAAGGGTGCAGGAGTGTTGTCAGGCGGGTAAAGATTAGCTTGTAGGGTCAGGGGCTGATTGCAGGGAGGCAGAGACGGATCAGGGGCAGAAATTAAGAGGTTCCTGTTGCAGGGAAGGAAGCAGTGTAGCTTGGGGGATAGCAAAGGCTGCTCCTCCTGAAAAACAGTGCTGGGAAGGCAGTTACCTCTTTCACACAGGAATCCTTGCTTCCCCTTTAGCTGCTGGGTTTCCTCATGGTCAGGAAGCCCAGCTGGCCAGGTTTAAATTTAAAATAGAGGTAAAATCTGAGGCAGGCTGCATCTGTAAGATATTTACGTAAGCTACCTGCCTTCTGGGAGTATGTCAGTCACATGCCTTCTCTGCCTTCATTAAAACTAGAAGTGAGGTGGTTGGGATTGAGTTTGAGATTTTAAAGAAATTTTATACCCTACCTGACCTAACTCCACCTGTTTTTGTGGGTTAAAATTATTCTCAATCAGTCATAGCGAACAGAAGTTGAGCCCTCAGCTCAGTCATTTTACATCAGGGAAAGAACAGAGACTCCGTGCTCATTAAGACACTGGTGCACAAGCAGCTCTGACAGTTTTCAGGATCTTTGAATTAATTAACAAGATTCAAAATGACAGCATCAAGTACCACTTTGGCTATTTTGTTTTAGGAGTGACCCCATGGTGAAAATTCAAATTATGCCAATTCTATATTGTTTCTCCATATTGAAATACTTATTTTTTCTGTTTTTGATGTGTGAATGTATTTTATATAAAACACTACATTTCTTAATTGAATTGTACTTCTATGCCTTTGGCCAGAATGTTTTTAATTTTAGAAGTTTCATATTACAAAACTAGACTGAACTATGGTTAAACTAGGTGTAGGTTATCAGGGTATTTTTCTTTCTGATTTTTCTCCTCTACCCTGTTATCTGTTCTCCAAAATATGTTGAATAATGAACTTATCTATTGGGTTCAGATGTGTGGTTATGACGTTATTTTTGGGTTCTTTTCCTGCACACCTTTCCTCTGAATTTGTCCTCTTGTGCCAATTTTTCCACTAAAGTTTGTATATGTCACTTATTGATATATGTAAATACCAAATGTTGAATAAGGTGTGGTAGTTTTTTTTTAACATAAAATACACTTTGAAGCACTTGTACGTAACAACATTTAATGTTGCATTTATACTTTCTACTCCTTAAGGAGACCTGTTAAGGATTGATAAATAAACAAACACAAAGGAATGGATTTAGATTCTTGATTCCTGAGCTATAAAGAAAAATAAATCTTAAGTTACTTAAAATAAATCAAGAGTGGAATAGACAAGTATTTGACATCTTAAAATCAGAATTGGTAACATAGAGAAGTATTTTGCAAAGCCAGAGTAGAAGATGCTTGATTATAAGTTGAGGCACTCAGAACTTATAACAGTATAACTCCTTTTTAGCTTGGAGTAATTAACTTACGAGATCCATTCCTGATTCAGCAAGATCTGGAGAAACATGAGCTATCATAAAAATTGCTAAGAATCTCAACATTCCATTTCAATATGTATTGAAAATTCTTGATGTCAGGTTCTGTTAATAGAAAAAGCTTTTATAAAAGTGATGGCATGTACCTGCAGTGCCAGTTATTATTTTAGAAAATGCTGTGAATGGCCGAAATCTATGGTAAGCCAGCCATTAGGTGAAATACCAGGAGTTTATTCTGAAACCTAGTGGCCTAGGGGCTTGGCAACAGATGCTTTACATCATCAGCTCATAACAGGAAGGCACAATAACGATGACTGACCTCAGAAGGCCAAGTGTTGCCTTCCCACGATGCTGAAAGTGCCCTCCATCCAAAAACGTAAGCAGAAACTTTGGGGTCAATGGTTACACTATACATTGGGTGTAGTACAATGCTGTGACAGAAAGCGTTGCAGTCAGGATATGCTAAGATTCGCAGAAATAAAACCAGAATGTATTGAAGAAGAAAACCCCTCCCGCCGTAGTAGGCCGGGTCTCGGCGAAGAGGGAATGTTGAACTTGGCTCAACTTGCATGCCTCACCCAAAGTTTTTGTATGGTGCCTAGAAGAAAGGCCACACCATCACACAACCTCTCTGGTTGAGATGAAAATTGTGACTCCTGCTGAGATAATTTCCATGCCTTTTCTTCCCTATTTTTATTCCCCTTCAGCTCGTCCTCCCCACTACCACTGCATTTCCCTCTTTCTCCTCCACTTGTTCAGTTTCCCTCCTCTTCGGCCCACCCCCTCCCCCTTTATGGAGGATGTATCTTTTGTATCCACAATGTATCTTTTGGTTTCAAAATAAGATGATGTGTAAAATTTTGTTTTCACATTGTGTGTCTGACTAACTGATCTGAAGTGTAATTATCTGGACAGTAATTATTTTACCTAACGCAAAGAAAATCACAATGTTATAATCAGTTCGGGAGGCCAATAACATGTAGAATGATGTTTACAACAAATATTCAGAACTTAGTTTTATTTAAGTCACTGTGTAACAATAATCAAAATGCCCACGTGATTTGAAGCAACAATTGGTATAGAAACCGATTGAATAGGAATAGCATTGTGGACAAATGTAGAATCTCAACCAGTTATTTTAATACATTTCTTTATCTGATAATATTTAGTGTGCATTCCTGGTTTGGTGTATGGCCCCCGTCTCAAATAATGGTTCTCAATTGATCTACAACCGTTTTATCCGCCCTTTCTTTCTGAAGCATGAGGCTAAACTGGATGAGATTGTGAAGAATCTTGGTGACCGGGCCTCAGAAGCTGCAGATAACATTAAAGAAAATGGTAAGATAAATCATTTATTTAGCTGTAGTAGATTGTTAATATAAGTTGCATGTCAGGGTCTGTTTATCAGATCTTCTGGGCTACACAACCTTCAAAAGTTTTCTGAATGATGAGATACAGTTTTGTGTTTGTAGTTCCTGCAGAGTGAGTACCCTAACTCAGCCATGCTCAAACAAGGAGAAAAAGGAAGAGTCTCTCACCAATGTCCCCTCTCATCTGGGAGTGGGCTAGAATAAGAGCAGCATTAGCTTGGAAACGGATCAGCATCCGCATAAGTTACAAACCAGTTACTCTTGCTTTTGTAGTGGTTAACATCAATATGATTCAGTACTTAGCTTAGGGATAAGTGTAAAGCCCAAGGGAACCCAAAAAGAGGGATTGGAAAAACACATTTCAGGCTATTTACACACATTTCCCCTGCACACCCAGTCCTTCCCCATCCCCTTTTCCTTTCAAGCCCCATTCCAGAAATCTGTATACATAATGTAAGGCTGGCATTTCAATGT
This sequence comes from Cetorhinus maximus, assembly GCF_964194155.1. Taxonomy (NCBI): domain Eukaryota; kingdom Metazoa; phylum Chordata; class Chondrichthyes; order Lamniformes; family Cetorhinidae; genus Cetorhinus; species Cetorhinus maximus. Next base: position 77,217,150 of record NC_135880.1, on the reverse strand, counting down.
TGCAATGTTGGAGTGAAGCACTGACAGAGATACTGTTTTTTATATGAGACATTAAACTGAGGCTTTGAATGTAAAAGTTCAAATGGTGCTATTTTAGAAGAGCCGGGTAGTTCTCCTTGTATCCTGGGCAATATCACTAAAATAGATCAGCTGGTCCAATATGAATCCAAGTTTGTTCTTTCTCACTTTCAGTCTTTTGCATCCAGACATATCACCTTGGGTTCTTGTTTCATTGTACTCTGGTTTGACACTGGGAGTTGCAGAGGAGTCATTGTGAGTTAACTCTCTTCCTCTGGGTAATTTCCTTGACTGTGTTTTGATAGCACCCCAAAGAGGCTGAGCTTGAAATTTGATGAAATATTGAATAGTGTGCACAAGATTACATGCATCAGTCCAGGGTCTTTATACTGGAGTTCCAACACACTGTGCTTTATCTCTGCATGAAAATTAATTTCAACAGATAAGTATGTAAGACACTGAGTAGCTAAGCGAGCAAGTTACTGATTTGATCCCTAGTCAGCGGTGCATTAATCAGATTCTGTATATTCAGTAATTCTGTCTGGAAAATGGATTTTGGGTCAAGACAGAACTCAAATGTTCTTGAGTGTGATGCCACTGTGCTAGAATAGTCTGTAAACATTTACTCTTTGGGCTTCTATCTGGGGAGATATTGGGGATTCCTGGTGCCCCAGCATAGAATCAATGCCTTGGGAGGTGCAAGGGGAGAAAATTTTCAATGAAAAAGTGCAAAAATAAAAGTTAGTAAACCAGTGTTGTTGGTAGCATTGCAGCACCAAAACAATTGATTTGTAGCATGATCAGAATTGGTTTGGCTGGTATGGTGGAATAAAGAGGAATATTTGAAAGTACTGTCCATGTTTGTTTGTCTTTCCAGCCAAGAAAGCAACAGCAAACCTAATCTTTGAGGAGAAGAAGAGCACTTAAACAATGTCTGAGAAAGCTTGCTTTTACCTTCGACTCCCTGGAATCCAGAGTGTTAAGATATATTGCCTTTGAAATGTTTTTTTCAATGCACACTTTAAATGTATTTCTTATAACCTATATGCTGAATTTTACCAAAATCAAGAAAAGTGGAAAAAATGGATGGTACTCAAATGTAATATTACAATCAGTGTTTAATTGCTTGTTGCAAATATTTCATGGACTATTATTAATGATGCAGATGCAGTTCTGAGTGTGGCATTTTTCTGGTCTGTCTTGTCCTTTTGTCTGGTAAATGTTCAATAAACTTTTAAAGTTGACTTGTCACTTCTTTGAATGGTTGATTCCAAGTGTTTAGTACATTTGCAGACCAGAATACCAGGTCAAAAACAGGTATAAGTAAGGATATATCAAGTAGCTACATGACTTAGTTAGGTTTGGTTTAAAAAAATTGCTTTAGTTATCAATATAGCTGGTTTCATCGAGGCCAGGCTGAAAAGCCCACTCGAATGCAAATAATGTCACTATATGGACAGGCCGAAGGGACCAGCAAATCTTATCTAGCATTTTTCATATCGCCATGGGATAGCAAATTATGGAAAACTGAAAGGAGATACAATTCCAAAAAAATTCTAATGTATTATTTAAGCAAAAATACCAACATGCATTTATATAGTATCTTTAATACAGAAAAATGCACCAAGGTATTGTACAGGGGCATAAGTAATCAAGAGGAAAGACTAGTGAGATCTAAATGGCTGTAGTCACAGCTGGCAACAGAGACAAAAAATAGGGGGTGGGGGTTGCACTAGAGGCTTGAGTCAGGAGTGGAGAGTTCAGCAGGGATTGTTAAATCACAGGTTAGAGAACAGAAAGCATGAAGGGATTTAAGTACAAGAACGAGTGCTAAATTTGAAACACTTGCGGATCAGGAGCTAATGTAAGTCAGGTGAGGATAACTTAAATTTATATAATGTCTTTAATACAGCAAAATGTTTCAAAAACAACTTATATGTTGCCTTTTAAGTAATAAAATACCCCAAGGTGCTTCACAGAAGCATTATAAAACAAAATGTAATACCAAGCCTACATAAGGAAATGTAGGGTAGGTGATCAAAAGCTTGGTCAAAGAAGTGTATTAAAGGAGGAAAGAGAGGCAGAGCTGTTTAGGGAGGGAATTCCAAAGCTTAGGGCTGAAGTAGCTAAAGGCACAGCCACCAATGGTGGAGATTAAAGATCGGGGATGTTCAACAGGCCTGAATTAGCAGAGCGTAGATATTGGAGGGCTGTAGAGCTGGAAGAAATTAGAAATAGGGATGCGGGCAAGGCCATGAGGGATTTGAAATCAACGAGGAGAATTTTTAAATCGAGCCAGAGTAGGTCAGCAAACAGGAGTGATGGGTGAAGATAAGGACAGGGGAGTTTTGGATGTGCACAAGTCTCTAGGATGGAAGATGGGAGGCCTGCCAGGAGATTACTGCAATAGTATTGAATTGACATACATGATTATGGTATCTCAGAAAATTAAAATTCTTTTGAGAAGATCCCATAATCCTGAAACTCTTCTATATGGCTGTAATTGAAAATGCTATCCTTTTTGGATGTCTGTCATGCTACTGTTATCTTAGGAAAGTAGATTCTTAAGTGTAAAGAGATTGATGACCCAGGCAGGAAGGGTATCTGATGAGCAGCTGCCTCTTGAGGAAATCTGTTCTCGAAGAATCTTGATGAGAATGTTATGACGAATGAGAATCGCCCCTTGTCTCAGAATACTGTTGGATGTGTTCAGGGAAAATGATACAATCCCTTAGATTCAGAATAAATCGGTCTTAACTTCATTTGTGCTTTTCTCGAAGGGCTTTTAACAGGGCCAGGTGATGGTGGCATAGGAACTGAGTGCTATCAGTGTAAATATGTAATTTGTGTTTTGGGATTATGTTGCTGAGGGGCTGCATGTAGATGTGAAATGGGTGGGATAAGGTTTGAATAGAATTTGTGCAAGATAGGCTACAAACAGTAATGATTTCAATTAACTGTTGCAGGGTGGAGGATAGGAAGCTAACGAAGAGAGACTTAAAATATTCTTGTCCAGAGGTGACAAAGGTAAAAATGAGGTTTTGGGAACAGAATGCAAAGGCAGGAAGAAATCTGGAGAATCTGATCTGGAGGAGGAAGAAAGCAGTCTTTAGTGAAACTGGAAGGAGGGAGTAGGGATGCACAGGGAAGCCAGAGTCAAAAGATGAGGCATTGGAACTGAGACAAGGTTGGTGGCGGGTGAGAATCCTTAGTGATTTGAATGAGGGCTTTAAATTTGATCTGTTGATGGGCTAAAATAGATTTGGTGGGCAGCTGAGTTTGAATAATGGAAGTTAGGAGAGTATCAAGGGGTAAACTGCAGTAGCCACAGCTGTCAATGACAAAGGTATGAACAAGGATTTCAGTTTATGGTGTGTCTGCCAGAAGCAGACATGAGGTAGGGCAACCAAAAGATGAAATCAGCCCTAGAAAGGAAATCAGTCCTAGAAAGTAGCCCATGTTTATAATTTCCATGAACCTGCCACCTCAGAACTCTAGCAGCTGGCAGGTTCATGGAAAGTATAAACATGGGCTACTTTCTAGGATAAAGGAGCGCGAGGAGAGCGGCGGAGACACAGGATAAAAGAGCAGGAGGAGAGCGGTGGAGACACAAGATAAAGGAGAGCGGCGGAGACACAGTATAAAAGAGCGCGAGGAGAGCGGTGGAGACACAAGATAAAGGAGAGTGGCAGAGAGACAGGATAAAAGCGTGAGGAGAACAGCAGAGACACAAGATAAAGGAGAACGGCGGAGACACAGGATAAAAGAGCACGAGGAGAGTGGTGGAGACACAGGATAAAAGCGCGAGGAGAGCGGCGGAGACAGGATAAAGGAGAGCGGCGGAGACACAGGATAAAAGCGCGAGGAGAACGGCGGAGACAAGATAAAACTGAAAAAGTGACATCACAGGAAAGCTGTGACCTGATTGGTTAGTAGGAAATCTGCACCAAATTTGAAAAAAAAAACTTCAAAGCTAATTAATAAATGAATTAACTAAGTAGAGATGGCTGGGCAGGTGATGTGCTGTAGCTGTATGATGTGGGAGCTGGCAGATCCCATTGCGAGCTGCAGTGACCATATCTGTAGCAAGTATTGGTTGCTGGAGGAACTCCGACTCAGAATTGATGAGCTGGAGTCCGAGCTCTGGACGCTGTGGCACATCCGGGAGGGGGAGAGTTACCTGGACACTTTGTTTCAGGAGGCAATCACACCCGGTAGATTAAGTACCTCAAATTTGGTCAGTGGTCAGGGTCAGCAGGGTGTGACTGCAAGTGAAGCTGGTAGAGGGATCCTGTGTTCAGGAACAGAGGAGCCTCAGCTCCTGACCTTGTCCAACAGGTACAAGGTACTTGCTCCCTGTGTGGATGAGGAACAGGGCTGTAGGGAGGATGAGCCAGCTGACCACGGCACCGTGGCACAGGAGGCCATTCAAAAGGTGGGAGCCAAAAGACAAGTGGTAGTTGTAGGGGATTCTATAATTAGGGGAATTGATAGCATCCTTTGTAAGCAGGATCGAGAGTCCCGCATGGTATGTTGCCTGCCCGGTGCCAGGGTGAGGGACATCTCTGACCAGCTTGAAAGGATATTGGAGAGGGAGGGGGAGGATCCAGTTGTTGTGGTCCACATCGGGACAAATAACATAGGTAAGAGTAGGAAAGAGGACCTGTTTGGGGATTATCAGGAACTAGGAACCAAATTAAAGAACAGGTCCTCAAGGGTTATAATCTCCAGATTACTACCCGAGCCACGTGCAAATTGGCATAGGGACGCAAGAATAAGGGAAGTAAACACGTGGCTAAAGGAGTGGTGTGGGAAAGAGGGGTTGCATTTCATGGGGCACTGGCATCAGTATTGAAACAGGAGGGATCTGTACCATTGGGACGGTCTCCACCTGAACTGATCTGGGACCAATGTTCTAGTGAAAAGGGTAAATAGGGTGGTCTACAGGACTTTAAACTAGAAAGTGGGGGGGAAGGGAAGGGTAAAACTCCAAGAAGTTTGACTAGTAGGAAACAAAGCAGCAGGTTAGCATGTGGGGTGCATTCAACTTCATGGAAAATCATGAAAAAACTGAAAAGAGAGCCCAGGAGAGGCTATTAAAGTCTCCAGAACACAAAATAGGACAGAGTGTTTGGAAAGGGCTAGGAATCTAACTTCAAGCACATCAGATAAAGGGACGACAATGACAAGGGGGAAGGGAAATACAGGACTGAAGGTGTTGTATCTGAATGCACGCAGTATATGAAATAAGGTAAATGAGCTTGTAACGCAGATTGAAATTGGCAGGTATGATGTGGTGGGCATCACGGAGACATGGCTGCAAGGGGATCAGGACTGGGAGCTAAATATCCAAGGATATCCAACCAATCGAAAAGATAGGCAGGTTGGCAGAGTGGGTGGGGTTGCTTTGTCAGTAAGAAATTAAATTAAATCGATAGCAAGAAACGACGTAGGGTCAGATGATGTAGAATCTGTGTGGGTAGAGTTGAGGAACCGCAAAGGTAAAAAAACCATAATGGGAGTTATGTACAGGCCTCTGAACAGTAGTCAGGATGTGGGGCACAAGATACACCAGGAGATAGAAAAGGCGTGTAAGAAAGGCAAAGTTACAGTGATCATGGGGGATTTCAATATGTAGGTAGACTGGGAAAATCAGGTTGGTAGTGGATCCCAAGAAAAGGAATTTGTGGAATGTCTACGAGATGGCTTTTTGGAGCAGCTTGTGGTGGAGCCCACTAGGGAACAGGCAATTCTAGATTTAGTGATGTGTAATGAGGCAGATTTGATAAGGGAGCTTAAGGTGAAGGAACCCTTAGGAGGAAGTGACCATAATATGATAGAATTTACCCTGCAATTTGAGAGGAAAAAGCTGTAATCAGATGTAACAGTATTACAGTTGAATAAAGGCAACTACAGAGGCATGAGGGAGGAGCTGGCCAGAATTGACTGGGAGATGAGCCTAGCAGGAAAGACAGCGGAACAGCAATGGCAGGAGTTTCTGGGAGTAATTTGGGAAACAGCACAAATTCATCCCTAGGAAGAAGAAGCATACTAAAGGGAGGACAAGGCAACCATGGCTGACAAGGGAAGTCAGGGACAGCATAAAAGCTAAAGAGAAAGCATACAATGTGGCGAAGAGCAGTGGGAAGCCAGGGGATTGGGAAGCCTACAAAGACCAAAAGAGAACAACAAAAGAAGCAATAAGGAGGGAGAAGATTAAATATGAGGGTAAACCAGCCAGTAATATAAAAGAAGATTGCAAGAGTTTTTTAGATATATAAAGGGTAAGAGAGAGGCGAAAGTGGACATTGGGCCGCTGGAAAATGACGCTGGAGAAGTAATAATGGGGAACAAAGAAATGGCAGAGGAACTGAATAGGTACTTTGCGACAGTCTTCACGGAGGAAGACACGAGTAACATCCCAAAAATTCAAGAGAGTCAGGGGGCAGACATGAATATAGTGGCCATTACCAAGGAGAAGGTGCGAGGAAAACTGTAAGGTATGAAGGTGGATAAATCACCTGGACCAGATGGATTACACCCCAGAGTTCTGAAGGAGATAGCTGAAGAGATAGTGGAGGCGTTAGTGGTGATCTTTCAGGAATCACTGGCGTCAGGGAGGGTCCGAGAGGACTGGGTTACATTAATGATCTAGATGAAGGAACTGAGGGCATTCCGGCTAAGTTTGTAGATGATACAAAGATAGGTGGAGAGACAGATAGTATTGAGGAGGCGGGGAGGCTGCAGAAGGATTTAGACAGTTTAGGAGAATGGGCAAAGAAGTGGCAGATGGAATACAATGTGGGGAAGTGTGAGGTCATGCTAGTAATCCTAGTCCAGCATTATCTTAAGGTTAACTTGCAGGTTGAGTCCGTAGTTAGGAAGGCAAATGCAATGTTGGCATCTATTTCGAGAGGACTAGAATATAAAAGCAGGGATGTGCTGCTGAGGCTTTATAAGGCTCTGGTCAGACCACATTTAGAATACTGTGAGCAATTTTGGGCTCCGTATCTCAGGAAGGATATGCTGGCCCTGGAGAGGGTCCAGAGGAGGTTCACGAGAATGATCCCAGGAATGAAAGGCTTAACATGTGAGGAACGTTTGAGGGCTCTGGGTCTATACTTGATGGAGTTTAGAAGGATGAGGGGGGATCTGATTGAAACTTACAGAATACTGAAAGGCCTGGATAGACTGGACTTGGGGAAGATGTCTCCATTAGTAGGAGAGACTAGGACCCGAGGGCACAGCCTCAGAGTGAAGGGAAGACCTTTTAGAACAGAGATGAGGAGAAACTTCTTTAGCCAGAGTGGTGAATCTATGAATTCATTGCCACAGAAGGCTGTGGAAGCCAGATCATTGAGTGTATTTAAGACCGAGATAGATAGGTTCTTGATTGGTAAGGGGATCAAAGGTTACGGGGAGAAGGCGGGAGAATGGGGTTGAGAAACTTATCAGCCATGATTGAATGGCGGAGCAGACTCGATGGGCCGAATGCCCTAATTTCTGCTCCTATGTCTTACGGTCTTATATTATGGCAGTTCAACCTAGGAGGTACAGATGAGTAATATATGCAAATTGCCCAACTCTAGGAATTCCAAAAGGACAGGCTAAAAAAGGAACCACCAGATCCCAAGCCCTATTCTGCCTAAAGTAGGAATACGAGTTTTTAGGCCCTTGATTTTTTTTTGGAAAATCAGAAAATTGTAGCTCGTGCAATCACAAACACAATAGGAGAAGGATGTAGGGATATTGCTGGATAGTTCACAAACCGACATGAAGGAAAAGCTGGGGATGTTTCAGCAGAGGTCCAGAGTACAAATTGCTGCAGATGATGAGGTCCTGTAAGGAGTTGGTACACCTGGAGTACTGTGTACAATAATTTCAGTCACTACTATATCCAGACAGTGCAGAAAATGGCACCCAAACAGATATACTGTTTGTGTTAAGAGGAGGGGTTGGATTGAAGAGCCTGAGATAGTTTGAGAAGTAGAAGGATAGAAAACATTTTCATGTTTTCAGTATTCTTCAGGGAATAAATAAACTCTCTCTCACTTTTCCAGAACTGCTTCATCCTGAACACCAGTGTTTGTTCCAGGTCACCACTCAGAATTAGGAATATTAGCTCGGGTGTAAAAGTAGGAAGGTTCACAGAAAATTTACGACGTGGATAGTGTGGAAATATTTGAGGCAATGAGTGATTGAAAGTCATCAATTTTTGGGATTGGCCTGATCCTTTCTAATCCTATACTTTCACTTGTAACCAAATGCACTTTTAATCTTACACTTCGGATTTGAAAATAAGAAACTGCAGTTGAAAACAACTATTTATTTCATTACAATCAGCTTGACAAAAGACATGAAGTTCTGTTTAAACAAAAAACCTGCCAGGCAGCTTTAGCATTATGGAATAGCAGCAGATCATTCAACCCATCATGTCCATGTCAGCCAAATTTTGCAGCTTCATGTGTTGACAAATTCTTACTTTGAATGTTACACTTCTGTCTTTTTAATAATTTGCTCCCTGAAAAAGAGCTCTGTCAAATCTACATTTCAACTACTATTTACGCTTTTTGATCAGTTTAAACGCCATTCTAGTGAACCAGTAAACATGAAAAGCACTTGAATATTCAAAAATGACTGCCCGTTTGAGGACCTATAATTGGACTTGATTTACAACATAATGTATGAATTATATTAATTTTGTTATGGACACCCTCTAAATCAGACATGCAGTGAAAGGTTAACCACAGGCACTTAAAAATATCAGGAAAATGTTCCTAACTTAATCTAAAGCAATTATAATGTTTTGAATTTATTCCCTCCCACTATTTAGAATAAAGGTGGTGCCAGATTTGTCCTACATTATGGACCAAATGAAAACAGCATGCTCAACGTGTTTACGATATAGGAATGGTTTCAAAATAAATATAACTGAAGCCAGCAACAACAACAGAATTACTTCTTCTTCTTCTTCTTGCCTTTCTTGCCACCTTCCCCTGGTTGTGCATTCTGATCTCCTCCTCCAGCCTTCTGTGTCCTGGTCTTCAGTTTTGGAATCATTTCAGCTACATATAACATTACTGACTTACCTGGAGAGAGGGAAGAGGTAGGAAAATGGTACAAAAATAGGATTTATTTACAAATTTATCAGTGATTTTGAAACAACTCATTTGTTTACATTTGTACTTCCGTGCTAATAAACTCCCTTAGAGACTCACCATAGAAACATCTCTCTCTAATTCTGGAGACAACAATATTTTTAAGTAAGTTTTGTGCTCCTGTCCTCCTCCAGCATCATATAATGTCCCTTTCTTTCCCAAACAACTAACTGGTCACTTGGAACCACCCAATTAGTTCCTTCCCAGATCTGCCAAAATCAGAAGTTATCTCTAACAACTAATTTCTTGATAATACCAACCTGATTCATGTTTTCGCCCTTACAAGAAATTCGCACCTTAGCATTTTTCTGCCAAACTTTGGTCACATCCACTCTGGCAGCTGTATAGAACTCACTGCAGAAATTTTTTTTTATTCATTCATGGGATGTGGACATTGCGGGCTGGGCTTGCCCATCTTTAATTGTCCTTGAGAAGGTGGTAATGAGCTGCCTTCTTGAACTGCTGCAGTCCATGTGGTGTAGGTACACCCACAGTGCTGTTAGGAAGGGAATTCCAGGATTTTGATCCAGCAACAGTGAAGGAACGGCGATATATTTCCAAATCAGGATTGTGAGTGACTTGGAGCGGAACTTCCAGGTGGTGGTGTTCCCATGTATCTGCTGTCCTTGTCCATCTAGATGGTAGTGGTCATGGGTTTGGAAGGTGCTGTCGAAGGAGCCTTGGTGAATTCCTGCAGTGCATCTTGTAGATGGTACACTCTGCTACTACTGTGCGTCGGTGGTGGAGGGAGTGAATGTTTGTGGATGTGGTGGCAATCAAGCAGGCTGCTTTGTCCTGGATGGTGTCAAGCTTAAAGTGTTGTGGGAGCTGCACTCATCCAGGCAAGCGGAGAGTATTCCATCACGCTCCTGACTTGTGCCTTGTAGATGGTGGACAGGCTTTGGGGAGTCAGGAGGTGAGTTACTCATTGCAGGATTCCTAGCCTCTGACCTGCTCTTGTGGCCAGAGTATTTATATGGCTAGTGCAGTTCAGTTTCTGGTCAACGGTAACCCCCAGGATGTTGATAGTGGGGGATTCAGTGATGGTAATGCCATTGAACATCAAGGGGCGATGCTTGGATTCTCTCTTGTTGGAGATGGTCATTGCCTGACACTTGTGTGGTGCAAATGTTACTTGCCACTTGTCAGTCCAAACCTGGATATTGTCCAAGTCTTATTGCATTTGGACATGGACCTCTTCAGTATCTGAGGAGTCGCAAATGGTGCTGAACATCATGCAATCATCAGCGAACATCCCCACTTCTGACCTTATAATGGAAGGAAGGTCATTGATGAAGCAGCTGAAGACGGCTGGGCTGATGACACCACCCTGAGGAACTCCTGCAGTGATGTCCTGGAGCTGAGATGAATACCTCCAACAACCACAACCATCTTTTGTGTTAGGTATGACTCCAACCAGCAGAGTGTTTTCCCCCTGATTCCTCTTGACTCCAGTTTTGCTAGGGCTCCTTGATGCCACGCTCTATCAAATGCGGCCTCAATGTCAAGGGCAGTCACTCTCACCTCACCTCGGGGGTTCAGATCCTTTGTCCATGTTTGAACCAAGACTGTAGAGGTCAGGAGCCGAGTAGCCCTGGCGGAACCCAAACTGGGCATCAGTGAGCAGGTTATTGTTAAGCAAGTGCCACTTGATAGCACTGTTGATGACCCCTTCCATTACTTTACTGATGACAGAGAGTAGACTGATGGGACGGTAATTGGCCAGGTTGGATTTGCCCTGCTTTTTGTGTACAGGAAATATCTGGGCAATTTACTACATAGCCAGGTAAATGCCAGTTTTGTAGCTGGCGACAATACCACTACTGGAACAGCTTGGCTAGGGGTGTGGCACGTTCTGGAGCACAAGTCTTCAGTACTATTGCCGGACTATTGTCAGGGCCCACAGCCTTTGCAGTATCCATTGCCTTCAGCCGTTTCTTGATATCACGTGGTGTGAATCAAATTGGCTGAAGACTGGCATCCGTGATGCTGGGGACCTCCGGAGGAGGCCGAGATAGATCATCCACTCGGCACTTCTGGCTGAAGATTGCAGTAAATGCTTCAGCCTTATCTTTTGCACTGATGTGCTGGGCCCTTCCATCATTGAGGATGGGGATATTTGTGGAGTTTCCTCCTCCAGTGAGTTGTTTAATTATCCACCACCATTCACGACTGGATGTGGCAGGACTGCAGAGTAACAATGTATTTTAATTTCCTCAACCCCGCTGCTACTTTCACTGATTCTATGCTCCAGTTTCCTACTAGACCCAGTACAGGAGCAAAAGCAAGGACTAGTTGCCTGAGGGAAATAAACTTGCAGGACAGCGGGGACAGAGGGAGGAATGAGACTGACCTGACTGCTATACAGAGAGCCGACATGGTCTTGGTCAACTAGATGGTCTCCTCCTGTGCCATAAAATGACTGAACTGAAGATTTTATATGGAAATTTCTGACACACCAATAATAAAAATGAACTAAGTGTGTGACTGTGTAACTTGATTTTATACGTATAGTTAAAGGCAGATGTCAAACATCAGATACCATGCTTCAGGCCCTGGGCTACTGATGGTAGCAATGCTGCCAAATATATAATGGTTTATATATTTTTTAAAAATGCATTCAGAGGGTGTGGGCGTCGCTGGCTAGGCCAGCATTTATTACCCATATATCCCTAATTGCCCTTGTTCAGGGGGCAGTTAAGGGTCAACCACATTGCTGTGGGTCTGGAGTCACATGTATGCCAGACCAGGTAAGGACAGCAGATTTCCTTCCCAAAAGGTCATTGGTGAACCAGATGGGTTTTTACAACAATCGACAATAGTTTCATGGTCATCATTAGGCTTTTGTTTCCAGATTTTTTATTGAATTCAAATTCGAACCCGGGTCCCCAGAGCATTACCCTGGGTCTCTGGATTTTTAGTCTAGCGACAATACCACTACGCCATCGCCTCCCCGATATTGAAGTGTTATTTGTCAGGTTAGCAGTCCATTTGAAAAGGAATTTTGATGAATACATTTTTCACATTAATTAGCACGTTAAAGGATGTTTTGTTTAAAAAAACTCTAATGAAGCCTTTTGAAAGTGGAGATATTTTAAACTGGGAAGCTGAGAGAGGTTGGAGAAACTCGGATTGTTCTCACTAGAGCGACGGAGATTGAGGGGTGACTTGATAGAAGTTTACAAAATTATGAGTGGCATGGACAGAGTAGATAGTCAGAAGCTTTTTCCCAGGGTGGAAGAGTCAATTACTAGGGGACATAGATTTAAGATGAGGAGAAAACTTTAGAGGAGATGTGCAGGGCAAGTTTTTTTACGCAGAGGATAGTGAGTGTCTGGAATTCGCTGCCAGAGGAGGTGGTGGAAGCAGGTACGATAGTGGTGTTTAAGAGGCAGCTTGACAAATACATGAATAGGATGGGAATAGAGGGATACGGACCCCAGAAGTGCAAAATGTTTTAGTTGACGTGCAATATGATCGGCGCAGGTTTGGAGGGCCGAAGGGCCTGTTCCTGTGCTGTACTTTTCTTTGTTCTGGTCTCTTCAAGACCTACCGTACATTTCCAAACTTTTCCATTTTCAGATTCATTTTGCTCTCAAGCTTTTGTCAATGTCTTTCCATTGCTTCATGGAAGTGCTTCTTTGGAGCATGCTTCCTACCTTTATTTTAAGCAATTTTCAGGTCATTCAATCCATTAACTTTGTTTCTGAGATTGCATTATTGGTAATTTCTCCCCTCCCGCCTGCAACTCTATCCCTGCCATCCCATAAAGTCCCAACCAGGAAACTTGCTTATCTTTCAGTTCTGATGAAGGACGACAACCAAAAAGTTGACCTACTAACTACCCTTTGTGCAGTTTTAGTACGTTCTACTTTTAAAATAATCTTGAAGTTGCCAAATTTTATAATGTGGTCCTTAATATTGATGAAAGTAAATGATGTCAAAATGTGACTGAGGCATGAGGTCATTTCATCATGACCCCATCAATACATCACACTCTCATGAGCAATTCATGGACCTTAAACACAAAGCTTTCAATAATTTTTAAATCTCCTGAACAAAGAATATTTCAACTATGTATACATGCTCCAAGCTAAGCAGCCAAATATACATTATATGCTTGCAAAATTAATTTGGTCTTACTATCAGTCTCTTCAATTGTTAACAGTCATTGGGCAAACTTTCATAGTGCACAAAATGGGAAGAGGATTTTGCTGGGTTATAACACCTGATTAATAGGAGGTTAAAGGAAACAGGAATAAAGCGATATAGGAACCACAATGCATTAGAACTACTGCTGATATGCAGGATCAACATGAATACAGACCAAATGGACAAAATGGCCCATTTCTGTAATTTTTTTATGCCTCCAATATCATAATCTAGAGAATAAAACATAATTAATGATCACAAAATGGAAATGTTTACATTTAAAATGAATACAACTCACCACTGTACAAGTTGTAAGATCATTGCTGATGTCCAAATAAACAAATTATTGGTAAGAAAGTGTACATATGTTGTACAGAATATTCACATTATCCTGAATGGATAGTTCATTGGTTTATGGCCTTTGATGTTTACTCAGCAGTTTGAAAAAATCAGTTTCACACACTGCTCAAGTGACATCAAAATACGAGTGCAGAGACATTTTAAGCAAATAAATCTGTTACTGCACAACAACACATATCTTGACAAAGAGACTTCACTCAAAATCTTAGAATTACAGAATGACATGGCACAGGAGGCGGCAATTAGACCCACTGAGCCTGTGCCAGCTTTTTGATTGAGGTATCCAATTAGTCCCACTCCCCTGCTCTTTCCCCATATCCCTGTAAATGCTTTCAAGTATGTTTACATTTCCTTTTGAAAGTTACTACTGAACCTGCTTCCACCACTTTTTCAGGCAATGCTTTTCCGATCACAATAAATCATTGCATAAAAGCTGTTTCCTCATGCGGCTTCTCGTTCTTATTCCAAACACCTTAGATTTGTCTCTTCTACCACTGGAAACAGTTCCTCCCTACTCTATGAAAACCTTACGTAATTTTGAACAACTTTTATCAAATTTCTTTATCTTCTCTGCTTGATGGAGAACCTCCTCCTCTAGTCTTTCCATGTAACTGAAGTCCTTCTGCCCTGGTACCATTACAGCAAATCTCTTCTGCACCCTTTCCAAGGCCTTGACATCCTGCCTAAAACGTTGTGCCCAGAATTGAACACAGTACTCCAGCTGAGGCTGAACCAGTGTTTTATTAAGGTTTAGTACAACTGTCTTGCTTTTATAATCTATGCTTCAACAAAGTCAAGGATCCCATATACTTTTTAAAAACAGCCTTCTCAACTTGTGCTGCTACTTTCAAAGGTTTGTGCACATACACCCCCAGGTATCTCAATGAGGACACCCCCTTTAAATCCTACCATTTAGTTTATATTGCTTCCATTTCTTACCAAAACGTATCACTTCACACTTGTGTTAAACTTTATCTGCCATTTTATCAGTATGTCGAAGTCCTCCTGAAGTCTGTTACTATCCTCTGTGATAAACAACATAGCTGAGTTATACATCACCTAGAAACTTTAAAATTATGCCCCATTATCCAAGTTCGGGTCATTAATATACAGATCAGAAACAGCAGCAATTCCAATATCGATCCCTGGGGAACATCACTATACTTCTTTCCATCTGAAAAATAACCGTTCATCACTAGTTTCTATTTCCAGTCCCTTAGCCAAATTCCTATCCATGCTGCCACTGTCTCATTAATCTCATCAGCTTTACTTTTGCTAACAAATCTATTACATGATACTTTGACAAACACCTTGAATAATCTTTAGGTTAATGTTTGCGCTTGCAAATATTGATATATTTCTGTTTTTATGAATAAAAAGGCATTAATGGAATTAACATTATTTGCTTTGAAAATGTGAAGTGCATACGATTATAGACATTGTTCAGGAAATATAAAAATTACCTCATGCACAAGACATGCTGTGCAGTTAACAGACCCTTGTATATGTTTTACAGATTCAATTACTTACGTGTGGGAAACTGCTCTAAACAGAAGGACCCATCTTCATTTTTCAATTGAACCCGTATTCTGCCTCTGAATTGTACATCTCTGTTCCACTCACGTGGGTAGAGTTTATTCTGAAAAGTGTAAAAAGTATATTAACAGGACATGGGAAAAACACCAAGAATCTTAAATGCTCAATATTCAGCAAAATCATTAAACACAATAAATACCTCTACAGCGACAATCAGTCCTGCTGCTGCACAAACATCTCTAATTTCTCCAAATGTTGGGTTTTCAACAGCCTTTACAGAAAAAAAAATTACCAATTACACAATTTCCATGTACGTAGCATATTTTAGGAAAAGCATGTACTTAGGTACTTCACAGAGTAAATGCATGGATACTGAAAACTGATGCCAGGAATGATTATACAAAATAACCAAAAGCTTTATCAAGAAATTGGTCTTCAGATTTGTTAATATTGATGTGGTGGAGGTTGGAGGGGAGACAGAAGAGGTTTAGGCAGGGAACTCCAATGGCTAGGACCAGGTACGAAAAGGTCCTGCAACTGATGATAAGGTTAAGGGAGTGGAGATGTCTAATATCACAGAAAGTTAAGGGAAGGGTTGGGTGTCAGTTGCTCATGTGTACAAGCTAATCCTGTATCTGAAGATGGTGGGGTCAAAGGCTAGCATGTAGCTGAGGAAAAGAGAACAAAGACAGACTGCGAGGTGATTCCTGGGTTAATAATTTAGGGAGGGAGTGAGACTAATGCTGAAATTGATATGAAAACACTCTGCAGGTCAGGCAGTATCTGTGGAGGGAGAAACAAGAGTTCATGCTTCAGATCAATGACTCTTTATCAGAACTGCAACAGGTTTTAAGCAAGTGTAATGGGAGAGTTTCATTTCATCCTTTTGTCTCATCTGACGCTTTAACAAAATCTTTTTTTCTTCCTTTCAGGTTTAAAGGATAACAAGTTCCAACAACTCATGTGTACCAACACCCCTTCAGATCTTTCTTTCCCTTCACTTCCCTCTGACCCCAACCCTTCTAATCTCACCTCTGGCCATGTATTCATGACACCCTCCAATCTGGAGTATTTCTAGCATTTCAGATTTCCAGCATCCAAAGTATTTTGTTTAGTACTAAAATTGACCTGGTTGCATTCTGAATGCAACCATGCAAAAGCAGTCACACAGAGCTGGACAATGGAGGACAGCTGTTAAAAGAATGCATGATTGAAGTCAGTGAACGGAGTGGAATAAGCTGAACAGAATGGAGTCAAGAGGAAAACCAAAGCCATTCAGGATAAGGAGTTCCTTGCAGCAGAGGCTAAAGGATAGCCTGGGGATGTCTTGAGATGGAAATCAGTGAGAGGTTTGGAGAATGCTAGACCAAACTTCACTGAAAAAAACACGAGGGATAGAAAAGGACAAGATATTCAAAGGAGGAGGAGTAAGAGCTGGAGGAGTAGGGAGGAAGCCAAGGTGCAACCTGAGACATAAGGGCCATGCCACAGCCATTGTTGTTTGGGCTACAGAATACAGTCAGCGATTATCAAAAAAAACAGTATGTATACATATAAAAAGCAGTCAGTTACCAGAAATCTTCATTAATCTCACCTTCTCTACTGGTATTCTCCTTCCTTCTGCTATAGTCTTTTTGCTGTTTATATATGCTGGATATATGCAAATAAACCTTCAAAGACAAAAAAAAAACGTTATTTAGATTTTGAACCCACCTTGAAAGAGATTTCCCTAGGTTATCACAAAAAGTAATCTCCAATATTTTAGAGAAATTTCCATTATTCTTCTCTATGCATACTTATCTAACTCCTCCCCGACTGATTCAATAATCATTAGCTATCATTAAAGTTGGGTTTTTTTTTGGAACTGATTTCCACCATAAATGTCTGTTCTTTTGTCCCAAAAATTGTAAGTTGATGTTTTATCAGCATAAACAACGTTTAGTTATGTGTTTCTGCTAAATAGGTTTATTTTTTATATAAATCTCTACTCATACACTCTCAGCTCTCGATTTAATATGGCCTACAGCAATGTTCCTTTTCACACTCACTGTCTTTTTCATTGGTGCTTTCAGTAACACATGTTGGAGATTCAGTGCTACTCCAGTCACTGTACTTTCTGGTTTCTCAGACAGCAGCATGTACAATGAGTTCGATTAGCGGAAATGAATAGAGAACTTATTGGTACAATTATAGCAACATGGATAGGAAATGGGTTAAAAGCCATGGTGACTGGATGTTATTTCAGAACGGAGGATGTAAACATTGGTGCCACCCCATGTGTCTATATCTCTCTGATTCCGGACATCCCCAATCAGTCTCAGCTTTGCAGAGAAGCGATGTCCAGCCTAAAGGGGGTTCGCCTGGTAGCCGCAGCTGCCGGGGGTCGGTGTACGGCGGACAGCCCAAAACGGTGATTGAACTGAAGGGTGTTTAACGTCTGCAAACAGGCCGGCGGCAATCTGCGCATGCCCACTGGCCCCGTCACTTGGGCAACCGCACCCCGCTTTATGATGACGACACAATAGAATGTGCAGGGGATCCAGGGTTCCATAATGGAACGCTCGGGCATTTCCATACAAAATAAAAAGGCGCCCGGGTTTCTCCAAACTTCACCACATTAAACTACATGCGCCGCCACCGCAGGGTCTTACCTCTCTCTATCAGCATGAGTTTTGTCCATATACACCATGTTGTCTCATTCCGCTTCCCGCTGAGTCAGCCAGTATCAAACCAGACGCTCGACCTCTGAACTGCGCTGATTGGTCAGCACTCCTCAGATCTTATTGGATACTGGGGCTGTCAATCTCCAAAGCACCACAGCTTCCGCTTTACGCTCGGCAATAATCCGGTCCGTCAAATTCAGATTCCCCCCCATTGAAATGTCACCTTTAACAAGGGAGAAGAAGGAAACATCCAAACTAGATAATAATAACATCAGACGTAAACACAACTTTTAATAAAATCAAGTCATGCTTCAGGCTACTGGATATAAGGAATCACAAAATGCTTACAGCACAAAAGGAGGCCATTTGTCTCAAGGATGCTGTTTCTCTGCAAGAGCAACTCTTAGGCCCAGGCCCGTCTTTTCCCTGTATTTTTCTCTCTGTTCAGGTAAACATCGAATTCTCTTTGGAAAATCTCGCTTGAATTTGCTTCCACCACACATTCAGGCAGTCCATTCCAAATCCTACCCATTAGCAGCATGAAAAAGTTTTTCCTCATGATGCCATTATTCCTATTTGTCAATCGCTTTAAATCTGTGTTCTTTAGCTCTCAACCCTTCTCTCAATAAAGTTTCTCCCTCTGTCCACCCCTCATGACTTTAAATGCCTCTATCAAAATTTCTAATCTCTTCTTCTAGGAGAACGTCTCAAATCTTCCCCATAACTGAGGTCCCTCATCCTTGGAACCATTCTCGTGAATCTTCTGGACCCTTTCTAAAACTTACACATGCATCTAAAGTGTGGTGCCCAGAGCTGGACATGACACCAGTTGAGACTGAACCAGCATTTTATACAGGTTTATCGTAGCTTCAGAAAGTGCTGAAAATAATCAGCAAGTCTGGCAGCACTTGTGAAGAGAGAAACAAAGTTAACATTTCAAATTGAATATGAGTTCTTCAGAACCATAGAGTCATATTTGACTTGAAACATTATATCGCTCTTTCTATCTTCACAGATGCTGCCAGACTTGTCGAGTATTTCCAGCATGCTGTTTTATTCAGATTTCCAGCATCTGCAGCATTTTGCTTTTATTCATAACTTCTTTGATTTTGTACTCTATGCTCCTATTTATAAAGCCCAGGATCCTGTATGCTTTATTAACCAATTCTCAACCTGCCCTAGCTACGACTTTGAATGATTTGTGCACATATGCCCCCAGGTCCCTTTAACCCTGCACCCCCTTAGAATTATATCCTTAGTTTTATATTGCATCTCCATCTTTCTATCAAAATGAATCAATTTACACTTCTCTGCATTCAATTTTATCTGCCACTTCTCCAGCCTGTTGATTTCTTCTTGAAGTTTATTACTATCCTCAACACAGTTCACAATACTTCCAAGTTTTATGTCATCAGCAAATTTTGAACTTGTACCCTTTACACCCAAGTATATATCAAGAAAAATGGGTCTTAACACTGACCCCTGGTAACCCCACTATATACCTTCCTCCAGTCCGAAATTACCATTTACTACTACCCTTTGTTTCATGTCACTCAGCCAATTTTTTATTCATGCTGATACTGTCCCTTTTATTACATGAGCCTTTTGGAAGTTCACCATACCAATCATAGTACCCTCATCAATCCTGTTGCCTTATCAAAAACTCAAGCATTTAGTTAAACACGATTTGCCTTTAACAAATCTGTGCTGGGTTTCATGGCTTTCCTTAATTAATCCATTTTGTCCAACTGTCAATTTTCTTCCAAATTATCATTTCTAAAAGCTTTGTATTACCAAGGTCAAACTGACTGGCTGGTAGTTGATTGGCTTATCCTTACTTTTTTGAACAAGTGTGTATTATAACATTTGCAATTTGTCTGTCCTCTCGCACAACCCCTGGGGCATTGGAAAATTATGGCCACAAGAACTAGCAGCAGGAGTAGGCCATTCGGCCCATCGAGCATGCTCAACCAATAAGATCATGGCTGATCTGATTATGGCCTCAACTCCACTTTCCTGTCCGCCTTGAATATATTTAATGGCTCAGCCTCCATTGCTCTCTGGGGAAGAGAATTCCACTTTGTAGCGGTTTGATACAACTGAGCTGTGCCATTTAAGAGCCAACCACATTGCTGTGGATCTGGAATCACAGACCAGGTAAGATCAGCAGATTTCCTTCCCTAAAGGGCCTTAATAAACTAGATGGGTTTTTAAAACAACAGTTTCATGGTCACCATTATTGAGACTAACATTCAATTCTAGATTTATTAATTGAATTTAAATTCCACCAGCTGCCATGGTGGGATTTGAACCCATGTCCTCAGAGTATTAGCCTAGGCCTCTAGATTACTAAAACAAAAATAAAAATACCTGGAAAAACTCAGCAGGTCTGGCAGCATCTGCGGAGAGGAACACAGTTAACGTTTCGAGTCCGTATGACTCTTCAACAGAACTAAGTAAAAATGGAAGGGAGGTGAAATATAACCTCCCCTTAAACCAGCTTATATTTCACCTCTCTTCTATTTTTACACCCCTCCTTTTAGCACCCTTTTACTATTTATATGCCTATAACATACTTTGAATTTCCTTTTACGTTAGCTGCTAGTCTCTTCTCATATTTTCCCTTTGCTTACTCTCATTTGCTTTTCACTTCCCCTCGGAACCTTCTTTGTTCAGCCTGATTTTCAATTGTATTATCTACCTGACATGTGTCACATGCATCCCTTTTCTGTTTCATTTTATTATCCATCTCTTTTGTCATCCAGGGAGCTCTGGATTTGTTCCCCCTACTTTTCCCCTTCCTGGGAATGTACCTTGACCATACCCGAACTGTCTCCTTTTGAAAGACACCCGATTGAACAATTATAGTTTTGCCTGCCAATCTTTGATTCCAATTTACCTGGACCAAATCCCCTTTCACCCCACTGAAATTGGCCCTCCCCCAAATAATTACATTTACTCTGTATTTCTCCTTGTACTTTTCCATAGCTATCATAAAGCTTATGATACAATGTTCCCCGAGTGACACCATTTGATCCACCTCATCCGCAGAACCAGATCCAGCAATGCCTCTTTCCTCATTGGACTGGAAACATACTGGTGTAGCAAATTCTCCTGAATACACTCTAGAATCTCTTGCCCTTGTCTTCCCTTTATACTATGACTATCCTACTCTATATTAGGATAAGTAAAATCCCTCATTATAATTACTCAGTAATTCTTGCACCTCTCTGTAATTTCCTTGCCATTTCTTTCCTCTATATTTTTCCCATTAGTTGGTGCAGTCTAGAATACACCCAGAAATGTAATGGCTCTATCCAAATAGATCCTGTCCTTGACCCCTAAGGCATCATCTCTCCAGCACTGTAATGTTCTCCTTAATCAATAATGCCACCCCTCCTCCTTTCTTTCCTGCCCTACCTCACCACCCTCTGAGTGAAGAAGTTTCTCCTCATCTCAGTCGTAAATGGCCTACCCCGTATCCTGAGACTGTGACCCCTTGTTCTAGACCCCCTAGGCAGACAAAACATCATGCCTGCATCCAGTCTGTCCAGCCCTGTCAGAATTTTATACGTTTAAATGAGATCCCTCTCATTCTTCTAAACACCAATGAATACACACCTAGTCGGCCCAATCTAAGACCGCAGGCTAAGAATCCACAGGCAGGAAGGGAATGGGTGACCACCAGGCAAAGTAAGAGGACTAGGCAGGCAGTGCAGGAATCTCCTGTGGCTATTCCCCTGCAAAACAGATATACCACTTTGGATACTGTTGGGGGAATGGCCTCTCAGGAGAAAGCAGCAACAGCTAAATTCGTTGCACCACAGTTGGCTCTGCTACACAGGGGAGGAAAAAGTGTGGGAATGCAATAGTTATAAGGGATTCAATTGTAAGGGGAATAGATAGGCGTTTCTGTGGCTGCAAACGAGACTCGAGGATGGTATGTTGCCTCCCTGGTGCTAGGGTCAAGGATGTCTCAGAGCGGCTAAAGGACATTCTGAAGGGGGAGGGTGAACAGCCAGTGGTCGTGGTACACATTGGTACAAACGACATAGGTTAAAAAAAGGGATGAGGTCCTAAAAGCAGAATATAGGGAGTTAGGGAGTAAGTTGAAAAGTAGGACCTCAAAGGTAATGATCTCAGGATTACTACCAGTGCCATGTGCCAGTCAGAGTAGAAATAGCAGGATATATCGGATGAAAACGTGGCTGAAGAGATGGTGTGAAGGGGAGGGTTTCAGATTCCTGCGGCATTGGGATCGGTTCTGGGGGAGGTGGGACCAGTACAAACTGGACGGGTTACATCTGGGCAGGACCGGGACTGATGTCCTAGGGATACATTTGCTAGAGTGGTTGGGGAGGGTTTAAACTAAAATGGCAGGGGGATGGGAACCTATGCAAGGAGTCAGAGGAGGGGGAATCAAAGACAAGAACAAAAGACAGAAAGGGGAATAAGAAAAGTGATAGTCAGAGAAATCAAGGGCAAGAATCAAACAGGCCTCAGTAAAAAATAGTGGGTACGGGACAAGTAATGTTAAAAAGACAAGCCTTAAGGCTTTGTGCCTTAACGCGCAGAGCATTTGCAATAAAGTGGATGAGTTAACCACGCAAATAGATGTAAACAGGTATGATATAGTTAGGATTACGGAGACATGGCTGCAGGGTGACCAGGGATGGGAACTGAACATCCAGGGGTATTCGGTATTTTGGAAGGACAGACAAAAAGGAAAAGGCGGTGGAGTTGCATTGGTGGTTAAAGAGGAAATTAACGCAATAGTGAGGAAAGATATTAGCTCCGACGATGTGGAATCTGTATGCGTAGATCTGAGAAACACTAAGGGGCAAAAAACGTTAGTGGGGATTGTATATAGACCCCCAAACTGTAGTGGTGATGTTGGGAATGGCATTAAACAGGAAATTAGAGACGCATGTAATAAAGTAATTATGGGTGACTTTAATATGCATATAGATTGGGTAAATCAAATTAGTAACAATACCATAGAGGAGGAATTCCTGGAGTGTATACGGGATGGTTTTCTGGACCAATACATTGAGGAACCAACGAGAGAACAGGTCATCCTCGAATGGGTATTGTGTAATGAGAAATGAATAATTGGCAATCTAATTGTGCAAGGCCCCTTGGGGATGAGCGACCATAATATGAAAGAATTCATCATCAAGATGGAGAGTGACATATTTGATTCTGAGACTTGGGTCCTGAATCTTAATAAAGGAACTATGATGGTATGAGGCGCGAGTTGGCTATGATGGATTGGGAAACGTCACTTAAAAGGATGACGGTGGATAGGCAAAGGCAAACATTCAAAGAGCGCATGGGTGAACTGCAGCAATTGTTTATTCCTGTTTGGTGCAGAAGTAAAACAGGAAAGGTGGCCAAACCATGGCTTACAAGGGAAATTAGAGATAGTATTAGATGCAAGGAAGAGGCATACAAATTGGCCAGAAAAAACAACAGACCTCAGGATTAGGAGCAGTTTAGAATTCAGCAAAGGGGGACCAAGTGATTAATTAAGAAGGGGAAAATAGAGTACGAGAGTAAGCTTGCAGGGAACATAAAAACTGACTGTAAAAGTTTCTATAGGTATGTGAGGAGAAAAAGATTGGTGAAGACAAATGTAGGTCCCTTACAGTCTGAAACAGGGGAATTTATAATGGGGAACAAAGAAATGGCTGACCAACTAAATACATACTTTGATTCTGTCTTCACAAAGGCGGACACAAATAACATACCAGAAATGTTGGGGAACATAGGGTTTAGTGAGAGGGAGGAACTGAAAGAAATCAGTATTAGTAGGGAAATGGTGTTGGGGAAATTGATGGGATTGAAGGCCGATAAATCCCCGGGGTCTGATAATCTACATCCCAGAGTACTTAAGGAAGTGGCCCTAGAAATAGTGGATGGTCATCTTCCGAGATTCTATAGACTCTGGAACAGTTCCTACAGATTGGTGGGTACCTAATGTTACCCCACTATTTAAAAAGGGAGATAGAGAGAAAACAGGGAATTATAGACCAGTCAGCCTGATGTTGGTAGTGGGGAAAATTCTAGAGTCCATTATAAAAGATTTAATAGCTGAGCACGTGGATAACAGTGGCAGAATTGGACTGAGTCAGCGTGGATTTATGAAAGGGAAATTATGCTTGACAAATCTACTGGAATTTTTTGTGGATGTAACTAGTAGAGTTGATGAGGGGGAGCGAGTGGATGTGGTTTATTTGGACTTTCAGAAGGCTTTCGACAAAGTCCCACATAAGAGATTGACGTGTAAAATTAAAGCGCATGGGATTGGGGTAGTGTATTGAGATGGATAGAAAACTGGTTGGCAGACAGGAAACAAAGAGTAGGAATAAACGGGTCATTTTCCGAATGGCAGGCAGTGACTAGTAGGGTACCGCAGGGATCGGTGCTAGGATCCCAGTTATTCACAATATATATTAATGATTTAGATGAGGGAATTAAATGTAATATCTCCAAATTTGCAGATGACACAAAGCTGGGTGGGAGGGTGAGCTGTGAGGAGGATGCAGAGATGCTTCAGTGTGATTTGGACAAGCTGAGTGAGTGGGCAAATGCATGGCAGATGTAGTATAATGTGGATAAATGTGAGGTTATCCATTTTGGTAGCAAAAACAGGAAGGCAGATTATTATCTGAATGGCTATAAATTGAGAGAGGGGAATGTGCAATGAGACCTGGGTGTCCTTGTACACCAGTCGCTGAAAGTAAGCATGCAGGTGCAGCAGACGGTAAAGGTGGCAAATGGTATGTTGGCTTTCATAGCCAGAGGATTCAAGTACAGGAACAGGGATGTCTTGCTGCAATTGTACAGGGCCTTGGTGAGACCACATCTGGAATAGTGTGCAGTTTTTGTCTCCTTATCTAAGGAAGGATGTACTTGCTATAGAGGGAGTGCAGCGAAGGTTTACCCGACTGATTCCTGGGATGGCGGGACTGACATATGAAGAGAGATTGAGTCGATTAGGATTATATGCGCTGGAGTTCAGAAGAATGAGGGGGAATCTCATAGAAACCTATAAAATTGCAGGAAGGATGTTCCCGATGGTGGGGGAGTCCAGAACCAGGGGTCACAGTCTGAGGATATGGGGTAGACCATTTAGGACTGAGATGAGGAGAAATTTCTTCACCCAGAGAGTGGTGAGCTTGTGGAATTCGATACCACAGAAAGTAGTTGAGACCAAAACATTGTATGCTTTCAAGAAGAAATTAGATATCGCTCTTGGGGCGAAAGGGATCAAAGGGTATGGGGGAGAAAGCGGGAGCAGGCTATTGAGTTGGATGATCAGCCATGATCACAATGAACGGCGGAGCAGGCTTGAAGGGCCGAATGGCCTACTCCTGCTCCTAGTTTCTATCTCTCTCATACGACAATCCTGCCACCCCAAGAATCAATGTGGTGAATCTTCGCTGCACTCCCTCTATAGAAAGTATATCCTTTCTTAGGTAAGGAGACCAAAACTGCACACAATATTCCAGGTGTGGTCTCACCAAGGCCCTGTACAGCTGCAATAATACATCCTTGCTCATGTACTCAAGTCCTCTTGCAATGAAAGCCAACATACCATTTGCCTTCCTAACTGCTTGCTGCACCTGCATGCTTGCTTTTTGTGATTGGTGTACAAGGACACCCAGGTCCCTTTGTACATCAACATTTTCCAATCTATCACAATTTAAATAATACTCTGACATTCTGTATTTCCTACTGAAGTGGATAACTTCACATTTATCCACGTTATACGGCATTCTGCCATGTATTTTCCCACTCACTCAGCCTGTCTAAATTGCCTTGAAGCCTCTTAACACCTTCCTCACCACTCTCATTCTCACCAAGTTTTGTGTCATCAGCAAATTTGGAAATATCACATTTGGTTCCCTCATCCAAATTATTGACGTAGATTGTGAATAGCTGGGGCCCAAGCACTGATCCCTGCGGTACCCCACTAGTCACCACCTGCCATTCTGAAAAAGTCCCATTTATTCCTACTCTCTGTTTCCTGTCTGCTAACTAATTCTCAATCCATGCCATTGAGAACCAATGGATATGGTTCTCCCTTACCTATTCTGTTAGTTATGTTCTCAAAAAACTCCAGTAGGTTTGTCAAACGTGATTTCCCTTTCATAAATCTATGCTGACTTTGTCTAATTCCGTTGATATTTTCTAACTGTCCTGTTATCACATCCTTTACAATAGACTCTAGCATTTTCCCTAGTACTAATATTAGGCTAACCAGTCTGTAATTCACTGTTTTCTTCCTCCCTCCTTTTTTAAATAGTGGGGTTACATTTGCCACTCTCCAATCTGCCAGGACTGATCCAGAATCTGCAGAATGTTGGAAGATGACAATCAATCCATCCACTATTTCCATGGCCACCTTCTTTAGTACCCTGGAATGTAGATTATCGGACCGTGGGGATTTATCGGTTTTCAGTCCCATTAATTTCTCCAGCACTATTGTTTTAGTAATAGTGATTTCCTTCAATTCCTCCTTCTCACTAGACCCTTGGTTCCCTAGTATTTCTGGGAAGTTATTTGTGACTTCCTCTGTGAAGACAAAACTAAAGTAGTTGTTTAATTGCTCTGCCATTTCCTTGTCCCCTATTATAAATTCTCCTGTTTTGAACTGTAAGGGACCTACATTTGTCTTCACTAATCTTTTTCTTTTTATATACTTTTCGAAGCTTTTTACACACTTATATCCTGGAGGATGTGCTTGAATCGGTGCTATAAATTCATGTTGAGTAAAGTGGTATTTACCGGCCAGTTGTTGGTTGTGCATAAGCCGATCTCTATCAAGGTACTTGGCAAGCCTACTGCTACCTTCATTAGGTAAATGCATCTGGTAGTTAGCCATTGTTCCATAATAGGGATCTTCAAGCAGTTGCAGACCTCTTTCCAGGGTGATAGTGTTGTTATTTCTGTACTCCTGTTGTTTTTTTTTTCTACAAATAAATAAAGGGCAGGCTGTGTAATGTGGTTGTTTGGGATACCCTGATCTTCATGTACAAACATGGGATGTGGGGACACAGCAGATTCTAATCTATGATTTCTTAAAATTGGGCTTTTCAATGATAGTGCCTTGTATTTGGAAGCCCATGTTTGGAGAGCTGAAGTTCGTTTGAGACATATTTGCAGCTTTTGGTCTGTCTGTAGGAATTTGGTAATGTAGCTGGTCAGTCCTAGAATTACTGGGCTGAGACCCTGATTGTAATAGGTAGAGGAAATGGGCAAGTGTAATCATTCATTGTATTTTCCTTTATTCATTTATGGGATGTGGGCATCACTGGCTAGGCCAGCATTTATTGCCCATCCCTATTTGCCCATGAGAAGGTGGTGGTGAGCATCCTTCTTGAACCGCTGCAGTCCATGTCATGTGGGTACATCCACAGTGCTGTAAGGGAGGGAGTTCCAGGATTTTGACCCAGCGACAGTGAAGGAAGAGTGATATATTTCCAAGTCAGGATGGTGAGTGTTTGCTATTTGCTCACCCCAAGTGCAATAAGGGTAGTTGTTCCTTCCATCAATGTCTACTGGCCTGGTTGGGATGGTGAGACAGAGCTTCTTTTGTATAGTTTAGTAATTTGGGGAGATACAATTATCTATAGGAAATTCAGATCATTAGCACTAAACCTGCCAAACCATTTTATTACGTATTAAAATGATGAGTGGCTGCAACATTCCAAAAGCACTGAGCACAGAGGTGGTGTAGTGCTGGTAATGTTGCATGACTTAGGTAATGATACCCAGAGTGTGGCAGGAAGGGACAGAGTGCACAAACATTAAAAAAAAGCAGCAAATAGGGCCAAAGGTGGAAAAAATGGTCAAAAGGCAAAATTAATGGCTCTTTATTTAAATACACGTAGTACTCGGAACAAAATAAATGAATTAATGGCACAAATAAAGCTTAATGGGTATGATCTTTACTTCTTAGTACGGGATGGAATAAGTATGATAGCAAGAAATGACCTTGGATCAGAAAATGTAGAATTCATATGGGCGGAGGTAAGAAATAACAAGGGGAATAAGTCATTGATGGGGGTAGTCCATTGGCCCCCTAACAGTAGGTATACATAAGAACATAAGAAATAGGAACAAGAGTAGACCATTCGGCCCCTCGAGCCTGCTCTGCCATTCGATAAGATCATGGCTGATCTTCTTGTGTACTGTAGGACAGAGAACAAATCAGGAGATAATGAAGGTATGTAAAAAAGGCAGTACATTAATCATGGGTGTCTTTAATCTTCATGTAGATTGAGAAAATCAAATTGGCAGAGGTAGCCACGATCAAGAATTCATAGAGTGTATTCAGGACAGTTTCCTAGAACAATATGTTGTGGATCCAACCAGAGATCCGGTTACTTTGGATCTGGTAATGAGGCAGGTTTAATAAATGATCTCAGAGTAAAAGATCCTCTAGGAAACAGTGACATTAACATGGTAGAAAATAGCATTCAGTTTGAGAGTGAGAAACTTGGGTCGGAAACAACTGTGTTAAATTTAAATAAGGGTAATTACAAAAGAATGAGGGCAGAGTTGGCTGGAGTGGACTGGGAGAGGAGTTTAGCACAAAAGATGGCTGATGAACAATGGCAGACGTTTAAGAAAATAGTTCATGACTCACAACAAAGATATATCCCAGTGAGAAAGAAAGATTCTAAGAAGGGGTAAACCAACCATGTTTAACCAAGGAAGTTAAGGATAGTATCAAATTAAAAGAAAAAACATACAATGTGGCAAAGGTTAGTGGTAACCCAGAGGATTGGGAAAGTTTTAAAAACCAACAAAAGATGACCAAAAAAATGATAAAGAGGGAGAAAATAAACTTTGAGAGTAAACTAGCATGTAATATAAAAACAGACAGTAAGAGCTTCTTTAAATATATAAAAAGGAAGAGAGGGGCCAAAGTGAACATAGGTCCTTTAGAGAATGAGGCTGGGGAAATAATACTGGGGAATCAGGAAATGGCAGAGGAGCTGAATAAATACTTTGCATCAGTTTTGACAGTAGAAGACACTAATAGCATTCCAAAAATACTAAATAATCAAGGGGCAAAAAGGGTGGAGGAAGTAAATATAACAACTATCACTAGAGAAAAAGTACTAGGGAAACTATTGGGGATTAAGGCCGATAAGTTCCCGGACCTGATGGGTTGCATTCTAGGATATTAAAGAAAGTAGCTACAGAGATAGTGGATGCACTGGTAGTAATCTTCCAAGAATCTTTAGATTCTGGAAAAGTCCCAGAAGATTGGAAAACTGCCAATGTCATGCCCTTATTCAAAAAGGGAGACAAAAAACAGGTAACCATAGGCCAGTTAGCTTAACATCTGTCATTGGGAAAACGTTAGAGTCTATTATAATGGACGTAATAGCATAGCATTTAGAAATGCATAATATAATCAAGCAGAATCAGCATGGCTTCATAAAGGGGAAATCATACTTGACAAATTTATAAGAATTCTTTGAGGAGGTAACAAGCGGGATGGATAAAGGGGAAGTAGTAGATGTAATATATTTGGATTTTTTGAAAGGTGTTCGATAAGGTACCACATTTGAAGCTACTTAATAAGAGCCCATGGTGTTGGGGGTAGTATATTAGCATGGATATAGAATTGGCTAACTAATAGAAGACAGAGAGCTGGGATAAGGGGGGCATTTTCGGGATGGCAACCTGTAACTAGTGGAGTGCCACAGGGATCAGTGCTGGGGCCACAATTATTTACAATATATATTAATGACTTAGATGAGGGAAGTGAATGTACTATCGCCAAGTTTGTGGATGACACAAAAATAGGTGGGAAGGCAAATGGTGAGGATGACACAAAGAGTATACAGAGGGATATAGACAGGTTAAGTGAGTGGGCAAAAACTTGGCAGTTGGAATATAATGTAGGAAAATGTGAGGTTATGCATTTTGGCAGGAAGAATAGAGGAGCTGAATATTATTTAAACAGAGAAAGACTGCAGAAAGCTACAGCACAGAGGGATTTGGGGGTCCTCGTGCTTGAATCACAAAAAGTTAGCACACAAGTTCAGCAGGTAATAGGGAAGGCAAATGGAATGTTGGCCTTTATTTCAAAGGGAATAGAGTATAAAAATAGTGAAGTCTTGCTAAAACCATACAAGGCATAAGTTAGATTACACCTAGACTACTGTGAACTGTTTTGGTCCCCTTACCTAAGGAAAGATATATTGGTATTGGAGGCAGTCCAGAGAAGGTTCAGTAGGTTTATCCCGGGTATGGAGGGATTCTCTTATGGGGAGAAGTTGAGTAGTTTGGGCCTGTACTCAATAGAGTTTAGAAGAATGAGAGATGGCCTTATTGAAACATACAAGCTTCTTCGGGGGCTTGACAGGGTAGATGCTGAGAGGTTGTTTCCTCTTGTGAGGGAGTCTAGGACCAGAGGGCATAATCTCAGAGTAAGGGGTCGTCCATTTAAAACAGAGATGAGGAGGAATTTCTTCTCTCAGAGGATAGTGAATCTGTGGAATTCTTTACCACAGAGGGCTGTAGAGACTGGGTTGTTAAGTATATTCAAAGCTGAGATAGACAAATTTTTAATCAGTAAAGGAATCAAGGGTTATGGGGAAAAGGCAGGAAAGCAGAGTTGAAGATTATCAGATCAGCCATGATCCCATTGAATGGCGGTGCGGACTCAATGAGACAAATGGCCTACTTCTTCTCCTACGTCTTATGGCAACTCATACTTTAAACTACAGAATGGAATACCCCCCTCTTTATTCTTAACCCAACCAACAAATCACACTTCACAGGCGTACTTTACACTGTCCTTTACGTAGACATTCAATTTTCTCAGAATCAATCCAAAGTGATTCTTAGCTCCTGAGGATTTATTATTGTTTTCTTTTTTCAGCTGATAATTTGCCATCTTCAGATTGTCATTCACAGTGAGGTTTTCTTTTCCTGGAGATTGTCCCTCTAGCCCAAGCTAGGTGACTCTTTAGGTGACTATTCCAGCCTCATTTTAACTCCCTACAAATTTGATCTTTTCAACCTGAGCCCAAGCTCCCATCCACATTCTTGCTTGGTAAATCATAGAAACATTTTGGTTTCTAGCTGCTCCCTCTCTCCTGGATCCAGGCAGACTCAAAAAACTGTTTGTGATATTCAGTGATACTTTCGGAAAGCCTGTAATCTGGGCCCGCATTTTCCTCCCGAAGCTGGTGGCTCTAGTTGGGAAAGTTCCTGTCTTGCTGCATCCACTTCAGCAGAAAGGTCCTGTAATAGTGTGATTTTCAATCCGGGCGAAGGGCGGCAGGTGTGGGATAGAGTTGGACCTATCGCTCCCAGAAGCAGATCAGAGGTGGCACAGGGGTAGCTGAGTGCCAAGATGGGCTGATGAAAAGGCACACTCGGTTCTATGGGACTTTGTCCCAGCTGTTTGGTTACATTTTAAGTCCTCTAGCTTGGCTGAGACCCCAGACTCATAAAAGGGTTATTTGACTGTTAGGTTGTTACACATCTAGAGAGAACTATTGACTTTGCTTGATTGACATCTTTGTGTTGTTATAACAAGTTCTTTTTGTGATCATGTTTGTCAATGTCTCAATGTTTATTTACACAAGATTAGAGCGTGTGAAGTGCTCAAAGCTTGTTATTGATATGTTAATTGTCTGTTTGAATGACACTTTTATAGGGTTGTAGGAAGAATAATTTTTTTCAAAGAAATATGATTGTATGTATTTTTCTAAGCAGTTTCACACATGCCATTTTTAGCAAAGGGTTCACTGGTTCTGTGCAGTGTGAACTGGGTGAATGGAAATGGAAGGGCCAGGAGTTGGCATGGAGGGTACAAAGGGGTATTGGGGGTGGGGAACATGAGTTGGCATTGATTTGGCATGGGGCTATAAGGGGCCATGGAGGTGAGGGTGTGGGCGTGAGTTGGAATGGAGGAGGCATGGGTAAGGCCTTTTATACTTACCTTTCCACAGGTTCCCGAATCCAGACCTCCTGAGATCTGTGAACCACGAGTCTTGGAGAAGCCGGCCCAGCTCCATAAAAATTGAAGGGGGCTAGGAGATGTCTACCTCTGCAATGGCACTGGCCAGGTTGGGAATGCAGAGTGTTGGCTTGCTACCTGCACCCTTGTCCTGCACCAACAAACATTGGGGGTGCTGGGAATAGGGGCAGGAATCCTGAATTGGATCACGCCTTACATTTTTAAATGGCTCCAGAATCCTTCAGACACCACAAAAGTTCGGGCCCTAATCTTTACAATGGCTTCCTATGTGACCTTCCCTTTGGCAGTGTGAATCACATGGGCCTTGTAACTAGGTAGAAAAGTTAATTAACTTAGCTTGAGAGCCTAGCTCTCCTTCATCTTAGAACTAAATGGACAGTTTAAAGTATTACTGCTTACAACCAAAGATTCTTAACACTTTTCTGGGACTTTGGAGACTCTCAGTCTCCACTGTTAACACACAATTGTCTCCAAGTGTAAATACCTTGCACCTTCTTACCTGTAGAACAATGTCTAATAACCAAACCACCCAGATGTACTGTCAGGCAGACGTCAGACCAGGTCACAGACCCCTCTTTCATTTTACCTTAAATTTAAAGACACAGTCCTAAAACAGAACAATCTTATAAACTTCATAATCATAACACATTATGTGACAGACCTACAGTACTGACAGTAAATTGCTTCTTGGTGTTCACAATAGTTAGTTTCTTTCCATACTTCAACAAATTGTGCCTAAATGGTATGGAGGTATGGCAGCATAGTGGTAACGTTACTGGACTAGTAACCCAGAGGCATGCTCTGGAGACATGAGTTCAATTCCCACCGTGGCAGCTGGGGGACTTTAAAAATTCAAATTCAATTAATTAATAAGTCTGGAATAAAAAGCCAATCTTAACAATGATGATCATGAATTACTGGATTGTTGTAAAGATACATCTGGTACCTCAATGTCCTTTAGGGAAGGAAATCTGCTGTCCTAGCAATGTGGCTGACTCTTAACTGCTCTCTGAAATGGCCTAGCAAACCATTCATTTGTATCAAACTGCTACAATAAGAATAAAGCCAGATGGACTGGCATCGACCTAGCCACTAGAAACGACAAATGCAAACCCTACAATGTCTATTTTTTTAACATCTGGGAACTTGTGCCGAAAGAGGAGAGCTGTCCCACAGACTAGTCGAGTAACAGCACGACAAAGTCACACTGAGTTAATTGTACCTTCCTGACAATGTCCCAGACTTCTCCATCACCGTGCCTATGTATATCCCATCCCACCGACTGGACAGAGCCACCAGAGGTGGGGTCACAATGGTATGCAGCAAGTTGTGATAAATGGTTGTTTTTCAGACTGGAGGATGGTAGACAGTGGTGTTCCCCAGTGGTGTCGGTGCTAGGATCACTGCTTTTTTTGAAAAAAATCAAAATTTGTCAATAATACGAAACTTGGAGGTGTGGCAAACAATGAGTATAAAACCAATCAACTGCAACAGGACATGGATAGGCTAGCAGAATAGGCTGACAAATGGCAGATAAAATTAAAACAGAGAAGTGTGAGGTAATGCATTTTGGGGAAGGGATAGGAAGAGGCAACATAAAGTTAATACAGTGTACAGAGTGTACAGGGACAGAAGGACCTGGGGCCTACTACTTTTGATAAGGATCTCATGAAATGTACCCAAGAATGAAAGAACACTTTTCCCTCCTCTTCCCATTCATTCACACAAACACAGCATGATTCTGGAGCTTAATTCATGTAAATTCCCTCCAAGTAGCATTTTTTGCTTTTCTTGACCCACTCTTTCTCGAACAAATGTCTTTTCAACAATGCAGTGCAGTTTCTCCTTGAAACCCCTCCCAACTTGGCAACATTTTGAATTTTGACTCTGGAATCCTCTCCTTTCATCTGTATAAGTGTATGTAAGCAAATTCTAGTATAGGTATAGATATTGGAATCTATAACGGAAGTATAATTAAGGAAATATAAGGCTTTAAAATTGGAACTGAGTTATATTTGTACACACTAATCGAATTATCTCCTATCCTTTGACCCATTTAAACTGAAGTCTACACTTGACCATTACAATCTAAGAGCAATGTAATTAAATATTTAATTTAAAGACATTTAAAAACCAAAAACAGGAGTCCAAGTTGACTAAAGGACTGCAGAATTTTCATAACTCTCAACAAAGATATATTCTATTGAGAAAAGAAGACTCTACAAGAAAGATGCACCATCCATGGCTAACTAAGGTAAGGATGGTATCAAGTTGAAAGAAAAGGCAGGCAATTCTGTGAAGATTCGTGGTAGGCTGAAGATTTGGAAAATTTTAGAAACCAGAAAAGGATAACTAAAAAAAGGAAAAATTAGAATCTGAGAGTTAAAAAGCAAGAAATATAAAAACAGACAGTGAGCTCTTCCACAAGTTTATAAAAAGGGAGAGGAAAAACTAAAGCAAACATTGGTCCCTTAGAGGATGAGGCTGAGGATTTAATAATGGGCAACAAGGAAATGGCAGAAACTTTGAACAAGTATTTTGTATCTGTCTTTATGGTAGAAGACACAAAAAGCATCCAAGAATAGTAGAAAATCATGGGACAAAAGGGAGGGAGGAACTCAAAACAATCACTATCACCAAGAGAAAAAGTACTTGGAAAACTAATGAGAATAAAGGCTGACAAGTCCTCTGGACCTGACGGCCTGCATTCTAGAGTCTTAAAATAAGTAACTGCAGAGATAGTGATGTATTTTCCAAAATTCCCTAGATTCTGGAAAGGTCCCAGCAGATTGGAAAACTGCAAATATAACCTCCTTGTTCAAGAAAGGAAGAAAACAGAAAGCAGGAAACCATAGGACAGTTAGCCTAACATCTGTAATTGGGAAAATGCTGGAATACATTATTAAGGAAGTAGTAGCAGGGTATCTATAAAATCATAATACAATCAAGCAGAGTCAACAGAGTTTTATGAAAGGGAAATCGTGTTTGACAGATTTATTAGCATCCTTTGAGGATGTAACAAGCAGGGTGGATAAAGGAGACCAGTAGATCTAGTGTATTTAGATTTCCAAAAGGCATTCGATAAGATGCACATAAAAGGTTACTAGACAAGAGCTAGTTGTGTGGGAGTAATATATTAGTATGCATAGAGGATTGGCTAGTTAACAGGAAACAGAGTCAGGATAAATGGGTCTACTACTGAGGTGCCACATGGATCAGTTCTGGGGCCTCAACTATTTATATTGTATATTAATGATTGAATGAAGGGACAGAGTGTTGTATAGCTAAGTGCTGATAATACAAAGATAGATAAGAAAGCAAGTTGTGAGGACTCAATGGGCCTGATTTTCTCCTTGGAGATGGGAAACAGGAGCCGGGTCTGTTTTGTGTCAGAAAACTGCCTCTGATGGGAAACTGACCGAGTTTGACTCTCCCTGTGCTGAATCCTTAATTGATAGTGGAGACAAGTTTCCTGTCCAATTAAAGCTGGTGGGAGCACAATTGGAGGGGGATTTCAGGAACACAAGGAAGCCACCATTAAGGCTCCTGGTTGTCTTGAGGAAAAGAGTTTGTGCCAAAGCTTGTCACTGCATCAGAGATCCGAGGTGGCACAGAGGAGTGGGAGAACTGGGAACTGGTACCCATGAGGGTGAGGAGGGAGGTCATCTTCCCTAAGGGTGACGGGGGTCCACCAATTCATGCAACAGGGGCATCCATCATAATGACTGAGACTCTTGCAGGAAGGTATTGCAGGGCACCATCTGACCGCACGAGGCACCAGACCCGGTGTCGTCAGTGTCTCATCAGTTGTGATGCTGACTTGTTGTTCAGCATCGGTAAAGAGGGAATTTGTCACATGGGTGGATGTACCAGTGTGCAGCTGCCTGTGAGATGCAGCAGAGGTCTGCATTGATGAGGGCACAGATGTCTGGGGCCATCTTCCTAGAGAGGAGCAGTCTCCTTCAGCATTGCATCTCAGTAATATACAGGTCTATTCGCCTCTGCCTATAGATCCTGTACTCAAGGTGGTGTCTCCTGCTCCTTTGCGCCCCTTGTCCCTCTCCTCTGGCCTCCTGATGCCCGGCGCTCTGCCCTTCCCATGAAGGCTGCTGCTCCTCATCTCCAATGGCCTTGATTTCTGAAGGTGAAGCACACATTTCCATTTTTACCCTTCCAGGTGCACAGGTGGAGTCCAAACAGTTTTATCACTACCCTGATGTTCATGCGATGTCAGAGGGGTGACGACCACTGACTGATAGAGTTCTTAATACTATCTCCTCCCATACTGCTGCCCTTTAAACATTAAAAAACATTTTTACTTACCTTTTTTAAACTCTTCCCATCTTCATGACTTGCCCAAGACATGGTCTTCACCTCCATTCAGCTGTTCTGATTCAAGCAGCTGCTAAAATCCGGCCCCTTCCCGGGAACACTAAAACTTCAGGATATGGGCTGTTAATGAGCCCTCAACGATGTTAACTGCTGACTGTAAGATTTTGATAATACTAATAATTTTTAGGGTTTAATGTTAGTTTGAAGTAACATTATGGATTTTATCTTGACCACCTAAAGTCTGGGTTCGAGGAATTGTATTTAATAAAATTATGCGCAATTGAAAGCTTCTTTGTTAGCTTTAAAGAGATAAGCAATCGGTTTGAACTCAACAGCTTGAACTTAGTATGACACCTTATCTTTGAACAAGAGGCATGTGTTTTAATAGGTTTTAGCTTACCAAATGTCTTAATCTATGAACCTTACCTGTAGGACAGAATGCCTATATTTTAAAAGATACCTTTTCCTGACATTATGGTAGGAATTATTATTCTTAATTGTTTTAGTATTCATGAGAATGGATTAGGATGTTGATATGAATTATTTAAGATAGGTTGTGTTATTGATAAGAGGATGTAACATTGCTTAATGAGCCCTCAACGATGTTAACTGCTGACTGTAAGATTGTTGCTCTCTATGTACAAGGATGTGTCATTTGTTCACAATAGAATGTAACTCCGGGAGCCCAGAGAATAAGAGATGGGACATTTGTCTTCAGTTTACATGATTCTAGTTACCGAGGTGGGGTGACACCAGATGACCCTCACCCCAAGCCAATAAAAGAGGTTAATTTGGACTATTTCCTAATAAAGAAAAGAAAGTCAGAATTAGGGACAAATGTTGGAAAATCAGAGTCTTTGTTGGCATAGTTTACCATGGCTTATGTCACTTCAGGGACAGAAGAAAGGCATCGCTTGTGCTGGCTGCACTCAAGGAATCCTAGGGCCTTGAGGGATAAGAACTTTCCACATTGTCTTCACTGCTTTTGTTAAGTATATATAACATCTTGTTTAATAAATTCTACTTGATTCATAAATAATAGTTATTTGTACCTTGTTAGGTCTCCACAACTGAGGATCCCATTGCTATAAATTAATTCATAACCAAAGATATTTTATGTGAAGGGCTTTTATACCTCAGAACCGCAAAACCTTTATGACTTCAGTCCGAGTTTGACTGGAGACCAAAATTTACTAAATTAACATCTCACTTTACATAGCACGTGATTTACATTTGTCTAAACCTAGTAAAAAGTATTAGAACTCATTTGTGCAAATCATGAGGGATTAATTTAAGCAAATCATACTGGATGAATGTAAAGATACTAGGCTGAGTTTTACATGAGTTACGAAAAGCAATTTTAGTGCAATGTAAATGTTTTCCCTTTCCCACACCATAGTTTTCTAGAATCTGTTTCACAGAACTATTAGAACCCACATTCTGAGGTTGCAATTTGCTTTGAGATGGCAGTATGTTAATTTGGTGTAACAAATAATTTACAACAGATCATTTGCTGAGCATGAAGATCTTTTATGCATGAAGTGTTTGAGTAATGATAAGTTAATTGCTTTGGAGGCAATTGATAAATTAATGCTGCTCTTGTGATATACAAAGCATTCAAGTATTAATCTAGTTAATTTTTTTAATCAAAAAACAAATGTGAAAATGTTTCAATTTTGGGGAAAGTTAAAGTCATTTTATAGTGTGTGGAAATTCTTGGTCAACTGCTGAAAGATAATAATCTGACTTTTTTGTAGGCTAGTTGTCTGCCAAGTTGTTGACACCTTGTCTTGAATGTGCTTGTGATGAGTGTTTTACAAACTTGTAGGGCAGGATCTTATTCCCTTTAAAAATAATCGGGAGTCAGGACCATATCCAGGTCCCGACCTTGCACTTGCTGACAGCACACCCACCAGTGAGATCTTATGGGAAGTGGCCTCGTAATTGACCACCTCCGCTGTCCAATTAAGGATGGCTGGCATGTTCATGAGGCTGCAGGCTCTCTGAATGGAACAGCCAATCTTCCAAAGCTGCAGATCCGTCGGCAGAGATGAGCTCCGCAGCTGTAGGATGGAAACTGAAATAATTTGTATAAACTGTGACTGCAGCTTCCAGGCCACCACTATGAAGGGGAAACCCCACCGCAGAATGGCTGGTGGCCTGCTCTGTGGAGAAGTGAGGAACTAAGTGAATGGGTCCCCCAGCATGCCACCTGCAAGCCGCCTCCAGGCACCTGCTGGGCTTCGGCCACCAGGAAGATCCCGACGGTGTCCACAATCTGTCCCTAAGTGGGCCCTTAAGTATTTAAGCATTCAAATACCCACTGTTGCAGGGTGTGCAGCCATTGCCAATTTCACCTCACCTCCAGAGAGATTGCCGGAGGCAGAAATTCTTCCTTATGGAACTGTCTTTAAAGTTCCCTTGGTGGGACCAGTAAGATTCTGCCTTAGCTGTGCCAGATTGGACTAATCATAAGAAATAGGAGCATGAGTAGGCCATTTGGTCCATCAAGCCTGCTATGCCTTTTGATAAGTTCATGGCTGATCTGATTGCATCCTTAACTCTACTTTCCTGTCTGCTCCCCGATAACCCTTGGCTCCCTTATAGCTCAAAAATGTGTCCAATTCAGCCTTGAATATATTTAATGACCCAGCCTCCACTGCTCTCTGTGGAAGAGAACTCCAAAGACGAACAACCCTCATCTCCATCTTGAACAGGAGACCACCACCTATTTTTAAATTGCGTCCCCTAATTCTAAACTCCCCGCAAGGAAACCATCCTCTTAACATCTACCCTATCAAGCCTCCTGCCTCAAAATGATCACCTCTCATTCTTCTAAACTCCAATGAGTATAAGCCCAACTTACTCAACCTTTACTCATAAGACAACCGCTTCATCCCAGGGATTAGCCCATTCTGCAGTCTCTCTCCACTTAAAAAACGTTCTGCTTTTCTATTCTTACTGCCAAAGTGGATAATCCCACATTTTCCCACCTTATATTCCAACTGCCAGTTTTTTGCCCACTTGCTTAACCTATCTATATCCCTTTGCAAACTCCTTGTATCCTCCTCACAACTTGCTTTCCTACCTATTTTTGTATTGTCAGCAAATTTGGTTATGATCCACTCTGTCCCTTCATTTAAGTTATTAATATAGATTGCAAATAGTTGAGGCACCTGTGATTCTTGT
Source organism: Cetorhinus maximus (assembly GCF_964194155.1). NCBI lineage: Eukaryota > Metazoa > Chordata > Chondrichthyes > Lamniformes > Cetorhinidae > Cetorhinus > Cetorhinus maximus. The sequence continues at coordinate 77,177,725 of NC_135880.1, read as the reverse complement.
GGCACCACACCAGTTACAGTTTGCCAACCTGAAAATGACCCACTTATCCCGACTCTCTCTTTCCTGTTAGTTAGCCAATTCTCTATTCATGCTAATATATCACCTTCAACGCCATGAGTTCTTATCTTGTGCAGTAACTTTTTATGTGGCACCTTATCGAATGCCTTTTGGAAATGCAAACACACTGCACCTACTACTTCCTCTTTATCCACCCTGCTTGTTACATCCTCAAAGAACTCCAATAAATTTGACAAATAGGATTTCTCTTTCCCAAAACCATGTTCACTCTGCCTGATTATATTATGATTTCCTAAATGTCCGATTACTAGCTCCTTAATAATAGATTCTAGCATTTTCCAAATGACTAGATGTTAGACTAACTGACTTATAGTTTCCTGCTTTCTGTCTCCCTCCTTTCTTGAATAAAGTTGTAACATTTGCAGTTTTCCAATCCACTGGGATCTTACCAGAATGTAGCGAATTTTGGAAGATTGCAACCGTTGCATCCACTACTTCTGCAGCCACTTCTTTTAAGACCATAGGATATGGGCCATTAGGTCCAGGGACTTGTCAGCCTTTAGTCCCATTAGTTTTCCTATGACGTTTTCTCTAGTGATTATGATTATTTTAAGTTCCTCTTTCCCCCCTTAATTGCCTACTATTCTTGGGATGCTTTTTGTGTCTTTTACTATGAAGACAGGTATGAAATAGTTGTTCAAAGTCTCTGGCACTTCCTCATTTCCCACTAATAGCCCAGTCTCACCCTCTAAGGGACCAGCACTTACCTTAGCTACTCTTTTCCTTTTTATACACTTGTAAAAGCTCTTATTGTCTGCTTTTATATTTCTTGATGGTCTTTTCTCATACTGAAATTTCTAATTTTGTTAAATCATCCTTTGCTGGGGTTTCTGAAAACTACTAATCTTGCAGCATTGTATGCCTTTTCTTTCAATCTGATACCCTCAACTTCCCTAGTTAGCTACAGATGCTGTATCCTTCCCAGTCTTTCTTTCTCATTGGAATTTACTGTCATTGAGAGTGAATAAATATATCTGCCACTACTTCTCTATTGTCTTACCTTTTAACCTATTTTCTTATTTCACTTTAGCAAACTCTGTCATGATACCCTTGTAACTGCCTTTAAGACACTAGCTGCAGACTCACATTGCTCACCCTCAAACTGAGTGTGAAATTCTATTGTGTTGTGCTTACTCCTATCTTTTTTCTTTCTTTCACAGGATATGGGTGGTGCTGGCTCAGCCAGCATTTATTGCCCATCCCTAACTGCCCTTGAGAAGGTGATGATGAGCTGCCTTCTTGAACCGCTGCAGTCCATGTGGTGTAGATACACCCAGATTGTTGTTAGGGAGGGAGTTCCAGGATTTTGAACCGGCGACAGTGAAGGAACGGTGATATAGTTCTAAGTTAGGATGGTGTGGGGCTTGGAGGGGAATTTGCAGGTGGTGATGTTCCCACGCATCAGCTGCTTTTAGCCATCTAGGTGGTAGAGGTTTTGGGTTTGGAAAGTGCTGTCAAGGAAGCCTTGGTGAGTTTCTGCAGTGCATCTTGTAGATCGTAAATGCTGCTGCCACTATGCATGTGTGGTGGAGAATGTTTCAGGTGGTGGATAGGGTGTCAGTCAAGCGGGCTGCCTTTTCTTGGATGGTACCTTAAGCGTTGTTGGAGCTGCGCTCATCCAGGCAAGCGGATATTATTCCATCACACTGCTTACTTGTGCCTTTTAAATGGTGGACAGGCTTTGGGGAGTCAGGTGGTGAGTTACTCACTGCAGAATTCCCAGCCTCTTGTAGCCATAGTATTTGTATGGCTGGGTCGAGTTAAGTTTCTGGTCAATGGTAAGCCCCAGGATGTTGATAATAGGGTTCAGCAATGGTAGTGTCTTGAATGTTAAGGGGAGAAGGTTAGATTCTCTCTTGTTGGAGTAGGCCGTTGTCTGGCACTTAACTGGCAAGTAACATTCACACCACACATCAGCCCAAGACTGAATGTTGTCCAGGTCTTGCTCCATATGGAAAAGGATTGCTATAGTATCTGAGGAGTTTGAAGATCCCAACTTCTGATCTTATGATGGGAGGGAATGTCATTGATGAAGCAGCTGAAGACGGTTGGGCCTAGGACATGACCCTGGAAATCCTGCAGTGATGTCCTGGGACTGATATGATTGACTTCTAACTACAACCCTCTTCCTTTGTGCTGTGGTGGCCTAGACAACTATAGGGAGCCCACTTTGTACTAAAAGGGTTAATGGAGAAATTGAATTAAATGCTTAGGCCTAAGAGAAAAATACTGCAACCTTGAAGAACAATATCATCTTGTCTGACCACTATAGTAAGATGAGCCCTGAGACATTCCAAAGTTGTGATAACCAAGTGCGTAGGTACTGCACCTGTTGTGTAGGAATGGAAATTAACTAAAACATGGATTGGTCAGTTAACGTATGCAAATAGGCGGATTGAGATGTGCAAAATTTACTGATTGGTTGTAAAATGCTTTTAAGCAAGTGTTTCTGTACTCTGCTTTGAGACGGTACAATAGCTCTCGCTGTATTGTTCTCCCTTGTGCACAAGTAATAAATGGGGTTTCTATGTATTAATGATGCCTCGGTGTGATTAATCTCCGACAGTTTCTGGAGGTTCCACCGAGATGACTAACCCCTGGGGTTGAGTCACGGAGCGCCAGCGTTAGGACCTCGCGGTTCAAGGACTCCTCAGTCTGTGGCAGCCCCATTTGGGCTTCAGGGGTTCGTTGACCTGCGATCTGCCTTCGCCTGCCTGTGGCTGACTCTCAGGGTAAGTCATCTATTTAAATATTTGGGAGATTAATTTGGCCAGTAATTTAGTGTAAGTTAGTAGTAGTATAGCCAGGGGTTTGAGTCCCCTGGAGGTGAAAAAGTTAGTAATAGTATACCCAGGGGTTCGAGTCCCCTGGAGGTGAAAAATAGTAGTAGTATACCCAGGGCTTCGAGTCTCCTGGAGGTGAAAAATAGTAGTAGTATACCCAGGGGTTCGAGTCCCCTGGAGGTGAAAAATAGTAGTAGTATACCCAGGGGTTCGAGTCCCCTGGAGGTGAAAAATAGTAGTAGTATACCCAGGAGTTCGAGTCCCCTGGAAGTGAAAAATAGTAGTAGTATACCCAGGTATTCGAGTCCCCTGGAGGTGAAAAATAGTAGTAGTATACCCAGGTATTCGAGTCCCCTGGAGGTGAAAAATAGTAGTATACCCAGGGGTTTGAGTGCCCTGGAGGTGAAAAGTAAGTAATTTCTGTGTTTTTTTGTGTATATTATTAAGTAAAAATGGGAAATATAGCATCAAAGAAACCCCAGGTTCCCCCTTTGAAGGGAACCCCAAATGCATACATGTATGTCCATTATGGGTCTGAAAGTGTCCAACATGTTTCTGATTGGGTTAACTGGACTCAAGATAAAGGAGAGAGCTTCCCACCAGATGGAACTTTTAATTGGGACTGAATTGAGTGCTTATATGTTTTAAGGGAGGTAGATAGTCCACTACTGAATTTTCTGTAACTTAAAAAAAACAAATTGATCTAAGTTACAAGAGCTGTTTGTGCTGGAGGGAGAGAGAGGGTCCCCTAGGGGGTTAATGAGCAATTGACAAGCAGCAGCAGAGAAAATGTGAGCTTTCGTCAGTTTGAAGGTCCCTATAGATGAAGCCTTCAAGATCCCTTTATTCCCCCACTGCTACTTGAAGCTTCGTTTAGAGTCAAGTTCAATATTATAGGAGTATCGATACGTACCTTTATCTATGTGTTTGTTTGTGTGCAATGAAGCATTTGTATGTGAGCTTTAATGTGTTTTCGTCCCTAAATTGTCTTTTGCGTGTGTGGTTGAGCACTTTAAGAGTTGGAAGCCCCATATTAGATTAAAGGAAAGGTTTATTCAAATATTCCAAAGTTTTGAGTATAAGGTTTGAGTTGAGATTTCTGGCAAAAATCGTAATTTGAAGGTAGTGTAAAGATAAAACAGGGCTTGCCTTTGTTTGAGGTGAACCAACCCTTGTACCCACCCCCTTGCAGACTAGTAGGGAATAACCCTCATCATCAGCTTCCAAACTGATTGGGATTAATACATACGAGTTAGTATTCTAAAATTCTGAGGAAAAAAGATTACTTGAAATTCAGAAAGATTCTAGGAAAACCAAAAGACATAAACACAAGGTCTAGGTGGTTCCTTAAGAAGAGATGAATTAAATATTAAAGGAAATCTGCTTTCCAAAAGCACTGGAATTTGAATTTGGGACAATCTTGAGATGTAAAGTGCAGTGTAATTTAACAGGTTACTTTGAATAACGAGAATGCTAAGATAAAGAATGTGTCGATAAACATACGGAAATTATAACTTGGATACAAATCGTTACACGCGAAAAAGAGGTTGCTTTAATTTTGATAGTGTAAATTACAGTTCTTACAAAGTTTAAAAATTTTAGGTTTGGTTCTTGATAATTTCTCAAAAGGGAATTTTCATTTTAAAAGGTTTGACAGCAATTGGCACTAATTCAAATGCTGAAAACTTTTGTATTTGTAAAGTCTGTTCCCAAAATATGAAGCTAAGCTCAAGACCTTGACAAAGTTTGGCAGAAATCCAATTTTTGGCTGAGTTAATGAATCTGGGATAATTCTAAAAGAAACGGGTCAGACACAATTTAGTGGGTTACTTTTGAGACAATAAAATGTTTGAGAAGATAAGGAAGCAAAACTTGTCAATACCTGATTTCTGTCTTTAAAGCTGTTATGAGAATATTTTATTTATTTTAAAGTCTCTCCAGGCAACCTGAACAAGATGTTAGCTGTTGCATGTATAAAATGGTATGAGGCAAGTAGGAGAAAGAGTTAGGGAAAGAGGACATAATATACAAACTGTTTTAAGGGAAATGAATTTGATAATCTGGCCATCAACTGAGGCATTGGAACTGCCTAAAGAGTAAGGAAACATTTTAAACAATCAAGACAATAGAGAAATTGACTTCAAGAGAATCAAGATGATCGTGGTCAGGAAAAAAAAACCTTGGAGATAAAATTATTCAGTGTCTGTAGTTGAGACAATTGAAGGGCAAGGAGTGGGGGTGCCTACCCAGATGGATTCAGATCAGGGAACTCATTTCACAGGGAGAGTCATTAAAGAAATGTGTAATCTTATGGAGATTAAACCGAAATTCCATACTCCTTACCACCCCCAGAGTCCAGGGATGGTGGAAAGGATGAACTGAACTTTAAAAACATCTATAGCCTAAGCAATTCAGGAGACAGGCAACAACTGGGCCACAGTATTGCCCAACATTCTGATGCGCCTTAGGGCTACACCAAATAGGACTACCAGGTTCACCGCATTGAATTGATAACAGGAAGGGCCATGCAATTACTTGAAGGCATTATAGTAAGAGGTATGGGGCCACTGAAAGGAAAAATACAGAACAATGTAAGGGAATTAAGTAGGCAATTACATGAGTTAAGGAAGGAAGTCAGAGACCGACAGGTGATTAAGGATATGGAAACAGGTAAATCCAAAGAGCAACAATGGACCAAGTGGGAATAAGGTGATGGTCAGGGTGAGCTTGGAGCGAACAGGCATGGACCATATGAGGTAATTATGACAGGTGATACATGCGCACTTGTAGATATGAGAACGAGAGCCGATGTTAATGTCTCCACAGATCTACGATCCTGGTCATGGGCATATCAGTACTGGCAACAAGGTTGGGGATCATCACTACTCATCCCACACTGCAGGAGGAACTTTGGTACAGCACGGACAGTGCCAAATGCGACATGCAACGTGGAATGATAAATGTAACAGTAGGAGAACAAGTGCTTTCAAATTGTAGTAAGAGTTTGCTTCAGATCGGGCATTGGAGGTCCGCCACTACCCAGCCACCTCCCACCTCTACTTTCACAGTCCGAGTAGAGATAATTGAAACCCCAAACCACACCGACTGACCCATCTTGTCCGACTATGCATCCAGGACCGGCGAATTGTTTGGTACTGGTTAATCAGAAGTTTTGTATGATAATGTACACCATGAGCTGGTACCCATAGTCTTGAATGTATCCGGTGTCGTCCTGCCCCAGTGGTGCTCAACCCATACCCAAGCACTCTATACGGCTCTGACGCGCCAATTGATGACTGAAGCAGCTCAGTTCAATGGCGAGATGCGATCAGGCTTGGGAGGGAACCACATTAAGCGCAGCCTGATAAATGATGCCGCTACAATATTCAATATAGGGACATCATTGGTTAATTCAAAGCCTGGCTACTGTGCTCGAAAGTCATGGGGGGACTATCAATAAATTAATTGAAATAGGGAAAAATATTTCAGACCAAGCGAGCAGAAATGATGTATGCAGCACCTATGGATCTTGGGCACTGGAACAAGCCCAAGAAAATTTAAGACAGATTAAAGAAGGGGTAGTCCCTTTATGGGTAACTAATGAGCATTTATTGAATCTCTCACAACACAAGAATCATGACTTGACCGGTTGCCAGCTCAGAGGTTTAACACATGTATATAGAATGAATGTTGAATGTATAGTGAATATATGCTAATAGGCATTATATTAGTAATACCTGACATACCTACGTCAATGACATAACCTAGGCAAGAGGCCCACAGTGACGGCTGGTACGGGACCCCAGCCATGGGGCCTGTTTGTACACCTACAAATGGACTTTATACAAATGCCTAAATGTATTGGATATAATTATGTTTTAGTTATGGTATGTTTGTTCTCGCGATGGGTGGAGGCATATCCCACCCGATGAAATGATGCTATTATTGTTGCAAAATTGTTGTTACGTGAATACATGCCCAGGTTTGGTATACCAGAGATTTTATCAAGTGATAATGGACCTCATTTTACCACTAAAGTAATAAAGGAACTGTTGAGGGCCTTACAATGCAACCATCACCTTTCCTGCCCATACCACCCCCAGTCTACTGGGGTGGTGGAAAGACAAAATGGTATTCTGAAAAATAAACTAGCTAAATTGAGTGAAGAAACTGGTTTGAAATGGCCTGAAGCTCTACCCTTGGCGCTCATGACTATGCGCTCTCACCCTAACCGTACCACCTCCCTCTCTCCTTATAAAGTTGTAATGGGACGTCCTACGCGCCTCCCAGTGGCCCCACCTTTGTCTGCTAGGGAAATGGACATCCACGCTATGGATCGGGGGGATGACTATATACTGTATATAGCGCTCACTAGTTCTCTCAAGAGCTTGCATATACAGGTAGTAGAAGCTCAGAAAAAGCCCACCATTGAAGACTGCCATCAATACTAGCCTGGGGACCTAGTCCTGGTAAAGACCTTCAGGAGAAAGAACTGTTTGGAACCTCATTGGGAGGGGCCTTTCCAAATCCTGCTCACCACCCATACAGCCGTGAAGGTAGAAGGACATCCCTTGTGGGTCCACGCATCGCACGTCAAGCAGACGCTGACCGTGGACGGAAGTGCTTGTGCAAGAACTTTAACTGAGCCATCAGAATGTGGACTCTGATTTGGATCCTGTCCCGCGTAGTTCTTGCGGGGGCATGGACTACCAATTCTGCGGTTCAATGAATGCAGGCCGTAGCCTCGCAAGTTAATTGGACTAAATGTTGGATTTGTACTAATTTTCCTGTTAACCCCATCTCCTCTGAGATGCATTTTCTGGCTTTCCCCTCAGATTCCGCATGGTCCCTAGGTAATACAGGGGCCCTCATTCAACAAACGCCCATTTGGAGACGGGAGCTCACCTTTGTGGTTTTTAAGGGGGAGGCCTGGCTATGCATCAGGAGAAATTATACCAAGGGTAGCACTCGGGTGGGCGAGCTGCCATTGGGTTCCTGTGCCTACCTTGCTGGTGGCAAGCCAGTTATCTATTCCCTCCCTCTCCTCAGGAATCAGGATTCCACTGAGGATGAAGCCCGACAACTAGGATACATAGAACTTGGCTAAAGGGGTGGATTGTCCTTTTTAGGACAAAAGGGGGGAAGTGTGGTGGCCTAGACAACTATAGGGAGCCCACTTAGTACTGAAAGGGTTAATGGAGAAATTGAATTAAATGCTTAGGCTTAAGAGAAAAATACTGCAACCTTGAAGAACAATAGCATCTTGTCTGACCACTATAGTAAGATGAGCCCTGAGACATTCCATGTGTCTCTCTCTCGGGCCGAATGTAATCAAAGTTGTGATAACCAAGTGCGTAGGCACTGCACCTGTTGTGTAGGAATGGAAATTAACTAAAACATGGATTGGTCGGTTAACGTATGCAAATAAGTGGATTGAGATGTGCAAAATGTATTGATTGGTTGTAAAATGCTTTTAAGTGTTTCAGTATTCTGCTTTGAGACGGTACAACAGCTCTCGCTATATTGTTCTCCCTTGTGCACAAGTAATAAATGGGGTTTCTATGTATTAATGATGCCTTGGTGTGATTAATCTTCGACAATGCTAGTCATGACTCTAACCAGTGGAAAGATTTCTCCCTGATTCCCATTTACTTCAATTTTGCTCGGGCTCTGTGATGCCACACTTGGTCAAAGGCTATCTTGATAGCAAGGGCAGTCACTCTCAACTCACATCTTGAGTTCACTTCTTTCGTCCATGTTTGGACCAAGGTCATAAACGAGGTCAGAAGCTGAGTGGCCCTGGCGGAACCCAAACTGATCATCAGTTAGCAGCTTATTGCTGTGTAAATGCCGTTTGATAGTACTGTCAACGAAACCTTCCATCACTTTGCTGATGATCGGGAATAGATTGATGGGATGGCAATTGGGCCGGTTAGATTTGGACAGGACAAACCCTGGCAACTTGCCACATTGCCAGGTAAATGCCTGTGTTGTCGCTGCACTGGAAGAGCTTGGCTAGGGGCATGCTAGTTCTGGAGCACAAGTCTTCAGTACAGCTGCCGGAATGTTGTCAGGGCCCAAAGTCCTTGCAGTATCTGGTGCCTTCAAGCATTTCTTGATATCACGTGAAGTGAATCGAACTGGCTAAGGACTGGCATCTGTGCTGCTAGGGACCTCAGGAGGAGGCCAAGGTGGATCATCCACTCAACACTTCTGGCTGAAGATGAAGATCTAGAGGATCCTTTACTATGAAGTCATTAAGTAACCATGTCTGATTACACATTACCAGGTGTAAAATAGCCCATTCCCTGGTTGGTTCCATAACATATTGTTCCAAGAAATTGTCCTGATTGTCTATGATCTCATCCTCCAGACTAACTTTGCCAATTTGATTTATCCAATATGAAGATTAAAATCGCTCACGATTATCTTTCTTACAAGTCTCCATTATTTCTTGATTTATACTCAGCCCTACAATGTAGCTATTGTTAGGGGGCCTATATGCACACCCATCAGTGACTTTCTTCCTTTGCTGTTTATGATCTCCACCCAAACATATCTTTAGTGAGACATTGGTGTCCCTCCTGAGACCAATGATTATCCCTCTAAAGTGATCATACAACAAAGTAGTCTTGCTCACTTTATTGGGTTCCAGACTACAAGTTGTTTCTTGTACTCTTGACTGAGAAGGGAAAATCAATGTCCTTCAAATCTTCCTCAGAAAATGGGAAACAATCTATGTATTGATTATTGATTTTTTTTTAATGTAGATTGCGGCTCTAAGACGTCTGGAATATTTTTGCAAATTCCCAATTCATTGCAATGACTTCACCAGGGTTTGATTCCTACCTTTTGGCAAACGGTATGTGTCAAGAGCTTTCTATATTTGTTTCCTCTTGACGGTAGTTTAGCTTTCTTCTGTATGGAACCAGCAGGCTTTGAGCAATTTCTAACCAACATCTTTTTTCTTGGGATGCTGACAATCCCTCTCTTCTGACTTTGATCCCAAGGAGATAGAATATCCTATATTCTTTCAGAGGCATAGGTTACTATCTGCCCCTCGAGGGTTTTTTTTATTCATTCACGGAATGTGGACTTCGTTGGCCAGGCCAGCATTTATTGCCCATCCATAGTTGCCCTTGAGATGCATGATGCATTCAGCTTGTCCAGCAACGGAGTTTTTCCAATCTCTGGTCAAATACGGAAGCTGTGAATGTTCAAGGATTAAGAATTCTGGATCTCAATTGTGCTTCTCTTGTTCAAACCTAAAGATCAGTGAGGTAGGTTGTTTATCCCCACCAACCCCATGCTGTTTACATGACTCAGGAGTACTCCCAATCTAAGCCCAGACCTCGGCAGAACAAGGCACCAAGGAGGTGCAGGAAGACTAAACACAGCTGGACATGTCGGCCCTCTGAAATTAGGACCTGTGGTAGAAGAGTGTTGCCGGGCTTGTAACAATAACAGTAACTTAAGTATTTATATTGTGACTTTTAACATAAAATATTTCAAGGTACATTACACGGGAATTATAAAGTAAAATACAACACCAAGCCCCATAAGGAGATACTAGGGCAGACGACAAAAAGCTTGGTCATAAAGGTAGATTTTAAGGACTTAAAGGAGGAAAGCAAGGTGGAGCGGCAGAGAGGTTTAAGGAGGGAATATCAGAGTTCAGGGGCCAGGCAGCACAGCCATAAATGAAGAGGCGGTTAAGATCATGGGGCTAGAGCTGGAGGAGCACAGATATTTGATGGTTGTTGGGCTGGGGTAGATTACAGATAGGGAGGGGCGAAAGCTCAGAGGAACTTGAAAACAAGGATGTGAATTTTAAGGTCAAGACATTGCTTAACCCGGAGCTAATGTAGATCAGTGAGCACTGAGGTGGTAGATGAACAAGATTTGATGTGAGTAAGGGCACATGCAGCAGAGTTTTGGGCAACCTTAAGTTTACAGAGGATATCAACAACTGTATGTGGGACTCTGTTTTGCAGAAGCAATTCATCTACCATTTTGAAAAACAAATTTTCCCAGTATCCTTTTTAAGTGCAATCTCAATTTTATAGTCCGAAATTAACCAATTTGTAATCCTCTTTCAGATAGGATGTGGATCTATGAAGACTTGTAATGTTTCTTTCAAACTTGGTGCAAGAGGCATAAAAAAATGAAATAAAATCACTAAAATATTGGGATGTAAGAAATCCTGAGTGGCCACCAATGCTTGTTTCAGAGTGTGTTTCTTGTTTCCAGTTTCTGAACTGTCTTCTCTCTGGAGCAATCACATGATGTGCAAGCTAGATACATTTGGAAAACTGTATACATCAGGAAGTTATACACAGGGCCACCAGAAATCACATTGAGCTGTTCTACTGAGAATTTGCTGTCTTTATGTGCTTTGTTTTAGAGGGATAGTTACTAAATATAATAGTTACTTAGTTTGGCATATCAAAGACCTTTAAAGTTCTGAAAATTCACCCTGGTGCTGAACGCTCTATTCAATTCCTCATGATCTCAGTTTTCTTCTTTAGATGGGTATGTATCTTCAGCAAAGGTTTGGGCTGTTGCCTTGTATCAATTTTTACTTCCCTAACTTAGGTCTGCCATTTTTGTTTTAATGTCAACAAATTAGTATCTCTGGCTTTTGCCAAAAGCTTTCGGCAGAATTTGCGATCTGTAAAATCTCTGGTATAGCAGATGGAAAAGCCAATGTAACCATGGAAACGCAAAAGAAATCTCCATATAGAGAGAAAACGAAATACTTTTTGTTGTGTCAGTCTTGTGTATATAATTAGGAGAGAAGGAGCTGTAAGCCAGTTTTAAAATGCATGTTGGAAATACTCAGCAGGTCTAGCATCTGCAGAAAGAGAAACGGACTTAACATTACAGCTGAATATTTCCAGCATTTTGTGTTTTTATTTCAGATTTCCAGCATCTGCAGTACTTTGCTCTTGTATTAAAATACATGTTGTTTGCGTGTCCTTGAGCCTGAAATGAATTCAACCAGAAGCAGTGATTAAAACAAAAAATGCTAGAAATATTCTGAAGGTCAGGCAGCATCTGTGGAGAGAAACAGGATTAACATTTCAGGTCGAGATAACCTTTCGTCAGAACAGCTGCGAACTGGCTGATAATACTTAAGCTTTTAATCATTTTCCACCTATTGCAATTCCTTCCCTTGTCACTTAACAATTTGTCTCCCATTTCCTCCCATCTCCAAGCTCATAATTCCCTCCCCACTCATATTAGTTGACATCAATAGCATACTTGTGTCACTGTCCTGTATCCTTTCAAAATCACCACCCGCACCCCATTAAGTAAACTCAACCATGAATAATATGTCTTCTCCAGCTATCACCCATTCCTTGACCTCTCTAATGTCCTTGAAATTAGATTGACTAGCTAGACTAGGTTGAGACTTAATAGGAGAAAGATGCAAAATATTCACACCTGCAAACAAAGGTAGGAGCAGCTGGGCTAACTGTGGGCAGACTTTAAGTCTCAAAGTTTTTGGACAGAAAGATACAGGTCTCGCTGAGACAAAAGGCTGGTGTGGTCAGCAGAAAGAAGGCTGTGGATCCTTTGCAAACTAAAGGAAAACGGGAGGGAGGACAGTCTCTGGTCAAAGAGACACATCCTGTGGTAATTTAAAGATTGTGGAAAATTTGTCCTGCCAGGGAGAAATTGTGGATCTTACTGCTGGTAGTCAATTCAGGAATTCTCCGAAAACTGAGGTAAGCGCCTTTCAACCTCACTCGACATTACGATTCTGTGAAGCGGGGAGATGTGAACCCATTGGAAGCTGGGAGTGACTGTAGCCTGTTTCCTATAAAGGCTTGTAACCCTGTGGAGAGCATATTGTCATTTGCATGTATGCAGTGTGGGGTTATCAGAGGTGTTGAAACATTGATAAGGGTAATCTTTTCTGTAGTTTAGTGTATTAATTGCCAACTAGGTAATGTCTAGTAGATGTTTATGGTTAATTTGTTACAAGTCTTAAAAATTGAAACCTTGTCATGCAATTCCATTAAGTTGGTTACTGGAATTTCAAATATAATTTTAAAAAGTTAACAGTCTCCAAAGGGATTGTAACCCTTTCTCACAGCACCAGAAGTGCCCTACCTGAAGTCATGAATGTCACTTCTATAACTAATGTACTGATTCTTTTATCTTTACGTCCCTCCTCTTTTATCGATTTTCAAAGGACCGTAGCAGAACTCTAGCAATGGCTACTTTTCCTACTCGCACAACTGTCACCTCTGGAGTCCACAGATTTATCTTTGGACTTTCTGCTTTTCCTGCTCCTTGATGACACGATCTATAGATTCAGTTAAAGTTTCCAAACAACCAATGACAACAAACGATCTCTCTCTCGAACTCCTCCCACGACCCTTCGACCTCCTTCATCACAATAGTAATAATCTAAAACTGATCTAAGAGATTGAGGACACAAGAGAAATTTCTTTACACTAAGGCTTGTTGGAACATGGAGATGCTTTAACACTGGGAGTGTTCAAATCAGAAGACGATTGCATCTCTTAAGGGAAAAATGGATAAAAGCTCCCAGCGAAGAAGATAGACTGGATTAGTTTTGGATTGCTCTAGAAAAGAGCTGCACAGAGATGATGGCTGGCTGGCTGGCTTCATCCTATAATACAAGCTTATTTGCTGCTGGTCTGTCATCAAGTCATGGAGTCATCATTTTTCCCAAGTTGCACTAACATTCCTTACTTTAATAAGTGAGCCCAGAAATCTCATTAAAAAAAATCAAAACATCTGCTTTTCTTCAACGTAAGGTGTATCCACAAAAATTCAACTGACACAAAATACATACAGTAATAATTTATTTTGAAATGTTCATTTAGTTCTTCTGAAACAATTTCTGTCTCATTCATAAAAGAGTAGCCATCTCACCTCAAATAACAATATACAACAAGTTACAGCATAGCAATGGCTCTAACTACTTTTCTGGTAAAATCTAGATCAGGAGAAAATACTCCAGTCCAAAGCTGCAAGGTTACAGACAATCTCTTTTTGCAGCACACACACAGCAGTGTATATTCATACACCTTAGCTATCTATGCACATCATGTGACCACAGAATTGAGTCATTGCTTCAAACAACATACCATCCAATCTGATCATGCAGAAGAGCAGGCTGGGGAAGGTTGTTGCAGCAGAAATCATAAGGCTGTGAATTTCACAGCTGCATGATTGCTTAGAGGGTTAGGATACTTCACAATTACTAACATGGAATATTAATACTCATTTCATTCACTTTTTTGCATGTGTGTAATTAATTTCTAGTTTTTAAAACTCCCTGACCTTTTTTTGCTATTAAAATGTTGAACATGATTGATACGTTTTAATGGACTTACCTAGACAATTTCCAAGTACTTTTAAGTTATTAAGCCAAGCAATACATAAAGGATTATGGCATGAACTCTTAATACATAATACAAGTAAAACTGACTGTACAATGTGTTGATTGGTTATGACTTGCAGGAATAATCTCAAACCTCCTAATCAAATGCATCTGCCAAATTTCCACCAGCATCTATATTGTTCCCTATCAAATATGGCTTCCTTAACAAAGACCCTCTGCAAAGAAAAAAAAAGTAGAGGTATTTACAAATGCATCTAAGTTGATCAATATTTCTTGTAAAACCACTCATCTCCAAATATCAGGTAATTGTGCCAAAATCATACATTGTAAATCAATTTTCTACAACCACAGTTATTTCAAACAGAAGTTACTAAATATGATCCAGAATGACGTTTAGGGCTTTGATTTCCACTAGACTCAGTGGTTTCAGATTTAGAGCTCTCCTTTCTTTTATTGTTGTTTACAGGAGTTGGAATTTGTGATGGCCGTGTGGAGCTGTTGTCTGTGCTACTTTTACGAGGGCTGGGTACATAATTGAAAGGAGTTACTCTTGCAGCAACAGTACCACTAGGTGAGTTGTGCTTGCTTGAACTGTTTGAACTAAAAGGTGTACGCTCGGTGACAACTGTGGTCTCAATTTCCGGTGAGGTAGCAGAACTGTTCACAGCAGATTTTGTTTCTGTTGCCTTTTTCTCTGGGCTATCCAACTGCGTAAATGAATTTAAACATTTTTCCATTCTTAGTCCATGAGGAGGAGTTCTATGTTCTGAAGCTAGTTTGTTCTGTCCATCACCTGAGCCTTCTTCATCACTTAGAAGCAACTTTTCAGGCACATCATCGATAACTGGGGGTGTATTACCTGTTGGAGATTTTCCAGGCCGAGGATTGTTTATTGGGCAGTCCTCAATTCTCACCCACACATCCTCAGTCTTTGACACAGGAGGTGCCATCTGGTAAACTAAATGCTTGGATTCAACACTATTTGGAGCTGAAGAATTCTGAGGATGGTTGTTCGTTTGTGAAATTTCATTATCTTTAATTTTTCTCCAAGTTCCCCTCAAAGGAGCTGCGTTTTCCTTGACTTGTTTATTACCATATGCAAAATTCCCTTGATGTGGTTTTTCATCTTCACTTTTAGCTTTTTCACTTGATTCTGAAGAAGCTGACAGGATTGATGAAGAACTCCCTGTTCGTCGCCATGTGCTAACTCGAGGAAGGGATGAGGAATGTTTGCTATGTTCTCGCTTCCATGTACCTGATCTGTTCACAGGAAGCCTTGAAGGGCTTTCAGAATGAGAACGAGCTATGTCATGTTTCCGCATAGGCCTCCCTTCAAGATGTTCTGCAGAGAGATTTTGATTTGGAGGTACTTTTCTCCAACTGCTAGTTTGATTTGATAAATGACTGGGCATCCCATCTAGATGCTGAGATGGACTTAAAACTGGAGTCTGAGTTTGTGATCTGGTTGGTGATGCAGGCCTAGAAGGTGGTGATAAAGATTCAAAAGAAGTAGACTCTTCTAATTTTCTCCTTAATGTTGGACTTGGGGCTTCCTTTATAAAAGTTGACTGACGCATTAATGTAGGCCTTTCAGATCTGTCGGATTCACTGCCACTTGATTTTGTTGAAGACATTCTTGACAGTTCCACTCTTTTACCTGGAACAGTGCTGCTGGCACTCTGGCTTAGCCCCTTAGAATTTGATTCACTTCTTGTAATAGATGGTGTGCCCTTTCCTAGACCTGTTTGCTTTGAGGGGGCTTGCTGACTCATTGGTCTACCTGGAGATGTGTAAGGCATTCTTCCTGATCCTGAAGGTTTGGCTGAGGCAGTACTTGGAGAAGATGTCCTTGGCAGTTGTGATATCTTGTTAGAAGGGCTGATCCCATTTCTTCCTGGAGATATTGAATTGCGACCTGGAGACTGCATTGGTCTTGAGAGTGATTGTTGGGAAGGTCTAGAAGGAGTAGAATCTCTAGATCCTGACCTAGAAGGTCCTTTGCTGCTTGATGCTCCCTGAGCGCCTGTTTGCTTGCCTATTGGACTCGATTCTGATTTTACTGGAGTTTTAATGCTTCTCGGTGAATTATTTGAAGGTTGTCCTGGACTTGGACTTATAGAGGTTGTATTTTTTGGTGGCATCTTTGGAATAGGGCTGGTGCTAGGTGAGCTGTTCCTTACACCAGGTATGTGAATCATAGTCCTTCCACGTGAGATCATAGGTATATTTGCCTGTTGTGTGTGTTTTGGTTGACTGGAAGCAGTCTCAACGTTTGAACGGGTTTTCCCAGTTATTAAACTTTTATATACCCTTTTCCCCCCTCGAATAGCTTTAACATTTTCCTCGTCGTTCTTTTTGTTGTCACTGGTAATTTTCTCACCAGGTTTCATGATTTTGGGGCCTTTATTGGAACTGAATGGTTTTTCTTCCTGGTCAGGTGTAAGATGAAAGGGCGATCCTAAGGAAATACCAGATTTAAGTGACAGAATGGAATCAGAGTCAGAAGAACCCTGTCTTGACAGGCAAGCAGCAGCTTGATGCAAGCTACTTACTATAGAATTAGCACCCTCTTGAATGGCTTTCCAGTCAAAGCTTTCAGAATCTGGGGAAAAAGCCTGTTCTGAAATAGGGCTTTGCACTTGCTCTCTTAAATTCATAGGCTCTTCTGCTTCTTCTACTGATGCTGCAGAAGTATCGCTTCCTGCATTTTCCCAGTTACTCTTACCTTTTGCAAGGTGTTTTTTCTTTTTTGGCATAGCTGAACTTATACACTCCTGCAGAAGGTCATCTTCAGAGTCAATGCTAAGAGAGCTAAGGGAGCTATTTCTAGAAAAGCACACAGGTGTGTCTTCAACATGAAATGACTTGGGCGCATAGCCAGAGGCTGGAGGTCTGTTAACTGCGACTTGACTATTTGTGTGCTCTCCCTGTTCACTATGCTGTGTTGCTTTTTTATTATTATTCTCTTGGTCAATATCACTGAGAGAACTTAAGGATGAATTACGAGAAAAGCAGACAGGAGTATCTTCAATGGCAAAATTCTGCATTTTCTCATCTGTAACTGTTTCTCGGTCATTGTTGTCTTTTGGTGTTTGAGAGAAAACAGCCTGCCTGTGTAATGCAGATTTTGACTGCCCTCTGCTTGGTAAGGATTTTTGACCTGGCTGCATTCTGTCTGTGGGTTGCTGACTGTTAGGAATTTGTTCGTTATGACAATTTTTTACATCATTAGAAGGTTTGTCTTTTTTGCCTTTTTCTTTTTTCAGTTCTGCTTTCTCTTTTGTGAGATCGGTATCATCATCATCAAAGTCAAGTGAACTCAGTGAATCATTCCGTGAAAAACAATACGGAGTTCCTTCAATTGGAGTATAATGATGTGGGGAGTCAAATACAAAACCTCCACGAATACGGTTATCACTATTTGGTGGTTTATCTTGAAAATCCCCAGCAGCATTTTTTGTGGTTTGCCTTTTGCTAGCCTTTTCCATGTCTTTTCTGTGTTCTGTGTAATTGCCTTCAGCAGAAAAGCTACTTGGAGGATCAGGTACAGATGTTCGCTGTAATGAACGTGCTTTGTATTCCGTGTTCTGAGACAATGGTTTCACTGGAGATGTTGGCTTCCTTTTCTCAGCCTCTTGCTGATTTGCATTGTTGACAGGTGTTGATACATGTTGCATTTGATTCATCATTTTTTTAATTCTATAGGGTTTATGGCTCTTTCCTTTTGGCATAGCAGAGTTTATACATTCAGCTAGAATATCACCTTCTTCCGTTTTCTCATCTTGCCCTGGCTGAGCAGTAATGAGGCCTTTTGCTGTCTCAGCATCGTCCATACTCCTGCCCTCAGTTGGGATAGTATCTCTCTTTTCCATCATTGCAGATTCAGATGCAGGCCGAACGCCTTCTGAATTTGCTAATTCATTTGGAGGTGACTCAATGGTGAGGTCACTTAGAGATGTAGCAGTTGAAAAGTTTATTGGTGTTCCTTCAACACAGTAGACTCGTGGCATATCTTCCCTAAATATGTCATGATTAAAACTGACATGCTTTTGAGCATGGACTCTATTTTGATTAGAAAGCAATTTGTATACAGGCAACTGACTTGGTTTCCTTGCTACAGGAGGTGGTATCCGTGATGTTGTACTAGCAGCAGTTTTCTTTGCCTTACTGGAAGATTTAGTTGGCATGGCTGAATTTATGCATTCTTCTAAGATATCAATATCGTCGTCATCATCATCTTCCAATATATCTTTCTCAGGTTCTGCAGCTTTCTCTGCTTTACACTTATTTTTCACACTTGTATTTTCCTCCTTATCAAGTTCTTCACTCCTATGATCATCTTCATAAACAGGAGGCATTACTCTGAGCTCAAGATCTTTCTGAATAAATGGCTCATCAAGGCTAAGAGCGCTTAAACTTGATGCACAAGAAAATCCATCTGGAGTGTTTTCTGTGGCAAAATGCATCAGGCTATCAGCATCCTGAGGAACTTGGACTCTTTGGACTGCTGCATTTACAGCCTCTTGCCTTTGGCCAGTCTCTCTGCTTTTAACATTAGTTTGTTCCTTGATTTTATGTGCATCTCTCTTTAGTTGAGGTGGTTGAGGTGGAGGAGTTTTACTTCTACTAGGAGGCATTGTCTGTCCTGGACTGTCTGGAAGATCACTTGGGCTTATAACTCCACTAACCATTTCACTGCAAGGTTCACTCTGAATGGAACTGGCAATTGATTGACTTTCAAAACTCCCCAGTGAGCTGACTGAACTGCATCTGCTGAATACCAAAGGAGTTTCCTGCACATAGTGCTCTGGTGGGCTTTTAGGAGTCTGTGCTCCACTCTTGGATGGTGATTTGGCACCTGAAGAGAACTCAACAGCTTTCTGCCTAGAAATATCAGGTTGAGACACATTGGTGGCCTGCAGCCTACTTTGTTTCATTCGCGTATGCTGCGAAGTAGAGGAACCTTCACCTATTGCTGCCTCAGCAGATAACTGTCCATGACTTTCCTTAAGGTCAATAATCTGCAACGTGGTTCCATCATCTGATACATGCTTGGCTTGGCCACGCCCTTCCATTTCATCCTCTGATGAAAGAGATGATAGTGAACTACATCTTGAAAAACAAATAGGAGTATCCTCTACACAATAAGTCTGCATAGTTTCTTGGTTAATTGAAGGAGCCTTACAAGTGGTTGGTTTCTGCACTGCTGGAGCGGCACTTGTTCTAGTTTGTGCAGCGCTAGGGTGAAGTCGCCTCTGTTGAGAAGATGTAATTTTGGAACTTGATGTGTTTCCACAACTTGATGCTGCATGATCCTTTGTTGCATCTTGAATCGGAGGACCTTTTGAATACATGAAAGATTGCTTCTGTGAAGGTGGTGGGATTTCTGAGGAATACTTCAAGCTGTAATCAATTGGCTGTTCAACATGGTGTTCTTCCTCTGTAAACTTTATGCTATAATTTGTGGGCCTGTCCTCTTCCTCCTCATGCTGTTGTTCTTCAGAGTACCGTTCACTGTAGTTGGTGGGTTTGTCATCTTCATAATCATCTACTTGGCAAAGAGTTGGATTAACTTTTTGGTTCATTCTGTGCTCAGAATCTACTCTAATTTGCTCTGACTTATGTGCCCTGGCCTTGTAAGAGCAATCTGACTGACCAAATCGAGGTTGGAATTTAATACGTGCTTCATCCCCACTACAGGTACTTTCACAGTAAATAGAATATTCAGAGGGTTGATTTCTGGTCTGTTTATGTTCATTCCTTTTCATCTCCTCTTCCACAATATGCTTTTGCCGTGCCCACTGTTCATTTTGGGATGGACTCTGTCGGCCAGAGTTTAACTGTTCATCTGAATATTTAAGACTGTAATTAATTGGTGTGTCTAATTCTGCATCATTGTCATCTAAATGATTAGCATTGTGAATTTTGTTGGCAAGATCAGCTGGATATTTTTCATAATTGCAGAATTTGCTTTCATCATCCTCTGAATAGGACTCTATTGATGGTTTCATCTGCCCTCTTTTCCCATAGCCATCACTGCTGCTAACGCTATTCAAGCTATCATTTGATGACCTCCTGTACTCCATTTTCCCGTAAGGCATGGAAGTGGTTCTGTTGGAGTTTTCAGGTTTAGCATAGTTAAAAATGTTAGAATTGGGATGAGATGATGATGCTCGTCTCATTCCAGTCCTGTCCTCTGGCACACAATGTAGGTCAGAAGCAGATGCTGAATTTCTGTCCTCTGAGGATAAATGTATATTTGATACCTCATCCATCACCTTGGCTATTTGAGCGGCAGTAGTAGGAATCTGTCTGCCTATTCTTTTTGAAGGATCTGGCACATTATCAGATGAAGCAGGAAAGGAAGCAGCATCTGTTCCTCTTCGATCTCTTTCTACACTTCGGTCTTTTTCTGCTCTGGAACTTTCTACACTCCCCCTGCTCTCTCTTGATGAGCCAGGTAACATTGAAGAAGCCATGTATGGTGACAGCACAGTCAAATTTCCAGTGTTGAAACTCTCTGACCTGCATACCCCGTCATCATTATGCCTTCCAGAGTCCAGAACATACTCACTATATCTTCCTTGCTTATGTCTTTGTCTATTGCGATGGGATGTTTTGGGGCTCAAATTATCAATATTATCAAAAGTCTCTGATAATTGTTGAGCATCCAGCTCTGCTTCCAGAGCCTTTTGTTTTCGAACATGCAGAGATGGTAGACTCGATCCTGGGGACATAATGTTGGCATCTTTGTATTTAGCAGGTCTGTTGGCCATTAGATTCCTCAAAGCTGCAGCACTTCCCATTGCAATCATTTTGTGTTTGGAATGAATTAGATTTTTGAGCATGCTAACTGCTCCCATGTCCCACAAAGATTCCTGATCCTTGGCATTGCGAGCAGAGAGATTCCAAAGGGTTCCACATGCATTGCTAACTATTGTCAAGCTGTGCGATTTTAAGTGCTGTAGCAATGTCTGTAGGCAATTGTTTTCTCGTAGGATTTGTCTGAGTAGAAAACAGAATTATTTATAAAACCATTTATAAACCAAATACACGCTAGCTTATATCAATTTCAATCAAAGCAAAAAAGCCCAAGAAAATAAGAATAATGTGTGAAACAGTCACAGATTATTTGTGTGGACTGTCCTTTTCAAATTCACGAACACAATCTTGAAATGCTTTATGGGATAAGGGAGGGGAGGGGGGCAGAGAGGGGAAAGCAGCAGGGGTGAAGATGGGGAGAGGAAGGAGGAGGGAAGATAGGGAAGGGGAGAGAGGAAAGGGAAAAATGCAGGGCAGGGTTATAGGGGAGTGCAGTGGACTTTTAATGTTTTAAGTTTTCTCCTGCAAGAAAGAGACAGAGCCGTTATTTATGGTGGCTGCCTTACAAGGGGCATCCTGCAATAAGGCAGTTGTCTACTGTAGGGAATCTTTGCCCTGTAGGTGTGGTTAGGTATCTGGGAAGCAGGCATTTTAAATCTATTTCCAGAGACAGCTCTGTATTCAGAGACCTCCAAGAGAGAACAAAGATAAAAAGCCATTGCTTTAATTCATCAGGTAAAGCCATATATCCAAATCATTGTGGTGGCGTAGAACTCCATGGAAGCTGAAATAAAAACAGGAAATTCTCAGTAGATCAGACAGCATCTGAAGCAAGAGAAACAGAGTTAATGTCTCAGGTCGATGACTTTTTGTCTGCCTTAATTTCTCTCTCCACAGATGCCACCTGACTTGCTGAATTTTTCCACCACTCTGCTTATTACAGATTTCCAACATCTGTTCCATATTGCTTTTATATCCATGGAAGCCAATGTTACCACCAAAAGATAGTAAGACTCTCAAAATGCTTTGTTACTTTGAAATGATGTTTAAGACAATGTGAATTAAGGGCTCTGTCAATTTATTTAATCATTTATTCTTGCTTCTGTAAAAAAAAAATACGCCTTGCATGAATTTCAGATTAGTTTTAGCCTGACTGACATGGTTTGTCAGTAAGGTGCTTTTCTGTCTTTTGCAGAAATCAGAAGCCTAAATTGATACTACATATTTCCAGTGTATCCTCAGCAATTTAAGGCTACATTAATAAAAAAAAAACAGCACCTTTCATGTCAAGAAGGTGCCTCAAATTGCAAACAGATAAATGATCAGATGATCTATTTCAGTGCTACTGGTTGAGGCACAGAAATCAGTGAGGACAAGGGAAAATCTCTCCTACTCTTGAGCAGAAAAGGCTTCAGTCTCACATCTCATCTAAAAGATGGCACCTGACTCAGATGTAAGAATAGCAAAACTGAGCTAAGGTCGACAATTATACTACACACACAAGGCTGAATTTGGGTTTATAGGAAGTGTGGGCTTGACTATGGAAGCTTACTTTTGCATTGTGCAGGAGTTGGATAGATTGCGAATAATTATGAATCTTCTGCTTTGAATACTCTGTACTTCAGAAAATTGTTCTAAATTTTAAGATTCAGTGCTGATATCAAAAATTGTAAATTGAGCAGTACCAAAAACTGCAGATACTGTACGTTCAGCTGAGAGATTCAATTTAACAAATCTATTTGAGTGACATACACGCACTTACTTCCAACAGAGGAATATTTTCCAGCAAGAGCTTTCTTAACCAATTTAAGTTTTTGAAAATGGTTATCTATATTTATAGATGTAAGCTGGTAAAATTTCTTGTAAAATTAGTTTCATTCTTCTATGAAAGTATTATTCCCCACATCATTAGCATATGGATGATGCTAAACAGAATGGAGAGTTTGCTTACAAGTGTGAACAACTTTATAATATGTCAGTCCGTGGTTTCAAATTCATAAGCGCCATAAATGGCCAAACTGCATCTGTTGTGACTACCTTTGACCTGGAAGCAGTACAGTAAAAAAAATTTCTTTAAAATGTCTACGGAATCTGTAATACTTTTTAAAGAATGTTTGAAAGGGACTTTTAAGAAAAGGGATCAACTGGAATTTTCTTGGATAAGAAGAAATGACAATCACTGTGACCTGGCGACCCTTGACCTGCAAGTAGTACAAACAGGAAGGAAGTTAAGATACGGACGCAGTGTGGTCAAAGACAAAGAAGGTGCGGCAGGGGAAGAACAAAGGAGGCATATTTACAAGGAGGTGTGTGTAACACATTGGAAAGGGAGAGAAAGCTGAAAACAGAAAACAGAGTTAAAACAGGGATTGTGAATTGGACAATTCTATGGCTATGCTTCAGTTTTGCCAGATCCGACCAGACCATTTAACATGGTTTGTCAAAGGATCAGCTAAAGGAGTCTCAAGGAAATCTAGGCCATCAAGACTGTAGTGAACCTAGCCAAGGATGTTCTGCAGGAGCATGTCATTTGGGTGACGACTATCCCTGGAGAACTTGGAAGGAGTGGATGTGGGTGACTTGAGGAAAAAATCCATTGAGTAGGAAAAGTGAGAGATCCAATATTGGAGGCCGAGTTGGAAAGACTGAGAGATTGCACATGCTACCAGATTGCTGCATGGGGTGATGTACCTGCTAATTGTGCAATTTACAGTCCGCCCCAACCGTAATATCCCCGGCAATTCATGTTTAACTTGCACTGATTCTGATTCGTGTGAAAGTAGAATTTCTTCATTTGGGGGTTATTTGGTAAATTTGGTTATTTTGGTTTACAGCTCCCCACTGGGATAGTAACATTTTGTAGATGCGGAACCTAGGGTATAATTCATTACAAACACTCAAAAGTCAAGATATCTTTCAAATCACCATGATTATTGATATCTAAGCGACTGTTTTACATAAAGTGATGATAAAGGAAGAAAGACTGCACACACCTGTGATCTTCATTTGTAGCAATCAGACTAGAAACATTCCTTAGGATGCCACCTCCACTTTCAATAATGGCGAGTGTATTAGTTTGGCTTCTGTAGGTTAAAGTGCCGACCAAAAATGCAAGAGCACCACAGACAGAACAGATGTCAGCCTTATTCTCAGTGCAGTGTGCAGATAAATTCCAAAGGGCACTAAGAACACTCTTTAGGGTTGATTCCTTTAAAAATGAGGGAATAATTAATATACAATTACAATTTTTTTATTAGCATGACTTGGGAGACGTTTTTGAACATTTCCATGATATGTAAAATAGATTTTGTGTTGTGCATCTTTCAACACATAAATTTGAATGTTACAATATTTTTAATTTCTCTCATAATTTTTCCTATTGTCTCCCCCAAAGCATAATTAGAAAGATTATAAAAACCTTGATAGATAGCACTTGCAGTATATTACAGTAGTGTATACAATCTTTAAGCTGTCAAATTTATAGAGATATTTATATTGCAACAATAGGTAGGTAGAAGTATTTTAATGCCTGCTTGGGCATCCATCTTCTGGCAATGACTGTCCACAATGTAGCGGTCTGAGTAAATTAGAATATTTCTTTAAGTATTCACTCTGCTCAAGATCAAACAATCCAAGGGTGGGAGAGTATACATTCTGTAACATTTAAAATATGAGTTTATTCCCCATCTTTTAAGTTTTTTTAGGCTATGTACATTAGTTCTGCTGGTCAGTGTTGTTCAGCAATTGGTTGAAGGGCTTCAATCTCCATGGGAAATGCCAAGCATTGCCTCTACCTTCTACACCATTTAGTTGAGATGCAAATTAAATGGATGAAATCAATGTACAACCTACCAATACATGGCACAGCTATGATCTCTTTTCTATGCTGTAACTATTATGTATTTTTTATGAATCACTAGTTTGCACTTTGGAAATCTTTATCTTGAGATACTAAGCTTTACGTTACAAGAGAAACGTACAGATAGGAAATGACATTCCACAGATTTTAAAGTAGACCAGAGATATTTTATTCTTTTACCTTATCAAACAAAACGCAGACATGGGATCCTCAAAATCACTATTTATAGAAGCGAATCTAACAGAAAACTATGAAGATTTGCAAGACAGCATGATTCAGGATCTAAGACTCTGGAGCCTCCGCTCAGCTAGAGTTCAGATTTAAGTATCAGGCATCGAGATGAGCCTGATTTTCAGCGCTTGAGAATTTTAATTCTTCACGCCTTCCTTCAACATGCACTTCCCATTTTGAGACTGTCTTGTGGAGTAAGTACAAGTACTTGGAGTCAAAGTGGTGCTGCATCCACCTTTGACTGGAACTTGCAAGTAATCAGATTTACAAATCTTCTCCTCATGCAAGTCACTGTTTTAGAATTTGCAACAGAGGCATCTATTTGACCTATCCTGCCTCTGTTGGCTCTCCAATGGGACTCTCTCCTTTAATCTCTTCACCTGGTTGTTTCACCCTTTTATATTCTTGTTTAACTACTTACCAATTTCTGTTCTAAATTATTTTCAATAGTCACCTGTGCTAACATATATACAAGGCTCTAATAACCATTCTGAAAGTTTCTTCCAAGTAACACATACATTCTTCTAATGATCATCTTGCATCCACAATATCTTGTTAATGATGCAAAAACAATGGAAAAAAATCTTTTGCTATTTACCCTCTTAAAAATATTTCATAATTTTGAAAACCTCAAGTTATCTGACAAATTAATAATATACATTATTACTGGATCATCGGTCACAAAAACAATGATTATTTTTCATAAAAGGAATAGGTTTGCTGAAGTTGTACCAATAAATTCAATTTAGATTTTAAGTAGGTAAGATGGCAAGAGAGTTTAAACATTTGAAAGTCACGTGTGAATATTTTGAATGGAACATAGCTGTAATTTTAACTTTTGTGAAAGAATTGTTCTACCTTTTTCACATCCAATGCACATTCCATTAACGCGCTCACACTTCCAACTTCACGCAAGATCTTTTTGCTGTTTACATCAGCTCGCCATGATAGATTTCGCAATACACTTGCAATTACCTATAACAGAAAAATATGTTTGACAATCAAAAGAATTCAGCAGATAAATGAAAGTGTTGCAATGCTTTGACTAGATTTGCCATTTTATTTTTTTTATGCATTCCTAATGCATGACAACATGGAACTGATCGCTATGGTCATTAGACTCTCTCAAGTTAATACAAAAATATTCTTCTTAAAAATTAACAGAAAAAGCCAGTTGTAAAATAAAAATAAACGATGGTAAGAATCTTTTCACAAAAATGGTCATGGTTGTGCTGTGATTCGAATATACAGTGTTGAACATCTGATTAAATGCAGCATTTGATTAAAATGTGAGAAACTATACATCACACAAAGGAAATTTAAGGGTTTGCATTATCTTCCCCCAAATTAAGATAGCATGATGACTAACATTCTCAGTTATTACTTGTGTGCCACTGTTTCCAATTTATTCTCAACTTGGCAAGACAGTAGCCATATAATGATCCGTTTAAGGTGCTCAATGTATTTAGGAAAATCTTACACTTCAAATGGTTTTGTTTAACCAAGGTGATTTTCAGAGATTGGTTTAACAATTCTATATACTGAAGTTATGAACAAATGAACATTCAAAATAGGAACAGTAGTAGGCCATTTGGCCCCTTGAGCCTGCTCCGCCGTTCAAGAAATTAATGGCTGAATGGTTTATGTTTTGAATTCCACATTCCCATCTACCCCCGATAACCTTTGATTCCCTTGCCTAACGAGAATCTATCTACCTCCGCCTTAAAAATATTCAATGACTCCATCTCCACCGCCTTCTGAGGCAGAGTGTTCCAAAGTCGCACAACCCTCTGAGAAAAAATTTCTCATCTCTGTACTAAAAGGACGACCCCTAATTTTAAAACAGTGCCCTGACCTTCCACTGAAACCTAAGTTTAAAAACAATTATTCCTACCTGCTGTAGATCTTCACTTTCTGACTTCAGTTGAGCTACCATTGCTCTCATACAGCCTTTCATAGAACAGAGCGTGGCCTGTGAAGAGGAAACAATATTGCAGAAACAACTCTGACATAAACGTAATTTCATTTTTTTAAGCCACGGTCACTTAAACATTTCAATCACGACAAGTGGGAAACACTAGCTGACAATCGATGCAAACAATGACACCAGCAGTAGACAGGAATTTGCCACCACAGAAAATAGCTATGCCACACAAATGAGTCACTGTCATACCTGCACAGGAGGCGGCCATTCGGTCTGTAGAATCCATCCTGGCTCTTGTTCAGCAATCCAGTCAGTCCCACTACCTGTTCTATCTCCTTGGCTCTGCAAGTTTATTTCCCCTCAAGCACCCTTTCAATTTCCTTTGTCTCCAATTTCACCATCCTTGTAAGCAGCGAACTTGAGGTCATTACCACTCGCTGCGTAAATACAGTTTTTCCTCACAGCCCATTGCATCTCTTGCCCAAGGCCATAAATCAATTTGATCTTAATTTCAGTATAACTACTTATTTTAGTAAATTTATTCAGAACATGACTATATACCAAATTAGTTCATATATTACATTTTTTTGAATGACAAAGCAGTATAAGTAAAATACAAAATTTGGCAGATGCTAGAATTCTGAAGCGAGACAGAAAATACTGGCAACGCATTGGAAGAAAACAGACAAGTTCAGTTGAGGATGAAAAATCTAAAACTTATCCATAATAAATTTCCTACCTTATTTGCAACATCCCCAAACGTTAAATTTGTAAGTGCCATCCCAGCATATCGTCGCAATGTGACACTGTAATGGTCATCAGTGAGTCCATACATTTCACAATCAACTTGCAACAATTCAGCTATTGCCTGTAAACCACCTACATATTAGAATAACAATGGTTAAAATTAAAAATAATTGTTTTGTGAATGAGTTTAAGAAGCACTGAGAACAAGTTAAAAGAATCTTAAGCTTAATTCGTGTTTGAAACAGCATACCAAAAATTCATTCCTCATTCCAAACTGTGTAATATTTTGTTCACAAATGAGTGCATATATAGGTTTACAAAATGCCTGCATAATATGTCAACATTCACAAACTGCTTTTCTTTGAAAGTGAGTCGCTTATCAGTGCTTGTGAGATCTTGCTGCACATTAATTCATTGCCTACACAACAATAGCGACTATAATTCAAAAAATAGCTGACTGTGAACCAGTTTCCAAGTGAAAGTTTTATACATGACTGCGAATCCTTCATTCCCATCCAGCAAAGTAATGGAATAAATCATAATCAACAATGAGATAGGGTATATATTTACGAGAGAGTGGCCATTAATTTGTTTGGCATTACATATTCTATTTATACTTAATATTTAAAATATAAAATTGAAACATGTTCTGTAACAGCACAAGTGTATGCCTAAGAAAATTATCTCAAATTCCCAATCACTCCAGTCTCAACACTGACACACACACACAAATATATATTTACACCTCCCGGTGACCATAAGGTGATACTTAAGGTAATGGTAGCTGTAATTCTTAAAACCGAATATACATACCACAGCTTACCTTGCAGGGGAGGGCTAAGCGGTGTTATGTGCATGTTCTGCCTGTTCCATCTCCCAACTTACCTGACTCTTACTGTTGACACCAAATCAACCTGACTACCTCTCAGCTTTCTTCAATGTCTTGCCTATTGATTATATTACTGGATGAGTAATATAGCAGCCTGATTTAGGAATCCAGATTCCTAGACTAATAACCCAGAGAACATAAGTTCAAATCATACCATGGCATTTTATGAATTTGAATGCGGTTTTAAAAAAATCTAGAAATAAAAAACTGGTATCAATAAAACTGACCATGAAACTTCCAGATTGATATAAATATATTAATGTCTTTTCTGGAAAGAAACCTGTTGTTCTTCCCTGGTCTGGCCCGTATGTGACTTCAGAACCATTTTTACATGGTTGACTATAACTTCCCTCTGAAGTAACTTAGCATAACACTTTGTTAAGAACAGATGATAAATGCTGGCCATGAAAGCAACTCCTGAGAATCTATTAAAAAAAACACTGTTCCTGCCAGTACGTAACACTCTGCTTCAGCCCTTTTGATGCTATTCATCCTTTTGCTGTACCCTACCAGACATTTAGTTAGTCAAACTTCCTCCTACTGTATTTTGACCTAACTGGCCATTTCAACTCCCAACCTGCTGCTACTCACCAACCCAAAGACAACTTCTTGTGCTGCCTGATCACATGCCCATATTTGACTCAAAGTCACAGCTGTACAGCAGGATGTCCCTCTTATCATCATATCAGGCAATGACCATCTCCAACAAGAGAGAATCTAACCATCGCCCCATGACATACCATCGCTGAATCCCCCACTATCAACATCCTCGGGGTTACCACTGACCAAAAACTGGACTTACCATATAAATACTGTGGCTATAAGAGCAGGTCAGAGATTAGGAATCCTGCAGCGAGTAACTCACCTCCTGACTCGCCAAAGCCTGTCCACAATCTACAAGGCACAATTCAGGAGTGTGATGGGATACTGTCCTCTTGCCTGGATGAGTGCAGCTCAAATTAACACTCAAGAAGCTTGCCGCCATTCAGGACAAAGCAGCCCAATTGATTAGCACCCCTTCCACAAACATCCACTCCCTCTATCACCGACACACAGCGGCAGCAGTGTATACCATCAGAAGGTGCATTGCAGAAACTCACCAAGGCTCCTTAGGCAGCACCTTTCAAATCCACGGCCTCCATCATCTAGGAGGACAAGGGCAGCAGATAGATGGGAACACCACCACCTGGACATTCCTCTCCAAACCCCTCACAATCCTGACTTGGAAATATATTGCCATTCCGTCACTGTCACTGGGTCAAAATCCTGGAACTCCTTCCCTAACAGCACTGTGGGCGTAACCGACACGTGGACTGCAGTGGAAGGCAGCTCAGCACCACATTCTCAAAAGCAATTAGGGATGGGCAATAAATGCTGGCCAAGCCAGCGGCGCCCGCATCCCGTAAATGAATTAACAAAACCTCAAGCTCTCTGCTGTGCTATTCAGGCTCTCCTGACCCTTTCAGGCTATTCTGGATCCAACCCCTGTTCACTTTGCTGACCATTCTCTCACTCTTTCTTCTATATATTGATCATTCCTGCTCACCAATGCAAAGCCCTCGCTTCATTGCTTACCCAATTTCAATGCTCATGACTACCATACAGATCTTGCCTCCAGCTGCCTCTTTCAATAACACATCCTTGTCTATCTCCTGAACCTCAAAGGACAAAGACAACAAGGGTCACAATCCCACAAGTGCAAATAGGCGCAATCATAGATGCTGGAAGTAACTAATTTCTCATCAAGTACAAAAATTCAACTCAAGCAAATAGAACTACTTGATTCCATATTCTCAACAGCCCAAAATCTTCACCATTCAATTATTGTTATAGCTTACTTCAAAATCAGTATGCATAAAGATAACAATTTTATGCTAAAACTGTACAGAACTGTTCAGAATTCATTAGTACTATGCACAAATCTCCCAAGAAAGACATTGAATGTGGTGTAGAGAACAAAAATCTCATTCCTAATGTCATACTTATAAGAAAACACAAAGAAAGATGAAGACCTTAAATGACTGACTATGAGAAAGGCCACAGGAAATATACATGCACCCAAAATTATATTGTATATGATGGTGCGTGTACCACAAGTACACCACAAAAAAAGGTTTTATTTATTTCAGAAAGGATTCCATTGCTTATTGATTGTAGCTATATTGACAAAGGAAGAGGGCGGGTTAAACTGCCATTTTTCTGTCAATGGAAAACAAAATTTCTGTTTTACAGTTAAGCAAGAGCAACAAATTAACTTCTTACTGTTCTATATTTGATGTAAAGGTTTTGGACATAAACTGTGCCAAGATGATTTTTTTAAAACTCAGGATTTTGGTAAAAAAGAGATTAGCCTCCTAAAACAGCCAAATGCTAAGTTGTGGATATTTTAATGTGAGAAGAGATTTTCTCCTAGACACTGAAAAAAAATTAACAAATTGTTGCCATTTGCAGTTGTTCAGAAGGTTACAATGTTTGAACATTTATTTTAGCTCTGAGGGAGTTGTGAGAAAGCTTCTAAAGAGCTAAACACAAAGTGAAAATTGGGCAGCAACAGGAGCAGAAAAGAAGCAGGACAATCATTTGAAATTAGACTATCCGCCAGTGGGCTAGCACATATGCTTTCCTTATTTTTGTAATATTATGCAGAGAGAAGTTATACTGATTGTACCAAGTGTCTCTCATCATATTCTTATTGCCTACAATGCACCTTATTGATCAAATTGAATTGCATCTCACCCAACATTAACTTGGTCTTTAAGGCTATTATTTATATATGACCTAGATCTCTGTATTTTATTTATAGCAAAACGTCATTTTGGCTTGATGGCAGAATCCTGTCAGTGGAGAAAAACATTCATGCTGCTCCTGACCATACTCAACCAACCCATGCTTGCAAAACTCAGAATATAGTGTTGGGGGAAATAAAAGAATACAGTAATGGTCAAGGGACTTGACTTAAAATATCCCAGCATGCAAAACCACAATTGCTAAGTAGCTAATATTTAAAGTTCAGGCTGGGACAGAGAGAATGTTGAAACTTGCACATTCTCAGGGCTTGCAATCACCAGCAAGGTCCTAGGAGTTAGACTGGAGTCAGAGGATGGCAATAATATAGATTAAGTGTGCTCTTTAACAGATAGGGGAAGGACAGATGGTCCCAGCTTAGATAGGAAGGCAGGTCTCTGCCTGGGTGAAAGTAGGGTTATCTTTGTACCAGAGACCTGTCTGTTTAATGTAAACCTATATGTTGACAAGATCGGAATCTGGAGGATGTTCTTGTACGTGACCAATAATGTATAAATATGGTGAACACTTGTAGCTTAGTAGAGTACTGTCTCAAGCTGCATTGAGATGGTGCCCTCCTTGCAATTGCTCGAATAAACAATCGTAACCTGTACCTGAGTCTCCTGTGATCCGTTCATCAAAGACACCACAACAATAGTGTCGAACATTAAAGGTGATTCCGCGATTGGATAATACTTACTTAAACAATCCTGACTGTGCTAGAGTTACACTGACAACCATTTAAGATTATCAGTCGAGCTCGCAGTGTGGCTCACTTATGCATGCTAGAAGCTACATATATTCACACACAGGGCCATCTTTGCAAATGCAAAGAACATGTCCACGCATTGAAATTTATTCGACTAAACAAAAGCTTGCGGGGGGGACACATTCTCTGTTTCATTCCCATGGCAATGCTTTGACCAATCAGCATCGACCTGTCTGGTTTGAATTTAATCAAAAGCTCAGCAGTTAACTGTTCCCTGGTGCATTCTCCATGGCAATGCTTCTATCAATCAGAGTCCACTTGCCAATCAATCAGCAACCTCTTCTCATGCAGTACAAACTGTTGTTCCCTTTGAGATTTGGTATTCTTGCCAATCTGTCCTGATGAGCACATGATGAAAAGCTTCGATAGCATGTCCTTCCTTCTTTCAGCAATACACATGTTCTGTATTACTAAACAACTATTTATAATAGAGAATCAGGTGCCCATTGCATTTGCATGACAAAACATTATGTATGCATAAATGTATCAAATTTACATAATACACCACACCATTAACACGTCAAAGATGCTATATAATGCTGATTTTTGTTGTTGGATAGGGCACTCTCATAAGGAACCTCGAGAAGCTGAGATTTGGAATGCTGTGAAAACTAACATGCTATCCAAGCTTTAAAGTCTTCCCAAAGGAGTCAGTGGCTGTCTGATGACAGGCTTCCACGGTTACCCGGGAGGCACACACCCACCACGACAAACTGCTGAAAAGTTAATTCAATGAAGATTTAAAGCATGCCACCTCAGAGGTTCCTAGAAATATCAAGCACATTATCATGGACAACTCTGATGTTTGCGCAGAAGACGGCCACCAGTTTTAGAAAGGAGCCATTGATACACATGGTATAGGGAGGTAAAACCTATGTTAATTGGAGATGCAACACGGGCTATTATTGACAACGACAGACTATCCATCATCATCATTTAAACAGTATGAGGCTTTGCTATGCCCATATTTGGGAATGGCTCGCATTGAATAGATTATGAGGTGCACTAGGAGAGATACATATACAACATGTAGGCAGAGAGTTATTTCCTACATTCCAACAGTGACTACGCTAAGTGCTTTATAGATTAAAAAGCTTTGGGACGTCGCGAGATATTAAGAGGCATTACATAAATGCAAGTTCTTGGTTTTAGGTTAAAGGACAAGGAGTATATATTTTCAGAATCATCGACTTCTTGAGCAAATGACCTGAACATGGGCCTGGATTTTGTGTTAAGAATAACTGTAAGACCAACAGCACTCACTATTATGGAGGAAACCAGACAGCAACTTCTGAAGTCCATATATACATGGTTAAATGCAGAAATCAGCAAACTGCTGTCTGATTTTCTTTGCTGTTCCACAAGGTGTGCTTCACCAGTACCTTGCCGATATACTCAGCAGTGAAAGCTGTGTGAGGGCATGAAGTTGCTTTATTGACCCTTTAGATACCTATTAAACACACCAGAAAAAGTTAAGGTAGGTGCTTCATGGGTAAGTGAGTTTTTAAAGGCGTGATATGTTTCAATTACTATAAAACCACCTCTCTGACACTGAAAATTTAATTTTACAAGTGCAGAATCCCATTACATCAGGATTTAATTATTGCAGGAGATTTATTTTTAAATTTGCTTTTCTATCTCTCATCGTTATCTCTTAATCCCACCTTCCTTTCCCTCACTTATTTTGCTTTCTGTATATGCTTGTACAATGAATTAAATGTTCTAATTCACGCTTCCAAGCTTAGATTGCATATCTCAGTAAGAATTCTTCAATCTGATTGGTTGAAGAGTCCATGCAGTTGCTTGCCCTACTCAGACACGTCGCATATCCCCTGTAGTGGGTGAATGTTCGATCAGATGCCTCACGACAGAAAGTTGTCACTCAAAAGTCTTAGAAAACTCAGCAGGAAACTGTACGTGTAGTGAATGCGAGTGCAATTTCTTCACTGCTGATGGCAAAATCAGAGCAAAGGTGGTTATGGATTAATCACTGTCCTTAAAATGGAATTTAGCTGGATCTTGATGGGGGGTGGGAGGGGGAGAGAGAGAGAGAGATAGGGGGGTGGGGGTGCCATTTCTAATTAAAGGCGGCAAATTAGGAACTTGCAAAATACAAAGGTTTATGGAAACTGCAGTCTTCAATAATTTTAGCTGTTTTGCTTAAGATGTCAAAGAAGAAGCTTACAGATGGGCCTGATGGTCATATACTACTCTTTTTTATGTATCACTATGTTCCTAACATTCATAATGTGGCCAAACAGGTTGATTATCAACATGCCTATGATAGGTGGTAAGAGCACCAACCACAAGAATGTCTCCTGGTCAGCCAGAATCTGCAGAAGGTAATGGAAAATCACTGCAGTACCTTACCAAGAATAACCATGGACCAACACATGGAAGCCCATGGTCGCCAATGCCCTCTGAGGGCATGGTGCCTGAAGAGAGAGATATGTTCCTGAATACTAAGAATGCTGGTTTGAACCTGACGCTCCTGTAAATACATGTTTTAGCTTTGATAGGTACATGTGCACATGTACAGGAGTCAGAGAATCAGAGGGCTGAATTTTCCCACCGTCGGCAGAGGGGGGGGGGGAGTTGATGGGCGGGTACGTACAGGCACGCTTCCGATCGGCGCCCCTTATCGGAGGCGCGCCACCATTTTACGTGGGCGGGCCAATTAAGGCCCGCTCAGCGTGATGTCCGCACAGGAGCGCTATGCGGGCGGGGGGAAAGGGGGAATCCCAAAATCGAGAGTGCGCTCTTTTGTACATGTGCGCGAAAGAGCGCACTCATCTTCCTGAGGCTAAGTGCAGCCTCAGGGAGATCAGCTGTACATGTAAAAAAGATAAAAATAGAAAAATAAAATTTCCCTTACATGTCCCCTCATGTGGCAATATCACATGAGTTGGGACGTGTCCATAATTTTTACAAAATCTTTATTAAAATTTTTTAAAGCCTACATGAAACCTCATCCTACCCGTGGATGAGGCTTCATGTTTTTTCTAGTTCTCGCCGGAGCTCCTGGCCTGCCCGCCAACCTTAAGGTTGGATGGGCAGGCCCTTTAATTACTTAATTGACCCTGTCAATGGCCTCAATTGGCCATTGATAGGTTGGCAGGCGCGCAGCTGATTTCGCTGCGCTCCCGCCTTCCTGAAGATTTAAATCGGGCGCGGTGACATCGGGAATTCACCCCGGCATCACCGTGCGTCATTTTATGCGCCGGCAAGCGGGCCCCGACCCCGCTCACCGACTCGTAGAACTCTGCCCAGAAAATTTACAGCACGGAACGAGGTCACTTGGCCCATCGTGTCTGTGCCAGCGGAAAAACGAGCCACTCAGCCTAATCCCACTTTTCAGCATTTGGCCCGCAGCCCTGCAGGTTACAGCACTTGAGCTGCGTATCTAGAAACCTTTGAAATGAGTTGAGGGTTTCTGCTTCTACTACCCTTTCAGGCAGTGAGTTTCAGACCCCTACAACCATCTGGGTGAAAAATTGTTTCCTTATCTCCCCTCTAATCTTTCTACCAATACCTTTAAATCTGTGCCCCCGAGTCAATGGCCTCTCTGCCAAAGCAAATAGGCCTTTCCCATCCACTCTATCCACACCCCTCAAAATTTTGTACATCTCAATCAAATCTCCCCTCAACCTCTTCTGTTCCAAGGAGAACAAACCCAGAATATCCAATTTTTCCTCATAGTTGCAATTGTCCAGTCCTGGCAACATCCTTGTAAATCTCCTCCGTACTCTCTCTGATGCAATTACATCCTTTCTGTGATGAGGTGACCAGAGCCGCGCACAGTTCTCAAGCTGTGGCCTAACTAGTGTTTTACATAGCTCCAGAATAACCCCCTCTTATATTCTATGCTTCAGCTAATAAATGACAGAATTCCATATGCCTTCTTAACCACCTAAAACAACCTGTCCTTCTACCTTCAGGGATCTGTTGACATTCTATCCAAGGTATCTCACTTCCTCTACACCTCTCAGTATCCTCCTATTTATTGTGTAATTCTTTGCCTTGTTTGACCTCCCCAAATGCATCACACCTCATGCTTCTCTGGGTTGAATTCCATTTTCCACTTTTCTGCCCACCTGACCAGTCCACTGATCTCTTACTGCAGTCTACGGCAATCCTCCTTGCTATCTAGTGAGCAGCCAATTTTTGTGTTGCCTGCAAACTTCTTGATTATTCCTCCTAGGTTCACATACAAATCATTAATATACACCACAAAAATCAGGGGACCTAGTGCTGAGCCCTGCGGAACCCAACAGAGACAGCCTTCCAGTCACAAAAACATCAATAATTACTCTTTGTTTCCTGCCACTTAGCCAATTTTTTATCCAGCTTGCCACATTCCCCTGGATCCCATGGGCTTTTATTTTTCTTAACCAGTCTGCCATATAGCGCCTTGTCAAAAGCCTTGCTAAAATCCATGTATACCATATCAACTGCATTACCCTCAGCAATCCTCCTCCTTATATCCTTAAAAAAATCAATCAAATATTTCTGACATGACCTTCCCTTAACAAATCCATGCCGACTGTCCTTGATTAATCTCTGCCTTTCTAAGTGACAGTTTTTCTTGTCCCTTGGAATTGATTCCAATAATTTGCCTGCTACCAAGGTTAGACTGACTGGCCTGTAATTATTTGGTCCATCCTTTGGTCCCTTTTTAAACAAAGGTACAACATTAGTAGACCTCCAGCACTTCACCTGTATCCAGTGAGGATTGGAAAATGATGGTCAGACCCTCTGCAATTTCCTCCCTGACTTATTTTAACAGCCTTAGGTACATTTTATCTGGCCCTGGTGATTTATCCACTTTCAAGGATGTTAGTCCCCTTAATACCTCCTCTCTCCCTATGTTTATCACATCCAATACTTCACACTCCTTCTCCTTAACAACAATGTCTGCATTGTCCTCTTCTTTTGTGAAGACAGATGCAAAAGTATATATTAAGAACCATACACACAACCTCTGCCTCCACACATAGGTTACCTTTTTGTCTTTTACGGGCCCTACTGACAAATTTGATTGAATTTTTTGAGCAGGTAACAAGGAGGATTGATACAAAAACAAAAAGTGCTGGAAAAACTCAGCAGGTCCGACAGCATCTCTGGAGAGAAAGACAGAGTTAACGTTTCGAGTCCATATGACTCTTCTTCAGAACTAAAGTGAAGTAAAAATGGTGAAATATATACTGTTTAAGAGGGGGTGGGACAGGTGAAGCTGGATAAAGGCCAGTGATAGGTAAAGAGGCAAAGGAGAGATTGCAAAAGATTGAAGGGGTGTTGATGGTGGTGATACTGGCTAAAGATGGTGCTAATGGTGACATAAGAGTGACATAAGAGAGGAGGATTGATGTGGTCTACATGGATTTTAGCAAAGCTTTTGACAAGGTACCACATGGCAGACTGGTTAAAAAAATAAAAGCCCATGGAATCCAGGGGAATGTAGCAAGATGGATACAAAATGGGCTCAGTGACAAGAAACAAAAGGGTAATTGTTGATGGATGTTTTTGTGACTGGAAGGCTGTTTCCAGTGGGGTCCCGCGGGCTCAGTACTAAGTCCCCTGCTTTTTGTGGTATATATTACTGACTTGAAAGTAAATGTAAGGGGAATAATCAAGAAGTTAAGATATTTACATCAGATCTATAAGTAAGATGAGGGACCAGGAACCAAGACTGCAAATACAGACTGTTAAATCTTAAGGGGCCTCTGTGACAGCTGTGAATTCAGCAATGAACACATCACACAGCTAATAACTTATTGATTTTCTTCCCCTCTTAAAACTGGGCAAAGGAGATTCTAATTAGTAATTTTAGAGGGTTTCCTTATAGGACTAATCTAGTGTAACTTAATAACATAACATGTTCTCCAGGCAAGGTCATGACGCTAAATGAGGTTTGATCTTAAAACAGTGGATTTTTAAAAAAAATCAGATAATTGACGTGAAAAGTTGAATGTCACTTTCTTAGAATATAAAAATGTCCAGTAAAACAAGCTTAGTTACCACTTTATTACAATATCAACAGCCAGCACTAGCAGGTTACAAATCACAATTTTTATATTTGTTACTCTTTTAGGTTTTGCCTCCAACTTTCATAATGACAACTAACTCTTGAGCTGCAGCTTGGAAGAGTAGATGGCGGAGGTCATAATTTTCACCATCATTCCTGACATTTCCTTACATTAACTGAAGGTGCATTTCTGTAGAGTTCCTTGTTCTCTCTATTTCTGGCCTCTCCTCCAATCCTTCCCCACCACGGTCAATATAGTACACTGTCACAAGCATTCCAAATTAATGTTGGAAATCAAATATATGATGCTGTGATTTGGAGTCCAATAATGGGATGAAATTTCTAAGACACTACAATTTTCCCGCCAAGGGCCACTAAAGTAATTCACTATTTGTTCTGGCGCAATCAATTTTTGAATACATCAATTAGTACAGAATATGGCACGTACATTCTTCAATCTAGTAGACATGATTGGCATTCCTTACCTAGTTCATTCATTGCATGCCTGTGTTCCTCATCAAACGAAAGCTTCATAAGTACACACACTGCAGGGCAGATCTGGTGTTCCACTGGAGATGGCACTATAGCAACACAATGCACACATAAACTTTAAACAAGAGGTAATTGATAATTCTTAATGATATATTTTCACTATTTCATTATAGTGTAACTTCCTAACAAATTCCAGAAATCACTGAAGTCAATTAAAATGAATCTTAGCAAACAGAAGCTGATCTGATGTATTGTATCATTTGAGAACAAAAAGGCAACAAAAAGTTCCTTTTTCTGTTACTGAATAATAAGTTAATGAAGTTAAAATAAATATTTTGTTTGATACAACATAGATCAATTCAAATTTCTAAAATTATACTAGATATTGGGGTCAGTGTTGGCCAGTCCATTCACTTTAATTAGCTGGTGAGCACACAAACGTAAAAGGCCAACATATCCAGCTCTTTCACCTTTTTCTTTAAGCCAGCATTGTTAGTATAGCAATATTTAAGGAAGCTGATAACTGGAATTGTATTAACTGCTTACAAGGATGTCAAGGTAAAAAAAAAGTCCTCTTTCTGTGTTCAGTGAACAAAAATAATACTCAACTGAAGTGCCTACGATATAGTGCAGAAAATAAATTACAGGTTTTATTGTGCAAATACATACAGGAAACAAGCATGTCATAGATGATTAAACTGAAAGAAATAAGTATATTTACACAATGCACTGTTTAAGATGTAAATGGCCACCAGGAGTAGCCATCGGGCTGCCAAGGCTAATTTAAATGGCTGGTTTATGAACATGAGTGTAAAAGTAAACCAGACTTCCTCTTTGGTGCAGATGGCATGTTGAGCAGCACAAAGAACACGCAAAAGAATTCTCACCTTCCCACTGATGATTTAAACAAAGAAAAATGCCAGCTATCTTGATCAGGAGGAGCTCTCTTTATAATTTGAGAGCTTGTAAAATATCTTTAATAAACAATGTTTTTGACGAGCAAGAGACAAAGGGGTGCTGTACACATGAATTAACAGCTCTATACCTACATTTTGGGTAGGCACTGTTGAAGTCAAAGATTCTAACTGTCTTTATTTAGTAATGATCCGCCACTAATTAGACTGCATACCCCCAATGATCACACTAGGCCCTCAGATACTGAAGTTTTGACATTAGCGGGCTTAGTTTCATTGTAAAGGTTAACACTCGGGCTTTAGGGGCTTAGGTGTCTCTAGCCTGGTCTTTTGCATAGCATTTTATTCCATGATGAAGAGGTTTGAACTCTGCTGATTGCAATATCTTTGCATTAACAGAAGGAGATCTGCTTGTGACTGTCCATGATAACTTCAAATAAAAACCTGAGAAATGAAAAAGGTTGTAAATATCTCTATGGTCTTCATGGAACCCGAAGAATGTATCTAAGAGCATTATAAGGTAGCAATTTAGCTTGGATATACAGGGCCATTTGGTTAACTTCAGCCATGCATTCCTATGAAGGTTATTGTTAAACATATTTTTATTCCAACAGTAGTCATTTGGAGCTTCAGCTTGGTGCTTGTATGACCTCTTCATATGGCCCAGAACAGTATCTTATATGGAAGCTGGGGAAACATGGGCAAGTTATGTTTAAACAAGGAGGAACAATCAACAGCAGGAAATCTTTTTGTCTGGGCTTCAAAGACAGATCTTAACATTGGGTGACCTGCCAGTACATTAATACACAAACACATGGAGCCAAATAAAACTCTTTTTTAAAAATGACTTTAACTGTCATCTTCCCAAAAAAGATGACAAAAAAGAGCAAGTCCATTAAAAGTACAGTTCTCTAATATATCTTTTCAACAGGCAGTCACAGAGCAGCACTGGCAGATGCCCGGTGCCTGTGCTAGCTATAACTAGTACATTGGAGATGGTGAGGGTGGAGTGTTGGGGAGTATGGTTTAGAACTTGGTGCAGGTATAATATTAATGCTTGTTTAAATCTGTCAAATACAAGGACAAATTGTTATAGCCACAGGAGAAAATGGACATGGCTTTGGACGGATGACATTTTCCCTCATGTTAACAGCAGCATCCCAGATGCAACAGACACAAGACTGAAAGGATGATTGATTACAATATAATTGCAAAAGTCTTCAAGCTGTGATACCAAAGAGAAACCTACCTTAAACACAATTACTATTTTCATTTAATAATACATCTTTAACAAAAGTAGTTGCCATATACAAACACTATATTATAATGAAGAATTTTAAAAGCAGAACTTCCTTATATGGTTTCTTTCTTAAAGGCTGCTTCTTCTAATAGAAAAATGCAGTGAAACTAATTCACATATAAAAGTGTACAGAAAATGTC
Source organism: Cetorhinus maximus (assembly GCF_964194155.1). NCBI lineage: Eukaryota > Metazoa > Chordata > Chondrichthyes > Lamniformes > Cetorhinidae > Cetorhinus > Cetorhinus maximus. The sequence goes on along the minus strand of NC_135880.1, from coordinate 77,136,585 downwards.
ATACTTGGATTTTTATCCTGATCCACGCCTCGCTCATGTGCTTCTTGCCATTCCCAGCAGGTCTCACAGTAAGCACGGATCTGTTCTAGCAGGTGAAGAACACGGGTCTCCCGTCTTCCCCTCTTGTCATCCGGCTGCGAATGGATGATATTGTGCAGTGCAGCACTAGCCCTTGCACGGGCCTCCTTACTGCCACGTGAATTGCCTAGCAGCACAGAGTCTTTATCATTGCCGTGCAAAAGCTGTATCAGCAGCGGAAGACAACCAGACTGACGCATAGCTATACAGCTGTCCTGAGAACTAGACATTGCTAGCAAAGTTCGAGACATATCATCCTTGTCGTGTGTACCAAGCATTGAGAGCAGCGAGTATACCATTTCCACCTATAGCCCAAGCGAACCAAAAAGGTTAAATACTGTTCACATCACAGGGTCAACAATTAATGACATGAAGCCAAAAGACCTCAAGAAAAACAGTAAATCTAAGGATGTAATTTACCCTGTTTCAAGATCTCTATAAACATTTGCTGATAATTTGTGACAGTAGACTCTAGACTTTCTCTAGACTTAAACCACCAGCTAGCTAAGCAGATATGGGATAGGGTTATTCTTGCTGATTCAGCTGTGCTTAAGACCATAAGACATAGAAGTAGGCCATTCAGCCCATTGAGTCCGCTCTGCCATTCAATGAGATCATGGCTGATCTGATAATCTTCAACTCCACTTTCCTGCCTTTTCCCCATAACCCTTGATTTCCTTACTGATTAAAAACCTGTCTATCTCAGCCTTGTATATACTTAACGACCCAGCCTCTACAGCCCTCTGCGGTAAAGAATTCCATAGATTCACTACCCTCTGAGAGAAGAAACTCCTCCTCATCTTTGTTTTAAAAGGGCGCCACCTTGCTCTGAGATTGGGCCTCTGGTCCTAGACTCTCCCACAAGGGGAAACAACCTCTCAGCATCTACCCTGTTAAGCTCCCTAAGAATCTTATATGTTTCAATACGGTTATCTCTCATTCTTCTAAATTCCAATGAGCACAGGCCCAACCTACTCAACCTCTCCTCATAAGAAAATCCCTCCATACCCGGGATCAACCTAGTGAACCTTCTCTGGACTGCCTCCAATGCCAGTATATCTTTCCTTAGATAAGGGGACCAAAACTGTTCACAGTATTCTAGGTGTGGTCTAACTAGTGCCTTGTATAGTTTTAGCAAGACTTCCTTATTTTTATACCCCATTCCCTTTGAAATAAAGGCCAACATTCCATTTGCCTTCCTTATTATCTGTTGAACTTGTATGTTAGCTTTTTGGGATTCATGCACAAGGGCTCCCAAATCCTTCTGAAGTCTTTCTCCATTTAAATAATATTCAGCTCCTCTATTCTTCCTGCCAAAGTACATTTTCCCACATTATATTCCATCTGCCACTTTTTGCCCACTCACTTAACCTGTTTATATCCCTCTGTAGACTCCTTGTGTCATCCTCACCACTTGCCTTCCCACCTATTTTTGTATCATTCACAAATTTGGCGATAGTACATTCATTTCCCTCATCTAAGTCATTAATATATATTGTAAATAATTGTGGCCCCAGCACTGATCCCTGTAGCACTCCACCAGTTACAGGTTGCCATCCTGAAAATGTCCCCCTTATCCCAACTCTGTCTTCTATAGTTAGCCAATCCTATATCCATGCTAATATACTACCCCCAACACCATGGGCTCTCTTATTAAGTAGCCTTACGTGCTGTACCTTATCGAACGCCTTTTGGAACGCCATTTGGACAATGGTGTCACATTTAGTCTTATATTTGCACTCCAGTGTTGGAAATGATATTGTAATCAGACACTATCAGAAGGTGGTTGGCAAGTGGATTCATATTGGCGGAGCTGTTGCCATGGAGTATGCAGCATGGAACAGTTAACTGTCCAGCTTTTTTTCAGCAATACCCAAGTTCTATACTACCAAACAACTAAAGTGTGGCTGATCTAAGGTTCAATATAAATTTAACAACTTCTTTACTCTTCAATTCTATCTCTCTAAAAATGAACCCAAGTGCTTTCTTTGCTTTTTAAATTGCCTCATTATCCTGTTGGGCCTATTAGGGTCAAAGAGGGCCATATATGTTTCAAGGTGCATGGCAAGGCTAGAAAACTTAATAAGTACTTTGTATCAATGTTTACCAAGGAAAAGGATGCTAGAGTTAATGGATGGGGTGAAAATTGACAGGGAAGATGTATTGGAAAGGCTGGTTATACTTGAAGTGGATAAGGTGCCTGGTCCAGGTGACTTGGATCCCAGGTTGCTAAAAGAAGTAGGAGTGGAGATAGTGGAAGGGCTCCCCATAATTTTCCAATCTAACCTAGATATCGGGGAATACTGGAGAGTGGCAAATGTGACACCCTTATTCAAGATAGGAACTAAGGACATTCCTCATGCTTCAGGCTGGTCAGTTTAACATTAATGGTGCACAAGGTTTTGGAAACAATAATTACGGAAAAAAATCAAGGCACGGATTTGTATAAGACAGATTGTGCTTGTCTCATCCAATTGAATCTTTTGATGAAGTAACAGAGAAGGCTGATGAAGGAAAAGCAATGGATGTTGTCTGTATGAGCAATGGAGACTGAGGAGAGATTTGATTGAGGTGTGCAAGATTATGACAAGTTTAAATAAGGTGGACAAAGAAAAGCTGTTTCCCATTAGCTGATGATACAAGGATTCGGGAACACAGGTTTAAGGTTTTGGGCAAGAGATGCAGGGAGGATGTGAGGAAGAGTTTTTTTTTTTTACACAGCGTGTGGCATTGACTTGGAACTCGCTGCCCAGAGGGTGGTGGAAGCAGAGACGATGAATGATTACAAAAGGAAATTGGATAATCACTTGAGGGAAATAAACTTGATGGCTATGGAGATAGAGCGGGGGAATGGGATTGATTGGAGTGCTCCACAGGCAGCTGACATAGACTCGAGGGCCCAAATGGTCTCCTTCTGTGCCATAATGAATCTATGAGTACGTATCGCTATTTTTAATAATTTGTGTATCCATACCTCTAGATCCCTTTGCTCCTCTATCCCATTCAGATTCTTATTATCCAAGGTGTCTATGGCCTCCTTATTCCTAACACTTGTCACGCTTATCCATCTTGATGTCTTACCGTATTTTGTCAGATTCTTCCTCAGTATTAATTATACCTAGCAATTAGGTGTCATCTGAGAATTTTGAAATTGTACTTCTGATTCTCCAATCCAACTTGTTAATGAAAATTATGAACAAGTGATTCTAGCACTGACTCCTGTGGAACACAACTTCCCACCTTTTGGCAGTCTGGGAAGCTATCCTGAACCCCTAACTGTTCTGTAGCCAGCTTGCTATCCATTATGCTATATGTTCTGATTCCACACATTCTGATCTTAGTCAAAAGTCTACCACGTGGTACCTTTGCAAAGACCTTTTGAAAGTCCAAATATATTACATCTACTAAAGTGGCCTTAATACACCCTTTTCTGCTATTTCTTCAAAAAAATGAAGTTTGATTAAACATGACTTCTCCTTCTGAAATTGTGCTGTTTATTATATATTTGGTTTCTAGATGTTTTTCTATTTCATCTCTGAATCACGATTCCATTATTTTTCTTACCACTGATGTTAAGCTAACATATCTATAGGTATCTGGATTTGTTCTTTCTCCCTTTTAAAATACAGGAGTGCCATTAGCTGTCAATCAGTCCTTTGGTACTCTTCCATTTTCTTAATGAATTGTTACATATACGAAATGGTGCTTCTTTTAATGTGTACAAATACAATCCATCTGGATTATAGATTTTATCATTGCTATGTTTGATTAATCTATAAATTAGTTCCTCACTTTCTATCTCAAATGCCTTTGATCTCTTCTTCTCATGTCATGCTCACCTTGTTTGCTTCACTATTCACCAGAGAAACTAAGTAACTAATCAATATTTCACCATTTAGTAGTCATTACCTGAGAGTTGATTTTATGCATCCTTTAATAGCCACATTCCTACCTTGATTTTTCTTTTATTTGTGTATGTAGAATCCTTTACTGTTTCTATGTTCCTTACTAATTTACTTTAGTCATTCCATTTTGCTTTCCTAATTGTGTTTTTGACTTTCTTCATAATCTTTTGTCATTCTCTCCTTTTGTTGCCTATACACTGTACTTAGTGCATGACTTTTTCTTGAGTTTTAACGTTAATTTTATCTCTTTATTCATCCATGGTGTTTCATTGGCTAGTTTTTTTTAAAGTGAACTCTATTGTTTAGCATGTAAAATTAAAGCGCATGGGATTGGGGATAGTGTATTGAGATGGATAGAAAACTGATTGGCAGGCAGGAAACAAAGGGTAGGAATAAACAGGTCTTTTTCCGAATGGCAGGCAGTGACTAGTAGGGTACCGCAGGGATCGGTGCTGGGACCCCAGCCATTCACAATATATATTAATGATTTAAATGAGGGAATTAAATGTAATATCTCCAAATTTGCAGATGACACAAAGCTGGGTGGGAGGGTGAGCTGTGAGGAGGATGCAGGGATGCTTCAGTGTGATTTGGACAAGCTGAGTGAGTGGGCAAATACATGGCAGATGCAGTATAATGTGGATAAATGTGAGGTTATCCGCTTTGGTAGCAAAAACAGGAAGGCAGATTATTATCTGAATGGCTATAAATTGAGAGAGGGGAATGTGCAATGAGATCTGGGTGTCCTCGTACACCAGTCGCTGAAGGTAAGCATGCAGGTGCAGCAGGTGGTAAATGGTATGTTGGCCTTCATAGCAAGAGGATTCGAGTACAGGAGCAGGGATGTCTTGCTGCAATTAAACAGGGCCTTGGTGAGACCACACCTGTAATATTGTGTGCAGTTTTGGCCTTCTTATCTGAGGAAGGATATTGTTGCTGTAGCGAGAGTGCAGCGAAGGTTTACCAGACTGATTCCTGGGATGGCGGGACTGACATATGAGGAGAGGTTGAGTTGGTTAGATTATATTCGCTGGAGTTCAGAAGAATGAGGTGGGATCTCATAGAAACCTATAAAATTCTGACAGGACTAGACAGGATAGATGCAGGAAGGATGTTCCTGATGGTGGGGGAGTCCAGAATCAGGGGTCACAGTCTGAGGACAGGGGGTAGACCATTTAGGGCTGAGATGAGGAGAAGTTTCTTCACCCAGAGAGAGTGGTGAGCCTGTGCAATTCATTACCACAGAAAGTAGTTGAGGCCAAAACATTGTATGTTTTCAAGGAGTCAGAAAGGGATCAAAGGATATGGGGAGAAAGCGGGATCAGGCTATGAGTTAGTTGATCAGCCATGATCATGATGAATAGTGGAGCAGGCTCGAAGGGCTGAATGGCCTACTCCTGCTCCTATTTTCTATATTGACCACCATTTCAAGTAGTTCCACTGCTATTTATATCTTTGTTACTTTTTCCAGTTTCCTAGTTCCACTGTCATTCCCTGTAAATTAGCTCTTTCCCAATTTATTACAGTGGCCTTTGTCTTATTTATATCTTTCCCAATAACTATTTTAAACCTTATTATGGTATGATTGCTATTATCTAGGTGCTCCCCTACACTTACAGCTCTTACCTGGTTTGGTTCATTTTCCATCACTAGGTCCAATCGTGTTTCCTCTCGTTGGGCTACTTATGTACTGGATAACAACACACCGTAAAATCTCCATTCCATTTTCCCTTTTCCTTACCTCTTTACTTGGGAACAGTTGAAATCTCCCATGATTATTATTCTATGTCCTTTACACATTTCTGAGGTTTGCCTGCATAGTTATTCCTCCATTTCCCATCTATTATTAGGTGGTCTATAGACTACCCACATTGATGTGGCTGGTCCCTTATTATTTTCCTCTATGCTTAAGGGTTCTGTATGTATCTTTTTTACTGCCATCATGCCATTTCTAATTAGTACAGCTACTCAAATCTGTCCCCTTCTTCCTTCCCTATCCTTCCTCAATGTGTCTTATCCCACAATATTCAACTGCTAGTTCTGTTCTTTATTAAGTCAAATTTCAGTTCTCCCCACTATGCCTGATCCCTCGCTACAAATTGTCTGCAGTTCCTCAGTTTTATATCCGATGTTTTGTACATTTTTAACGGGTAGCTTATTTTGTTTTTATTAATTATTCCACACACTTTATTTTAACAATCATTTCATACTTATGTTTTATAAGTGTATCTGTTCTCTCACCATATATCTTGGTCTGACCTTTACTTTCACCTCTTATTTAACTCTGATTTATGTTGTTTTCACTAAGTCCTTTCCCCACCCCTTCTTGCTACTTTAGAGTCCTACCCAAAACTCTACTGATCCTTTTGCTAGTACAATCCAGTTCAGATGGTAGAGCTCCTTCTTGTTCGAATACTGCTGCAAAGTCTTGAGTAATTGAACCCCTCCTTCCCACACCAGTATTTCAGCCACGCATTCATCTTCCTGATCTGTCCGCCCCTATGCCAATTAGTATGCGGTTCAAGTAATAATCCAGAGATTACCACCCTTTTTAAAAAATTTAGTTTTGAATTTTTGATATTCCCTTAGAAGGACCTTCTCCCTTTTCTTTCCCATGTCACTGGTCTCAACAAGAACTATGACAACTTGATCTCCTCCTCCCTTTACAAGTTCCTCTCCAGTTGCCCAGACATGCTCATTTATCTCGCACCAGGTAGGCAACATACCCTCCTGGACTATCAGCTACAGAGGGCTCTATCTTTCCTCCTAATTATCAAATCCCATATGACCAAATCCTTTCTACTCTGCTCTCCCTTGGATGACTTCCTGCTTCACAGTGCCATACTTATTATTCTGATCATCCTCCTTGCAACATTCATCCTTATTCTCACAAGTAGCCAGGATATTACACCTGCTGGATAAGACCAGTGTCTGTAGGATCTCCTTCTCTATTTTCCCTTGGTCCCTGTATCCTACTGCCTGAGTCAGAATCTCTCTCTCCTTCTTGCATCTGCACTACACTCGGAGGTATGACTGTACCCTGGAGAAGATTTTCTCTAATATGTTACGAGTGTCTCTGAATCACATTCCAGCTTAACAACTCCGAGATGGAGGAACTCAAGGCAGAGCATTTTCCTGCAGACGTAGAAATATAGGTCAGTCTCACTCTCCAAAAGCTCACTTTATTACCTTAAGATCATGAAAAACAGCAGTCGGCCAGTCAGCCCTTCTAGCCTGCTCCGTCAGTCAATGAGATCATGGCTGATCTGATTGTGGCCTTAACTCCACTTTCCTGCCTGCGCCCCATTAACCTTGACTCCCTTGTTGATCAAAAAGCTGAATATATTCAAGGCTGAGTTAGACAATGACCCAGCCTCCACTGCTCTCGGAGGAAGAGAATTCCAAAGCATACGAGTCTTGACAGAAGAAATTCCTTCTCATCGCCATCTTAAATGGGAGACCCCTTATTTTGAAATGGTGGCCCCTCGTTCTAGATTCCCCCACAAGGGGGAACATCCTCTCAGCATCTATCCTGTCAATCCCTCTGTAGATCGCAAATAGTTGAGGCCCCTGCATTGAGCCCTGTGGCATTCCACTCATTACAGTTTGCCAACCTGAAAATGACCCATCTATTCCAACTCTCTGCTCCCTGTTAGTTAGCTAATCCTCTATCCATGCTAGCATATCACCACCCCAGCGCCATAAGCTCTTATCTTATGTGTAACCTTATCAAATACTTTTTGGAAATCCAAATGCACCACATCTACTGATTCCCCTTTATCCACCCTGTTTGTTACATCCTTGAAAATCAAATTTGTCAAACACTACTTACTTTTTACTAAATCATGCTGACTCTGATTGTACTACGATTTCATAAATTTCCTGCTACTTCCTTAATAATGAATTCTAGCATTTTCCCAATGACAGATGTCAGGCTAACTGGCCTATTGCTTCCTGCTTTCGGTTTACATCTTTTTTTGAATAGAGATATTACATAAGAACTAGGAGCAGGATTAGGCAATTCAGCCCCTCGAGGCTGCCCCACAATTCATTACTATCATGGCTGATCTCATTTCGGCCTCAACTCCAATTTCCCGCCCTCTCTCCATAACCTTTCAACCCATTACTAATTAAAAATCTGTCTATCTCCTCTTTAAATTTAGTCAGCGTCCCGGCATCCACTGCATTCTGAGGTAGTGAATTCCACAGATTCACGACCCTTTGAGAAAAGTAATTCCTCCTCATCTCTGATTTAAATCTACCACCCTTTAGCCTAAAACTATGGCCTCTCGTTCTAGAATGCCCCACAAGGGGAAACATCCGCTCCACGTCTGCTTTGTCTATCCCCTTTAGCATCTTATATACCTCAATTAGATTTCCTCTCATCTTTCTAAACTCTAGCGAGTATAGGCCTTAACTGCTCAATCTCTCCTCATAAGACAAGCCCCGCATCTCTGGAATCAATCTAGTGAACATCCTCTGAACCGCCTCAAGTGCAACTACATCCTTCCTCAAGTAAAGGGACCAAAACTATGCACAGTACTCCAGGTGCGGTCTCACCAATGCCTTATACAGTTGCAACAACATTATTTTTATTTTTATACTCTATTCCTTCAGCAATAAATGCCAAAATTCCATTTGCCTTCCTTATTACCTGCTGTACCTGCATACTAACTTTCAGCGAATCATGCACGAGGACACCCAGATCCCTCTGCACTGAAGCATTCTGAAGTTTCTCTCCATTTAAATAATAAGTCGCCTTTTTATTCTTCCGACCAAAATGGATAACCTCACACTTATCCACATTAAACTCCATCTGCCAAATTTTGGCCCATTCACCTATCCTGTCCATGTCCATTTGTAAATTTCTTATTTCTTCATTGCAACTTACTTTCCCACCTATTTTGGTGTCATCTGCAAATTTAGCTGTAATACCTTCTATCCCTGAATCCAAGTCATTAATATAGATTGTAAATAGTTGGGGCCCAAGGACCAAACCCTGTGGCACCCCACTAGTTACAGATATTGCATTTGTTGTTTTCCAATCTGTTGAGACCTTCTCCAGAATTTAGGGAATTTTGAAAGATTACAACCAATACATCCTCTGCCTTTGCAGCCACTTCTTTTAAGACCCTAGGGTGCAGGCCATCAGATCCAGGGGACTTATCAGCCTTTAGTCTCATTAGTTTTCCCAGTACTTTTTTTCTTTACTGATTGCAACTGTTTTAGGCCCCTTCCCTCCCTTTTGCCCCCTGCTTTTCTCCTATTCTTTGGGTGTTTTTTGTGTCTTCTATTGTGAAGACAAATGCAAAATATTTGTTCGAATTCTCTGCCATTTCCTTGCTTTCCATTAATTCCCCGCCATTTCCTTGCTTTCCATTAATTCCCCAAGCTCATCTTCTAAGGAACCAACATTCACTAGCCACTCTTTTTTTAATATAGAGTTGTAGAAGTTTTTTGCTGTGTTTCATTTCTTTTGCTAGTTTTCTCTCATACTCTTAATTCTCACTCTTTATTATTTTTTAGGCACGTCTGATGGTTTCTAACATTTTCCAAATCTTCTGGCCTACCACTAATCATCATAGCAATGCACGTCTTTTTTTTCAATTTGATACCATCCTTAACTTCCTTAGTTAGCCATGGATGGAGCATCCTACTCAGAGTCTTTCTCAATGGAATATCAATTGTGCCTGTGCTGCCATCTCTAATCTTCGCTTATTAATTAGCTATACTTTATATCAAAAACTAATCAATCACTTGAAGTCTAGTATTAATTTACAAATGGGTTAGTCGGTTTGAAGTTTAAAAATAAGAATAATTCATTACTAATTATGTACAGCAAATACTAATGTCATGTAAATCAAATTTCATTTTTTAGAACCCACAGCTTAAGGTGAATTAGAATTTTTCTTTTGCATAGTATTTTGTTTCCAGAATAGATCAACAAATGGATAATATTCAGAATTTAATTTTCAATTAAGTATTAATAGATATGGGGGAGGTTTTGTGACACAATGAGCAGTGTCCCTGCCCCTGAGCCAGAAGCTCTGGTTTCGAGTCCCATTTCAGGACTTGATGGCCGTGGAAGGTGTGCTCGTAATGTGACCGGACAGGTTGATTATCAACCTATAAATCCTTTCAATACGCCAATGATGGGCAATAAGAGTGGGAGAGTCTCCTGGTCAGCCATGCTTGATGTGGAGTGGCATCCCTGAAGCTATAGCCTCTGGCAACAGGCTAGCAACTGTTCCAGGAAAGACTAGCTCCAGAAACAGACATAAGTATGTGCTTCGTCCGCTTCATACATCTCTGGGTGTGAGAAGAGAATGAAGATGATAATGATGATGGCTAGGTACAATTGTGAAAATATTTTCGAGTACTATATTTCTTAATTATCAAAGGTGATGAGATCTTTTCCCCCCAAATGCCTAGCAACTGAATGGTATAAAAACTTGAATATGATAGTGCATTGGATTTTAAAATTAAATATACTGTTGATACGAGACTGCTACCATTAATGCTACCAAGCTTTCAAGGTCAAGTGAGGCCACAAAAAGCAGGCTTTTGCTTGCTGCACCTCTGGAGCTCTCCCCATGAGAAAGTACCACATAGTGCTGCGTAATTGGCTGAGTGATGACGGATGATGGAAGAATTCTGCCAGCATCCTCCCCCCCCACCAAATCCATCATTTTAACAGAATTTTTGAGGCAAAAGACTAGAGGAACCCCATTTCAGACCCATGGTTTGCCAATTTCACTCTATTTCCCATAACTTGTAAGCATCTCTTTTAGCCGGCATTTGAGAATTTGAGCCAAAACCTCAATTTGTGTCATTTCCAATAGGCTGTGGGCTCAGTAGGGTTGAGTTCATCAGTTCTGCTTTTATTTGAAGCAGTTCAACATAATGTTCTAATCTATGCTCTTGCTGACTGAGAGATATTGTGTTTCAACTGTAATTGAGATTCTCAACATCTCTAATTGGGAAGCCAACTTGGTTCTTTCAGTTTACTCACTTTTATAGTAATGCATGTTCCAATCATTTGAAAATTATGTACACAATATCATTACAGCAAATAAATTAAGATTTAACTATGAGTATCTAAATATTTGTAGATCAGTTGTTTAGTCCTATTTACTGGTACTACACTAACTTCTTGATTAACCATATAACTGTATGGTAAATAACTGTTTTTAAAAAGACCCATAAAAATTCAAACCGTTCAGGAAACATAAGTTGTAACAGTCAGCAAACACATTACAGGAAAGCAAGCGGTGCTATTTCAGCAAGTGAAATTAGAAGCAACATGACAAAATATTGATAGAATTAATAACATTCAAATTAATGCCAGAATTCCAGTTGTTAGAGATGAGGTAATTTTTCATCTCTTTCTGTAAGTTATTGTCCTGTAATTTTGCTGGTTACAATATAAAAGTTATTTGAATGTATTCAACTATTGAATACATTCATCCTACTGCTAGATGAGTTAATTTGGTTGATTTCTGCCAGAATTCTTTTTGACACCAAGCTTGATTCAAATATAATCCTTACTATGATCTTTTTCTTCTTCCCTTCATATGTAGGGTACAACTGTAATGATTGCCAATTAACATTACATAAAGCACCATTTTGTAGATATTTTCAAAAAGACAAGAGTAAGGAGTACAACATGCATGTGTTAATGAAAACAGCTAAACATACTGATAAAGCAGCCAAAGCATTGTTAAAATTGACATATTAGAAAAAATGCAGTGTAGCAACCTGTAGTCTGGAATCTTCGGTTACCTTGGTACCCAGGTGACTTGTCAGTCTTCGAGGAACTGAGTAGGAATTACTACAGCTCATCACACTAGCAGCATCTTGTTCAACCCTTGTTCCTGAACCCTAAAAACCATCAGATAGAATTAGAAGTATTAGCCTTGTCAATTAAAAAGTATTGTTTCTGAAATGCTATGAAATTTTCCAGTGTTGCATCATTCATTGCTTTTCTGGAACGTTATCAGCATTTTTCGAAAGTGGCAAGTTGGGAGTAATTTTCCAATTTAGCCTCCAATGGGACAGCACATTATTGGCACACATACAGAGGGAGTGAGCTCAGAAACGTTTCTCAATGTGCAGACACCATTATCACCATTGGCAATATCAGTCCTAAGAAGCAAATTATTGTAGGCCTGCAGCCACTAATTTTTGCAATTTGGTATTTTTGCATTTTAATTCTGCTTTGATTTTGATTTTAAGAAAACCTGTATTAAGCCTGTATTGAATATTTAAAGTTATTTTATATACCTTGATTTAAAACCAAGTGTGCTTGTGCTTTGATTAAGTCAAACAATTAGTCAATAGTAATTAGTAGTGATATTATTAACTGTAGACTTGTTAATCCCAGGGCAGAAATTTTTGCTCAGTGGGCAGGCACACGCCCAACCCGCTCAAGTGTGAAATGACGCGTGTTGACGTTGGCCGAGCGTGCTGATGTCAACATGCAGTTGCACGATAGTTCAGTTGGCAGGGCAATTAAAAGGCCTGTTAAGGCCGTTAAGTAATCAATTAACTTAAATTTTTCGCTGCCCATCCAGCCTAACGGTTGGCAGGCAGGCAAAAAGGCCAAGCGGTCTTGCAATGTTTTGGAAACCTCACCCATGGGCGGGCTGAGGTTTCCAAAAGCAAATAAAAATAAAATAAAAACTTTAATTTTTCATTAATAACATGTCCCTGCTCATGTTAGAGTCACATGAAGGAACATGTTTCATTACTTTTTATTTACAAATTTTTTTTCCATATCTCTTCATCTCCCTGAGGCAGTTCTGTGCCTCAGGAAGATTATGAAGCACTCACTTGCGTGCATGCGTGAAGTTCGCACTCGGCCTGTTTGCCCCCCCACCACCAGCCCACCACACAGGCAGCTCTCAGCACTGCCACTTGCGTTTCACACTGGGCAGGCCTTAACTGGCCTGCCAGCATGAAATCACAGTCTGGTACCAATAGCGGGCGGCGGTCGGCTTCCTGACTATCCCTGCCGAGCCCGCCCGCCAAGGGCAAAATTCTGCCCCCAGACTCAGTTTCTCATGCCTGCCATTCACAGCTGGTATTTCATCTACATCATTGTTTTCCCTTTTCAAACAAGACTTACTGAAATAAAGTTGTCTTTGTTTAGCAGAAGTCATTTTTCTTACTGCATTTGATGACCCTTGAACTACAAGCCAGGACAACGGATAACCTTGCATGTGGGGTGGTCAACTATGGTGTGAAATCAGCAGATGGGGTTTGATTGACGGACACACAACCTGATTAATGGCAGACACCATTATAAACAACTTGAATATTGTGAAGTCTGCAAAGTCTTGCAGTGCCTGTGAGGACAATTCGATAAACACTCATATTTACTTGTCTTGAGGAAGTCTGCATAGAAGCCTCGAAAAACTGGAATGGAGCCAGAAATTAGACTTAAAGAAGCACAGCCTTTAACATTCAGGGCTGCAGAGAGAGTGAATTAGTCAACCACTCAAGACTACAGGAGGAAGGGCTGTCAACGGAGTGACTGACTAGAGCATCCACCCCCATGCAAGATTAGTTGGAGACTCAGTGATGTATGAACCAAGGGGAATTTAACCATTTTGGGAGCTGTCTTGAACAAACAAATTTGGTGTTATTTTACCATCTTAGGGAGCTGTCGTAAACAGACTAATTTGGGGTTAACCTTTGTAATCATAGAAAGTTTATGGCACAGAAAGAGGTCACTTGGCCCATTGTGTCCGTATTAGACGAAAAACAAGCCATCCAGCCTAATCCCACTTCCCAGCATTTGGTCCGCAGCCCTGCAGGTTACAGCACATGAGGTGCAGATCTAGATACTTTTGAAATAAGTTGAGGGTTTCTGCCTCTACAACTCTTTCAGACAGAGTTCCAGACCCCTAGAACCCTCTGGGTGAAAAAATATTTCCTCATCTTCCCTCTAATCTTTCTACCAATCACTTTAAATCTATGCCCCCCAGTCACTGACCTCTCTGCTAAAGTAAATAGGGCCTTCCCATCAACTCTATTCAGGCCCCTCACAATTTTGTACATCTCAATCATCTCCCCTCAGCTTCTTCTGTTCCAAGGAGAACAACCCCTGGCTATCCAATCATTCCCAATAGTTGCAATTTTTCAGTCCTGGCAACATCCTTGTAAATCTCCTCTGTACCCTCTCTAATGCAATTACATCCTTCCTGTAATGAGGTGACCAGAACTGTACACAGTACTCAAGTTGTGGTCTAACTAATGTTTTATATAGTTCTAGCGTAACCTGCTCTAATATTCTATGCTTCAGCTCATAAATGACAGGATTCCATATGCCCTCTTAATCACCTTATCAACCTGTCCTGCTACCTTAAGGGACCTGTCGGCATTCACTCCAAGATCTCTCACTTCCTCTGCACTTCTCAATATCCTCCCATTTATTGCGTAATCCTTTGCCTTGTTTGACCTCCCCAAATGCATCACCTCATGCTTCTCTGGGTTGGATTCCATTTGCCACTTTTTTGCCTACCTGACCAGTAATACTGTATGTACTTGTATGTATTTATAATGTAGTATATATGCAAAGTTGCTTTTCTTCCTTTCTTTCAATATATAATTTCTTTTTTTCTTCCTTTCTTTTTAATAGAGTTGTCTTTCTTTCAGTTAATCACTAATTATTGTTTAATAGTTGTCTAATAAATATTGTTGTTTTCATACATTGCTTGGTATTGAGTCACTCATTCCTGTTCGTCCAGAGTATGGCTTTAAACCTGAGTGAGACTCCACAAGGGACGCTCACGCCCTTTCATTATTCATAGGATTCCTTGAAGCAGAAAGCACAGCTTTGCATCTGGCTCCCTGCTGACCTGCAATTAGCAGTTCTGGAAGAACATTACCCAGGTATCTACCTGCCTGTGATTACACATGGGAGGGTTTTGGTAGCTGGGTGTAGTCTGCCTCTGGTACAGCCCAAACATCACTCTGTTGCTCCTCCTATAGAGCTTCTGCCAAAATGGGAAGTATAGAGGAGATTCCCATTGGCAGGCTCATTATCCCAATATCTTCAGATGTATCCAAAATATGTAGCGCCCAAACATTCTGATACAAAACTTCTTGATCAATTAAATTGAAACAGAAAAGAAAAAAGCTCAAAAGTAATCTCAAAATTCAGCTACAGAAGCTAGTAGGGTTTTTTAAGCATGCACTTCTGTAGCTAACATAACACAGCAGTTCTTGAATGCCATTTTCTATGGGTGGGTGCTAGACTGGTGAAAATGTCAGAAATTTGTAAGGACATGGCAATAAGATCAGTGAACTAATTTTATTATAATTAATTACAAACTGGAAAGTGCTTCTATGCTGGTACAAAACTAAAAACTAAAACCGTAATTGATTGTAATTGAGTTGAAATCTGTGGAAATCCTCCATCATTTTTCTGATCAGTTATGTCTTTTAATTGGGTGTAGCTGATTGTAAAATCTACTCCACTAGTGTTTTTATTCCAACTTTTTAGTTTTCTTGTCAAAATGCCTTCAACCAAGAGACTGGGAATACCTTATGCTATAACCTTCTTCCTACTTTCCATCAATACTGCTTCATAAATAGCTGACATGAGGTCTACAATGCAAGAGCACTGTGCTATATCTGTGTATTGAGATTAAGTCACAATTATAAAATATGCTACTACATCAGTGCTGACAAAGCTGAATCAACAAAAGCCAGTATAGCAATGAATTTGAGCCCTTTGAACATTATCATGAATTTTAATATAATTAACTACCAAACTGGCAGGTGCTCCTGCTTTCAATGTATAATTTGTGAGCATTTTAAAACTTATGGGCTAAATAAACAAAGATTTATTAAACAAAAGCAGTTTTTGCTATTTCTTTATTAATCAAACGATTGTATAAAGGAAGGGAGACTAGCAACAGATGAAGCTTAATGCAAATAAGTGTGAAGTCATTCATTTTAGGAGGGAAAATAAAAAAATGGTATTAAACATTCAATGGAAAGGCACTGAAGGGGATGGATGAACAGACATAACTATGGGGCTCCATACATAATTCTCTGAAAATTGAAGTGCGGTTGGTTAAAACCATGATAGGATCAACAGAAACTTTGATTTTCTAAACAGAGCAATAAAGCGATAAGTAGTAGGGACACAGAAGCAAGAGGAAGCCATTTAGCCTCTCACATCTATTCCGACATTCAATGAGTTTGTGGCAGATCTGTGACCAAACTCCACATAACTGCCTTTGCTCTATATCTCTTAATGCCTTTGGTTACCAAAAATCTATCAATCTCAAATTTAAAATTATCAGCATCAACTGCCATTTTTGGGGAGAGTTCCAAGCTTCCACCACTCTTTGCTTGTAGAAGTGTTTCCTAACTTCATTCCCAAAACATCTGGTTGTGATTTTTAAACTAGATTTCCTAATCCTAACCCTAGATTCCCCAACCAGTGAAAATAGTTTCTATTCACCTACCCTATCAGTCTCCCTAAATATCTTAAAAACTTTGATCAAATCATCCCTTAACATACCAAATTCTAATGAACACAACTTAGTTTGTGTAAAAAAGCAAAAAGCTGCAGATATTGGAAGTTTTTTTATTCATTCATGGGATGTGGCATCGCTGGATAAGGCAGCATTTATTGCCCATCCCTAATTGCCCTTGAAAAGGTGGTGGTGAGCTGCCTTCTTGAACCACTGCAGTCCTTGTGGCGTACATACACCCAAGGTGCTGTTAGGGAGGGAGTTCAGGATTTTGACCGAGCAACAGTGAAGGAACAGTGATATATTTGCAAGTCAGGATGGTGTGTGGCTTAGAGGGGTTCCAGGTGATGGTCTACCCATGTATTTGTTGCCCTTGACCTTCTAGATGGAAGCAGTCGTGGGTTTGGAAGGTGCTGTCTAAGGAGCATTGGCGGGTTCCTGCAGTGCAACCTGTAGATGGTACACACTGCTGCCACTGTGCATCGGTGGTGGATGCCAATCAAATGGGCTGCTTTGTCTTGGATGGTGTCGAGCTTCTGTGTTGTTGGAGCTGCACTCATCCATGCAAGTCTGAAATAAAAACAGAAAATGCTGTAAATACTTAACAGATCAGGCAGTATCTCTGGACTCTGTTCCTTCTGCCACAGATGCTGCCTGACCTGCTGTGTATTTCCAGTATTTTTTGTTTTTATTCCTAGTTTGCTCCTCATTTGGTAAATCTATGCTGCACTGCCTCCAAGACCAATTTGTCCTTCCTAAGGTGTAATGTCCAGCACAGAACACAGTACTCCAGAGATGTGGTCCATCCAGGGCTTTGAGCATCTGAAAAATGACTTCTACCCACCTTCCTTGGAATCCAGCCCTCTAAATATAAAGCCCCAAACTCCACAGGTTTTTTGATTTTTTTTTGACATTTTCATGATCAGGATGAAGCTATTTAAAAAGCAAAATAAATTTAAACATAATTAACAGTTGTTTAGTTTAAATCCACATTAACAGGTTGGGAGAATGGTAACACAGTGTTAATATTACTGGACTAGTAACCCAGAGGCCTGGACTTCCAGAGAAGTGAGTTCAAATCCTACCATGGCAGCTGGTGGAATTTAAATTTAATTAGTTAATAAAATCTGGAATAAAAAGCCAGTTTCAGTAATGGTGGCCTTGAAACTATTTGGATTGTTGTAAAAAACTAATGTCTAAGGAACTCCGCCGTCTTGGGTGGCTTGAGGGGCCCAATGGCCTACTCCTGCTCCTATTTCTTATGTTCTTATGTCATGACCTGGTCTGGCCTACTAGACCCACAATGATATGGTTGACTCTTATCTGCCCTCTGAATTGGCCTAGAAACCCTTTCAGTTGTATCAGAATAGCTACAGGGAAGTCAAAGGAAAATTAAATTGGAGGGACCAGCTGGCATTGACCTAGGCCCCAGAAACAACAAAGACACACCTTGCCAGTTGACCCACTGCAAAGGACTCCTCACAAACATCTGGAGACTTGTGCCAAAATTGGGAGAGCTGTCCCACAGATGTTCATGAGGACATTGCAACAGGAATAGCTTGAGATAGTATACCATCTATAAAATGAACTGCAACAACTTGTCTAGGCTCCTTCAATAGCACCAGCCAAAACCGCTCATTCTACCACCCAGAAAAACAAGGGCAGCAGACACTTAAGAACACTACCATCTGCAAGTTCCTCTCCAAGTCACACACCATTCTGCCTTGGAAATATATCACCGCTCCATTGCTGTCACTGGGTCAAAATCCTAGAACTCCCTCCCCAACAACATAATGGGTATACTTGCACCACATGGATGACAGTGGTTCAAGACAGCAGCTCAAGTGCAATTAGAGATCAGCAATAAATGCTGGCCTTGCAAGTGACAGTCGAATTTCACAAATGAATTCAAAAAAAGACTTACTTTAAATGCTCAATTTATACATTTAAATTAATTATACAGTTTCTGGCGAATCCCCCATTCGCACTCAGATCTTGTGGTAGCTCTTGTAACCTGTAAACTAATAAGTGCAGGTTATGGGTTCATGTTGCTGGTAAACTTGATCTGATTATTTCCTTTGGTGATTATACTTATTTTTCTATAGCAATTTACAGAAAAAAACTGAATAAAAATAGGCAATTTCAAAACGTGCAGCAGCTCAGGCATTTACAATGTGATTAGAACAGGCACAGGAGTAGGCCAGTCAGTTTATCAACCCTACTTCAGCATTCACTTAGATTATAACTAATCGGTACCTCCATTCCATCAACCTATTGCTATTGTTCCATATGCTTTGATAGCTATGCCTAACAAAAATCAATTGATTTCAGTCTTAAAGTTTCAAATGTCTTAACCCTACAGTGCTCCCAAATTTTGATCCTGAATGGCCTAGCTCTAATTTTATGTTTCCTCGTGCTTGATTGCCCCACTGGAGGAAATAGTTTCTCTATAGCTATCCTATCAAATGCTTATAACATTTTTAACACCTCAATTGGATAGTCCTTCAATTTTCCATACTCAAGGGAATACAATTCAAGCTTATCCAACCTATCCTCATAATTTAACACTCTTAAGACCTAGTATCATTCTGGTGAATCAGTGCTGGATCCACTCCAAAGCCAATATATCCTTTCCAAGGTGCAGTGCCCAGAATTGAACGAGTACTCCAGGTGGGGTCTGATTAAGGCCCTATACAGATAAAGCAAAACCTCCTCCACTTTGTATTTCAGCCTTTTTGAGATAAAGGCCAATGCACTATTAGCCTTTTTATTACTTTTTCTATCTGTCTACTAGTTTTTAATTATTTGTGTAATTGGACTCCCTCTTTTTTGCTCCTCTACAGTTCCTGGTTTTTGCTATTTAAAAAGTAGTCCAATTTATCTTTCTTTGGTCCAAAGTGGAGAACATCACATATGCCCTCCACCTGCCATAGTTTTGCCCAGTCAATTAGGATTTTCAGAAAAGAATGTTGCTTTGTGTTACCAGTGAATGTTAAGTTGTCCAATGTAAAATATTACTTTTATATCAATTTTACTGGCTTGATAAAGTTATTGTAGTAACTGAAAAATAGTTCTGGAATGTCAAGCCGATCGACATACCTAAATCAGATCTTTCTTCTAAAATCAGTTGTGCTAATTAGATGAATGTACAGGAAAAAAAGTTACTTTGAAAGATGTGCTTCTAGCACTATTTGTCATCACAGAATATTTTGTAACGGGTGACATTTGATTGTGACAGAAATATTGTAGAATCATACAGCAAAGGAGGAAGCCAATTCAGCCTATCGTGCTGGTTCACAGAAAGAGCTATCCCATTTCCCCATAGCCCTGTCTTTTCTTTTCAAGTGTATATCCAATGCCCTTTTGAAAGTTATTACTGAATCAACTTCCATCAGCCTTTCAGACAGTGAATTGAGATCATAACAGTTTGCTGCGCAAATAGATTCTCCCCACTGGTTCTTTTGCCAATTTTTAAAACGTGTGTTCTCTGGTTATCGACTCAACCGCCAGCGGAAACAGCTCCTTCTGGTTTACTCAGCTGAAACCCTGCATAATTTTGAACACCTCTAATAAACCTCCCTTAACTTTCTCTACTCGGCAGGGAACAATGTCTTCTGAACTTTCTTCAAGGCTTAAGGGTGACGCTCACAATTAGGCACAATTAACTGCCATTTCTAAAGGTTTTGTGCAACGTCTTTGCTTATACTCTATGCTTCTATTCATAAAGCCAAGAATGCCATATGCTTTGATTGCAGCTTGTCCTGCCAATGATTTGCAGATGTAAAGCCCCACGTTACTCTGTTCTTGAACTCCTTTTTAAAATTGTACCATGAATTCATATTGCCTCTCATTTCTCATCCCAAAATTATCATTTCACACTGCTTTGTGTGATCATCTGCTGTATGTCTGCCCATTTCACCAGTCAGTTTGCTTCCATTTGAAGTTTGTTGCTATTCTCCTCACTGTTTACTATATTTCCAAGATTTGTCTCATGTGCAAACTTTGAAATTGTGTCCCTAACTGCAAGTTTATCAAAAAGTGTGGTAGTTCCAATACCAGCTTCTGCGGGACACCATTCAGCCAGAAAAACAACCACTACTTTTACTCAACTGCATATCCATGCTGCCACTGAGACTTTAATTCCATGGGCTACAATTTTGCTAACAAGTCCATTGTGAGGTACTTCATTAAACGCCTTTTCAAAGAGCTGATGAATAACGTGTAGACTGGTAAATACCTAGTGGAAACAATAGCTGAAATAGCTTTCTGCTGGTCTCCCATCTTGCACCCCCAATGTACTTGAGTTCATCCAAAATTCTGATGCTCATAGCCTAACTTGCACCAAGTCCCGTTCCCCCTTCACCCTTGCGTTTGCTGACCTTTGCCAGCTCTAGGTCAAGCAATGCTTTGATTGTAAAATTCTCATTCTCGGCCAGGGATACAGCCCTCCTCCAGCCCTGGCCTCTTGCACATCGAATTTTATCATTTCATCATTGGAAGCCATGCCTTCAGCTGCCTAGGTCCTAAGTTCTGGAATTCGCTTTCTAATCCAATTTGTCTCTTCACCTGTCTCTCCTACTTTAAGAATTTCCTTGAAACCTATCTCTTTGACCAAGCTTTTGGTCAGTTTTCCAAATATCTCAAGTGGCTTGCTGTCAAATTTTAAGTGATAATGTTCATGTGAAGCACCTTGGACCATTTTACTATGCTATAAGCAATATATAAATTAAGTTGTTGTAATTATTCAGGTTTTTAAATTCATTCATGGGATGTGGGCATTGTTGGTTAGGCCAGCATTTCTTGCCCATTCCTAATTGCCCGTCAGAAGGTGGTGATGAGCTGCTTTCTTGAACCACTGCAGTCCATGTGTTGTAGGTACACCCACAATGCTGTCAGGGAGGGAGTTCCAGGATCTTGACCCAGAGACAATGAAGGAACAGTGATATATTTCCAAGTCAGGATGGTGAGTGGCTTGGAATGCAACTTCCAGGTGGTGGTGTTTCCATCTATCTGTTGCCCTTGCCCTTCTAGATGGTAGCGGTCGTGGGTTTGGAAGGTGCTATCTAAGGAGTCTTGGTGAGTTTCTGCAGTGCATCTTGTAGATGGTACACACTGCTGCCACTGTGCATTGGTGGTGGAGGGAGTGAATGTTTGTGGATGGAGTGCCAATCAAGCAGGCTGATTTGTCCTGAACGGTGTCGAGCTTCCTGAGTGTTGTTGGAGCTGCACTCATCCAGGCAAGTGGAGAGTATTTCATCACGTTCATGACTTGTGCCTTGTAGATAGCGGACCGGCTTTGGGGATGCAGGAGGTGAGTTACTCGCCACAGGATTCCTAGGCTCTGACCTGCTCTTGTAGCCACAGTATTTATATGGCTAGTCCAATTCAGTTTCTGGTCAAGAGTGACTCCCAGGATGTTGATAGTGGGGGATTCAGTGATGGTAATGCCATTGAACATCATGGGGTAATGGTTAGGTTCTCTCTTGTTGGAGATGGTCATTGCCTGGCACTTATGTGGCATGAATGTTACTTGCCACTTGTCAGCCCAAGCCTGGATATTGTCCAGGTCTTGCTGCTTTTGGACATGGACTGCTTCCGTATCTGAGTCGCCGCAAATGGTGCTGAATATTGTGCAATCATCAGCAAACATCCCCACTTCAGACCTTATGATGGAAGAAAGGTCATTGAACTAGCAGCTGAAGATGGTTGGGCCGAGGAAACTACCCTGAGGAACTCCTGCAGTGATATCCTGGAACTGAGATGATTGACCTCCAACGATCACAACCATCTTCCTTTGTGCTAGGTATACCCCCTGATCCTTACTGACTCCAGTTTTACTCAGGCTCCTTGATGTCACGCTCGGTCAAAAGCTGCCTTGATGTCAAGGACAGTCGCTCTCACCTCACCTCTGGAGTTCAGCTCTTTCACTATGTCTGACCCAAGGCTGTAATGAGGTCAGAAGCTAAGTGATCCTGAAGGAACCCAAACTGAGTGTCAGTGAAGTTATTGCTAAGCAAGTGTTGCTTGATAGCACTGTTGATGACCCCTTCCATCACTTTACTGATGATCAAGAGTAGACTGATGTGGCAGTAACTGGCTGTATTGGATTCTTCCTGCTTTTTGTGCACAGGGCATGTCTGGACAATTTTCCACTTGCCAGGTAGATGCCAGTGCTGTAGCGGTAGTGGAATAACCTGGCTTGGTGCGCGGCACATTCTGCAGCACAAGTCTATTGCTGGAACAACGTCAGGGCCCATAGCCTTTGCAGTATCCAGTACCTTCAGCCGTTTCTTGATATCACATGGAGTGAATCGAATTGGCTGAAGATTGGTATCTAATTTGCTGGGGACCTCCGGAAGAGGCTAAGATGTATCATTCACTTGGCACTTCTGGCTGAAGATTGTTGGAAATGCTTCAATCTTATCTTTTGCACTGATGTGCTGGGTTTCCCTTCATTGAGGATGGGGATATTTGTGGAGCCTCCTCTTCCTGTTAGTTGTTTAATTGTCCATCACCATTCATGACCGGATGTGGCAGAACTGCAGAGCTAGATGTGATCCGCTGGTTGTGTCATCACTTAACTCTGTCTATCGCATGCTGCTTGCACTGTTTGGCACACCAGTCCTGAGTTGTAGCTTCACCAGGTTGACATCTCATTTTTAGCTATGTCTGGTGCTGCTCCTGGCATGCCCTCCTGCACTCTTCATTGAACCAGGGTTGATTCGCAGGCTTGGTGATAATTGTAGAGGGGGATATGCCAGGCCATGAGGTTACAGACTGGAGTTGAGTACAATTCTGCTGTTGCTAATGGCCCACAGCGCTTCATGGATGCCCAGTCTTGAGCTGCTAGATCTGTTTGAAATCAATCCCACTTAGCACGATGGTAGTGCCACACAACACAATGGAGGGTATCCTCAATGCGAAGACAGGGCTTTGTCTCCACAAGGATTGTGCAGTGGTCACTCCTGCCGATACTGACATGGACAGATGCATCTGTGGCAGGCCGTTTGGTGAGGATAAGGTCAGGTATGTTTTTCCCCTCTTTTTGGTTCTCCTCACAACTGCCGCAGGCCCAGTCTAGCAGCTATGTCCTTTAG
The DNA here is from genome assembly GCF_964194155.1 of Cetorhinus maximus. NCBI lineage: Eukaryota > Metazoa > Chordata > Chondrichthyes > Lamniformes > Cetorhinidae > Cetorhinus > Cetorhinus maximus. The sequence goes on along the minus strand of NC_135880.1, from coordinate 77,113,014 downwards.
GACTTGGCCAGCTCAGTCAATAGTGGTGCTACCCAGCCACTCTTGGTGATGGACATTGAAGTACCCCATCCAGAGTATATTTTGCATCCTTGCCATCCTCAGTGCTTCCTCAAGTGGTGTTCAACATGGAGGAGTACTGATTCATTAGCTGAGAATGGATGGTGTAATTCTTTTGATTAAGTCACAACAGACTTAGCTGTCTACCACCAAATCTAGCTTCACCACATCAAGTTCTACTGGGGCTTGCTCTCCTCTAGCAAAACAGCTCATTACTTTTTGAGCCTGCAAAGTATAAATGTCAACAAGTTAATTTTATCAATTACCTACCATCTCCTTTAACCCATCTTCTTTGACCATTTGACCCTCACCTCTAACATGGGTGAGGAAATCATACTTCGTCATCAAAATAGAGACCATCTGTTCAGCTGTTTTCTGCTACACTCCTCCCTTCCCTGGTCCACTAAGTTATTATCCCATCAGCCCTATCTGAGACTTTAAATATCTCCATATCTCACATCTCCCTTTCCAAACTGATTTTATTTTTCAGACCTACTGCTTATACCTTTGTCAACATTCCCACTAAACTCCTGATCACCTACTTTCCCTTCCTGACCCCCACTTTATCCAATTTTCCAAAGGTTTCCCTCTGCTCTGTTCTCAACCTTAATCCGATACAATTCTAAAATTGGTTATTTATGAATTTAGTTCAGGAAGTTTTTCGTAAATTACATTTTATTCCTATATGTATTATCATTAAATAGACTTCAGCTGCATGTAATTTTGGATGGATTTTGGTAACATTGTACTTAAACAGAGAGATGCAATGTGCTGGACACCGATCCATAGAGGCTTTGATTACATAGTGCAGCAAATAACCTACTTATTCAACCAACAATGGAAGTTTCCTTTAATTTTGCTTGGTTGCTACTAATATATTTTCCAATCCTAAAACTTTAAATAACCTGATCAATTTGAGAGAGATGCTGCAGAATAGATTATCTATATTATTCAGCAGGAAAACATACATTTAGTCATCATTTTGATTTGACTGTTCATTTTAGATAATAAAGCAAATCACTTGCAGATATGGGCACATGAATAACAAGCTTTGGCTAGGTTATAGAAGATCTAGTTAATAAAGCATTGGCTTAGTTCTCTATTTATATTATTTCTCAGTTTGAGTATAAAGCTAAATTAATTAGATATAATGCTCCTATTTCACATTCCTATAGGATTTCACTTCATTTTATAATGCAAATCAATTTTCCTTCTGCATTCCCTTTTTCATTTACAAGGTTAAAAGGTTCTTCGGCCTATGTTTTATGAATATGAGGACAAAACGGTATTTCGATAGTCCATATAAGGTGCTTATGCTAAAACAGTGATTAGAGAAAGTTAATCCAAAAATCAAACACAACTGTATATACTTTAATGTTCATCAAGCTATCATCCTTAATCCTTATCAGTATTGCTGCATTACATCTAATCAAATGGAATTAGAACTATATTATCAGTGCATTATGGAATATTTGAAAACACAAAAAAAAACAATATTTTTCTCTGAAATGTTATTCAACAATATTATGGAAAATATAGTTACTTGAATGAAAAACCACTTTAATGTGCAGAGGACTAAGCTAAATTGTCAAGGCCATTTTGAGAGAGAGAGAGAGAGAGAGGGAGGGGAAGAAAAATACATATGCACACCCTGTGACAAGAAATCCACCAAGCTATATGTGTTGCTGCAACGCATCCTCATGATCCTCTTAACTGGTACAAAATCAAAAATCTCTTTACCTGCCCACTCCCTGTAGTACCCATGCAGGCTTCTGTTGTTTCCTGACAATCACTCGGTCGTTCTGCATCATGTGACGCTGTCTGTTCATGTTTAGTTTGCGATGACTTCTGTTTAAAGAATAGCCTTGGCGTTAAATTTAGAATATACAATTATGATAAATTTTTATGCCTTCCTTGCTTCCATGCTGCATCTCTGCAATGTAACTGTGCTCACTGCTTTACTCCTGAATCTCTAGCTGAAGAGATTAGCAGCAAGCACCGCCCTGCTCAGTGACATGACTTGATGAAAGCACTGCACGTCCACTGAGATCTAACAGTGTGTCACAATACACAGACACAAAGGAGGTGCTTGGAAAGCTATAGTCTTTTTCTGACTGTGATGTTAAAATGACAGGATGTAAGAAGTCCTCTGGGGGTGGATAGGAATGCGCGAAGCAGTTCTGAGAGCATTTGGTCACATGACAAACATTCTAAAAATCTATGGTCAATACGATCCTACTCATTGAATAGCTCATTTAATAGAATAAAAATACGAAATAGCCTCAGGGCAGGCAGAAGCATTCTTTCTATTTAGTGCACCCATTTTAGACAGCTTGTCATTAAAATAAGTGTTCTTAAAATCTTCTTTGGGAGCAGTCATCTATTAGGAGCACTACTTATGCCTAAAGTATCAAAAATACTACAAATTAAAATGAAAAATATATGCAATATCACAGTTAAAAACATTCACTACTGACTGTAGCAGCCATGGCTTAGCGGTAACATTCTCACCTGATTCATAAGCCTCATTTCAGAGACTTGAGTACATACCTTAGGCTTACACTTCAGTGGAGTACCAAGAGAGTGCTCCAGTGTCGGGAGCCCAAATGCCCTCTCAGGTGGATGTCAAAGATGACAACAGTGCCTACACCTCAAAATGTACTTCACTGATTGTAAAAGATGCTATATAAATGTAGCTTTCTTTTTTTATTGAATCTGAAATAAATTTGAATATTTAATAGATGGATTACCAAGTCCAAAAACCCATTCAGGTACCTGATGCTAACAAAGGGGATTCTTGTGGTTTTACAGCTGCACCGTGCATGATAGAAATGTGACCATCTGAGTAAATCAGACATGCTATATTTCTATAAAAAGAAAATGCTTATGAAACATAGAAATAATGAAAGCAAGCCATTATAGTTGGCAGAAAAAAATGCTGTCTTGGCTACACTTTTAAAAGTATGCTAGTCCAAGAGGCAATTGCATTATTTTAATTCTTTCAAGTAGTGTTAATTGTCTGGTGCTGTTGGGCTTCAGTGCTCCCCGAAAAATATAGTCACTTAGTTTCCGTTAGTTAACGTGCTTTTAAACATCGCATTGGTTTATCTGATTGATATTGGTCATGTCATAAATGAAATCTGAAAAAAAAAATCACAATCGGAAAATTTACTTTTGTTTCCTGCTGTGGCTAAAATAGGTTCTTAATTTTAGTCTTATTCTGAACCAGCATCATTGCAGGAAATTTATCTGTAAGGTCCTTTAGCCTGGGGGTACTGCATTATAACGAGGCGATGTGCGTTTAGACATAGGAATCGATAAATGGGCATACAAAAGCTGCGAAATTCAAACAGTGTAGTTATGTACTTAACACATCCACACAAGTTTCCTTGATCTTTTACACTGGGTGTTTACATCCTGATTATGAGTCTCTAAACATAAATACATAGGAAATTTTACCCCATACAGATTATTCCCTGAATTATTTATGGTGTGCCTACTCTCTAAAGGAACCAGATAATGTAACGGTATTTGCTCAAAAAAAATAGCATTATTTCATACAGATGATGAGAGTACTTCTGAACATTCATCTTTAATAAAATACAATACTTAGAGGGAACTCCAGCCTGTCTTCCAAATTTTTCTCCACCTTTCCTCTCCTGAAGACTGGGTTTCCAACTAAGCTGCATTTCCATAAGCACCTGCAACTCTCCAATACCTAGCTCTGAGGGCCATGGTTCATGTGCAACCAGAGATTGTGAAATTTGGCAGACTATTTGATTGTGGGAACCTTAAAGATCAATCCAAGTCTGTCCTCACCCAGGATTTGTAAATGTGCACTGTGCACATTCTGGAAGAGTCAGCAGAAACTATACTAAAGCTTCAATTTTTTCTGCTCTTTACCCCAGTGGCACCATCCTGATTGAATCAGCTTATACAGTGCTTTTCCTCCCCTCAGGTCACTCTTTGTTTGAAGAAGTTCCTGACATCGTCCAAATTTGCCTTAACCAAGCTTGACCCCAATTTCCACCATCATGGTTTAGCTTTGCAGATCTAATTTGAGTAAAAAGAAATCCCTACATTGTTTAGCGAACCAAAAAACAAAATTAACTATCAAACATTGCCATTTTGTTAGCATTTTTAAAATATTGAGGTCTGTAAACTAAAATGCATTTGACAAAGTTCTATATAGAGGCTACAAATTAGTCTCAAGATGGTGCAGGTTAAAGGTAATCCCCAGTAGCATTTAGGAAACTGTTAAGAGTTACAAATCGCAGCTGTCATTCAGTAGTTGTATAGTATCTCCCAAAGATAAAAATTAACTGCATTCCTGCTGAAATGCACAAAATATTTTATTTCCCTCAAACATGTTAGTTTCAGAACAAAATGTAATTGGATTATTAAATAGGTAGTTTGATGCAAAAAAAATGTTTAAAAATCAAGTCATCCTGAAGCCTTGTAGTTTGGTGCTGCTGCCCCAACTGACAATGAGCAACTATACAAGCTAAAGTTCCAACTTATTCATAGAAAGAAAACTGCCTTATTCCAAGTTTTGACTTAAAAAGCGAGCAATGCAATCAGAATAAATTCATAATTCCAATGCTAAATAACAGACTATAAAAGACATACTGACCTCAGTTTCTGTTGCCTGGGACTGTAAGTGCTGTCGCAAACGAAGCATATCCTTCTCTATTTGCTGAATTCGTACTACTCTCATCTGCATTAGGATGAACTGAAGTTAGAAAAAGAAACTTTCTTGCCTAGCCAGTTAAAGCTGCACTGCTACAATACTTATATTTTTTGCACATCTTATGTTCTTGATTGGATGAAAAACTGTTTATAGAACTGTCTCTTTACTCTGTACAGAAGAAGAAAAAGTTGCAACAGAATTAAGAGTTTGAAATCTATGACTATTTTATCATAAAACATATTTTGAAATTCACGCACCCAATACCAACTCCCTTTGCTTTTCAAAAAGGTTGACAATTTATCTTGAGGTTTTAATTTAAAATGATACTCCAGTGACTAAATGAAACAGGAAATAACAAACTATTTTGCTCAACTCCTATAAAATTCACAGATTTGTTATTTTTGAGCATGGTTATTTTCTCAAGTTATTTCATGTTTTAATTATTCTATACGAAGACATCATAATATTCTTTAAAATTGCACAATTTTGATACTACCTGAGCTCGCTTCTCCATATCCTGGCACGTTCCCAGTTGTTCTTCCATTGCAGATCGAATTTGCCGTGCTTCAAACTCTAATTGTCTTCTAGTCATGTCTGTCTGCAGAGAAAACTGTCCAAAGATGGCCAAATCAATAGAATTAAAGTTTCCATAATACAAGGAGACAATGGAACTGGCTTCACCCATCCCATCTTCGAAATTTACTGCTGGGTGTTGCACACATCCTTTTCTCTTCTGCCTTCATCTTGTTTTAACAACTTTTCACCTTTCTTAAAATCTTCAGCAATAAAAGCTTCAGCGATTGCAGACTCACCCTCAGAATGCTCTCTCTAAAGCCTGCCTACATCTTCTATTCAACAGTCTCTTCAGAACCTATATTTAATTAAGCCGCATGCACAATGCTACCATTTCTCCCATCTGGTAATTTTCACCTTGAGTTGTTTTATTAACCTAAAAGTGCCAGAGATGAACATTTTGCTGCTATGTAGTGCCCTTGGTCACAAAGTAATAATGCTAAAGAAGTTCAGGCTAATAATATTATACCAATCCTAGCAGCCACTTCTTATGGTGAAGAAATCCTGTCTTCATACTGAGGACATCTTCCATCGTGTTGTGTGGCACAACCACCATGCTAAATGGGATAGATTCAGAACAGATCTAGACGTTCAAAACTGGGCATTTATGAGGTGTTATGGGCCCTCAGCAGCAGGAGAATTATATTCAATCACAATCTGTAACCTCGTGGCCTGGCATATCCCTCACTCTACCTTTACCATCAAACCAGAGGATCAGCCTTGGTTCAATGAGAAATGACGAGCAGCATGCCAGGAACAGCACCAGGCATGCCCAAAAATGAGGTGCCAAACTGGTGAAGCTACTGACACAGAATTACTTGCATGCCAAAAATCAAAAGCAGCATGCTATAGGGTTAAACAACCCCACAGCCAATAGAACAAAGCTTTGCAGTCCTGTCAATCGTGAATGGTGGTGGCTAATTAACCAACTAGAGGGGAGAAGGCTCCATGCACATCCGGATCTTCAATGATGGTGAAACCCAGGGTATTTGAAACTATCTTCAGCCAGAATTACCAACAGCATGGTCCATCTCCACCTCCTCCTGAGCTCCCCATCATCACAGAAGCCAGTCTTTAGCCAATTTGATACAGTCCATGTGATAACAAGAAATGAATGAGTGCACTGGATACAGGAAAGCATGTAGGCCCCAACAACGATACCTCTGTCCCAGAACTCAAAAGGGGAGGCAGTGGCATAGTGGTATTGTCACTGGATTGATATTCCAGAGATTCCAGGGTAATGCTTTGGGGATCAGAGTTCGAATCCCACCATGGCAGATGGCGAAATTTGAATTCAGTAAAAATCTGGAATTAAAAGTCTAATGATGACCATGAAACCATTGTCGATTGTTGTAAAAACCCATCTGATTCACTAGTGTCCTTTAGGGAAGAAAATCTGTTGTCCTGGTAGGCCTGGTCTGGCCTACATGTGACTCCAGACCCACAGCAATGTGGTTGACTCTTAAATGCCCTCTGAGCAAGGGCAATAAATGCTGGCCTAGCCAGCGATGCCCACATCCCATGCTCGATTTTAAAAAAAACTAGCTGGGTCTCTTCTAGCCAAGCTGTTCCAGTACAGCTACAAAACTGGCATTCACTTAAAGTGGAAAATAGCCCACATAAATTCTGTCCTCAAAAAGCAGGCCAAATTCAGTCCACCCTTGATCATCAGCAAAGTGATGGCAAAACAGCAATCAAGGAGCACTTGCTCACCAATAATCTCCTTACTGATAATCAGTTTATATTCTGTCAGGACCACCCGGCTCCAGATTTCATTAAAGCCTTGATCTAAACATGTCCAAAAGAGCTGAATTCCAGAGATTAGGTGAGTTAAGTCCATGACATCAATACAACATTTGACTGAGTATGGCACCAAGGAATCCTAGTAAAATTGAGGTAAAAAGAAAGGGGGAAAACACTCCACTGGCCGGAGAAAGGGGGAAAACACTCCACTGGCCGGAGTAATACAGAGCACAAAGGTCAATCACCTCAAGCCCCAGGACATTGCTGCAGGAGTTCCTCCTTAGATCCAATCATCTTCAGCTGCTTCATCAATGACCTCTACTCAATCATGGGGTCAGAAATGGAGATGTTCGTCAATATTGTACAGTGCTCAGTTCCATTCACAACTTCTCAGAAAATGAAGCAGTCCATGTCACATCCAGCAAGACCTGGATAACAGCGTTGCTGCTAAGTAGCAGAAAACATTTGTGCCACACAAGTGCCAGGGAATGAACAATTCCATCGAGAGAGTCTAACTAACTCTGGTGACATTGAACAGTATTACAAATGCTAAATCCTCTTCAACACCCTGGAGGTCACCAATGACCAGGAATTTAACTGGGCCCACCATATAAATACTGTGGCTACAAGAGCAGGTCAGAGATTGGGTATTCTGCAGTGAGTGACTCACTTCCTGACTCCCCAAAGCCTGTCCGCCATCTAAAAGGCACAAGTCAGGAGTGTGATGAAATACCCCCACTGCCAGGATGGGTGCAGCTCTAACAATACTCAAAGAGCTCAACACCATCCAGGAAAAGCAACCCACTTGATAAGCATCCCATCCAGCATCTTAAAGATTCAGACAATCCACAATTCAGCACCATGGTTACAGTATATGCCATATACAAGATGCACTGCAGCAACTTGTCAAGGCCTCCTTTACATATCCCAAGCCTGTGACCTATAAGAGCAGAAGGTGCTAGGGAACACAACCACCAGCAAGCTCCCCCACAAGCCATACACTATTCTGATTTGGTGTTATATTGCAGTTCGCTCATCATTGCTCAGCCTAAATCTTGGAGTTCCATAGCTAACAGCACCGAGGGTGTACCTTCATTACATATACAGCAGAGGTTAAAGAAGGCAGTTCATTCCAACCTTCTCAAGGGCAACGAGGGTTGGACAATAAATTCTGGCCTTGCCAGTGACACCCACATCCCATATATGAATAAAAAACAATCCAATGAAATGAAAAATTACAGATTAGAGTTTATTTAGCTAATAGAGGAAATTTACAAAGTTACATGTTCCTATCTATATAAACAATTAATAATCAGCAGAAATTCAACTTAACTTACATTTTCTGTGAGAGGGAGATTATCAATCCTCTTGGTGAGATTTTGAAGCTGTGCATAATACCAATCCTTTTCCTTCTCTTCCTTTTCAATCTCAGCAAGTAATAAAGACCTTGCAAACAAAGAGAAACTATACAATTACAATGCACTTATTTTACTTGGCCTGTTTACATGTTCTAAAGAAAGTTATCAGTTTGTGGATAGATGCAATTCTGTCTCTATTTTCTCTAGTGATTCTCCCATGGCATTTTGCAGGTTCATTTAAATGTTGTGTTGTAAAGGCAGCAGCTTTATGTCATGTAATGCACAATGAATTATTCTTATGCTGAAAGTGAAACTACACCCGTCACAGACACAAAGTCTAATTGTTGTCAAGTAACAGAGTCTCAGGTTAATCAGTTCAATAATGACTGGACTCACCGCAGTCCCAGAGATTACTGCCAACACCTGCCTAGCCCTCTCACAGCCTCCTCCCTCCACATCCCTTGTTCCTCCAACCTGCCCCAATGACTGCTTTGCCAACTGCGTGGGGATGTGTAGCTGGCATCCGCAGTTTGGTAGTCTAATTTTAAGGTGGGAGTGGGGGCGGTCTAATTTGTATGTGGCCTTGAGCCCTGCAGCCAGTTTGTGCCAGCAAGCTGCTGCTTTCCAATTTCTCCCTCTTGAGATCTAGTTCCACAAGTATATTGATGACACTTGGCTCCATCACCTGTCTCAGCTCATATAGCTACTCTGCCCTCTATTGCTCTCTCCTCCTCTAAGATACTCCTTAAAATCTACTTCAATGACCAAGCTTTTGGTCACCTGCCTGATTATTTGCTTATGTGAATCTGCGCCAGACTTTGATAATACTCCTGTGAAGGCTTGGGACATTTTACTGCATTAAGGTTTCTATACAAATTCAAACTGTTGTTGTGTTGTCAGGCAAATTGTCTGCCATCCAGTTCTGGGTGAGATGCAATTTCTTCCAGTTAAATGCTGGGAGGATGTTGGGATTGTCTTTGGCTTCTGCCACAAGCTCTGTGCCATTCACCATTGACTCCCTCTCCCTTCATTATCACAGCTTGCAGCTGTTGGGAATTTTGGCGTTCTATTTTATCCCAAAATTAACTTGTGACTCCATATCTTCTCAATTACAGAAAGTCTGCCAACTTTCATCTGAATAACATTACGTATCTCTGCCAGTGCTTTAGCCATCTGCTTCCAAGATCTTCATTAGGCTTTGTCTCCTACAGACTTGACTGTTCCAAAACTCATGGATGGCCAAATGAACAGTTGTCGCTCGCCACCCATTCTCCACCTTCCATAAACTTCTGCGCATTCAAAACTCTGCTGCATGTATTGTATTCTCACCAAGTCCCAAACATTTTTCATCCCTGTGCTCACTTGCATACATTAACTTCAGATGCTCAAACTTTGAATTAAACTTCTCATTCTTGCACTCAAAGCCCTTCGTGACTCTTCCTGATCTCTGTAACCTCCATCACTCCTACAACCCTCCAAGAGCTCTACATTCCACCAACTATTCCTTCTTATGCATATGCCACTCCTTTTTCGACCTTTGGTGGCTGTATCAGCAGCTGTCAATGGTCTAAGTTTTGGAATTCCACATCTAAACCTCCCTCTCCCCCTTTAATATCCTCAATAGAAGTTACCTCTTTGATCAAGCTTTTAGTCACCCCTTCTAATTTTTCTTTGGTCCTGACTCAATTTTTGTCTTTGTATGCTTCTCTGAACAGCCTTGCGATATTTTTCTATGGCAAAGGTACAAAATAAATGCAGGATTTTGATGCTGAATGATATTTTTTGATTCTATTGTCTTATTCCTATTAATTTTCCTCAAACTTTGCAGTGCTTGATATGGTTCCTCTGTTGTCCAACAAAAATAGCTCTACTTCTACATTATCCAAATGCAATGAGTGCATCACCAACAATAACTCTCCACTGGTTGGAGTCATATCTAGCACAAAGGAAGATGTCTGTGGTTGTTGGAAGTCAATCATCTGATTCCAGGACATTACTGCAGGAGTTCCTCAGGGTAGTACTCTAGGCCCAACCATCTTTAGCTGCTTCATCGACTTTCCTTCCAACATAAGGTCAGAAATGGGGATGTTCGCTGATGATTGCACAATGTTCAGCACCATTCGTGACTCCTCAGAGTCTATGTCCAAATACAGTAAGGCCTGGACAATATCCAGGCTTGGGCTCACAAGTGACAAGTAACATTCGCGCTACACAAGTATCAGGCAATGACCATCTCCAACAAGAGAGAATCTAACCATTGCCCCTTGATGCTCAATGGTATGACCATCACAGAGTCCCCCACTATCAACATCCTGGGGGTTACCATTGACCAGAAACTGAAATGGACTAGACATTATAAATGCTGTGGCTACAAGAGCAGGTCAGGGGTTAGGAATCCTGTGGTGAGTAACTCACCTCCTGACTCCCCAAAGCCTGTCCACCATCTACAAGGCACAAATCAGGAGTGTGATGGAATACTCTCCACTTGCCTGGGTGAGTGCAGCACCAACAGCACTCAAGAAGCTTGTCACCATCCAGGAGAAAGCAGCTCAATTGATTGGCACCCCTTCCACAAACATTCACTCCCTTCAGCACCAACAAACAGTGGCTGCAGAGTGTACCATCTACAAGATGCAATGCAGAAACTCACCAAGGCTCCTTAGGCAGCACCTTCCAAACCCACGACCGCTACCATCTAGAAGGACAAGAGCAGCAGATACATGGGAACACCACCACCTAGAAGTTCCCCTCCAAGCCACTCACCATCCTGACTTGGAAATATATCGCCGTTCCTTCAGTGTCACTGGGTGAAAATCCTGGAACTCCCTTCCTAACAGCACTGTGGGCGTACCTACACCACATGGACTGCATTGGTTTAAGAAGGCAGCTCACCACCTTCTCAAGGGCAACTAAGGATGGGCAATAAATGCTGTCCTAGCCAGCAAACCCCACATTGTGAATGAATAAAAAAATTCTAAAATAAAAACAGAAAATGCTGGAAAAACCCAGCAGGTCTGGCAGCATCTGTGGAGAGAGAAACAGAGTTAATGTTTCTTCAGAAGAGTCACGTGGACTCGAAACGTTAACTCTGTTTCTTTTGGCACAGATGCTGCAGACCGGCTGAGTTTTTCAAGCATTTTCTGTTTTTATAACATCAAATTCTCAGGAATAGCCATGAACTCCATGGCTATTGTTGTTACATCCAATCTGCCCTAGTGAGTCAAAACTCCTTGTAGTTCAATGTTAGCAAGCGGATGACTTCAGTTTAAGCTTTTATCAGCTTTTATGCGCCCTGTACTGTGGCTTCATCACATTTGGTGATTACATGCTCAGACTGAACCCGATCGTATCCTGCCTCATCGCATTGCCCAACTCGGTTGGGCTTTCAATGCACCTCTGATCTGTCATTAAGATATTGCCTAGGTTCCTATCATGCCCTCTACTGTATCACTTAATATTAATCTTGTCATGATTCACTTTATTGTGTTTTTTGTTGACATTTCTGCATGTAACCATCATAAAATTTAGCTCATCCAGAACTCTCTTGCCCGATACAGCTCTTGGATAAAATCACCACACCCATCATCCCCCATGCCCCAGTAAATCAATTTTGAGATCTTTCCTGGACCTAGGAAATCTCCAGCCATAAGTTACCATTTGTTCCTCTGACAGTCAGTTTGGTTCACTGGTAGCACCGCATCTCCCACTCACAAATCGTGAATTCATTCCCTTTTCCAGAACTTGAGCTCAGCACAGCTGATGCTGAGAGCGCGCTATGTTGGAGCTGCCAACTTTCAGTGGACACTTGAAATCCAGGCTCCAACAACTTGTTGATTTGGATGGAAAAGATCCCATGGCAGTATTCTATCACTTGTTTCCTAGCCCCTCCTATATCACAGATTAGGCTTTAGCCAAGATTTCTGAGCTACCCTTCCGAAACAACATCTTTTTCTTTTTCCCTGCCTTATAAAGGCTGGTTTAAAAAAAAATCCATATTTTTGACTGTCTCTTTGGTTTTGTTTTTCCTCCCTGCCCAAATCTTTTCGTTTTACCTTTTGCCATTATCAACATTTCTTTACATGGAGAATATTACATATGAAGCACCTTGGGACATTTTACTATGTTAAAGTTTCTTTATAACTGCAAGTTGTTCTAAGTAGAAGCATTTGTCAATACGGCCCAATTATTCATTTACATTATAAAATAAAAACTTCTGGTCAGAGAGATTGGATTGGCCTTTAATTACTTATCAAGACTGGATTTAAACTCCAGTCAAAAAATGAAAATGGCAGTCTGCTGTACCACCGTGCCACTGATTCTGAATCATGGCTTTCACACACGGTTGTCTTGGCTTCTGCAGTGTCATTCTTTATTAGTTTGAAGGATCAACTTTCAGTTGGTTTAAGGTGGCAACTGTTATCTTGCTACTAGTGATTTTGCTCATTTTTTCCCTCTTCTCTAAAAGATATTCATCTGTGGGCCTCACTCAATTGTATATTTCTGTTTAATTAAAATATTGGTCTGGACTTTGCAGTCAATGATAACGCTCACCACTAACTACACTGAAAGATGTCCACAAATATCTAGTGATCCCTGTGGCACTGATTTTACCTTTCCGGAAATGAATTTCATGCTGGTGGTAGCTGTAGTGGATCTTGGACATCCAGCAACACTGATGTCATCAAGCAGGCAAAACACATTGAAGAATTATCAGACAGCAAACCAGGAAGTAACAAGCAGATTTTATAATTTTACAAAAAGGAAAATAAAAATAAACTGTAATATCATAAATCAAAAAAAAACATTATTACTTTAAAATATGTATGGAATTTTTAGCATGGGATGGGGAAATTTGACATTCCACAAACACAAAATTAGATTTGCAGGGCCAGAGAGGTTTTTCTTGTGATTATGGTTTTTTTATGCTGTTAACAGTCCAATTGCAGCTCATTCAAGGGTTTTTACAGCAAGACTGGATATTCATGTCAAATCAGTGATTTCCAATTGATTTCCATCTGCAAGAACTTTAACAGTGCGCCCTGTGGAGGAGCAGGGGATCACTGATAGCAGTTTATGGTTTTCGCTTTTAACTGAACAAGTGTGGACTCCACAATCTGAGTAAGATGTGATTGCTGGCATGCATTTTGAGAAACTAAGACTATTTCCACTGAAGCAGAGAAGGCTAAGATGACACAGGTTTTTAAAATAATAAGGGCACATCCGGGCAATTTTCTACTTTGTTGGTTCAGTGCCAATGTTGCAGCTGTACTGCAACAGCTTGGCTGGAGCTACGATAATTTCTAGTTCACAGGTCTTCAGTGCCAAAACTAGTATGTTGTCGGGGCGCAGAGTCTTTTCTGTGCCCAGTGTACTCATTCATTTCTTTATATCACGTGCAGTGAATAGAGTTGGCCGAGAAGGGCCCTCTACTTCAGCCCCCGTCTTTTGCACTCATCAGTTGGGCTCTGACCTCTTGGGTTTTGACCTGATGACTTGGTTTTGGCATCACCTACTCTTGTCTATAGATGCTGGTTTGGTGTTTAGAGTTCTGTGTTCGATATTAATCAAGTTGGCGCCATATTTTCAGGCAACCTTTGCGTTGCTTCTGGCATGCTCTTCTACACTCCTCATTGAACCAGAGTTAGTCATCTTGCTTTATGACGATGATGGAGGAGTAATGAATTTATAGATAGCAGTGGAATACAATTCTGCTGTTGCTGGTGCCCCACAGCAGTCATGGATCCTCTCTTTTGAGCTGCTAGATCTGTTAATCTATCCCACTTAGTGCAGTGGTAATGCCTCATGACATGATGGAGAGTGCTTTTTTTTGTGCAAATTGTATTAACACTAGCCTGCCTGTTATAAGCGGAGACGGCTGTATCTCTGTTCAAATGACCTCCTATTCCCACTTACTAGTGTTTTTATCACCTGAGCAGCTATTTCTTTGTAAAAACTGAGGTCCAATGCTTAATGCCTCTGTCATGCTTTCTCTCTCTAGTACAAGCTTGCCTCTTTCAATTCTTAATAGCTACTACAAAATTCAGGTCTCAGGTTCAGTGATTGTCAGTTGCTTTTGTAAACAGTCTGAGCTTTAAGGGCGGGGGAAGGCAAAAATACTACGGAATTGTTTTAAGTAAAAACGTAGAATGCTAGAAACATTGATCAAGACAAGCAGTATTTGTGGAGAGAACAGCTATTAATGTTTCAAGTATGGATTTCCTGACTAAGGACATCTAACAAAGAGAATAGATATAGCTGTGCACATAGCTTTCCCAGAGGCTTCCTTGGATGATTTGCTACATTGTAGGGGATCGGTCTTGTATATAGGAAATAATTTATTTCCACATAGCTGAACCTCAACAAACGTGCCAAATTTTACCTTGTAGGGGCTATAATTGATTGGTGTTGCTAGCCTTGCAAACAAATGCTGTTCTGTACTTCCCTGTTTGCGCAGCACACAGGAGCTTTGTTTTACAGAATAAGCCATTCGTTATGAAAGTATGCTATTGCTAGTGAAACTCAGCAGGTTTTAACAGTAGACGTCTACTTTTTGAAGCCCTATTTAGCGAGTATTTGTTATAACATGAGGCAGAATTAAGTATTACTTTCAGCATTAAAATGATAAACTCTTAATTGTTGACTAGCTATATATGCAGCTCATTTTTTATTTGCATAAATCTATTGAATTCAGTCCCACCCTCGTTGAGTGCTAAATTAAACTTATCATGTTTAAAATTAGACCATTTGAGTTTTGTGGGCACTTTTCTTCACTGAAGGATTCTCTGGTGCAGTGCTGATTCTTCTGTCATTAGTGCTTTTAGTAAAAGTAATTTTGGAAAAGATGAGTGGAGTGAATATTGAACATGTAACTGGGGAACAGTAGTATATCCATAATCTATAACTTCCATTCCATCAGTCTTGGCTAGAAACTTACTGATATGTTTTAGCGAGCAGTTACGTCATTTAGGGCTCAGCCAGCTCGGTCAGTAGTGGTACTACTGAGCCACTTTTGGTGATGGACATTTAAGTCCCCCACCCAGAGTACATTCTGCGCCCTTGTCACCCTCAGTGCTTCCTCCAAGTGGTGTTCAACATGGAGGAGCACTGATTCATCAGATGAGGGAAGGCGGTATGTGGTAATCAGCAGGAGGTTTCCTTGCCTATGTTTGATCTGATGCCATGAGGCTTCAAGCGGTCCAGAGTCGATGTTGAGGACTCCCAAGGCAACTCCCTCCCAACTGTATACCGCTGTGCTGCTACCTCTGCTGGGCCTGTCCTGCCAGTGGGACAGGACATACCCAGGGATGGTGATGGTAATGTCTGGGACATTATCTTTAAGATCTGTAAGATATGATTCCGTGAGGATGACTATGTCAGGCTGTTGCTTGACTAGTCTGTGATACAGCTCACCCAATTTTGGCACTAGCTCCCAGATGTTAGTAAGAAGGGCTTTGCAGGGTTGACAGGGCTGACCTTGCTGTTGTCGTTTCCAGTGCCTAGGTCGATGCCGGGCGGTCCGTCTGGTTTCATTCCTTTTTTTGATACAACTGAGTGGCTTGCTAGGGCACTTAAGAGTCAACCACAGTGCTGTGGGTCTGCAGTCAGGACGACAGATTTCCTTCCCTAAAGGACATTAGTGAACCAGATGGGTTTTTATAAAAATCAACTTTTAATTCCAGATTTTTATTGCATTGTGTGTGTGGCAGGATTCATTTCTTGATTACTAGTCCAGCGAAGATGCCACAACGCCATCTCCTTTTAGATTTCCAGCATCTGCAGTATTTTGTTTTTATCTTAGCATATAATTGGATGTTGTTGGTGTATATATCCTAGTTGACCCCATATTTGTTAATAATGCTGTAGCAGATAAATAGTGAATGAGAGGCAAAGATGAAACTTTAATCAACAAAGCTGGCACCAATGTCCTTGTGGGGCAGTCT
This sequence comes from Cetorhinus maximus, assembly GCF_964194155.1. Lineage (NCBI taxonomy): Eukaryota > Metazoa > Chordata > Chondrichthyes > Lamniformes > Cetorhinidae > Cetorhinus > Cetorhinus maximus. The sequence continues at coordinate 77,096,653 of NC_135880.1, read as the reverse complement.
GCTGGTACTATTTTGGAGGGTTTAAGCTAATTTGCCAAGGAGAAGAGAATCAGGATGCAGCACTGGGAAGGATAAACAGGGTGCACAAAGTATTAGGGAAGACAGATGGCTCTAGAGTAAGAAATAGCAAGGTATCAGGTGGGGTAATGCGACAAGGTCAAAATTAGGTTTATAGTGCACATATAAATACACGGTAAATGAGGCTGGTGAACTGCAGCTGCTAACAGCCATACAGTAATATGATGTTGTGGTGATAATGGACACTTAGCTCAAAAAAGGATAGGACTTGGTACTAAATATTCCTGGATAAATCTGGTTCAGGAAAGATAGGTAAGGAAAGAACAGCAGTAATGATTAAGGAGAATATTACAGTGCTGGAGGGAAAGAATGTCCTGGAGGGTTCAAGGGCAGAATTGATTTGGTTACAGTTACAAAACAATAGAGTTATCATTACATTACTGGGTATATTTTCTCCACCAAGTGGAAAAGATAGAGAGAAGCAAAAGTGCAGGCAAATTACAAAGAGGTGCAAAACCATACAGTAGTGATAATGGGGGAATTTCAATTATTCTACGATAGGCTGGGCTAGTAAAGCTGCAAAGGAGAGGGGTAAGTGTTTTTGAGATAACCTTTCATCAGAACTTTTCATCAGTTGTGATGAAAGACCATCTTGACCCGAAACACTAACTCTGTTTCTCTCCACACATACTGCCTGACCTGCTGAGTATTTCTAGGTTTTTTTGTTTTTATTTAAGTTTTCTAGCATCCACAGCATTTTGCTTTTGGAGAAGTTTTTGAAACGTGTTCAGGAGAATTTTCTTGATCAACAAGTTTCTGGCCCAACAAGTAAGGAGATATTGCTGGATCTGGTTCTGGGGAATGAGGTGAGTCAAGTGGATCAAGTGTCAGGTGGGTAACTTTTCATGAACAGTGTTCACAGTATCATAAGATTTAGGTTAGCCATGGAAAAGGGCAAGAAGGCATCTAAAGTAAAAACGCTTAGTTGGAGCAGGGATAATTTTAGTGTGGCAAGAATGATTCCAATTTACCTGGGACACATCCAAAGGTTAGCAGGCAAAACAAAACAATGGCTATCCTTAAAGAGGAGATGATTTAGGTATAGTCTAAGTACATTCTCACAATTGGAAAAGTCAGAGTTCCCTGAATGATGACAGATATAGAGAGTGAAATGAAGGAGAAAGTGGGTGCATATGACAGATGTCAGGTTGATAATACAAGTGAGAAGCAAGCTGAATGTAGGAAATTCGGACAGGAAATGAAAAAGCAAATCAGAAGGGCAAAGAGAGAGTATGAGACACTGGCAGGTAACATAAAAGGAAATCCAAAAGTCTTCGAAAAGCAAATAAATAATATGAGTAAGAAGAGGAGGGGTGGGCTGATTAGGGACCAAAAAGGGGATCCACACATGGAGACTGCACATATGGTTAAACGAGTACTTTGCACCTGTCTTTACCAAGGAAGAAAATGCTGCCAAGTCATAGTGAAGGAGGAAGTAGCTGAGATACTGGATGGGCGAAAATTGATAAAGAGAAGGTATTAGGAATGGTTGGCTGTACTTAAAAGTTGATCAGTCAGGAATGAACGGAATGCAAGTGAGAATGCTGAAGGAAGGGGGAAAATTGCAGAAATTGTCATCATTTTCCAAACCTCCTCAGATATAGAGGTGATGCTACAGGACTTGAGAATTGTGAATATTACAACTGTGTTCAAAAAAGTGTTTAGGATAAATTTACCAACCACTGCTAGTTTAACATCAGTCTATTGTCAGTTTAACATCAGTAGTGGGAACACTTTTAGGACAATAATGAGACAAAATTAACAGTCATTTGGTCAAGTGCAGATTAATTAGGGAAAGCCAGCACAGGTTTGTTAAAGACATTTTGTATTTAACTAACTTGATTGAGTTTTTTGATGAACTAACAGATGGTTGAAGAGGGTAATGTTGTTGATGTGATTTAAGATGTTTGATAAAATGTCACATCATAGATGTGCCAGCAGAGTTGAAGATCATGGAATAAAAAGGACGGTGGCAGCATGGATATGAAGTTGGCTGAGTGACTGAGAACAGAGAGTGGTGGTGAATGGTTGTTTTGCAGACTGAAGGAAGGTATAAAGTGTGGTCCCTCAGGGGTCGATACTAGGATCACTGCTTTTCTTGATATATATTAATGACAGAAATGTTACGGTGCAGAAGGAAGCTATATGGCCATCGTGTCTCTAACTCTCCGAATGAGCAACTCACCTAGTTCCATTCTCCTGCCTTCACTCAATAACCCTGCATGTTCTTTATTTTCAAATAAAGAGTAATTCCTTTTTGGATTTGGGTGTGCAGGGCACATTTTCAAAATTCACAATTAGCATAAAACTTGGAAATTTTGTGAACTGAGAAGGGGACAGTGATAGAGTTCAAGAGGGCATAGGACAGGATGGTGTAATGGAAATGTGGCAGATGAGATTGAATGCAGAAAAGTGTGAAGTGTTCATTTTGGTAGAAGAATCATGAGAGGCAATATAAAAAGGGGCACAAGGGCGGAGGTGTACAGGAGCAGAAAGACCTGGTCTACATGTGCACAAACAGTTGAAGGTAGCAAGGCTGGTTGAGGAAGTGGTTAAAAAGGCATATGGGATCCTGGGCTTTATAAATAGGGGCATAGAGTACAAAAGAAAGAAAGTTGTGAGCTTTTATAAAACTTGAGTCCAGCCTCAATTGTGTCAAATTCTTTTATGGGATGTTAGCATCACTGGCAAGGGCAGTGCCCATGTCCAATTGCTCCCGAACCTTCTTGAACCACTGCAGTCCACATGGTGTAAGTACTCCCACAGTGCTGTTAGGAAGGCAGTTCAGGTTTTTGACCAACTGACAGTAAAGGATGGCGGTGCAGTTCCAAGTAAGGATGGTACGTAGCTTGGAAAGGAACTTACAGGTGTTCCCATGCACCTGGGCATGACACATTAGGGAGGATGTGAAGATGTTAGAGAGAGTGCAGGAAAGGTTTTCAAGAATGGTTCCAGGGATGAGGAACTTCAGTTACATAGGATATACAGCACAGAAATAAGCCATTTGGACCAACCAGTTCATGCTGGCATTTATGCTCCACTCAAATGTTCTCCCATTTTCCTTAACTAAATTGATCATAACCCTCTATTCCTTTTTCACTCATATGCTTGTCTCGTTTCTCCTTAAATGCAACTATACCAGGCTTGTAAAACCCATTGCCTGTGCACTGGATGTGGCTGTTCAAAATGCCAGTAAGACGGGTAAGTGAAGTTGAAGATTCTGCAATGGATTGCTCCTCCAATTATAGGCCATTCCTCTCCCACATATGCTGCTGATGTGCTCACTAGTGAACGTGGGAGAGAAACAGTCTGTGATTGGAGGAGCTGCGAAAGACTGGTGCGGAGGAACAAGAGAGGATTTCAGGGAGGGCGGAAGAGACACACTGCGGGGCGCGTGGGGGAGAGAGAGGTTGATTGTGGGGGCTGGTTGGGGGGGGGGGCAGCGAGAAAGGCAGACTGCGGGCCAGGGGCACGAGGGGGGTGAGAGCAAGAGAGGCCGAGGGAGCCAAGAGAGGGAGAGCGCGGGAGCCAGAGAGGTGAGTGCGCGGGTGGGGGAGGAGGAATGTGAGAGGAGATCGAGAGTGTGTGTATGAGGGAGAGTGCGTGTGAGTTAGAGTGAGAGAGACTGTGTGTGAGAGAAAGACAGACAGTGTAAGAGAGAAGGGGGAGAGGAGTGAGTGTGGTGGGAGAGGGAGAGAGAGGGTGTGGCGGCAGAGGGAAAGAGACAGCGAGGGGGGAAAGAGAGAGCATATGAAGGAGAGCACTTGTAGGTGTGTGAGAGAGAACGTGTGTGAGCGAGAGAGGGAGAGAGTGAGAGAGAGAGGGAGGAGAGGTGTGTGCGCGAGAGAGGGAGAGAGAGAGAGTGTGTGTGTGAGAGACAGTGAGAGGAGGAAGGGTGTGTGTGTGTGAGTGAGTGAGAGAGGAGAAAGAGAGCACGAGAAGAGGTGTGTGTTTGTGTACGAGAGAGTGTGTCTGTGCGAGAGAGGGAGGAGAGGTGTGTGTTTGCGTGTGCGCGAGAGAGAGTGTGCGCATGAGAGTGTGTGTGTGCGCATGTGAGAGAGAGAGTGCGCGTGCGGGGGAGAGAGAGGGTGTGTGAGAGAGAGGGTAGAGTGGGTGTGAGAGAGCGAGCATGCATGAGAGAGAGAGTGTGAGTGAGAGAGAGAGCGCGAGAGAGAGATGTGTTTGTGTGTGTGAGAAAGAGCGAGTGAGCGAGAGAGAGAATGTGTGAGAGAGTACGTGCGAGAGAGTATGTGTGCACACGAGAGTGTGCAAGAGAGTGTGCGTGTGAGAGAGAGGAGGGAGAGGTGTGTATTTGTGTGTGAGAGAGACTGTGTGCGCGCAAGAGAGACACAGTGTGTGAGAGGGAGAGAGTTGTGTGTTTATGTGTGAGAGAGTGAGTGTGAGTGAGAGAGAGAGAGAGAGAGAGAGATAGGGGAGAGGTTTGTGTGCGCACGCATGAGAGAGAAAGAGAGGGAGAGGCATGTGTTTGTGTGTGTGTGCGAGTGAGTGTGTGGGTGAGAGAGAGCGTGAGAGTGAGCACGTGAGGGAGAGTGAGCGCACGAGGAAGAGTGAGCGCACGCGAGAGAGAGTGTGCATGAGAGTGTGCACGAGAGAGAGAGAGTGAGAGTGCGCGAGAGAGAGTGAGTGTATGTGAGAGGGAGAGAGTGAGAGTGTGTGTGTGTGAGAGAGTGAGTGAGTAAGTGCGAGAGTGTGTGTGTGTGAGAGAGTGTGTGCAAGAGAGAGGGTGCGCGGGAGAGAGAGGGGAAAGAAAGTGTGTGTATGTGAGTGTGTGAGAGAGAGAGGAAGAGAAACAGAGTGAGTGTACATGGCGGATAATGAGACAGCGAGAAAGTGAGAGTGCGAATGTGTGCGCGCGCAAGGGAGTGTGCGAGTGTGCACATGTATATGAGAGAGAGAGTATGTGTATATGCGAGTGTGAGAGACAGATAGTGTGAGAGAGAGTGTGTGCACAAGAGAGAATGTATGTGAGCGAGGGAGTTTGTGGACGAGAGTTTGTGTGCGCGCACTTGTGTGCATGCATGTGTGTGAGAGAAAGAGACAAAGAGAGAGAGAGGCAGAGACACACATACTCACCCTCGACACTCTAATGGTCATCTTTGTTAATTACTCTTTTTTTAATTATCAATTTATTGCTTTGACATTGCTATATTTTTGCTCAACAAGTTTCTTCTTTCTTCATACCTCAACTTTTTTTTGAAATTCATGTTTAATGTTGTACCAAACTTTATCTTCCCAGAATTTGCTCATCAGTCCCTTGAGTGATACAAAAAATTGGGGATGTGGACCCAGACGCAAAAAGGTTGGATAAGCCTTATCTATACCATCCGATTCAACCAATCCCTGTGGTGTAGGGAGGTCCACATTCTGACTTTGGGTAAAGCAGTTTCTTCTGACTTCCTCATTGGATTTCTTTGTCACTATCTCACATTGGCAGCCTCTAGTTATGCTCTTCCCCACAAGAGGAGAAATTCTCTATGTATACATTCTATCAAAACTTTTCATAATTTAAAAACCTCTATTAGGTCACCCCTCAGACTTCTTTTTAGTGAAAAGATTCTGGTATAAAACCATGAAGAAGTCAATAAAAAGGAATGAAACCAGATGGACCGCCTGGCATCGATCAAAGCACCAGAAAGGACAACGGCATGGCATACTCAGCCCTATCAACCCTGCAAAGTCCTCCCTATGAACATCTGGAGGCTGGTGTCAAAATTGGGAGAGCTGTCTCTCAGAATAGCCAAGCAACAGCCTGACAGTCATAATGACAGAATCATACCTGACAGATCATGTCCAAGACATCACCATCGCCATACCTGGGTATGCTCTGTCTCACCGGCAGGACAGACCCAGCAGAGGTGGTGGCACAGTGGTATACTGTCGGGAGGAAGTTGCCCTGGAGTCCTCAACATCGACTCCGGACCCCATGATATCTTATGGCACCAGGTCAAACATGGGCAAGGAAACCTCCTACTGTTTACTACGCACCACCCCTGCCTTAGCTGATGAATTAGTATTCCATGTTGAACACCACTTGGAGGAAACGCTGAGGGTGGCAAGGACACAGAATGTACTCTGGGTGGGGGACTTCAGTGTCCATCACCAAGAGTGGCTCAGAAGCACCACCACAGACCGAGTTGGCCGAGTCCTAAAGGGTATTGCTGCTAGACTAGGTCTGTGGCATGTGGTGAGGGAACCAAAAGGGAAAAAAGTACTTGACCTCATCCTCACCAACCTGGCTACCACAGATGCATCTATCCATGACCGTATCGGTAGGAGTGACAACCGCACAGTCGTCGTGGGGACGGAGTCCGTCTTCACATCGAGGACACCCTCCATTGTGTTGTGTAGCATTACCACCATGCTAAGTGGGATCAATTTCAAACAGATCTAGCAACTCATGGCTGGGCATCCATGAGGCGCTGTAGGCCTTCTGCAGCAGCAGAATTGTACTCGAACACAATCTGTAACCTCATGGCTTGGCATATTCCCCACTGTACTATTACCGCCAATCCAGGGGATCAACTCTGGTTCAATGAAGAGTGCAGGATGGCATGTCAGGAGCAGCACCAGGCAGACCTAAAAATGAGGTGTCAACCTGGTGTTTCATGCCAAACAGCAAGCTATACACAGAGCTAAGCAATCCCACAACCAATGATTCAGACAGTTCTGCAGTCCTGCCACATCCAGTCATGCATGGTGGTGGACAAATATCGCTACAATCTTCAGCCAGAAATGCCGAGTGGATGATACACCTCGGCCTCCTCTGGAGGTCCCTAGCATCACAGGTGCCTGTCTTCAGTCAATTCGATTCACTCCACGCGTTATGAAGAAGTGGCTGAAAGCGCTGGATACTGCAAAGGCTATGGGCCCTGAAAATATTCCGGCAATAGTACTGAAGACTTGTGCTCCAGAACTTGCCGCACCCCTAGCCAAGCTGTTCCAGTACAGCTACAACACTGGCATCCACCCGGTAATGCGGAAAATTGCCCAGGTATGTCCTGTGCACAAAAAGTAGGGCAAATCCAATGCTGCCAATTACTGCCCCATCAGTCTACTCTCCATCATCAGTAAAGTATTGAAGGGGTCATCAACAGTGCTATCAAGTGGCACTTGCTGAGCAATAACCTGCTCACTGACGCCCAGTTTGGGTTCTGCCAGGGTCAGTCAGCTTCTGACCTCATTACAGCCTTGGCTCAAACAGCGACAAATGAGCAGAGCTCCAGGGTGAGGTGAGAGTGACTACCCTTGACATCAAGGCTGCATTTGACCGAATGTGGCATCAAGGAACCTTAGCAAAACTGGAATCAATGAGAACCAGGTGGAAAACTCTCTGCTGGTTCGAGTCATACCTAGCACAAAGGAAGATGGTTGTGGTTGTTGGAGGTCAATCATCTCAATTCCAGGACATCACTGCAGGAGTTCCTCAGGGTGGTGCCCTAGACCCAACCATCTTCAGTTGCTTCATCAATGACCTTCCTTCCATCATGAGGTCAGAAGTGTGGACGTTCACTGATGCTTGCACAATATTCAGCACCGGTCATGACTCCTCAGATACTGAAGCAGTCCATCTCCAAATGCAGCAAGACCCGGATATTGTCTAGGCTTGGGCTGACAAGTGGCAAGTAACATTCGCGACACACCAAGTACTAGGCAATGACTATCTCCAACAAGAGAGAATCTAACCATTTCCCCTTGATAGAAAATGACACTCCCATCGCTGAATCTCCCACACCATCAACATCTTGGGGGTTACCACTGACCAAAACCCGAACTGGACTAGCCATATAAATACTGTGGCTACAAGAGCACGTAAGTGGCAAGGGGTCCTGTGGCAAGTAACTCACCTCCTGACTCCGCAAAGCCTGTCCACCGTCTACAAGGCACAAGTCAGGAATGTGATGAAATACTCTCCACTTGCCTGGATGAGTGCAGCTCCAACAACACTCAAGAAGCTTTACACCATCCCGGGCAAAGCAGCCCACTTGGTTGGCACCCCTTCCACAAACATTCACTCCCTCTATCACCGACAAACAGTGGCAGCAGTGTGTACCATCTGCAAGATGCACTGCAGAAACTCACCAAGGCTCCTTAGGCAGCACCTTCCAAACCCACAATCGCTATCATCTAGAAGGGCAAGAGCAGCAGATACATGGGAACGCCACCACCTGCAAGTTCCCCTCCAAATCACACACTATCCTGACTTGGAAATATGTCGCCATTCCTTCACTGTGCTGGGTCAAATTCCTAAAACTCCCTCCCGAACAGCACTGTGCGTGTACCTGCAGGACTGCAGCAGTTCAAGGCGGCAGCTCACCACTGCCTTCTCGAGAGCAATAAAAATCTGGCCTAGCCAGTGATGCCCACGTTCCGTGAAAAGAATATTTTTAAAAATTGGCAAAAGAAGCAATGATGACACAAGGGAAATTTTTTTCATGCAGCAAGTTGTTAGGAACTAGAAGAGCACTACCTGAGTGTGGTAGAGGCAGGTTCAACTGAGGCATTTAGGAGGGAATTGGATTATCTAAAAAAAGAATGTGCAGGGCTATGGGGAGAAAGGAAGGAAGTTGCATGAGGTGAATTGCCCCTTCAGAGAGTGAGCACAGACAAAAGATGCTAAATGACCTGCTGGGCTGTAACCATTCTATAATTCTGCCAGTCTATTAACATCCTCCAGTAATTTGTTGCAATCCCCCTCAGCATTGATGATCCCCCTACCCCCGATAATTTGTTGTCAAGCGCAAATTTAGAAATTGTGTTTTTGACTCCAATATCCAAATCATTAATGTAAATTATGAAGAGCAGTGGAACACCACTTCCCATCTTTTGCCACTCTGAGTAACCATCCTTTACTTCCACTATCTGCTTTCTGTCTTGGGGCCGGCTACCAATCCATCCTGCCACCTGTCCCCTGACTCCATATTCTCTAATCTTATTCATTAATCTGTTATGGGGCTCCTTATCAAAAGCCTTTTGAAAATCCAGATAAATTACATCTACCAGAATACCATTATCTGCTCTCCCTGTTACCTCCTCAGAAAATTTACTTAGGTTGGTCAAGCAAGATTTTCTCTTTTGAAATTTATGTTGACTATTTTTTTTTGTTTCTGGGTGTGCTTCTATTCCCTCCCTTAGTAGGGATTCCATTATTATTCCTACCACTGATATTAAATTGACTGGTCTATAATTTCCTGGGCACGTTCTGTCTCCCTTCTTAAATATAGGAATTACATTAGCTATCCACCAGTCTTAAGAAACTTCCCCCTTTCCTAATGAATTATTAAATATAATGCCTCTGTTATCTCGTCCCTAGATTTTTTTAAAACACGTGGATTGAATCCATCCTGAATTAATTCTCTTTAAATTTGATTAGATTATTAAGAACATAAGAAAGCAAGAATAGGCCCTTCAGCTCTTCGAACCCACTCCGCCATTCAATGAGTTCACAGCTGATCTTCTACTTCAACACCTGTTTCCTGCACTATCCCTGTATCCTTGAATGTTTTTAATATGTAGAAATGCATCAATCTCAGTCTTGAACATACTCAATGAATGAGCCTTCACATCCTTCTGAGCACGAATTCCAAAGATTCACCATCCTCTGAGTGAGGAAATTCCTCCTCATCTCAGTCCTAAATAGCCTGCCCCTTATTCTGAGGCTGTGCACCCAGGTTCTAGACACCCCAGCCAGGGGAAACATCCTTCCTGTATCTACCCTGTCGAATTTGTAAGAATTTTGTATGTTTGAATGAGATTACAAGTCATTTTTAACAGGTTACCTATCACTTTATGTTTAACCATCCTTTTTGACTCCTTTTCTATTTATTCCCTTGTCATCAATGCCCTCCCTCACTTTATTTCCCAGACTCTCCTTCCTTGTTTTGTTTACATTTAGGCTGCTTACTTTTCTTGTGGATCCCTCCACCCATCTTACTAGCTTAAAGCCTTTGTTACCTCCCTATTTACCCTTTCTGCTAGGATAATGGTCTCATCCCAGTTCAGCTGGAGGCCATTCCATCAGTAAAGCTCCCTCCTGGTTCCAGTGTCCCAAGAAAAGACATCCTTCTTTCCCACACAAGGGGCAGTATCTGGAGTATAAGTTGGGTGGCAGGAGCAGAAATGAGACTGACTTTTGCTCGAGGGCAGGGCAGCTGGTCACGTGTGATTTCGTGCTGTTTAGTTCATTACATAAGATTACTCGAGGGGCTCGGCTAATCCTGTGGTGGGGGCAGGCAGCAAGTCAACGTCCTTGCTCTTACCTCAGGAATTGAAGGTCCTGGTGCCATCATTAAAGGGCACCCGGACAGCCATTCACTCACTGCAAGCCAGGAGCTCTTGATTATTCGTCCAGAATATCCCAGAGCAGACAACATGTGGTCCCATGGTTCAGCAATGCCTCCCTGCAGGTTCTCCTACAGGCCGTCCAGGAAAGGCGGGAGGTCCTGTTTCCCAGAGATAACAGCAGGAGGCCTTCCCACCTGATCACAGTGGCCTGGATGAAGGTCATAGCAGAGGTTAGTGTCCACAAAAGAATTGCCCAGCAGGGCCAGCAGGTTAAGTAGCACTGTCTACTCACTTCAAAGTGATCCTCATAAGGGCATCTGGCAGTGTAAGTGTGCAAGTGCAGGGGGATGTCAGAGAGGAGTTTGGGTTGCAGGACTCAGCAGCAGATGGGTCACGTGCACTGAATGCATGCCAGCCACTTCACGCACTCAATGTTCCATCATGCTCCTAAACTGCTCATGCACCCCTGGGATGGCGTTCAATCCTTCTGCTAATCTGCAGGGCAAGAGTGCTCACAAACAAAGTGAACGGACCAAGACCAGCAGTGGCATGCCAGGCCTCAGAGTCCTCACCACCATTGACGAGGAAACCACAGAAATAGTCAGGGAGGACCAGAACCACGCATGTGCTGACGGCGAGACAGGACTCCCCCAGAAAACCAGCGAGGGTGTCTCCTGTCTGCGCCGAGAGAATGAGACATTGTTTTAATAAGGGAATTTGCCAGGCATCCATTAAAACCTTCTCTTCTCCATTCCAAGCACAAGCAAGAAGAGGAGCAAACCCACAGGTCCATCTCCAACACCACGCTCTGAGGGTGATGCCTCAGAATCCTCAGAGGATGCACTGTCACATGTTCAACTGCACCGTCCACCAGCACAGAGACATTCGTCTTGGTGGGTACACATTTTAGAATGGGCTAAGGGTCACAATCTGGAAAGCACATCACTGTCACGGGTTCACAACTGACGGAAGAAGTGGCAGACGAGATCTGTGACACTTGCAGGACTGCTGGAGACCAGGTCCCGGCTGAGGCCCATGCAGGTGATGAACCTCTGGACTTGGGCATCAGAGACATGTTGGAGATGCAGAGAAGGTAGGAGAACATCAGGCAGAGATGCCAGAGGGCATGCGCAGACTGGATCGAAGGCTTGAGGAGTCCATCCACGTTCTGTCTGCTGTCATGGCTCTGGCATGCGAATGCTTAGCTGCCTCCATGGAAAGGGTGGCAGACGCCTTGAAGATCCAGGTCCAGCAGAACAACACAGTGGCTCCCAGATGTGTTCAATTGTACTAGCTATGGGTGCAGGCTAGGTGAGAGGGGACAGGTCACCTTAACCTCCTTGTCAGTGCCCCATCTCTACAAGAAGTCAGTGAGGTGCCGTTGCGCACCAACAGGGAAGAGGAGCGCCAGCAAGCTACCCTGGGGGATTCACCCCAGGACATTCCAAGGGTTCCTGCCGCTCAACCTCTCCTCTGCAAATGACATCATAGCCTCCCCAGCAGGTCAGGCCGAGGATGATGCACCTACACCTGTGCAGGAAACCCTTAGCAGGCTGGGTCCTCTGGGCCTCGGGTCACCAGAGGACACCTACCAAAGTCCTCACAGTCAACGGGGCATAGCAGTCAGTAGGCTGCCTCCACCTCAGCTGTGGATGTAGCGTAGTGTTAGGAAAAGATAGATAAAGAAACATTAAGGGCACAAAGGTGGCACAGGTGTGTAATCACTATAAATATCAATTACAATTGTAAATGCATGTATAATTTCACCATGTTTCACTTGTTGTATTCGCATGATGCTGCTAGTTGCTGAAATGATCACGTGCATTTAAGGGCATCGCACTTCATTGCCGAGCACCCACAAATGATGTGGGCCTATGCAATCACCATTTACTGTATTACATGATCCATTGTGGAAGGTATAGGGTTTTGTAGGAGGCATCCTTGGGCATCACTGTTGAAGTTGAGGCCTTGGTACCAATCTGGCCATCTAGCAGGTACTGGTCAGCCGATTAGGATCCCTCAGACAAGGATTTTTGAGCAGCCTCTGCCTCTTGCTGCTGCTGTTCCTGGCTTTGGGCCACACTGCGCCAGTTCCTCCTCAGTTGCACCATGGCTAGCAAAACGACACAGTTGCCGTCAGCCATTATTTGGTATGCCTGAGGTGCTTTGCAAACACATTGGAGTGACCCATGTAGTAATCACATTGTTTGAAACTTTCCCTCCGTCCCTGATCAATTGAGCCAATGGGAAGGCCTAGTATACTAGTACCTAGTATTGGTCTACCCCTGGTATTACCCCCACCACACCCCACCAAGCCCATACTGGAGGACCACAGATGAGTGCTTCTCTCATTCAGACTTCCACGTGCGTGAATATGTGTTGCCTGGACCGGGGTCATGAATGCCACATCTACGCACCATCCCTCCAAAACCCTTGAGACACATTCGGTAGAAACTTTGCCATCATAGGTGTAACGCCCACTCCCTTAACTGTCATTATTACCTACCCGGACACCTCTAGGTTCCAAGCCGGCACATTGGGGCCATCCTCCACCCGGGCACTGTGGAGCACCACATCCCTTGCCCACTCTGGCCATCCCTGCCTTTGTCAAGAGGAGATGGCCTTCAACTCAAGCTTCACTGCTCCAGACTTTGCTGGGATGCGCTGCAATGAGGCCCACAAGTTAAGGAGAAATGCTGCTGCTTTCTTGGGGGTTTGACCACAGAAATGAAAATGCACTTGAGCGTGGTTCACCATCCAGGTGACAAATGATCAGGTGCCCTTTTGGTTGGCCCACTAAGCACACCAGTCACTCCGCTCACCACGGGAGACCCTCCTCCCACTTTGAGTCCTGGCACTCATCGTGGGACTGCGTTGCGACATTTGCAAGTAAAACAATGGTACGCATTGTGTAACACGGAAGGTCCAGCACCTTCTATCCTCCCTGTCACCCAAGCTTCCCCATCTTCCTTCAGCAACACCACATTATCCTTCATCAGCCCCCTGTTCACCTTGCACCTTCCCCCATTACTCTTAACCCTGTAATACTTTGCTTCTTTATCCCTGCTCTCTCCCCTGAGCCTTTAACCGTCCAAGTGCACCTGCCCATTCAGACCCTGATCCCCTCCTGTCCTTGAGGCTACCATCATCCTGACTTTTCACGGCCGGCCCCAAGAAACCCTACAGTACTGGACCATGACGCTGCTACTCGCATCCTACCGGATCCAACTCCCCAATCACCATCACCATGCCCTCTGCCTCCCAGTACCCTAATCTTAATACTTAGGACCCACCCCTCAACATCCATGTCCCCACTCCTTGGATGTTTTCCTCTGCCAACATCACTATTCAGGCAGTCCCTTCCCCAACCAAAAGCATGATCAACTCCCGAGTGGATTAGCCTGCCACTGCCCACCCCCCCGGACTGCCCCTGCACTCTCCCCACTGGGAGGCCTCTGCATTAATCCTGTCTCCATTGCCCATCCACTGCTCTAGGCTTCCTCACTAACCTTCCCACTTTGCCCAGTCACTGCCCCGCTCTTCCCTGCTAAGCCTGACTCCCTCAGTCATCCTCCACGCACATTGCACTGCCACCACCCGGTCGCAAGCATTGACTGATTTACAGACGCTCCCAAAGAGGACAATACAGTGGCTACTCACTGGTAATCATGGGAGAATGCTACCTCGCCAGGTTCATACCACTAATATGCAGTCGTAAATGTGAATGTTCAAGTTTCTCGCTGGCAGAGAACTTAATTTGGAGGGGGCATTTAATTCCTGCAAACTTGCCTTTTAATGAGTATGCGTTACATGCAACTGCATACAATAAGGAGGCAGGCTTATCAGGGAAGAGCAGAGCAGTGGCTGGGCAAAAGTGGAATGGTTAGCGGGGAGGTCTGGAGCAGTGAATTGGCAATGGAGGCAGGGTTAGTGCAGGGGCCATAGAGTCATCGAGGTCTACAGCACAGAAAAAGGCCCTTCGGCCCATCAAGTTTGCGCTGGTCAAATAAGTACCTAACTATTCTAATCGCATTTTCCAGCACTAGGCCCACAGCCTTGTCTGCTATAGCACTGCAAGTGCACATCCAAATACTTCTGAAATGTTATGAGGGTTTCTGCCTCTACCACCCCTTCAGGCAGTGAGTTCCAGATTCTCACCACCCTCTGAGTGAAAAAATTCTCCCCCACATCCCCTCTAAACCTCCTGCCCCTTACCTTAAATATAGGCCCCCTGGTTATTGATCCCTCCACCAAGGGGAAAAGTTCCTTCCTGTCTACCCTATCTATGCCCCTCATAATTTTATACACCTCAATCATGTCCCCCCTCAATCTCCTCTGCTCCAGGGAAAATAGCCCCAGTCTATCCAATCTCTCCTCATAGCTAAAACTCTCCAGCCCAGGCAACATCCTGGTAAAATCTCCTCTGCACTCTCTGGTGCAATCACATCCTTCCTATAATGCGTATTCCAGAACTGCACGCAATACTCTAGCTGTGGCCTAACCAGCGTTTTATACAGTTCCAGCAAAACCTCCCTGTTCTTATATTCTATGCCTCGGCTAATAAAGGCAAGTATCCCATATGCCGTCTTAACCACCTTAAGGGACTGGTGGACATGCAAACCAAGGTCCCTCTGATCCTCGGTACTTCCCAGGGTCCTACCATTCATCGTGTATTCCCGTGCCTTGTTTGTCCTGCCCAAGTGCATCACCTCACACTTATCCGGATTAAATTCCAATTGCCACTGATCAGCCCATCTGACCAGCCTATCTATATCCTCCTGTGATCTAAGGCTATTCTCCTCACTATTTACCACCCCACCAATTTTCGTGACATTTGTGTATTTACTGATCAACCCTCCTACACTCAAGTCTAAATCGTTTATATATACACCACAAAAATCAAGGGACCCAACACCGATCCTTGTGGAACCCCATTGGACACAGGCATCCAGTCACAAAAACACCCCTCGGCCATCACCCTCTGCTTCCTGCCACTCAGCCAATTCTGAATCCAATTTGCCTTGGATCCCATGGGCTCTTACCTTCGTTATCAGTCTCTCATGCGGGACCTTATCAAAAGCCTTGCTGAAGTCCAAGTAGACTACGTCAAATGCATTGCCCTCATCTACACAACTGGTCACCTCTTCAGAAAATTCAATCAAATTGGTCATACATGATCTCCCCTTAACAAAACCATGCTAACTGTCCTTGATTAATCCCTGCCTCTCCAAGTGTAGACTAATTCTGTCCCTCAGAATTGCTTCCAATAGTTTTCCCACCACTGAGGTTTAGACTGATTGGCCTGTAGTTCCCTGGTTTATCCCTTCCTCCCTTCTTGAATAATGGTACCACATTGGCTGTCCTCCATTCTTCTGGCACCTCTCCTGCAGCCAGAGAGGTCTTGAAAATTATTGCCAGCGCCCATGCTATGTCCTCCCTTGCCTCACTCAACAGCCTGGGATACATTTCATCCAGGCCTGGAGATTTATCTACTTGTAAGCCTGCTAGACCACTTAGGACCTCCTCCCTTTCTATGCTAATTTCTTTAATTATATCACAGTCCTTCTGCCTGATTTCCATACCCACGTCGTCCCTCTCACTTGTGAACACCGACACAAAGTATTCATTTAGAACCCTACCTATATCTTCCGGCTCCACATAAAAATTACCACTATGGTCCTTTATGGGCCCTACTCTTTCCCTAGTTATCCTCTTACTCTTAAGGTACTTGTAAAATAACTTTGGATTTTCCTTTATTTTACCTGCCAATGTTTTCTCATGCCCCCTTTTTGCTCTCCTAATTTCCTTTTTAAGTTCCCCCCTACACATTCTATAGTCCTTTAGGGCTGCCGCTGTTTTGAGCCCTCGGTATCTGCCATAAGCCTCCCTTTTTCTCTTTATCCAATCCTGTATAACCCTCGACATCCAGGGTTCCCTGGATTTGTTGGTCCCACCCTTTGTCTTTACTGGAATATGGGCAGTCTGGGGAGCGAGAGGTGCAAGGGCCGTCCGGGGAGTGAGGGGTGGAGGGGCTGTCTGGGGACGGAGAGTGTGGGTTGTCCAGAAGTTTGACCCGCCTTTAAAGTCCTGAGAACTTAATTGCAAAAGTTCATCCCACTGTAGGAAAACTGATTTTTGGCCTCCCGCACCTGCCAAGCTTCCTCCTGCAGAAGGGCCCGGAAGATTCCAGCCCAGATCTTCATCCATGTGTTCATTATCCTGAACTGTCTGCTCCTATGCCAAGTTGCATGCGGCTTGGGCAGGAATCCAGAGATTACTATCTTGAGCTCCTGCTTTTTAATTTATAGCCCAGCTTCTGATACTCTTTTGTGGATAGATTGGAGAAGGTGAGCTTGTTCTCCTTAGAGGAGAGAAGGTTGAGAGAAGATTCGATAGAGGTGTTCAAAATCATGATGGATCTAGGCAGAATAAAGAGAGAGAAACCGTTCCTGCTGGTCGCAGGGTAGAGAACCAGAGGACACCAATTTAAGGTGAAAAGGCAAAAGAACGAAAATTGACATGAGGAAAAGTTTTTTAAAGCAGCAAGTGGTTAGGATCTGGAATGCACTGCCCGCAAGTGTGGTGGAGGCTGATACAATCTGGGTTTTCAAAAGGAAGCAGCTGAAAAGAAAATAATTGCAGGGCTTGGGGGAAAGGGCAGGATACTGGGACCAGCTTAGTTGACATTGCAGAGAGCCAGCATGGATATGACTGGCCAAATGGCCTCCTTCTGTGCTGTAACCATTCTATATTTGGATTTACTTTATTTAATCTTTACTATCATATGGAGAGCCACCAAGCAAAATACTGGAGTGCACAACAGACAAAAAGCTAAGTTTTGTTGGAAAGCCTCTGAACTACAATTAGAAAGGTTACTGTGGCTGCATGAAGAACTGAAGACAAACCAAAGAAAGCAAAACAGTGGCTTGGCATCAGAACGATAAAGGATTATAAAGTCTGTAGAAAGAATATCAACCCAGAGCTACTATATCCATTCTAGACAAGTAGCATTCCAGATTTAATCCTTGCTCTGTGTAAAGTCAACTAATCTCACCAAAGGTGGATGCATTGGTTCTGCAAATGGCCTCAAGGTCACAACGAAGAAAGGGAAACTCAGGTTTCCTACTCCTACTTATTATATGTAAAGTACATATGTATCCACTAAATACAAAAAGGATTGCTTTTTTGCCCTATTGTTCAATAGCCTGTGACACTCATCCTCAAGGCTCATACGTGAATGCTGGCCACTTGGATAAGCTGGTGATCACTGGAAGAATTGTATCTGAACAAGAAGTAAAGGGCTATTCGAAAGGCAAGTAGTGGAGAAAATTGGCAAGGAAAAGTGACACAATTATACACACAGTACAATTTAACAAAAACTGCAGGCAATATTCAAATGAACCTGTCCTATACTGTGGCCGATGGTGCTGCATAGACAAGAAATTTAACCAAAGAATGACTCAGTCACAAGTGACCAGCTTAACCTTCATAATTTTAGCACAGCTCAGAAAAACCTTACTGTTGGGGTTAGATTTTAGCCAGAAACTACCTGTTATAAAAGTTATTTCACACTAAAACGACCTTAAACTCAGCAAATGAGGGGGCTACTGCCCGGTTTAGGGGATTTGCTTTCACTAAATAAATAAAAATAAGTAAAATACTAAATTGATGCTTGAATCTGAAAAGCAAATGTATCTTAGAATTTTTTGATTTTGAAAATGTATAGAAAAAGCAACAGGTGGTTATATTACTTGGAAAAACTAAAATTAGGACAGGTAAGATGGGGGGCAAACATTAGAACAGGAACGGCGTATGAATTTATTTTTGGAACGTACTCATCCATCTCTGACAGTGTTGTAAATAGGAGTGAAGATCAAGTATAGTCTTAAGATGTGCAGACATAATTCAGTTTCTATTTTAAAGTCATAAATTATGTCCTTACTTTCATATAATTCTTCACAGTTAAATAGTAAAAGTTATGACTATTGGGTAAGCAGGAAAAAAAAAGGCTGGAGTATTGAAATTTCTTTGCAGTAGTGGCTGGGGAGGGGAATGATACTAAGAAGCAGAAAAACGCATGCTGGAGCACCACCAGTCATGTCTAAAAATGAACCTGCTGAAGCTAAGACATACGACTACACGCATACCAAATAACGAAAGCAACAGGCAGATTTAAGCAATCCACAGCCTATCGATCAGGTCAAAGCTCTGCCACATCAAATCATGAATAGCGCTGGAAATTAAGCAAGCAACAAGAAGAGGTGGAGGATCCATGGGCATTCTCATCCTCAACAATGTTGGAGCTCAGCAAGTGCAAATGACAAAATTGAAGCATTTGCACCAATCTTTAGACGGAAGTAGCAATATATGATCCTACTTGGCTTTCTCCTGAGCATGCCAACACAGATCCCAGGCCACAGCCAATTAGAATCACTTTACATGCCATGCAGAAACAGCTAAGTGACCTGGACACAGCAAAGGCTCCAGCCCTACTATATTCTAACTATAACATTGAAGAGCTGTGCTCGAGAACTATCTGTCCCCTAAGCTAAGGTGTTCCAGTATATCAAGACGACAATGGACACTTTGCCAGATATGCCCTGTCCACAAAAACCAGGCCAAATTCAACCCAGCCTGTTACCACACTACCTTCTTAATCCAAATTGTCAGCAAATCAAATTAATGAAGAAGCTGACATTCAACCAAGCAACATTCAACCAAGCCTGTTACGAAGGACTCTTTAATAAATCAATGGGATCGGGGTAAAACTCTCCACTGGTGGAGTTATATTTGGCATAAAGTAAGACGATTATTAATGAAGCTAATCATCTCAGCCCCAAGACATGACTACCAAATATCTTCAAAGCAGCATCCTAGGCTGTTGTTTCTTCAGCCGCTTCACCAATGAACTCCCTTAAATCATAAAATGAGAAGTGGAGCTATTCACTGTTGATTCAGTGTTCAGATCCATTCGCAGTACCTCAATTAATGAAACAGTTCATTCCCACATGCAGCTATACCCAGACACCAACCATGCTTGAGCTGAATAACATGTACCATTTATACCACAAACGTGACCATATTCAACATAGTTCGATAAGTATTTCAACAGTTTCATTCTAAATACGGACATGGAAATTTATAACCAAAAAAAAAAATCTGCCAGTAAGGTTTCATCATCATGAAATATGTCAGTCATAAGACTTTTACTTTATAACAGATTATTGATTAATAAACATACACATGATAGTTGAGTTGCTATATTAATGTGATATATATCATAAGCATTTGTTTTAGCATCACATGGTGTGAGTTAAAGAAGCGGCTAACCCAGAGAGAGAACTTTTTGAGTAACTGCTCTAGATCCATACATTAAAGACAAGACTAATATTCTTGTAGTTACTTGGAACAATATAAACTAAGATGTACCTTTCCTTTTCTAGCTCTTCCAAGTAGCCAGTGCTTTCTCGGCTTCCATTGACCAATCCTCTTCTTGGAATTGAACCCATTGGAACTGGGCTACACTCTCCTGACCGACCAGACACTGACCCTTCTCGACTTCCATATGAATGCAGTGACATCTTTGGTCTTAATTTTACTGCAGGTGAATTTGCACACTCCAAGTTCAACTCTGAAAAATAAAAGTATTAAATGATTTTACGCCATTTTGCAAAATTGCAAAACGTAATTAAGATAGTGGTTTTCTCTGAAAACCATAAATCAATATCAAGACAGTTTTAAAATAAGATTGCATAGCACAAAATTAATTCAAATAATTGGAGAAGAAAACTATTTAAGCAGAAGTTGATAGAGAACAATGCACACACTGGAAGGGTTCATCCTTCATCACTATGAATCGGTACTTACTCAGCAAATACCTGCCCAATTATGATCATTTAGAGGCATTCAGCTCCAGATCACATTACAGCCTTGCCCCAAACATGTACATTCTAGATGTGAATCGAGAGTGACTGCCCTTGACATTAAGGCGGCATTTTCCTGAGCATAGCAAAGAGCCCAAGTGAAACTGAAGTCAACGGAGATTATGGTTGTTGGAGGCTAACTATTTTAGGCCCATAACGTTGAAGGAGATCCCAAGCCGTATCCTAGGCCTAACTATCCTCACCTGCTTCGTCAATGACCAGCCCTTCACCTTGAGGTCAGAAGTGGAATGTTTGCTGGTGATTGCATTCAGCTCCATTCGTGAATTGTCAGGTAATGACACATTTCATGCCCGTATGCAGCAATACCTGGACAAGAGCCAGGCTTGGGCTGACAAGTGCCAGGCAATGACCCTTTCCAACAAGAAAGGTTCACCACCTCACTAAAACATCCAATCGCATTCTTACTGCCCCACCATCAACATGTGCTCATTTGACATTGCTAGCCTATTCACAAATGTTCCACTTAAGGAAACCACAGATATTTGCACTGCAGCATTATATCATGGTAATCTATATCTGCACCCATTGTGTGAACCAGTATTCACTAAACTTATGAACTTGGCAATGCGCAGTTGAGCTCAGTTTTAATGACACCAAATAATAACAATGCCCAAATAAATGGTGTTGCCTCTGGATCCCCCCTAGGTCCAGCTCTCGCAAATATCTTTGTTGGGTTCCATCGGAAACGTATCTTCGATGGAATGACACCTAACTTCCTACTCCTTGCATATTTCTGATATGCGGATGATATGTTTGCTATATTTAAATCGGCAGCTGCATGTAATAATTTCCTTACATGTCTTGATGAGCTCCATCCTGCCCTCAAATTCACCTTTGAAATGGAGCAGTCAAATAAACTCCCCTCCCTTGATGTACTAGGCAAGAAATCTCCAGGGGGTTCTCTAACGGTCTACTACAAGCCTACCTTCACTGGTCAACATACGTGTTGGGATTCTTACAGTTCCACATGCTATAAGATTGATCGTATCGGCAACCTTGTAAATCGGGCCCAGGGCATGTGTTCACCATGCAAGCTTGATACTGAAATAGGGTGCATGAAAGGCATCCTCTGAGATAATGGCTACCCTGAACAGATCATTTTGCACTGTATATCACGCAAACTCACGAATAGGCTTAAGAACATCACTTTCAGCCTTGAAAAGTGCCCAGTCTACCTCAGATTACCCTGGAAGGGCAAGGTATCTCAAAAACTTGAGCAACAGGTGAAGCTAGCTGTTTCATGCTGCGACTATGCAGTAGCAACATGAGTGGTATTCACTAACAAGATGCTGCCGTTAAGTCAAAATGACGCTCTGCCTACCACACAAATAAGTAATGTGGCATATGAATTTCAGTGCCAGTGTGAGTTAGGTATGTAGGCCGTACGTCCAAAAGGCTGGTGGATTGTATCAAACATGTCCCAGCCGCAATTCGCAATGGGCAAGGTACAGACCATACCCAACCAGCCCGTACTTGCAAAACTCAAAACACTGTGTCCAACATTAGACGCGATTCTGCAACAGGAAACATTTGCCAAATAATCCACAGTGTGCTAAGAATTACGTTGACAATCAATTTAAGGTCATCAGTTGTGCTCGCAGTGTAACGCATTTGCATTGTACCAGAAGCTACATATATTAATACACAGGACCCTGTTCTTTGCAGACAAAGAACACGTACACACATTGCACTTGCTTCAGCTAAACAAAATAAATGACAGCCATTCATTGACTCATTCCTCAGGGCAATGCCTTAAACATTAGGGTCAAGCTGCCTGGTTTAAATTTCAAACAATGTTTGGCAATTAACTGTCAGTCACCATCACTGGTGCATTCTCCATGGCCACGCCTCTATCAGAGTCCACTTGCCAACCAATCAGCACTCTCTTCTCATGCAGCATAAATTGTTGTTTTCCCCTATATTGGTATCCTTGCGAAGTGTCCTGATGAGTGCAAGATGAAAAGCTTCGACATCTCTTTTTTCAGCAATTTATTTCTCAAGTAACTAAAACAGATAAGTTGGGCATATTTTCGACTGTTATTTATGGGGCAATGCTGTTAAGAAATTGGCACTTTGGTTGTCCCAAGAACAACAGTGGATGATACTTGGTTCAATGAAGAACGCAGGAGGCGGTGCCAGGAGCAACACCTAAAAATTAAGTGTCAACGTGGTGAAGCTACAACACAGTGGAAGCAGCATGCAACAGACAGAGCTAAGTTATCCCGCAACCAATGAATCAGATCAAAGCTCTACCAGTCCTAGATCTCTGAAGGCGGAGGAGCATGTTAGTGGGGTGGTGGAAAAGGCATATGGGACACTTGCCTTTATCAATCGAGGCATAGATTACAATAGTAGGGAGGTCATGTTGGAGTTGTATAGAACCTTGGTGAGGCCACAGCTGGAGTAGTGTGCGCCGTTCTGGTCGCCACAATACAGGAAGGATGTGATTGCACTGGAAGGGGTGCAGAGGAGATTCACCAGGATGTTGCCTGGGATGAAACATTTAAGTTATGAAGAGAGGTTGGACAGACTTGGGTTGTTTCTATTGGAGCAGAAAAGACTGAGGGGCGATCTGATCGAGGTGTACAAGATTATGAGGGGCATGGGGAGGGTGGGTAGGGAGCAGCTGTTTCCCTTAGTTGAAGGGTCAGTCACAAGGGGATATAAGTTCAAGGTGAGGGGCAGGAGGTTTAGGGGGGATGTGAGGAAAAACTTTTTTACCCAGAGGGTGGTGACGGTCTGGAATGCACTGCCTGGGAGGGTGACGGAGGCGGGTTGCCTCACATCCTTTAAAAAGTACCTGAATGAGCACTTGGCATGTCATAACATTCAAGGCTATGGGCCAAGTGCTGGTAAATAGGATTAGGTAAGTAGGTCAGGTGTTTCTCACGTGTCGGTGCAGACTCGATGGGCCAAAGGAGCTCTTCTGCACTATGTGATTCTGTGATACCACATTGAGCCATGAATGGTGGTGGATAATTAAACAACAAACCTAAAGGTGATGACTCCACAAATATCCCCATTCTCAATGATGGGGGAGACTAGTACATCAGTGCAAAAGACAAGACTGAAACAACCGTATTTAGCCAGAAGTGTCGAGTCCATTTCAGCCTTTCCTGAGGTCCCCAGCATCATAGATGCCAATTTTCAGCTAATTTGATTCACTACAAGTGATATCAAGAAACGGATGAAGGCACTGGATGCTGCAAAGCTATGGGCCCTGACAACATCAGGCAGCGGTACTGAAGACTTGTACTCCAGAACTAGTCACGCCTCAAGCCAGCCTGTTCCAGTACAGCTACCACATTGGAATCTATTTGCCAATGTGGAAAATTGCCCAGGTATGCCCTGCCAACAAAAGAGCAGGACAAATCCAACCCAGCTCAATTACCACCCCATCAGTCTACTCTCGATCATCAGCAATGTGATGGAAGGTGTCATCCATAGTGCTATCAAACGAAATTTACACAGCAATAACCTGCTTACCAGTGTTCAGTTTTGTTGTACCAGGACTACTTAGCTCCTGACTACATTACAGCCTTGGTCCAAACATGGACAAATGAGCTGAACTGAAGAGGTGAGGTGAGAGTGAGTGCCATTGACATCAAGGCAGCATTTGACTGATAAAAACAAAAAGCTAAAAGCTACTGCGGATGCTGGAAATCCAAAACAAAAACAGAATTACCTGGAAAAACTCAGCAGGTCTGGCAGCATCGGTGGAGAAGAAAACAGTTGACATTTCGAGTCCTCATGACCCTTCGGCAGAACTGAAGTATAGTTAGGAGAGAGGTGAAATATAAGCTGGTCTAAGGTGGGGGGCGGGGGGAGAGAGAAGTTGAAGGTGGGGTGGTTGTAGGGATAAGCAAGCAGTGATAGGAGCAGATAATCAAAAGATGTCACAGACAAAAGGATCAAAGAGGTGTTGAAGGTGGTGATATTATCTAAGAAAAGTGCTAATTAAGAATGGATGGCAGGATACTCAAGGTACAGCTCTAGTGGGGGTGGGGTGGAAAGACTAACAAAGTATTAGTTGTAGATTTAAAAATAATGGAAATAGGTGGGAAAAGAAAAATCTATATAAATTATTGAAAAAAAAAGGGAGGGGGAGGAAACGGGGTGGGGATGGGGGGAGGGGGAGTTTAAGATCTAAAGTTGTTGAATTCAATATTCAGCCCGGAAGGCTGTAAAGTGCCTAGTCGGAAGATGAGGTGCTGTTCCTCCAGTTTGCGTTGGGCTTCACTGGAACAATGCAGCAAGCCAAGGACAGACATGTGGGCAAGAGAACAGGGTGGAGTGTTAAAATGGCAAGCGACAGGGAGGTTTGGGTCTTTCTTGCGGACAGACCGCAGGTGTTCTGCAAAGCGGTTGCCCAGTTTGCGTTTGGTCTCTCCAATGTAGAGGAGACCGAATTGGGAGCAACGAATGCAGTAGACTAAGTTAGGGGAAATGCAAGTGAAATGCTGCTTCACTTGAAAGGAGTGTTTGGGCCCTTGGACGGTGAGGAGAGAGGAAGTGAAGGGGCAGGTGTTGCATCTTCTGCGTGGGCATGGGGAGGTGCCATAGGTGGGGGTTGAGGAGTAGGGGGTGATGGCGGAGTGGACCAGGGTGTCCCGGAGGGAACGATCCCTACGGAATGCCGTCAGGGGGGGGTGAAGGGAAGATGTGTTTGGTGGTGGCATCATGCTGGAGTTGGCAGAAATGGCGGAGGATGATCCTTTGAATGCGGAGGCTGGTGGGGTGATAAGTGAGGACAAGGGGGACCCTATCATGTTTCTGGGAGGGAGGAGAAGGCGAGAGGGCGGATGCGCGGGATATGGGCCAGACACGGTTGAGGGCCCTGTCAACAACCGTGGGTGGAAAACCTCGGTTAAGGAAGGAGGAGGACATGTCAGAGGAGCTGTTTTTGAAGGTAGCGTCATCAGAACAGATGCGACGGAGGCGAAGTGTGTGTGAGGAGCTGTAGTCGAGGTAGCTGTGGGAGTCGGTAGGCTTGTAATGGATATTGGTGGACAGTCTATCATCAGAAATTGAGACAGAGAGGTCAAGGAAGGGAAGAGAAGTGTCAGAGATGGACCATGTGAAAATGATGGAGGGGTGGAGATTGGAAGCAAAATTAATAAATTTTTCCAGGTCCCGACGAGAGCATGAAGCAGCACCAAAGTAATCATCGATGTACCGGAGAAAGAGTTGTGGGAGGGGGCCGGAGTAGGACTGGAACAAGGAATGTTCCACATACCCCGCAAAGAGACAGGCATAGCTGGGGCCCATGCGGGTACCCATAGCCACACCTTTTATTTGGAGGAAGTGAGAGGAGTTAAAGGAGAAATTGTTCAGTGTTGACTGAGCATGGCAAAACAGCAGTCTATGGAAACCAGGAGGAAAACTCTCCACTGGTTGGAGTTATACCCAGCACAAAAGAAGATGGTTGTGGATACTAGAGGTCAATCATCTGAGTCCTAGGACATTGCTACAAGAGCTCCTCAGGAGGGTGTCCTAGGCCTAACCATCTTCAGCTACTTCATCAATGGCCTCATCTGGAGTACTGCGTCCAGTTCTGGGCACCAGATTTGAGGAAGGATGTGAAGTTTTTGGAGAGAGTACAGAGAAGATTCACAAGAATTATTCCGGGGATGAAGAACTGCAGTTATGAGGGTAGATTGGAGAGGTTAGGATTGTTTTCCTTGGAAAAAAGCCTGAGAGGAGACTTGATAGAGATATTCAAGGTTCTGAGGGGTATGGACAGGGTAAATAGTGAGAAACTGTTCCCACTCAACATCAAGGAGGGCACAATTCAAAATAATTGGCAAAAGGAATAAATGTGGTGAGGCTTTTTCATCCAAAGGGTGGTTGGAGCCTGGAACAAACTTTCTGAAAGGGTGGTAGAGGCAGGTTTGATCAAGGTATTCAAAGGGAATTGGATTGCTACCTGAAAAGAGAAAATGTGTAAGGTTACAGGGATACGGCAGGGGAGTAGGACTAGGTGGAATGTTCTTTCAGAGAGCCAGTGCAGACACGATGGGCCGTATGGCCTCCTTCTGCACTGTCAAGACACTATGATACTGTCATGACCTTCCCTCCATCATAAGGTTAGAAGTGGGGATGTTTGCTGATGATTGCACAATGTTCAGTACCATTTGCGACTCCTCAGATACGGAAGCAGTCCTTGCCCACATGCCTGGACAACATTCAGGCTTGGCTAATAAGTGGCAAGCAACATTTGCACCACCCAAGGGTCAGGCAATGACCAGCACCAATGAGAGAGAATCTAACTATCTCCCCTTGAAATTCAAGGGCACTACCATTATTGAATCTACAATTACCAATGTCCGGGGGTGGGTGGGGGGGGTGGGGTTAACCATTGACCAGAAAATGAACTGGACCAGCCTTTCACTGTAGCTACAAGAGTAGGTCAGAGACTGTGAATTCTGCGGTGTGTAACTCATCCCGTGACTCCTTAAATCCTGTCCACCAAGACACAAGTCAGAAACGTAGTGGTATACTCTACACTTGCCTGGATAAGTGCAGCTCGAACAACTTTTTAAAAAATTCATTCACGGGATGTGGGCTTCGCTGACTGGGCCAGCATTTGTTGCCAATCCTTAACTCTCAACCCCCAAACTCTCAAGAAGCTTGATACCATCTAGGGTAAAGCAGCCTGCTTGATTGGCACTGCATCCACCATCTTAAACACCCACTCCCTCTATCATCTGTGCATGGGTGATGCAGACAGCAACTCACCAAGGCTCCTTCGACAGCAACTTCTAAACTACCACTTAAAAGAACATGGATAGCAGACACATGGGAACACCACCACCTGCAAGTTCCCCTCCAAGCAACACAACATCCTGACTTGGAATTATGTTGCCATTCTGTCACTGGGTCAAAGTCCTGGAACTCCCTTCCTAACAGCACTGTGGATGTACCTATACCACATGGACTGCAGCAGTTCAAAAAGGCTGTTCATCACTGCCTTCTCATGCCAATTGGGGATGGGTAACAAATGCTGGTCGAGCCAGCAATGCCCACGTCCTGTGAATTAATAAAAAAAAACTTCAAGGGTGCAAAGTACTTCTGGATATTCTGAGTAAAGGGCTCTATAAATTTAAGCTATTTTTTGTCATTCTTTCTTCTCTCCCTTCTTCCATTCTCTGCCATTTAAACTGGTGACACTCTTCCCTCATGCTGGCACTTTTTGCCCCCTCACCCCTAGCATCACAGAGTTCATGGGGGCTCTCTTCCAACCTATTTTCTCTCAGTTAATGCTGGCATTCTCCATCTCCTGCTGAAAGCACTGCTCCAAGCTTTTATGCTTTCTCTCTCCTTTTCATTACCAAATATTTTCCCTTTCCTTCTAGTACCCTTCTAGTACCTTTGCTTTCCTATTAAATTTCCCCCTCACTGCCACCAACTTGCCTCCATTCATTCACTTTCCCCTTGCCACACTGTCATATATCTTGCCCTTATGAATTCTTCCACTTGCCATGCATTCTAAGCCCTCCTGTTGTTAATGGTATGTTAATCATATTGTCAAGATACACAGGTGAAAGAGAGACTGCTGAGACACCGGGTGGGGGGGGGAGAGAGAGCGTTGCGATGCGATGGTGTGCAGGAGACAAGTTAGTAGGTAAGGAGGCAGGCATATTAAAGTGGCATTCTGTAACTAAACCTATTATCAAGAAGAGGATTAGCATCTAGTTTCATACTTCAGCATCTAGCTTGGGATCGGATTAACACTGTTACCTCGTATTCTGCTACCATCCCTTATCCATGCCATATGGTCCCCTCCTTTCCTCTTGCTATTTATTGTTGCACTTCTCCCCACATCATGCGCTCTATTCTCCTCTTTTGCTGTATAAACTGCACCCTCCCCTTATTGCACCCCCAACCCATGCACTCTAGCCTGAGTCTGGTGGCAAATGCAATGAACCTGCTTCTCCTCTTCACACTGCTCCCAGCACTGATGACCTGCACAGATGCACCTGCATACTGTAGGTAGGGATCTCATGAAAGAAAGGAATTCATGCCTACCATATACAGAGAATGCAGTTTAGGCATTTGGTGCTGAGAATGGCACAGAGAGGAGTGGAACATTCGCCACAGGACTCAGAGGAAGCAGAGCTGGGAAGGGGAAGAGATAAGTGTTGGATGGGGCGCTCAACTGATTGCACCCATTTCTGGCAGCAAGTGCAGATATGCTGAATGGGCCCACAAAATACTGATGTTGGCATGTATAATGGTGATTTACAGCTGGCTTGGGCATGAGCACATGGGAAGATAAGCCCATGCCAAGAGACGAACAGGGTGTCCAGAGCTCTAATTCAAGGATGCTGTCAAAAGAGATTTGAATGCCCTCAACATTAATCAGAGCAAGTGGGAAACTCCAGCTGACAACCAGTGCAAGTGGCGAAATCAGCTGTGGGCTGGAGTTTGCCATCACGATGACATGTGGTTTCAGCAGCTCCACAGCAGATGCTAGCCCTGGAAACAAGACACCAGAAGAGATCATCTCGCAGCATCGGCAATGGTCAGCTTCACCTAATGCACTTGTGACGGACACTGCCTTTCCAAGCATCTGGTTGTTCAGCCATCAAAAGAATTGCAGTTGACCTCATCTGACCTCACCAAAGTTCTGATTCTGCATTCCCATCATCTCTCGCAGATGAAAGGATGCCAACCCACCAAACAGTTGGTGAATCTAGTCCTCCAGCCAGAATATTAGTTTTACATCTTGCTTTATCAGTGGTTTGAAGTAGTTCTTGGAATAAAATTATGATGTGTTTACTTCCCTCAATCTGAATCTCAATCCAGAGGAGAGTGGGCAGGAATAGTCAATTAGCATCATCAAACAAAAAAAATATCTAATTCACATTATTCTGATAAATAACATTACACGAGTTCATTAATATGAGTTTGTGATTACAGAGCATGGCTGCAGGGTGACCAAGGCTGGAAACTGAATATCCAAGGGTACTTAATATTTAGAAAGAACAGGCAAAAAGGAAAAGGGGGTGGGGCATTGTTAGTTAAGAATGAAATCAGTGCAATAGTGAGAGAGAATACTGGCTTAGAAAATCTAGATGTCGAATAAGTCAGGGTGCAGCTGAAAAACAACAAGGAGTGGAAAACATTAATAGGAATTGTCTGTAGGCTTCCAAACAGTAGTGGTAATGTAGGGGATGGCATAAAACAGGAAATTAGAGGTACATGTAACAAGCGTGCTACACTAATCATGTGTGGCTTTAATCTACATATAGGCTGGGCAAATCAAATTAGCAATAATACAGTGGCGGATAAATTCCTGGAGTTGTACGAGAAGGTTTTTTTAGACCAGTACGTCGAGGAACCAACTAGGGAACAGGCTATCCTAGATTTGGTATTGTGTAATGAGAAGGGGCTCATTAATACTCTTGTTTTGTGGGCTCCTTTAGGGAACAATGATCATAACATTATAGACTTGTTCAGGGATCAGTGCTTGGGCCCCAGTTATTCACAATGATTTGGATGAGGAAACCAAATGTAATATTTCAAAGTTTTCTAACGACACGAAACTTGGTGGGAATGTGAGTGATGAGGAGGGTGTTAAGAAGCTTCAAGGCGATTTACACAGGTTGAGTGAGTGGGCAAATACATGGCGGACGCAGTATAATGTGGATAAGTGTGAAGTTATCCACTTTGGTAGGAAAAACAGAATGGCAGAGAATTACTTAAATGGTGATAGATTGGGAAGTGTTGATCTACAAAGGAACCTGGGTGTCCTTGTACACCTATCACTGAAAGCAAACATGCAGGTGCAGCAAGCAGATAAGGAGGCAAATGGTATATTGACCTTCATTGCAAGACAACTCGAGTACAGGACAAGGATGTCTTAATGCAGCTGTACAGGGCCTTGGTGAGACCACATCTGGAGTAGTGTGTGCAATTTTCGTCTCCTTACCAAAGAAAGGATATACTTGCCACAGAGGGAGGGTAGTGAGTGTTCACCAGACTGATTCCTGGGATGGCAGGATTGTCGTATGAGCAGAGATTGGGTCGACTAGGCCTGTATTCACTGGAGTTCAGAAGAATGAGAGGGGTCCTCATTGAAACGTATAAAATTCTGACAGGGCTGGATAGATTGGGTGCAAGGATGATGTTTCCTCTGGCCGGGGGGGGGGGGTGTCCGAGAGGAAGGGGTTACAGTCTCAGGATATGGGATAGGCCATTTAGGACTGAGATGAGGAGAAACATTTTTACTCAGAGGGTGGTGAACCTGTGGAATTCTCTACCTCAGAAGGCTGTGGAGGCCAAGTTACTAAGTATATTTAAGTAGGAAATTGATAAATTTCTAGACTCTAATGGCATCAAGGGGTATGGGGAGAGAGTGGGAATATGGTGTTGAGATGGAGGATCAGTCATCATCATACTGAATGGTGGAGCAGGATCAAAGGGCCGAATGACCTACTCCTTCTCCTATTTTCTATAATACAATGCTTCTATTATTGAGTGGATGTTAAAATTATGTTGTTAGGGCATTAGAAATTTTAAAAAGGAAAACCTATTATCATAATTAATTCTGAAAGGCAAATACAAGAAAAGAGATGTTCAGAGTGGGCTGTGGAAAATTGAGATCGAGGATAAGAAAATAAAATTCAAAAACACAAAGGAACAGTTAGATATCTTACAAATATCAGTAAAACAATGATGGTTAAATTGAGGTGGAACCCCAAAAGGAGAAAATTGGCTACTTGTAGAGGGTGATAAAGAAAACCTGCATCATTTTTAACTGAATCATATCCATCATTATTAAAAAGGGGATATCAGCGAGGAGATGAATTCTGAAGTAGCTGAGATCGAGATGATGCAACATTAAGATGGATAAAAGAACAATTTAGATAACTTATTTAAGATAAGACAAAGCACCAAGATCTTAGGATTTTTCCGAGGAACCGTAAATAGCTAAGATAGGAACCCGCAGAAGTATTTCAAGGCTTTGAGTGCTTGAACATCTTTAATTGAGAATTAAATTATCACACACAGTTAGCACAGATTTCAAAAATGTTTCATAACCACTAGAGAATTCTTCGAGAACATAACAGAGGTGGGAGAAATGCAGTAGATATAGAATTCATATAGTCGTTCCAGTGCTAGTACCAGCTGTGGCTCAGTTGGTAGCACTCTTGCCTCTGACTCTCAATGTTCTGCGCTCGAGTCCTACTACAGGACCTGAACACAGAAATTAAATATCATGCTGAGTAACAGTATTGATGGGGGTGCTGCACTATCGGATGTGTGAGGCATTAAACCGAGACCCCATCTGCCCTCTAATGGAAAGATCCCATGGTATTATTTGAAGAAAAACAGGGGAGTTATCCACAGTGCCCAAGCCAATGTTATCCCTTGATCAACAAATGACCAAATTTTTTTCCCCCCACAGGCTCACCACCCTCTGAATAAAGATGTTTCTCCTTATCTCAGTCCTAAAAAAATCTGGTCATTCTTTGATGGGTTGCAGTCTTTGTGGGAGCTGTGTGCGCAAATTGGCTGCTACAATTCCTACATTACACCAGTTATTTTTTTCTTTGTCTGGTTGGGAAAGCAGTTATAATGTGATTTCAAGGTTTACAATCCATTGGAATGGATTACATCAGTTCAAATGTACTTTGTTGGATGTAAAGTGCTCTGGGTGTAGTTAGGCCTCATCTGGAATACTGCATACAGTTCTGGGCGCCATACTTGAGGAACGATGTGAAGGCATTGGAGAGAGTACAGAGGAGATTCACAAGAATGATTCCAGGGATAAAGAACTGCAGCTATGAGGATAGATTGGAGAGGTTGGGACTCTCTTCATTGGAGAAAAGAAGGCCGAGGGGAGACTTGATAGAGGTATTCCAGGTCCTGAGGGTATGGACAGGGTCAATCGTGAGAAACTCTTCCCTCTCAAGAGAACATCAAGAACTAGAGGGCACAGATTCAAAATAATTGGCAAAAGGAGTAAATGTGGTGAGGAAATTTGTTTTCACCCAGAGGGTGGTTGCAGTCTAGAACAAACTTCCTGAAAGGGTGGTGGAGGTAGGTTCGATCAAAGTATTCAAAAGGGAATTGGATTGCTTTCTGAAAAGAGAGAATGTGCAAGGTTGCAGGGATAAGGCAGGGGAGTGGGACTAGGTGGAATGCTCTTTCAGAGAACCAGTGCAGACTTGATGGGCCGAATGGCCTCCTACACTGTAAAGATACTGTGATACTGGGTGGTTCTGAGGAAAGCGCTATTCAAATACAATTCTTTCTTTTATTTGGACTTTAGGAAATCCTTTGAGAAGAAGATACAGTATATGGGAGATTATGAGAGAACACTAAGGGACATGGAATGGGAGAAGATAGCAAACTGAATTAAAAATTGTTTGCATTGGAAAAGTCAGGGGATAGTTGAGCACAACCTTGCTTTTATAAAAAATGGGTGGAAGTGGATAGTTGTGTCCTGCTGAATTCAGTTATAAAGCTTCTGTTCGCTACATAGGATTACATCGGATATACGGCACAAAAACAGGCTGTTTGGTCCAACCAGCCCGTGCCGACATTTCTGTTGCACTCTAGCCTTCTCCTCTTTGCTCATCTAAATCTTTTATCCTAACCCTTTATTCCCTTCTACCTTATATATTTGTCTAGCTTCCCCTGAAATGCATGTATACTATTTGCTTCAGCCACCCTCTCTGGCAGCAAGTTCCACACTCTTAGGGTGATGAAATTTCTTTGTCACAATCTTATATTGAAGGCCTCATCCCCAGAGTGGAAACATTCTCTCTGTATCTACTCTATCAAAGTTCATAATTTTAAAGACCTCTATTAGGACGCCTCTCAGCCTTCTTTTTTCGAGAGAAAGGAGGCCCAGGCTGTTCATTCTTTTCTAATAAAACATTTTGGGATCATCCTTGTAAATCCTTCCTGCAACCTCTATCTCTCTAGAAATAAAGCCTAGTGCATGGTTTACTTCGCTTTTTAAAAAAAAAGAGGCTTTGCTAACTTGCAGTGCAACTTTTTAGTGACTGCTGTATCTTTATTCCAAGATTGCTTTGTTCCTTTACCCCATCTAGACTCATGTCTTCCAAATACTAAGTCACCCTCCTATTCTTCCTCCCAAAATGTACTACTTCTTACTTATGTCATTATGATCTAGGTGAAGGCCAGTAATATGTATTTTTTTTAAGAATCCGAAAACCCAGCTATTTACTAAAAGAATTAGGCTACAAGCATTAGGCTACTGAAGCAGTCCATGTCCAAATGCAGCAAGACCTGGGCAATATCCAGGCTTGGGATGACAAGTGACAAGTAACATTCGCACCACATAAGTGCCAGGCAATGACCATCTCCAACAAGAGAGTATCCAACCATCGTCCCTTGAAGTTCAATGGCATTACCATCACTGAATCCCCCACTATCAATATCCTGGGGGGGCGGGGGTTGCCATTGACTAGCAACTGAACTGGACTAGCCATATAAATACTGTGGCTACAAGAGCAGGTCAGAGGCTAGGAATCCTGCGACGAGTAACTCACCTCCTGACTCTCCAAAACCTGTCCACCATCACAAGTCAGGACTGTGATGGAATACTCCTCACTTGCTTGGATGAATGCAGCTCCCACAACACTCAAGAAGCTTGACACCGTCCAGGACAAAGCAGCACCACATCCACAAACATTCACTCCCTCTACCACCGACGCACAGTAGCAGCAGTGTGTACCATCTACAGGATGTACTACAGGAATTCACCAAGGCTCTTGAGACAGCACCTTCCAAATCCACGACTACTACCATCTAGAAGGACAAGGGCAGCACACCATCTGGAAGTTCCCCTCCAAGTCACTCATCGCCCTCACTTGGAAATATATCGCCATTCCTTCACTGTCACTGGGTCTAAATCCTGGAACTCCCTTCCTAACAGCACTGTGGGTGCACCTACACCACATGGACTGCAGCGGTTTAAGAAGGCAGCTCACCATCATTTTCTTAAGGGAAACTGGGGATGGGCAATAAATGCTGGCCTAGCCAGCAAAGCCCACATCCTGTGAATGAATGAAAAAAAGTTAAAGGTTTAAATGAAAAGCATTTTACAAAACAAAAATCAAAGAACATGAATTTTAATAACTGCACTATCTCAAATGGTCAAAAGTACAATGAACAGAATTACTTATTTTCTAAACCAAATTTAATTCAAATTTCTTTCTACACCTGTTGAACTTACACCCTCAAAACTAAAGTGAGATACTTGTCAAAATTTGTAGGTTAGCCACTTGATCTGAGTACTGCTTCCAAGATTCGAATAAAGGTTGGGCCTTCTCGGGCCTTCCGCTTACTTCCAGCGAGGTTTTCCCTTCAAATTTTCTCCAACCATCTCATGGTTCTAGAGTCCCAGTTCAACACAGGCATAGCTAGCATCTAAGCTGTGCCACCTCCGGGCAGGACTCTCATGTTCTAATATTCTTTAACTCTGGAGTCTTGCATCTAAAACTCTCTCTCTGTCCTCGCCTTGGCTACTCCAGAAGACTAACTCACTGTTTAGAGTCCTTCAGTTAACAAGAGGTTTAAACGCTCTTAGCTAGCATACCAAATTTCAAACGAACTCTGCTGTTCTTTGCTCTGCAGCCAGATTGTTCTAAAAACTAAATCCCTGCTTGAGACAAGAGCCACACCTACAATCTAATCTCCCCTATAATTAACTTCTGTTGATCCTTTGCTGTTCTATTTTGCATCTCCCGTGCATCTTGGTCACGGGGTCATTTACTTGAAGTGAGGTGCTTTACCAGAAATCAATTCCGAGAGAAACCTAGTTCTTAAAGGGACCATCATTTCAATATAAAATATTTTTTCCCCCAAATGCACATGGGCCATCACACTGTGCTGAATTTAATTGACAATTCTGCAAATTTATTCATGTACTCCTGCAATTGTTGCAGTCCTCTTCAGTATTGACCATCACCCACCCCAACAGCACCATTAGCACCCCCCCATAGTGTCATGCGCCAATTTAGAAATTGTGTTTTTGATTCCGAAGTCCAAATTGTTAATGTAAATTGAGCCTTGTGGTATATCACATTCTGCAACTCTGAATAACTACCCTCTGCTAGCACTCTTTGCTTTCTGTCTTGAAGCCAGTTAACAATCTATTCTGCCACATGTCCCCTGACTCTACATTCTCCTACCTTACACTTCTTACACAAAGCTATCTATTGTTGTTTGCCAATATTGCGTCCATTTTCTCAATTTGTATTCTCAGCCCCTCAATGTCACCTTTCCTCCAATCTATTAACATGTCTTTTTTTAATCATACATGTGTCCTTCTTTATCCTCATTTTACAGGGTATAATATAATGGTCACAATTGCCTAGATATTCCACAACTTTCACTTCTCTCATCTTGTCTGGCTCATTCCCCATTACTAGATCCATTAGTGAATCATGAATCTTCCCTTTTGGATCTTTTACATATTGAATACAAACAAGTCCTGTACGCATCGTCGGAACGCCATTTCCTTTTCCCTTTGACCTACCTCTTTTATCCAATTAATATAGAGGTAGTTGAAATCCCCAAGGATTATTATTCTATGTTTTTACTCAAGAAAATCTTGCTTAATTGAGTCCCTCATTTGTCTGCATATTTCTTCCTCTACCTCCCTTCCACTATTAAGTGGTCTGTAGACTACACCTATTAATGCCATTGATCTTTTGTCTCT
The DNA here is from genome assembly GCF_964194155.1 of Cetorhinus maximus. Taxonomy (NCBI): domain Eukaryota; kingdom Metazoa; phylum Chordata; class Chondrichthyes; order Lamniformes; family Cetorhinidae; genus Cetorhinus; species Cetorhinus maximus. The sequence continues at coordinate 77,060,626 of NC_135880.1, read as the reverse complement.
ATCCATACGGATTCTATTGCAAACAGCGGTAGCCCTTTTTTCGACTGCCATTATGTTATCCCTAATAAGAACAGCTACTCCACCTCCCTTTTCTCCCCCTCTATCTTTTCTAAATATGTTATCTCCTACCATGTTTAATTCCCAGTCCTGACTTTTCTGCATCCATGTCTCAGTAATTCCTATGTTGGCTCCTCCCAATGCACGATTGCCTTCAGCGCCCCTGTTTAATTACACATTGTGCATTGCTGTTCAGATATTTTAACTCATTTTGAATAGGATTTCCTCTCACTTCACATTTAGCCAGTGTTTTAGACTTCTATTCTATAACAATACATTCCCTTGCCATCAATGTCCTCCCTTACTTTATTCTTTTCTATGCTCTACTTCCCTGTTTGGTTTACATTTAGGCCACTTATGCTTCATGTAGATCCCCACCCCCCATCTTACTGTATTAATTTAAACCCTTAGTTGCTTCCTTATTTACCCTTTCTGTTAGGGGAAAAAAAACACAGGTTCCATCTCAGTTCAGATGGAGCCCATCCCATGAGTTCAGATCCTTCCTGTCCAGAAATGCTGTTGTTGTCCCATTAAAAGGAACCCCTTTTTTCCCATACCAGCTCATCATTCATGTGTTAATTCTCCTTAACTCTCTGCTCCTCTGCCAATTTTCATAAGGCTTGAGCAATAATCCAGAGATTATTATTCTCAAGGTCTTGCTTTTAAATTTAGAGCCTAACTCCAGAAAGTCTTTCAGCAGGACCCTCTCTCAGTTCCTACCTGTGTCATTTGTTCCAATATAGACTATAACTAGTTTTACTGCCTCCCTTTCCAACTTCCTTACCTTGGCACTGGGCAGGCAGCACACACTTTGGGATTCTCATTCTTGGCTGTAGAGGGCGCTATCTATCCCCTTATTATAGAGTATAACCGTGTATACCAATTGAATGGATAAATGCCTGGAAGATATGACATTTGAAGTTTGCAGACACCACCAAACTAGGAGGTCCAATTAATTCTATAAGAAATCAAAGGAAACTGATATGGGATATCAATAAAATGCAACGGGCTACAAAGTGGCAGATGGAATTTAATGTTAGTAATTGTGTGTTGAGGTATTTTAGTAAAAAACCTAACAGTAATTATACTCTGAATAGATATAAGGCTTAGTGCAGTGGAAGAGTGAAGGACTTGGGGTAAAGGTTGACAAGACATTAAAGGGAGCACAATGGGCTGATAAAGTCATTTACAAGTTGTAAATGGAATGCTTGCTTTTATCTCAAGGGGTATAGAAATGTAAAAGCTAAGAGGCAATCATAAGTATACGCAGTATCATAATAAGGCGAAGTTAAACTAATTTGCTTTATTCTTTCATGGAATGTGAACATCACTGCTAAGGCCAGTATTTATTGCCCATTGCTAACTTGTCCTTGAGAAGGCGATGGCGAGCCGCTGCCTTGAACTGTTGCAGCCCAGAGTGTGTGCAGTACTGGGCTCCGTACTATAGGAAGGAGACAGAGGTTGCAGAAAGAGGACAATACAGATTCAAAAAATGCTGTCTGCCAGAAATTCTGAAAGTTCTGAAAGGATGGGACATGGATAGATAGGCCGTTTCCAGAAATTGAGGAGTCAAGAATGAGAGCAAATATAAATTTAAATGCAGGACATTTAGAGTATCTTCTGCACAGAAACAACCATGAGGCTGTGGAATTTACTTACAGAGTAAGTAGTTGAGGCATAAACTATGTCATAGATAGGTAGGTGAAGGAAAAGGACTAAAGGGATGAGAGAACAGGGCGGATAAACATGATTAGAGTATGTGCTCGCATGGAAGATAAATGCTGATCTGGATTGTTTGGGCTGAATGTCCTGCTTCCACAGCATTTCTATGATAAGGTGGTCGTATGATAGGGTTAAAAAAAACAATTTAAATCATTAACATTGTCAACCTTCCCTGTCACATGAATTTCTTGCATGCTCAAGTGTTAAGCCCATTAAAGCATATCCATGAAATCAATACAAGTCACACGTGCAAGAAATTTCCTGAAACTTGAATAAATATCAATCAGAAAATTCAGTAATGCTGAACTTTCTGTACCACACCATCTGCAACCATATATGAAATTGCCAAAGTCTGTTAGAGCCCTTTTTCATATGTGCCACATTAAATATAATCTGTGCTTCAGTTTCGAAACGATTGTAATGTAGTGTTGGGAAAAACAATTTCTCATCACAAGAAAAACAAATTAATAGCCAACAATTATAGGAGTTTTGAACACTGCATTTACAATTCAATATCTGGTCAGTCAAAATAGCCATACTCAATCTCCAACAAACAGCTGGATGAATATAAAAGCCAATGCAAATTAAAGTTAATTAGCAAGCTAACAACTGACTGCAAAAACTCTATTAATAGAAGGGATTCTAATTAAAACCGTATGTTCAAAAACTCAGAACTCTTTTATGCATTTTTCCTGCTCACAAATGTAGTGATCTAATGGATGATATAGTTATATGCATGATAGCTGAAATTGACAGTAAAAATATTGAAATCAAAAGGACAATTACAGCAACAGAACACTCAATGTCACCTGTAGGTGTTTTGATAGCATAATTTGTATGCAGAAATATAAATTGACATTAATATGGGCCCTGCTCTCCATAACATAAAATCCTGTGCACGATATGGATTATATTTTAAAAACAGGAACACAAATTGAGCATGGGGTTAGTAACTTTAAAATCCATTTGAAAACTATTCTTCCTAACCTGAGTTTTCAATCTATTGTTCTATTAAATAAGTTCAAATGTTCATTGGTTAATATTTATCAAAGACATGGAGAACAAAATAAATAAATCAGTCATTAGTGCAAGTGCTTCTGGTCAACGATAAGCTATCACAAAGGGTTAAGAACACAGTTCTTTCAGTGCAGAGACTTTAGTTTCATCTCCCTGATCTAGATGGAAACCAAAGTCCACTTTTGCTGGCTGCAAACAACACCAAATAAAGACTTAGACCTATATAACGCCTTTAAAATGACCTCACAAGTTCCAAAAGTGCTTTATGACCAAGAAAATATTTTTGAATTGTATTCACTGTTCAAATGTATGAAACAAGGCAGCCAATTTGTGCACAGATCCCCCCACACGGCAATGTGACAATGACCAGATAATCTAATTTAGAGATGTTGGTTGACAAGAACACCAGCGAGAATTCCCTTGCTGTTCTAGGAATCTTGCCATAGGATCTTTTACACCCATGACTGAGGGCAGGTGGGGCCTCCATTTTACGTGTCATCCAGAAAGCTGGGAATTCAATGGAGTTGGATTGCAAATCTACGTGTCTCCACCCATTGGAGCTGGGCTTTTGTTGCTCCATGAAGTCCAAAGGGAAAACCTATATTGGAAGAATATTTTTGACTCTTAATACTTTCCTACAGAATAACTTTGTTTTCGAATACAAGTCATATCCACAAACAGAATACATGTGAATTATAACTTAAGTATTTTTGCAGAGTACTTGGCTGATCCAGTTTCATTTATTTCCTTTACTGACATGCTGCCTTATAATGGCAAGAAGCTTAGCTTTGGCCAGACAACTGCAATAAAAGTTTGGAAATATGAACATTACATCAAGACAATCAAGTCTAAACATTTGCCTATGATTTCTCAGAGTGATTTCTGAATTTCAGCCATGCTGCCAATGATAAATGAGACAAACGGGCCCGTGGGGGAACCAGTGGCAAGGGAGCACTTCAATAAAGCTCAAGGTTCAAGGCCCAGACCAAGCTAGTTGGGAGCAGCAGCAGGAGCAGCAGCAGGAGCAGATGGACTGCTTTCGAATCAGGAGTTCAAAGAAACAGAAAAAAAATCAAAGTGTGATATCACAGGAAAGCAGGTAAGTGATTGGTTGATGAATATTTATTTTCTACCTCTCTGTTTTCCTCTCTACACTAGAGCATTGACTTAAACTAAGCGTTATGAAAATAAACAGTTCAATCAGGTGAGGTGAGAGTGACTGCCCTTGACATGAGGCAGCATTTGACCCAGTGTGGCATCAAAGAGCCCTAGCAAAACGGGAGTCAATGGGAATCAGGGGGAAAACTCTCCGCTGGTTGGAGTCATACACAGCACAAAGGAAGATGGTTGTGGTTGTTGGAGGTCAGTCAGCTCAGCTCCAGGACATCACATCATGAGTTCCTCAGGGTAATGTCCTAGGCCCAACCATCTTCAGCTGCTTCATCAATGACCTTCCTTCCATCATAAGGTCAGAAGTGGGGATGTTTACTCATGATTGCACAATGTTCAGCATCATTCATGACTCCTCAGATACTGAAGCAGTCCATGTCCAAATGCAGCAAGACCTGGACAATATCCAGGCTTGGGCTGACAAGTGGCAAGTAACATTTGCAACAGGCAATGACCATCTCCAACAAGACAGAATCCAACATCGCTCCTTGATGTTGAATGGCATCACCGTCACTGAATCCCCCACTATCAACATCCTGGGGGGTTACCATTAACCAGAAACTGAACTGAACGAGCAATATAAATACCTGTGGCTACAAGAGCAAGTCAGAGGCTAGGAATCGAGCGACGAATAACTCGCCTCCTGCCGCCCCAAAGCCTGTCTGCCATCTACAAAGCACAAGTCAGGAGTGTGATGGAATACTCCCCACTTGCCTGGATGAGTACAGCTCCTACAACACTGAAGAAGCTGGACACCATCCAGGGCAAAGCAGTCTGCTTGATTGGCACCACATCCACAAACATTCACTCCCTCCACCACCGACGCACAGTAACAGCAGTGTGTACAATCTATAAGATGCACTGCAGGTATTCACCAAGGCTCCTTACCCACGATTAGTACCATCTCAAAAGACAAGGGCAGCAGATAGATGGGAACACCACCACCTGGAAGTTCCCCTCTAAGTCACTCATCACCCTGACTTGAAAAAATATCGCAGTTTTTTTACTGTCGCTGGGTCAAAATCCTGGAACTCCCTTCTTAACAGCACTGTGGGTGTGCCTACACCACATGGACTGCAGCAGTTCAAGAAGGCAGCTCACCATCACCTTCTCAAGGGCAACTAGGGATGGGCAATAAATGCTGGACCAGCCAGTGAAGCCCACATCCCATGAATGAATGAAAAAAAAAATGGGGGTAGGTAAAACAGTAAGTGAATTAATCATAGAAATATTAGCAGAGAGCAGCTTGACCTAAGTACAGATTACACCAGAGTGCAAGGGAATTTGGTGAATGTGAGAATTTAGTGAGGTGGAGGTAAGGAGTGCTACTTGATATATAAAATATACATATAAGCAAAACATTAAATTAGGACTGTGGGCTAGGTTGCAGTAAAGACCAAGAACAGATAACAAAGTTTAATAAATTAAACAAGGTGTTTCCTTGATTAAAAACTATAAATAGACAATTGAGAGATATACCAAAACTTGAAAATCTAATTAGTTAAACAAAATCCAATAAAGATAGCATGGGGAGATGATGTGCTGCAGCTGTAGTGTGGGAGAGCAAGATGGTAGATACCAGTGTGAACCACAACAACCACATTTGCAGTAAGTGTCTGCAACTTGGCTCAAAGTTGATGAGTTGGAGTCCAAGCTTCAGATATTGCGATGGATCAGGGAGGGAGAAAGTAACTTGGACACATCGTTCCATGAGACAGTCACACCCCTTAGGTTAAGCACTTTAGAATTGGTCCATGGTTAGGAAAAGGAGGGTGCGACAACATGTGAGGCAGGGATGGGGATCCAGGAGGTAGCACTGGAGGAGACTAAGCCCCTGCATTTGTTCAACAGCTACAGGACTCCTTCAGCCTGTGTGAATGAGGGTAGGGACTGCTGGGAGTTTAAGCAAACTGACCACAGCACCGAGGTGTGGTGTGGAGTGGAGGCCATTCAATTTGGAGGAGTAGAAAAGAATGCAGTAATAGTAGCGGTAGGGGACAATATCTTTGAGGGAATAGATACTGCAACATGCAGCCAAGAGCATGAGTCCTGAAGGCTGTGTTGCCTGAATGGTGCCAGGATTAAGGACATCCTCTTGGGGCTGGAAAGGAACTTGCAGTGGGAGGGGAAAGATCCAGTTGTCATGGTCCATGCAGAATCCAGTTCTGTTGTTCATCAAATTTCATTAATCACATTACTGTTTAAAAATTGAGTGACACCTGATTGAACAGGGTGAAACTTTTTGTGGGGCTTCCAATAGTGATGTGGGAGCAGGAAAATTAAGCTTCTCACTTATTTCAATGATTGATGCCTCTGGGATGGGGGGCACAGTGCATGCTGTGATGGGGCAAAGAGTGACGGACCGCAACTACAGGAATTCCACACTAATCCGTGCACGCCCGACAGCCTGAAGTTGCGGTCAACATCAAAGGGATAATCATAGTAAATACCGACAGTTTGCCATTAAACCTCCATGCAAAATCCTGCCTTTGAAACTGACGAAGAGAGTTGCCAATACAACCTGAGACACACTCTTCTGCCTGTGTCCTCCATTTTTGAAGTTGTAGAGTCTGTCGCTATACTCCCCTTGTGCCCTTAGTGCTATGACTGAAATTGATTTGAAATGAAATACTATTATACAAGAGTACAAACTGCACTGAAATCAGAACTTATTCTATTCTATGTTTACAAAGAAGTAACATATCCTGTATAATTAAACAAGTGGTTAAATTTGATCAATTCTGCTTTCATTTCAACTGTGGGATTTTCCATCCTATTCTGCAGTAACATACAGCTTTGAGAATCTCGAACAGCAACATCTATGTTTCAGCCATCAAAATTTGCTTTATCTGTTCATAGGATCATAAGAATTAGTTGTTCCAAACTCTCATTTGCCTCATACTGATGCTGCAGAATATGGTGCAGTTAGCAATCACGCAACCAAAACCAACTCATAATTAACAATTATCTTTAAAAAAATAATGCAAATGCTTTTAAAGTTGAGTAGTAACAATCCAATGTAGTACACCACTCTAGTCCTTTAAAGCGCAAGTGCTCCAATTTCCCCATTATAAACGTGAAGTTGTAATATCTTCATTAATACATAGACTTTATCTTTGGACATTAAGGAAAAGAGTTCCTAAAAACAAAGTTCTGAAAACTAAGCTTTAAAAATATATTTCATATTTGTTTGGATTAGCAAAATGTGAAAAGATTTTATACTAGGTACTGCAAAAAACTACGGCCATCCAAACATAACTGGTGATTCAGGACAAAAACCAGATGAGAAAACTGAGAAATTATGATTTCTAATAAGCAGATCTGATCATTTATTTCAGAAATAATCTGAGAAACACCACTAAGATTTCATTTTAATGACTGTCTAAAACTGGGGTAAAAAGTCAGTTACCAGGATATACTACAAGACTTACCTTTTATTCGTTCCAGTAGGTCAACCTGTCCAGCAGAAGCCAGAGCCAGAGCCTCGTCTTCAATGCTACCCTGCAGTTGCTTCAGGACCTCCTGCAGCACGAAGTGAAGCACAATCAGAATGGCTGTAATCATACTGAAACCCAACGTACAAGTCAAGCTGCATGCTGCTCAGCAGCCATGCATACTACCCTTCAACTGAACAGAATCAACCAGCACCAAGGGCATCACAAAAATCATTTTGGGCCTGCCATGTTTCTAATTCCATTGTTTAAGAGAAACAACTGAAGTTAAATACTGAACCAACTATTCACATATTTGTTACAGCCAAGCACTTGAACTGGATGAAGCTTCTGCTGTACCAACTTTCGAATCCTGCAATATAAATGCTCATCTATATCTGAAACTACTTTTCATTGCCACAAGATGAACTTGCGAAGAAAATGTTCCCAATAGATCTTGACAAAGACACATCCCTAACTAACGTAAATACTGTACTCGTATTGATTTACATTGCACTTGCATTGATTTATACAGATTAGCATCATGCAGCTCTAAAGAGAAGCTGCTGTCCTTACTCGCAATTCTCGCCATTATTTTGGATAAATGAAGCTGTAGTTGCATAACAATTTCAGAATTGCCTTGGTGAATGCCAAGCACATTATAGACTGATGCTGTTCTTCCAGCTGGAAAACACAAGCCAAAAAATTCAAAGTATCTATATCTTAGTTTCCCACAGGCTGCTCAATACATCCTGCACAAGTGCTCAGCACTCACTTGCTTCTTCCATTATTGACTTGAACTTCTAGTCAAGTCAATACCTCAATTACAAACAATAGATTTCAAGATAGAACAGTTGTAGTGCCGTCAAGAATTGCAAAAATTAACATTCAGGGTTACTTTATTGAGTTTCTTCGAAGTGAATGAAAAATTTTCAAATTTGTTTCTCTTACATATTCTTTCATGGCATGTGGGTGCCTGTGGTTGGGCCAGCATTTGTTGTCCATCCCTAATTTTTGTGTGTACTGCTTTCTTGAAGGGGTGCAGTCCACCCAAAAGGCTGTTAGGGAGTGCCAGGATTTTGACCCAGCAAGTGAAGGAATGGTGATATAGTTCCAAGTCAAGATGGTGTGTGGCTTGGAGAGTGGTGCTCCCATGTGTTTGCCACCCTTATCCTTCTAGGTGGAAGAGGTTTGGAAGGTGTTGTCAAAAGATCCTTGGTGAGTTGCTGCAGTGTATCTTGTAGATGTCACACACTGCTGCCACTGTGTGGGAGGGAGTGAATGTTTGTGGTTGGGATGCCAATCAAGTGGGCTGTTGTTGGAGCTGCACTCAGCCAGTTAAGTGGAGAATAGTCGATCACACTCCTGACATGTGCCTTGTAGATGGTGGACAAGCTTTGGCGAGTCAGGATGAGAGTTACTCAGCACAGAATTCCCAGCCTCTGACCTGCTTTGTTAGCCACAGTATTTATATGGCTGGTCCAATTATGTTTTTGGTCAATGGCAACCCCCAGGATGGTGTCACTCTCACGCAATATGAACTTATGATCTATAAATATGAACTTATGAGGTATAAACCCCAAATAGATACTTTCCTAGAAAACAAAATGGAGTTAATAGGTCAGGTGACCTTTTCTTTCCTGCCAATACACACAGAACTACAAGGACCGTGAGCTAATCATTATGTCTGGGCAAGTCTTGACGAAGTCATTAAAATGTAAACAATCTTTCTGGACATATCTTTGAGAAGTTATTAAAATGCAAATTTCCTGTGATTAAAGGCTGCACTTCAACTAATTAAAAAGACTGGTTTCACAATATTATTGCAGACTTTTCAAAACTTGAAATCCAGCAAATGGGTGTGAAAAGCTCTATTTTTTGAAGATGGTGATATGTGGATGAATGATAACTGGACATAATTGACAATGGCGTAACCATCAGACACTATTTACGAGGACAATGGAAAACGATGCTCTGGTCACATGACAAAAACTAGATTTCTGATAAGGGGATTTAAATAAGGCATATTCTGAGCAGATGAGATAGAAACATCTATACCAGCGAAGGGAACAGACCCTGCCTAAGAAACACCAGTAGACAGAGTGTCAGGTTAGCCTTGAACTCTCTACCTGAAGAACTGTATCAGGGCTTCACTATTGCACCTTGGTCTGGAGTGGAACAAGAGAAATCTGCAACTGCAAACATAAAACAACGAATCTGTCCTCTTAAGCCTCTGGAGCTTTACAGGCCTGCGTCATTTCAAGTCTTCACCCCGGGGAAATGCAAGTGTAACAGAGAACTTTTGAAATCCTAATACCTGAATGCATGCTACTTCTGTAATCACAATCTTTTTCCAGTGTGTATCTGTATGAATGTGAGAGCGGCTGTAGTTGCACGTATGTTGAATAAACTTTTATCCTTCTTTTAAAATTAATGAGAGAGCCTGTCGTCTGTCCTTTACTGACAATTACAGCACTCAGGGGGTTAAAACACTTCTTTAAAAGATGCTGTCTTTGCTTAGTCGAGAGGTAAAAAGATCTCTCCCCGTCCGTAAAAATATTGATAGTTGGAGATTCAGTGATGGTAATGCCAGCGAATGTCATGGGAAGATGGTTAGATTCGCTCTTGATGGAAATGGTCATTGCCTGGCACTTGTGTGACATGAACGTTACTTGCCACTTATCAGCCCAAGGCTGAATGTTGTCCAGGTCTTGCCTCATATGGACACAGACTGCTTCAGTGTCTGATAAGTTGTGAACAGTACTGAACACTGTGCAATCATCAGCGAATATCCCCGCTTATGACCTTATGATGGAGGGAAAGTCGTTGATGAAGCAGCTGAAGATGGTTTGGCCTAGGACACTATCCTGAGGAACTCTTGCAGCAATGTCCGGGGATCGAGATAATTGATCTAACCATTGTCCACTATCATCTTCCTTTGTGCTAGCTATGACTCCAACCAATGGAAAGTTTTCCTCTCCCCAATTCCCATTGACTTCAGCTTTACTAGGAAACCTTGATGCCATACTCAATCAAATGCTGCCTTGATGTCAAGGCCAGTCACTCTCACCTTACATCTTGAATTCAGCTCTTTTGTTATGTTTGGACCAAGGCTGCAATGAGGTTAGGAGCTAAGTGGTCCTGGAGGAACCCAAACTGAGCATCAGTGAGCAAGTTATTGCTGTTTAAGTGCCACTTGATGGCACCTTTGGTGATGCCTTCCATCACTTCGCTGATGATCAAGAGTAGGTTGATGGATGGTAATTGGCTGGGTTGGATTGTCCTTCTGTTTGTGGACAAGACATGCCTGGGCAATTTTCCAATGTAGCTGTACTGGAACAGCTTGGCCAGGGGCGCGGCTAGTTCTGAATCACAAGTCCTGAATACTGCTACCAAAATGTGTTAAGGCCCATAGCTTTTGCAGAATCCAGTGCCTTCAGCCGTTTCTTGAGATCACATGGGGGAGAATATTTTCTCCTTGTTGGGCGGGCTGGTCGGGAGTGGGTGCGGAGCTAAAAGCCGCCTGCAATTGGCTGCACACCGCCATTTTATGTGGGCAGACCAGTTAAGGCCCGCCCAGCTTGACGTGCGCCCGGTAGCGCTCAGCACTACCTGTGCGGGCCAGGGGAGGAGGGAGAGTCAGGTTCTGCGCTCTTTCGCGCATGCATGTGAAAGAGCGCAGAAATCTCCCTGAGGTGGCTCCGTGCCTCAGAGAGATGAAGTCATTGAGAATTTTTAATAAAGAAAGTTAAAAATCATTTACACATGTACCCTCATGTGACAGTCTCACATGAGCTGGGACATGTTTATGAAATGAGCAAAATTTATTTATTAATTTAATAAAACATTAATAAAACCCCGTGGACAAGGTTTCATGAAAAATGTGAAAGCCACTTGGGTTGGCAGGCAGCGTTGAGAATTAGTTTAATAGCTTTATTAATTAACAGGCCTTTAACAGTTCGGCCGGGGCACGCCGGCCGAACTGAAGATCTGAATGACGCGCGGTGACGTCAGGACGCACGCCCGACGTCACTGTGTGTCATTTTACACATCGGCATGCGGTGCCCGCCCCCGAAAATTCTCCCCATGGAGTGAATCAAATTGGCTGAAGTGTATGTGGAAAACTTGGTCAAAACTGGTAGTCATTCTTAACAAGCATGACTATATCAACAAAATGCACGCCATTCTTAATGCAAGGTCCAAATTCGTATGCATTGGGCCTGGCTGCTCAACATGACCGGTCAGACTTGCTTGAAAGTAAGCTAAAAAATGCTTGCTGGACTTGTGTAAGAGCGATGAGCTGCTGTGTGATATATAATGATACAGTTCATCCTCACGGTTCACTATGTCCGCATATGTATGGGCCGGCCAAGACACAAAAGTGATGCCCCATCTTATCTATGACCCGTTCTGCACAACATGAATTGGCTAAATGGGTGTGCGAACCAGTTTTAATTAAGTTTTCCACATCCACGGTGAAGGACTCCTTCACTTTTGATGCTGAAGGCCATACAGAATTGCACATCAATAGCAACGCTGTGTCCATGTGCTCATTTGACATTGCTGGTCTATTCACCAACGTTCCACTGAATGAAGACATAGATATTTGCACCGCAGCGATCTACACCCGCCGCCATTGTGTGAATCGGTATTCATTGAACTTACGAACTTACACAGTTGAGTTCAATTTTAATGACACCAGATATAACCAAAATAGATGGTGTTGCCATGGGGTTCCCTCTATGCCCTGCTCTTGCAAACATCTTTGTTTGGTTCTATGAGAAACATGTCTTCGATGACACCTAACCTCCTACCCCTCACATATTTCTGATATGTGGATGATACGTTTGCTATATTTAAATCCGCAGCTGCATGTAATAATTTCCTTACATGTCGTGATGGACTCCATTCTGCGCTCAAATTCACTTTTGAAACGGAGCAGTCAAATAAACTCTCCTTCCTTGATGTACTAGTTGAGAACTGTGCTAGGTTTCTCTACCATGGTCTACCACAAGCCTCCCTTCACTGGTCAATATACGTGTTGGGATTCTTACAGTTCCACATGCTATAAGATTGGTCTTATCGGTAACCATGCAAACAGGGCCCCAGCCATTTGCTCACATGCAAACTTGATGCTGAAACGGGTCGCATCAAAGGCATCCTGCAGGATATGGGCTACCCTGAACAGATCATTTCATGCTGTATCTCATGCAAACACAAGAATGGGTCTAAGGCTGTTACTTTCATCCCTGAAAAGTGCCCAGTCTATCTCAGGTTACCCTGGAAGGGCAAGGTATCTCAAAAATTTGAGCAACAGGTTAAGCTAGCTAATTCACGCTGCTACTTTGCAGTGGCAACACAAGTGGCATTTGCCACTAACAGGATGCTACAGTCAAGCCAAAAAAACATTCTGCCTATCACACAAATGGGTAATGCGGTATACGAATTCCAATGCTAGTGTGATGATCAGTATGTAGACCGTGTGTCCCAAAGACTGGTGAATTATATCAAATAGCATGTTTCAGCTGCTGTTTGCAACGGACAAAATACAGACCTTACCCAACCAGTCCGTGCATGCAAAATTCAAAGCAGTGTCCAACATTAGATGTGGTTTCATGATTAGACAACATTTGCTAAATAATCCTAAGTGTGCTAAGAATTATGCTGACAACCAATTTAAAATTGTCAGTCGTGTTCGCAGTGTGGTGCATTTGTGTGTACTGGGAGCTACTTTTATCAATACACAGGGCCCTGTTCTTTGCAGACAGAAAGAATTTGTACGCACATTGTGCCTGTTTCAGATAAACAAAATAAGTGACAGCTATTCATCAACTCATTCCTCAGAACACTGCCTTGATCAATCAGGGTCAAGTTGCCTGGTTTAACTTCCAGACAATGCTTGGCAGTTCACTGTCAGTCACCATCACTGGTGCATTGTCCATGGCAATGCCTCTACCAATCAGAGTCTACTTGCCAACCAAAGAGGATTCTCTTCATAGACAGTTTAAATTGTTGTTTTCCCCTTATAGCCAAGATTACTGATGAGTGCAAGACAAAAAGCTTTGACACATCTCTTTTTTCAGTAATACTCAATGTTCAAATTGTGGACAGTCAAATCCAGATTATTAAATTATCTAAGAAACTCAAACTTCATTATTGTCCTTCTTGGAGCAGGCACAAATAATGAACTTGAGTGAAAATATACCATCAAAGAAATCTTTTAACATTTATTTTATTCATGTTTCTTTACTGCTAAAAATAATTACAGAGCTCTAATGTAAAGCTAGCCCACAGGAATGTGCTTATGGACACTTGTTATAAATTGGTACTTCAGCCACTAGCAATACTCCTGACTCTATTATTGCAGAAGAGGGTAAAAGGGTCAAATAAGAACATCCTCTCTTTTCATGCAAGCTGTTTCTTTCTTAGTAAATCAAGGCAGCTGCTCTTCGCAATTCCTGTGCAGTATTTTCAGCTACACAGGAAGGAAACTACTTCATGGCTATATAATTTACAGTATCTTAAAAAGATGAATTGATATTTTTAAAATCAAAAGCAATTTGACCATAAGCCAACAGTACTGCAGGAAACTGACATCAAAAATAAAATCTCTGCAGAAAATAGCTTGCTTTGCAGGATATAAAGAAACTACTCCATAACATTTTCTTCTCATCTCAGGCAGCTAGCATACTGAGGCCTTCCTTGTCAACTCTTTTAAAATTAAACAAAGGCTGGCATCTATATTGCACATTTCCTGGACTCAAAATGTCCCAAAGCATTTTACAGCTAAAGAAGTAATTTTGAAGTACACAGTATTTTAATGTAGGAAACACAGCAGCCAATTTGCACACAAGTTCCCTCAATCAGCAATGCAATAATGACCAGATAATCTGTTCTTATGTTTTAAGTTGCTTTGAGGGATAAACATTGGTCAGGTCGTCAGGGATAACCACCTTCTTCTTGCTCAAAATTGTGACGTGAGATCTTTTGCACCTATCTAAGGGAGCAGACAGGGCATTGGATAACGCCTCATCTGAAAAATGGTCCCTCTGATAGTGCAGCACTTGCTCAATAGTGCACTGGCGTACCAGCATAAATTCACAGAATCATACAGTGCAGAAGAGGCCCTTCGGCCCATCGAGTCTGCACCAAGTGAGAAACACCTGACCCCCCTACCTAATCCCATTTACCAGCACTTGGCCCATAGCCTTGAATGTTATGACACGCCAAGTGCTCATCCAGGTACTTTTTAAAGGATGTGAGGCAACCCGCCTCCACCACCCTCCCAGGCAGCGCGTTCCAGACCGTCACCACCCTCTGGGTAAAAACGTTTTTCCTCACATTCCTCCTAAACGTTTTTCCTCCACATTCCTGCCCCTCACCTTGAACTTACATCCCCTCGAGACTGACCCTTCAACTAAGGGGAACAGCTGCTCCCTATCCATCCTGTCCATGCCCTTCATAATCTTGCACGCCTCGATCAGGTCGCCCCTCAGTCTTCTCTGCTCCAATGAAAACAACCCAAGTCTATCCAACATCTCTTCATAACTTAAATGTTTCATCCCAGGCAATATCCTTGTGAATCTCCTCTGCACCCCCTCCAATGCAATCACATCCTTCCTACAATGTGGCGACCAAAACTGCATACAGTACTCCAGCTGTGGCCTCACCAAGGCTCTATACAACTCCAAGATGATCTCCCTACTTTTGTAATCTATGCCTCGATTGATAAAGGCAAGTGTCCCAATTGTCTTTTTCACCACCCCATTAACATGCCCCTCTGCCTTCAGATCTATGGATACACATGCCAAGGTCCCTTTGGTCCTCAGAACTTCCCAATGTCATGCCATTCATTGAATACTTCCTTGTCAAATTACTCCTTCCAAAGTGTATCACCTCACACTTTTCAGGATTAAATTCCATCTGCCACTTATCTGCCCATTTGATCATCCAATCTATATCTTCCTATAGCCCAAGACACTCAACCTCATTGTTAACCACCCGGCCAATCTTTGTGTCATCTGCAAACTTACTAATCCTACCTCCCACATAGTCATCTATGTCATTTATATAAATGACGAATAATAGGGGGCCCAGCACAGATTCCCTGTGGTATGCCAGTGGACACTGGCTTCCAGTCACTAAAGCATCCTTCTGTCATCACCCTCTGTCTCCTACAATTTTGAATCCACCTTATCAAATTACCCTGTATCCCATGTGCATTTGCTTTCTTTATAAATCCCCCATGTGGGACCTTGTCAAAGGCTTTGCTGAAATCCATGTAAACTACATCAACTGCGCTACACATCTGGTCACCTCCTGAAAAAATTCAATCAAATTTGTTAGGCATGAACTCTCTCTGACAAAGCCCTGCTGACTATCCCTGATCAAACCTTGCCTCTCCAAGTGGAGATAGATTCTCTCCTTCAGAATTTTCTCCAACAGTTTCCCTACCACTGACGTGAGACTCACTGGCCTGTAGTTCCCCGGCTTATCTCTACAACCCTTCTTAAATAGCGGAACCACATTAGCTGTTCTCCAGTCCTCTGGTACCTCCCCCGTGGCCAGAAATTAAAAATTTGGGTCAGAGCCCCTGCGATCTCCTCCCTTGCCTCCCTCAGCAGTCTGGGACACAAATCATCCGGACCTGGAGATTTGTCCACTTTTAAGCCTGCCAACACCTCCAGTACCCTGTCACTCCCTATATCAATTTGCTCAAGAACCTCACGGTCTCTCTCACTGAGTTCGATACCTTCATCCTCATTCTCTTGGGTGAAGACGGACGTGAAGTATTCATTCAACACTCTACCGATGTCCTCTGGCTCCACCCATAGATTGCCCCCTTGGTCCCTAATGGGCCCTACTCTTTCCCTGGTTATCCTCTTCCCGTTGATATACTTATATAATATCTTGGGGTTTTCCCTACTTTTACTAGCCAGAGCTTTCTCATATCCCCTCTTTGCTCTCCTAATTGCTTTCTTAAGCTCCACCCTGCACTTGCTATACTCCACTAATGCCTCCGCTGATTTGTTTCCCTTGTACCTGCTAAAAGCCACTCTTTTCCTTCTCATCGTATCCTGAATATCTCTGATCATCCATGGTTCTCTGGGCTTGTTACTCCTTCCTATCACCCTAGCAGGAACATGTTGAGCCTGTACCCTCCCCATTTCCTTTTTGAACAACCTCTACTGCTCTTCTGTAGATTTCCCCACAAATAGTTGTTCCCAGTCTACCTTGGCCAGATCCTGCCTTATTGTACTAAAATCCACTCTCCCCCAATCGAAAACATTTTTTTGCAACTTGTCTATTTCTTTGTCCATAACAAGATTAAATTGTACCATGTTGTGGTCGCTATCACTAAAATGCTCCCCCACCACCACCTCAGCCACCTGTCCAGCTTCATTCCCCAGAATTAGGTCCAGCATTGCACCTTGTTGGACCCTCTACATATCGACCTAAAAAGTTCTCCTGTACACATTTGAAGATATCCACTCCATCCAAGCCCTTAACACTATGTCTATCCCAATTAATGTTGGGAAAGTTGAAATCACCTCATATAATTACCCTATTGTTATTATTTTTACACACCTCCGCAAATTGTGCGCATATTTGCTCTTCAATTTCCTGGTGACTATCTCGGGGGGGTCTATAATAAACACCTAAAAATGTGGCTGCCCCTTTTTTATTCCTAAGCTCGACCCACAAAACTTCATTCGATGCCCCCTCCAAGATATCATCTCTCCTTACAGCAGTAACTGACTCCTTAACTAATAATGCAATGCCTTCTCCTCTTTTACCCTCTCCCCTGTCTTGCCTGAAGATTCTATATCCTGGAATTTTGAGCTGCCAATCCTGCCCCTCCCTCAACCATGTCTCAGTGATGGCTACTATATCACAATTCCATGTGTCAATCCTCACCCTTAACTCATCCGTTTTACCTGTAATACTCCTGGCATTAAAGTAGAGGCCATCCAGCCTTGCCTTGTTCCCTTGAAACTTTATGCAGCTGTACTCCCTCTGACTTGATTTTTAAAAATTGATTAATCATCTTAATTCACTGGATTATCATCTTAAGAAAAATATTATTGTTTTATTCTAACCTTCTATATTTCCTATAAGTATTTAGTAGGGAAAAGAAATTTGCACTTTCAATGTAAAGGGGGGGGGGGGGCGGTGACATGGTGGTATTGTCACTGGACTAGCATTCCAGAGGCCCAGTGTAATGTTTTGGAGACCCGCGTTTGAATCCTACAATGGCAGATGGTGGAATTTGAATTCAATAAAAATCTGGAATTAAAAGGTTGATGATGACCATGAAACCATTTCTGACTGTTGGAAAAACCCATCTGGTTCACTAATGTCCTTTAGGGAGTGAAATCTGCTATGCTTACCTGGTCTGGCCTACATATGACTCCAGACCCTTAACAGGCTTGACTCTTAACTGGCCTCTGACCAAGGGCAGTTAGGGATGGGCAATAAATGCTGGCCCAGCCAGCAACACCCACATCCCATGAACAAATTTTTTAAAATGTTGGTTTTAAATTACCACTTACTTTTCCCAAAAATATGGGAAAAACTCCTTTACAGAGGAGTTCATTACAGAACACAGGAGAATAAGATGGGCATAGACCACTGGCATTTGGCAGGGTCTGTTCAGTGTTATTTTATTTCAAATATCCCTATGAATTTAAGAAGCAACCTTCAAATTAAATTTACCTAAGATAAGGCTCTATTCCATACTCAACATTAAGCTTCATTCTTAATTAAATTTGTAGTGCTTTTTCAAAAATAAAGTAACATTATTAATACTTTTAAAATTAGATAGTAAAATTACAATCTTCTAATCAAGTCTTCGAATCAAAACTGCTGCTTCTCCAGAGTTATATATGTGGCCAAGGCTTCTTAGAGAGACAGAAATAATTTTGTTAATGTGAAAGGGTGAGAAGATACAAAGAAAAGAAAAATCAAAGAAATTTGTTACTCTTCCATATTCTCTTGTTTAAATTCTGTTTTTTTTTAAATGACATATGGCTAGACTGATAAAATGGTCACAACTGACCACATGATGGTCTTTCTGGAAGTTTCTCAGCAGTTTAAAATGAACAAAGGTTAACTTATCAAACTCCTAGAATATGACACTCCTTGCAGTGCACAAACATTCCAAACAAGCCAACACAAAAGGCAAGTGACGAGATGTCTGCACCAGCCAGAGACAAAGACAGAGTTATTGTGGCTCCTCATCTCTAACGTTGTGCTAATGGTTCCACAGTTACCTGCTTGAAACACAATGGGTTTTAACAAAGGGCTTCATTAGTTGAATGGCTAAACCCATAACCACCCTTTCACATGCCCGAGACTTGAGCTGCTTGAATTACTTTAATTATGCAGCTTTTGAATTCTATCTTAAGATACTGTTTAGCCTCAGAAGAGCAGTACTGCACCATTAGACTTTTTGATTCTGAATTGTGGAGTCACGTGAAACCATAATTCTTATTTTTTTGTCTGTGGTCTTTGCCCTGAACCTCTTTCTTTCCCCTATCCCTCTTTTATTGTATGAATGCAAGAAGGGGCAAATGTTGCACACCCCCTTCCCACATTTTGAACAAGTGTAACTTAAAATAACCCTCTGATTTTACCCTATCTCGCATTTGCTGTGGGGTTATCAATAGAGGTTTGGATTACTCCAAACCGAAGGGTTGGAGAAAATATGCCACCACTTATAAAGGGCGAAATCAAAAATCAAGAACACCTTTCTGATTGCGGACAGGTAGTGAGTGGAGAAATCAAATTTAAACACCATCTTATCTACAACAGATGCCTTTTATTCCTTCAGCATATAGAATCAATGGATTAATTTTGAAGTGTAGTCACTTACCATACAGGCAAAAATCAGTTACTTGCTGTGTCTCTCCATCATTATACAGATCATAAAGCATACTGCCATTTCAAGTGACTAAGCAATCTCCTATTGTGTTTGTTCACCAGCAGTTGGAGATTTTTTAAGAAAAGGGGTATTATGTGAAGTGGCAATGTCAGGTAAACCAACTTAGCATCATTGGGAATGACCCTGGGATCTGGGAACTATAGGGAAGACTCTGAGTCTGGAAGTATTGACTGGATGTCAGAATTGAACGTTCTAATTTGGGAGCAGAGGAGGAAGGTTCTCAGGTCTCGGAGAGTAGGAGGAGGGTTGCAGGATTCTGAGAACACTGCAGAGTGATGTACTATGACATAATAGGAACATGGAAATAATAGCCGTTTAGTAGTACAGAACGAAGTCGAAGCTTTTCGTCTTGCACTCATCAGGACAATTCGCAAAAATAAACTGTAAGACAAATAACTATTGATACTGTATGAGAAGAGAGTGCTGATTGTTTGGCAAGTGGACTCTGATTGGTGGTGGCGCTGCCATGGCGATGCACCAGTTGATGATGACTTGACAGCTAACTGCCAAGCATTGTGAAATTTAAACCAGGCAGTTTGATTCTAATTGGTCAAGGCATTGCCCTGAGGAATGAGTCAGCGGATGGCTGTCACCTATTTTGTTTAGCAGAAACAGGCACAATGTATGTACATGTTCTTTCTGTCTGCAAAGAACAGGGCTCTGTGTATTAATATATGTAGCTTCCAGTACACGCAAATGTGCCACACTGTGAGCCCAACTGACAATCTAAAATTGGTTGTCAGTATAATTCTTAGCACACTGAGCATTTTTTAGCAAATGTCCAATCGTGAAATCACATCTAATGTTGGACACTGTGTTTTGAATTTTGCAAGCACGGGCTGGTTAGATACGGTTTGATACGATGCGACAGTTTGAGAGATATGGTCTAGGTACCCAGCATCACATTAGCATTGAAATTCATATACCACATTACTCATTTGTGTGAAAGGCAGAATGTCTTTTTGGCTTGAAGGAAGCATCCTGTTAGTGGAGAATATCACTCATGTTGCTACTGCATAGTAGCAGCGTGAAACAGCTAGCTTCACCTGTTGCTCAAATTGAGAAACCTTGCCCTTCCTGGGTAATCCAAGGTAGACTGGGCACTCTTCAGGGCCGAAAGTGACAGCTTTAGGCCCATTCATGGCTTTGCGTGATATACAGCGTGAAATTAGCTGATCAGGATAGCCATTATACTGCAGGTTACCTTTGATGCACCCTATTTCAGCATCAAGCTTGTATGGTGAGCAAATGGCTCCTGACCTATTTGAGAGGTTGCTGATAAGGCCAATTTTGTAGTGTGTGGAACTGTAAGAATCCCAACGCAGATATTGACAAGATAAGGTTGGCTTGCAGTGGATCGTGGTAGAAAACCGCCTGGCAGATTTCTCAACTAGTACATTAAGGTAAGAGAGTTGATTTAACTGCTCCATTTTGAAGGTGAATTTGAGTGCAGGGGGGAGCCCATTACTCCTTCTATCCCTTGCATAATTCCGATATGTGGGTGATACATTTGCTACATCTAAATCCACAGTTGCATGTAATAATTTCTGGACATGTCTTAATGGACTCCATCTTGTGCTCAGGTTCATCTTTGAAATGGAGCTGTTAAATGAACTCCCCTTCCTTTATGTACTAGTTGAGAAATCTCCCAAAGGGTTCTCAACCAAGTCTACTGCAAGCCTACCATCACTGGTCAATATATATTTATATATTTAAGGGGAGGCGATGGCGTGACGATATTGCGCTGGACTAGTAATCCAGAGATCCAGGGTAATGCCCTAGGGACCTGGGATTGAATCCTGCCATGGCAGATGGTGGAATTTGAATTCAATAAAAATCTGGAATTAAAAGTCTAATGATGACCATGGAACCATTGTTGATTGTTGTAATGATCTTTAGGGAAGGAAATCTGTCATCCTTACCTGGTCTGGCCTACACGTGACTCTAGGCCCACAGCAATGTGGTTGACTCTTACATGCCCTAGCAAGCCACTCAGTTGTACAAACCGCTACAAAGTCAAAAAAAAGGAATGAAACTGGATGGACCATCCGGCATCGACCTAGGCACCGGTAATGACAACAACAATTTCAGTCCTGTCGACCCTACAAAGTCCTCCTTACCAACATCTGGGGGCTTGTGACAAAATTGTGACAAAAGCAGAAGTGGCATCACAGTGGTATACAGTTGGGAGGGAGTTGCCCTAGGAGTCCTCAACATTGAATCCAGACCCCATGAACTCTCATGGCATCAGGTCAAACATGGGCAAGGAAACCTCCTGCTGATTACCACCTACCGCCCTCCCTTAGCTGGTGAAATCAGTGCTCCTCCATGTTGAACACCGCTTGGAGGGAGCGCTGAGGGTGGCAAAGGCGCAGAATGTACTCTAGGTGGGAGACTTCAATGTCCATCACCAAGAGTGGCTCGGTAGCACCACTACTGACCGAGCTGATGGAGTCCTAAATAATATAGCTGCTAGACTGAGTCTGTGGCAGGTGGTGAGAACAGCAAGAGGGAAAAACATACTTGACCTCATCCTCAGCAAACTGCCTGCCGCAGATTCATCTGTCCATGACAGTATTGGTAGGAGTGACCACCGCACGGTCCTTGTGCAGACGAAGTCCCGCCTTTACATTGAGGACACCTTCCACCGTGATGTGTGGCACTACCACCGTGCTAAATGGGATAGATTTTGAACAAATCTAGCAACTCAAGGCTGGGCATCCATGAGGCACTGTGGGCCAGCAGCAGAACTGTACTTGAACACAATCTATAGCCTCATGGCCCAGCATGTCCCCCACTATACCATCAAGTCAGG
Organism: Cetorhinus maximus; assembly: GCF_964194155.1. NCBI lineage: Eukaryota > Metazoa > Chordata > Chondrichthyes > Lamniformes > Cetorhinidae > Cetorhinus > Cetorhinus maximus. Next base: position 77,038,470 of record NC_135880.1, on the reverse strand, counting down.
GGATCAACCCTGGTTCAATGAAGAGTGCAGGAGGGCATACCAGGAGCAGCACGGGCATCCCAAAAAATGAGGTGTCAACCTGGTGAAGCCATAACACAGGACTACTTGTGTGCCAAACAGCGTAAGCAGCAAGTGATAGACAGGGCTAAGCGATCTCACAACCAACAAACAGATCAGATCTAAGCTCTGCAGTCCTGCCACATCCAGTCGTGAATGGTGGTGGACAATTAAACAGCTCACTGGAGGAGGAGGCTCCACAAATATCCCCATCCTCAATGATGGAGGAGCCCAGCACATCAGTGCAAAAAATAAGGCTGAAGCGCTTGCTACAATCTTCAACCAGAAGTGCCAAATGGATGATCCATCTTGGCATCCTCTAGAGGTTCTCAGCATCACAGATGCGAGTCTTCAGCCAATTCGATTCACTCCACATGATATCAAGAAATGGCTGAAGGCACTGGATACTGAAAAGGCTTTGGGCCCTGACAATATTCAGGCAATAGTACTGAAGAACAAAAACAAAAATACCTGGAAAAACTCAGCAGGACTGACAGCATCTGCGGAGAGGGATACAGTTGACGTTTCGAGTCCGTATGACCCTTCATCAGAACTACGGCATATAGAAATGAGATGAAATATAAACTGGTAGAGGGGGGTAGGTGGGACAGGTAGAGCTCGATGGGGGGGCCAATGATAGATGGAGGCCAAGAAGACACTGCCAAAGACATCACAGACAAAAGGACAAAGGGGTGTTGATGGCAGTGATATTATCTAAAGGATGTGCTAATGGGGACATTAAGGGTAGAAAGCAGGACAAGCAAGTGGGAGATGGCCCTAGTGGGGGTGGGGTGGGGGGAAGGGATCGAAATGGGCTAAAAGGTGGAGATGAAACAAAAGATTGAAATAAATTTTAAAATAGGAGGGAAAAGAAAAATATATTTGTTAAAAAATTATAAATTATTGGAAAAAGGGGGATCGGAAAGGGGGTGGGGATGGAGGAGAGTGTTCATGATCTGAAATTGTTGAACTCAATATTCAGTCCGGAAGGCTGTAAAGTGCTTAGTCGGAAGATGAGGTGCCGTTCCTGTAGTTTGCATTGAGCTTCACTGGAACAATGCAGCAGGCCAAGGACAGACATGTGGGCATGAGAGCAGGGTGGTGTGTTGAAATGGCAGCGACAGGGTGGTCTGGGTCATGCTTGCGGACAGACTGAAGGTGTTCATAGTACTGAAGCCTTGTGCTCCAGAACTTGCCGCGCCCCTAGCCAAGCTGTTCCAGTACAGCTACAACACTGGCATCTACCCAGCAATGTGGAAAATTGCCCAGGTATGTCCTGTATACAAAAAGCAGGACAAATCCAACCCGGCCAATTATCGCCCATCAGGCTACTCTCCATCATCTGTAAAGTAATGGAAAGGGTCATCAACAGTGCTATCAAGCGGCACTTACTTAGCAATAACCTGCTCACTGACACTCAGTTTGAGTTCTGCCAGGGCCACTCAGCTCCTGACTTCATTACAGCCATGGTTCAAACATGGACAAAAGAGCTGAACCCCAGAGGTGAGGTGAGTGGCTGCCCTTGACATCAAGGCTGCATTTGACAGAGTGTGACATCAAGTAGTCCTAGCAAAAATAGAATCAATGGGACTCAGAGGGAAAACTCTCCACTGGTTGGAGTCATATCCAGCACAAAGGAAGATGGTTGTGGCTGTTGGAGGTCAGTCCAGGACATCACTGCAGCAGTTATCACTGTAGTGTCCCAGGCCCAATCATCTTCAGTTGCTTCATCAATGACCTTCCTTCCATCATAAGGTCAGAAGTGGGGATGTTCGCTGATGATTGCATGATGTTCAGCACTATTCGCGACTCCTCAGGTACTGAAGCAATCCATGTTCACATGCAGCAGGACCTGGACAATATCCAGGCTTGGGCTGACAAGTGGCAAGTAACATTCGCGCTATACAAGTGTCGGGCAATGACCATCTCCAACAAGCGAGAATCCAACCATCGCCCTTGATGTTCATTGGCATTACCATCACTGAATCCCCCACTATCAACATCCTGGGGGTTACCATTGACCAGAAACTAAACTGGACTAGCCATACAAATATTGTGGCTACAAGAGCAGGTCAGAGGCTAGGAATTGTGTGACGCGTAACCCATCTCCTGATTCCCCAATGCCTGTCCACCATCTACAAGGCGCGAGTTAGGGGTGTGATGGAATACTCCCCACTTGCCTGAATGAGTGCAGCTCCCACAACACTCAAGAAGCTTGACACTATCCAGGACAAAGCAGCCCGCTTGATTGGCACCACACCCAGAAACATTCACTACCTCCACCACCGATGCACAGTGGCAGCAGTGCATACCATCTACAAGATGCATTGCAGGAATTCACCAAGGTTCCTTCAACACCTACCACACCCACGACCCCTACTATCTAGAAGGGCAAGGACAGCAGATGGATGGAACGCCACCAACTGCAAGTTCCTTTCCAAGTCACTCACCATCCTGACTTGGAAATATATCGTCCGTCCTTCACTGTCACTGGGTCAAAATCCTGGAACTCCCTCCCTAACAGCACTGTGGGTGTACCTACACTACATGGACTGCAGCGGTTCAAGAAGGCAGCTCACCACCACCTTCTCAAGGGTAACTAGGGATGGGCAATGAATGCTGGCCCACCCAGCGAAGCCCATATCCCATGAATGAATAAAAAATACACGTTGGGATTCTTACAGTTCCACACACTAAAAACGTCGGCCTAATCGGCAACCTTCTAAATAGGACCCGAGCCATTTGATCACCATGCAAGCTTGATGCTGAAATTAGGCGCACCAAAGCCATGCTGCAGGTCAGCTTGGTCAATTTGTGCTGTATATCGCGCCAACTCATGAACAGGCCTAAGGCTGTCATTTTCGGCCCTGAAAAGTGCCCAGTCTACCTCAGATTACCCCGGAATGGCAAGGTATGTCAAAAATTTGAGCAACAGGTGAAGCTAGCTGTTTCACACTGCTACTTTGCAGTAGCAACATGGGTGGTGTTCGCCACTAACAAGCCATCAAGCAAAAAAGATTTTCTGCCTATCACACAAATGAGTAATGTGATATTTGAGTTCAATGCCAGTGTGATGCTAGGTATGTAGGCCGTACATCCCAAAGGCTGGCGGGTTGTGTCAAATAGCATGTTCTTTCCATTATTCACAACGGATAAGGTACAGACCAGACCCAACCAGCCTGTGCTTGCAAAATCCAAAACACAGCGTCCAACATTAGATGTGATTCTGCGATTGGAGGACATTTGCTAAATAATCTTCAGTGTGCTAAGAATTACGTTGACAACCAATTTAAGATTGTCAGTCGGGCTTGCAGTGTAGCACATTTGCGTGTACTGGAAGCTACATATATTAATACACAGAGCCCTGTTCTTTGCAGACAGAAAGAATATGTATATAGATTGCACCTGTTTCAGCTAAACAAAACAACTGACAACCATTCACTGGTTCATTCCTCAGGGCAATGCCTTGACCAGCCAGAGTCAAGCTACCTGGTTTAAATTTCAAACAATGCTTGGCAGTTAACTGTCAGTCTCCATCAACTGGCACATTCTCCATTGCAATGCCTCTACCAATCAGTGTCCAATTGCCAACCAATCTGTGCTCTCTTATCATACAGTATAAATTTGTTGTTTTCCCTTACATTGAATTCTTGCGAATTGTCCTGATGAGTGCAAGATGAAAAGCTTTGACAAAATGTCTCTTTTCTCAGTAATATGGAATTAATAGGAATAGGCCTTAAAATCTGAAAGCAATAGGAAGAGTAATTGATGGGTTTAGGAGCATTGGGGTGGTTATGGGACCAGGGGACACTGGTTAACCTGTTTGATGGTTTTGTAGCACAGGAGAGGATGCTGGCATCATTAAGTGGGCAACAAGTTTCTTGAAGTAGACCAGGACTGACAATAGGGTTTCAAAGCATGGTGGCGGGGGGGATGGGGCGGGTGTGTGTGCAGAGAGAAGCGAACACAATCTGGCAGTATTTGTGGTTGGTGGAGACAACAGTGTCCATTAGTGGGATGAGGACCCAAGAGATCAAGATCTGAAATTCTCTTGACTTCTTTAAAACCATCACATTCTTGTCAACAGATCTAGAATTTTTAACAGCAATGAAAAATCAAATGACAAATAAAGTACACTCTCAATAAATTATCTCTATTTTCTTTTCAATCAATAGAGACTATGACCATAAGAGCAGTTAGTTTGCATTAGAGAATAGCACGCTAGTGTCAGGCTTGCCTGAAATAAAACTGGGAATTGAATTTCCAGGTTCTTCCAAAGTCCTTTCGAGAAAGCAAAAAATCCTAACGTTTAAATCCTCATAGACTAAGCAGACCCACTCTTCTACCCTTCTAATCATATTGATGCACAGATTGCATGCGAAACTTAGGCTTTTTTAGACATGCCCAGGCCCTGAAGTACAAACTTTAATGAAGATTTTCAAGGACATAAAAGACAACTGAATGGGTAAATTTAATCATGCTGTGAAATACTGGATTTCTTTTGTTAAAAACACTGACAAAGAAAATGGCACAGAAAACTGAATTCAATTGGTTAGAGAAGTATCTAAGATAATTGGGAAGGGAGATGATACTTCATTCAAACTGGTCAGTGGAAACAAAAGAAACAACTGCCTCAGAGTTGAGCTGAGGTCTGAAGGGAACTTGCCTCACTCAAATGTTGCATGCTTATCTGTTCAAATATGAGGAGACACATGATTTTGAGCTGTGCATGTACAAAAAGCTTTGCCCGACATCATTCTGGGAATCTTAAACATACTTTTTTTTTCTTATGTCAGCAAACAGAAACAAGTAGTCACTACACAGCAAATTTCAACAGTTGTATTATATGCAATTTGCATTTGAGAACATCAGAGAGAAGAACAACAAATCCTGACCTCCGCATCAATCTTTGTGGGCCTTACCTAAATGCCATCATGTTGTTCAATTAAATGCATTTTTATGGATTATAGAGTAAAATACAATGCATTGTTCCAAGGTGGGAGTTTATCTATCTGTAGTCACAATCTTTCTGCTAATTTCAGTATCAGTCAGACACTCAAGGGAAGAGCTGAGCAGAGATGTGAATCTTCTTTGAGGGACGCAAAATAGAAATCCAATTCAACCAATGCCATTCATTCAAGCAATGGATTATACGCAGGTATTAAAGAGTTCTTTGAGCAGGTTTCCTGCCTGGCCTATATATACAAGAAACACAAGATAGTATGTTGGGGGGTTGTAGGGATGAGAGACAGGAGAGGGGATGAGAGACAGCTAAATAAAGAACAAACAAAAAAGTGATGTGGAAAACATTTAAGGAGGAAATGCAGAAGCTACAAGTGTTTTTTCTTACCTGTTTGGATTTGGCATTGCATATTGCTCAGTCTAAAATTATTTGAATGCTGATAAATTCTTGCAGTAGATTTTCAGTTGACATTTCTCTTGTACTTATTCATTAGCACAAGTGGAAAGCAAAACAATTGCTGAAACCATAGAGACAGAATATTCTGACATCACAAACAACTGAAACCATAGTGATAGAATTAGAGTGCATTTTTTCAAATTGAAGAAACCCAAGGTCAAGAGCCAGGACTCACAAAGTAGAAAAGATTAAGCCAAGGAAAATTAGTAGCTGACACAAATGTTCAGTTTAAAAGCTGATGGTTTTAGGAGGAAGGCAGAGAGGAAGATTTCCATTTTTTGGAGGGAAAATCATCAATTAAAGCAGGGTGGTCGACAATGAGTCCTGATTTCACCAGAGTATGAACGATCCTGAATTATATATTAAATCTCACAATTAATAAATTTGTGTAAAACAGGGCCTAGTTGCAAATTGTAATGTCATACATCAACATTGAATGAGAGCATCACACTTCTCTATCTGGGAATACGGCCTCTATGCATAGTGCAGGAATACAATTTAGGGTGGGATAGGTTCCAATTACATTGGATATAATAAATTTAGTGGGAAATTTGCAGACATTTTCTAATGGGAACATTTTACATTTTAGGGTATAGTTTCCCCTTTGGTTGCAATTAGCAATCTGGGTGCAAATTGCTAGTTTTCAGCTTTAATCTTTTTCTCAAGTTTCAATTCAAACTCATTTGCATATCATGCATGCTTATCCGTATTGGAAAAGTCTGCATGAACCACTGTTATCGGGCAGCATTTTAGAATGTAATTTTTTATTATTTTCGTGTATTAAATAATATTCCGTAATGTATTTAACAGTGGTAGCCTGCTGCAGCTTTATCATCCAAAAATGGGCGTATTTAGAAAAGCATTTTTAATCAGTGCGCTCAGCCCACCACTTGAGTAATCTGATCTTAACTGAAAATTACTCTAAAATCTGTCCAGAACCATTCACAAGTTTCACTGGTGTGCAGTAATCAGTTTTAATAAATTCAGTAACAAAAACAAAAATTGCTGGAAAAACTCAGCAGGTCTGACAGCATCTGTGGAGAGGAAGGCAGAGTTAACGTTTCGAGTCCACATGACTCTTCAACAGAACTAAAGAGAAATAGAAATGTGGTGAAATATAAGCTATTTAAGGGGGGTGGGACAGGTGGAGCTGGATAGAGGGCCAGTGATAGGTGGAGGCAAAGAAGAGATTGCCAAAGATGACACAAACATAAGGTCAAAGGGGTGTTGACAGTGGTGATATTAGCCAAAAGATGTGCTAATGGTGACATTCAGGGTAGAAAGCAGGATGAGCAAGTGACAGATGGCCCTAATGAGGGGGGTGGTGGGGGGGGGGGGGGGGTCAAAATAGGCTAAAAGTTGGAGATAAAACAATGGATGGAAATAAATTTTAAAAATAATAATAGAAATAGGTGGGAAAAGAAAAAATATATATATAAAAAATATTTAATAATTATTAGAAAAAAGGGGATCAAAAAGGGGGTGAGGATGGAGGAGAGAGTTCATGATCTGAAATTGTTGAACTCAATGTTAAGTCCGGAAGGCTGTAAAGTGCCTAATCGAAAGATGAGGTGCTGTTCCTCCAGGTTGTGTTGAGCTTCACTGGAACAATGCAGCAGGCCAAGGATGGACATGTGGGCATGAGAGCAGGGTGGTGTGTTGAAATGGCAAGCGACAGGGAGGTCTGGGTCATGCTTGTGGATAGACTAAAGGTGTTCCGCAAAGCAGTCACCCAGTTTGTGTTTGGTCTCTCCAATGTAGATGAAACCGCATTGGGAGCAGTGAATGCAGTAGACTAAATTGAAGGAAGTGCAAGTGAAGTGCTGCTTCACTTGAAAGGAGTGTTTGGGCCCTTGGACGGAGGGGGGGAAGTAAAGGGGCATGAGATAGAGCCATTTAGGGCCATCTTCACTTGCTCATCCTTCTTTCTACCCTTAATGTCACCATTAACACATCCTTTAGCTAATATCACCACCGTTAACACCCCTTTGGCCTTTTGTTTATGACATCTTTGGCAATCTCTCCTTTGCCTCCACCTATCACTGGCCCTCCATCCAGCTCCACCTGTCCCACCCCCCTTAAATAGCTTATATTTCACCATATTTCTATTTCTCTTTAGTTCTGATGAAGAGTCATATGGACTCAAAATATTAACTCTGACTTCCTCTCCACAGATGCTGCCAGACCTGCTGAGTTTTTCCAGCAATTTTTGTTTTTGTTTCAGATTTCCAGCATCTGCAGTATTTTGCTTTTATCTTAGTAAATTCAGTGTTTAATATTTAAAAGTTTTGATAAAGTATGAGAATCAGTGTGCTTAAAAATAGCTTAAAAGTCTCAGTGCAGGCCCACAAATGGGCACAGTTAACAGAAACTCACCATGGTGATTAATATGATCTGCAGGCTTGTCTGTGCCTCTTGAATTCCTGCTGCCATGCTTTTGTCACAATTTGTCTATCAACTTGTTTCACCCATTGTAAATACCTATGTCCACATTTATAATGGGGCTTGCCTGTGTAAACTTACATTGCTATGTTAATCTTAATGGTTCCCCTAGGTTCTCATGTTATCTTGTTCTTTTTTTATACACACTGATTTTCAATTTGATTTTAAATATAAATTATAAATAAATATGCCACGCCTTCCATTCGGCCCTAGTGACTTATCAACTTAAGTACAGCCAGCTTTTCTGGTACTGCCTCAATCAATTTTTCGCCCAGTCAGTATCTCAACTACGTATTCTTACGCTGTTTTTGCAACATTTTCTTCCTTGGTAAAGACAGATACAGTAATCAATTAGTAGCTTAGCTGTGCCTCTACCTCCACATGTAGGTCTCCTTTCTGGTCAATAATTGACCCTATCCCTTCTCTTACTATCCATCGATTATTTATATGCCCATAGAAAATTCTTGGATTCCTTTTTACTTTACCAGCTAATCTATTCTCGTACTCACTCTTTCCCTCTCTTATTACCCTTTTCACTTGCCCTCTGAACTTTCTAAATTCAGCCAGTTTGATTATAGTTTTGCCTCCCAACCTTTGATTTCAATTTACCTGGGCCACATCCATTCCCAACCCCCTAAAATTGGCACTGCATCGATTAAGTATTTTTACTCTGGACTGCTCCTTGTCCTTATCTATAGTTAATTTAAACCATATGATACTATGACTGCTGTCCCTATACGTTCCCCTTGACCGACCTCATTCCCCAGAACGAGCTTTAGCAAAACTTCTTTCCTGGATGGGCTGAAAATGTACTGTTCAAGAAAATTCTCCTGAACACACTTCAGAAAGCCTCTCCCTTCTCTGCCCTTTACGCTATTATCCCAGTCTATATTAAGATAAATGAAATACCCATTTATCAATGCTCTATAGTTTTTGTACCTAATTTCCCTGAAAATTTTCTCCTCAATATGTTTCCCAATAATTGGTGGCCTATTGTATAAATGCAGCAGCATATTAGCACCTTTATTGTTTAATGCAGCCCCTTTATTGTTTAATGCAGCCCAAGTTGCCTCACCCTGGTCTACAAATATTTTGGTGTTGCACGTGGCCGTCTTAAGTACTTAACACAGTGGAACTACTTGAAAACCTGATTGAACCCACACACACAATTTCAAAACCAATTTCGTCACTGTTGTGGCACAGTGGGTGGTAAATCCCGAGCTGCTCACATCCCAGAGGGAAACCTGAAACGGCTGCCACAACTGCTTTTTGCAATTTGTATTTTTATTTCGAGATGCGTGCCTTGGATTCAGTAGTAACAAGTCTACTGAGTCTTAAAGGTTTTTTTACAAAACTAAATTAAACATTTATTAATAAAAATGATTTTAAGCATACACATAGGTCTACAAATTACTACTATGATAACTCCTAAATCCCCCAATTAATCTAGCTCCCAGTTACAGCTCCATTAACACAACAGCAAAACAACACAAATTTCAACTGACCCAGGCAAAGCACACAATACCCTTGACAGTGATATTTAAATTGAATTCTCTTAGCTTCGGCTCCTGGAGACAGCAGCTTGGTACATAGAGGCTGGAGGCTTTTCACACTTGTTGGATCTTAGAATGCCTTCTTCTTATACAAAACCTCATCTCCTTTATACATGTTTCTCCCTTTTTAATGTAAATCTTATTGTTCCAGTATGTCTTTCCAACTTTACTTCCTCCATAATATAAATCTTTCATAGCACTCATATTATCAGTAATCTTTGAGAAAAATAAACACACTGTTTAGCTTAGCCTTGTTGGCTAGGTGTAACACGTTATCTCTTTGACATTCACGACTCTGGTTTATCTAAAAATGCAAATGTTCTTCACACCTCACATTCTAAAACTTCAACCATGTTTCCGTATTCAGCACTTCCAACCTAGTTTCCCTTCTGATACATCAAAGCACCCGGACCAGATGTCTGTAATTCAATTAAAACACACACACATGCGCGCACATACACACTTACAATAAAATTATGAAAATTATTATATTTCCATGACAACCACCTGCTTCTATTTACTCGTTGTCTAATGTTTCCAAACCTGTACAAGTCCCCATCTGTTATGGACAGGGGTGAAATGGTAGGATCGTCCTCCCCCCACCCGTTTCCCCACCTCTTCACTAACCGCAACAAGGTGTGTTTTAAAGAAAATATGTTTTAACACTTTGAGTGTTGTGACTCTCAAGAACAGATGCAAGACAGGTTTTCTCTTAAGTTTAAAAAAATATTTATTTCTCAACACCAGAAATGTAAAGGGTAGCATGCACTGAGGCTTTTTTAAGAAAATGTCCAACAAGTTATTATTACACTTAGTTTTCCAGATGAAAGCAGGCAGCGTTGCAGGCCTAATGATTTTGTTTTGGCTCACTGAAGGAAATGGAGGTTAGAAGTTTTTGGTGATGAATTCAAAGTGGTTTCCTCCTTGCACGCAGGTCTCTGCCTTTGCTCCCATTAAGGTGACACTGATCCCTGCAGTGAAGGTCTGGCAAAAGGATCATGCCACTTCTCTGCCTGTTATGGAATTCTAGGTAGGGTCCTTCCTTTGTTAGGCAGGGTCTCTTCCCTTTGAGTCTCTCTGTCTCTGAGTGACTGACATGAAACTGTTGATCAAGATGCATGTTAACAAATGTTTCTTCTCATAAGCTGGTTTCTGTCAGGTGACCACAGAATCAGTATTCCCACTGTCCACATGAACAGTCCCTGATGACATTAACATTGAGACACAATGGGGTTTGAATCTTGACCATTCGAACCTTCTTGCGTTTTTCCTTCACACCCCTTCTGTGGAATTTTATTCTGCAACCACTAAGTCTGCATGGCCATTGTACATCAGCTTCTGTAGACAATAGTGTTTGCTAATGCCATAGGAGAGATCTGTTACATTTTTAATGTCTCTTCAATAGAATGCCAAAAAATGTTGTTCACATTTTAATGTCCTATCCAGACAAGCAAGCTACTTCCAGCCTTGGGCAGTTTGATGTATATTTGCAATAAGGAGGGCACCTGAACCCCTTGACTCCACCTTGCTTCAAGGTAAATTGTCCATTTTCCATTCTGCTTTTAAAAATGCAAGTGTCCATTTGTTCATAAATTCATGGGCATAATAGCGAGACACGACAGTCTCTGTTATCAATTAAATTCCCGTGCAGCTATTTGCACCTGCAGCTCACAAACCTTATTTAGCACACTTCTTGTACTTGCACACATGCACTACAAACTTATCTTAGACCTTCTTGTGCTCTCTCTCTCAGTCTGATCCCACCTAATACCGTACTATTGATCTGAATGCTGCCCAGGTCTTGTTACATGCAGACATGGACTGCTTCAGTAGCTGAGGTGTGGCGAATGGCGCTGAACACTGCAATCACCAGTAAACAACCCCATTTCTGACCATATGATAGAGGAAAGGTCATTGATGAAAATGACCAAACAGCTGAAGATGGCTGGGCCTAGGACATGACCCGAGGAACTCCTGCAGTGATGCCCTGCAGCTGAGATGACTGGCCTCCAGCAACCCTACATTCTCCCTCTGTGCTAGATATGACTCCAACAAGTAGAGGTGTTTCCCTATGATTCCCACTGGCTTCAATTTTACAAAGGCTCCTCCTTAATGCTGCAGTTGATCAAATATTGCCTTGATGTCAAGGCCAGTTGCACCTCTGGAATTCAGTTCTTTTGCCCATATTTGTGCCAAGGCTACAATGACACCTGGAGTTGTGGGGCTCTGGCAGAACCCAAACTGTGGAGCCAGCAGGTTATTGCTGAGAAACTGTCACTTGATAGTACTGTCAATGATGTTCCATCACTCTGCTGATGACTGAGAGTAGACTGATGGTGCGGTAATTGACCGGGTTGGAGCTGTCCTGCATTGTGTGGGCAGGACATAACTAGGCAATTTTGCAGAGTCAGGTAGATGCCAGTACTATAACTGCACTAGAAGAGCTTGGCTAGGGGTGCAGATAGTTCTGGAGCTTCTCTACTACAGCCGGAATGCTGTAAGGTTCCGTAGCCTTTGCTGTATTCAGCCCTTTCTTGATATCATGCGGAGTCTATCAAATTGGCCGACGACTGGCTTCTGTGAAGCATCCACTTGGCACTTCTGGCCAAAGATGATTCCAAATTCCTCAGCCTCATCTTTTGCACAGATGTGCTGGTCTCTGCCTTCTTGATAATCTTGAGGATAGGAATGTTTATGGAGCCTCCACCTCCTCTAGATAACCATTTAATTGTTTAGCACCATTTACAACAGGATGCAACAGGGCTTCAGAGCTTTGACCTGATCCTCTGGTGGTAGATTTGCTTAGCTCTTTCTATAGGCATTCTGCTTCCGCTGTTTGGCATATGCAGAGCCCTGTTTGTAGTTTCACCAGGTTGGCAACCTAATTTTTAAGGTGTGCATGGCGCTGCTCCTGGATTTCATGCTCTCCTACACTCCTCACTGAACTAGAGTGCTCCCCTGGCTTGATGATAATGGTAGAAAAGGGAAATGTTGGGCCATGAGGTTACAGATTGTGGCTGAATACAATTCTGCTGTTACTGATCGCCCATATTGCCTCATGATATGCAGTTTTGAGTTGATAGGCTCAGAACAGATCTATCTCATTTAGCAAGGTGATAGTGCCACAGAACACAAAGAAGACTATCCTCCATGTGAAGGTGGGTCTTCATCCCCACAAGGACAGTGTGATGGTCAATTCAATATTGTCGTGGACAGATGCATCTGCAACAGGATAGATTGGTGCGGAAAAGGTAAAGCAGATTTTTCTCTCTTGTTGGTTCTCTCACCAAATGCCACAGGCCCAGTCTGGTAGATTCAGTCAACCCCCCACCAAGAGTACATTCTGTGCCCTTGTTATCCTTGGTGCTTCTTGCAGGCTGTATTCAGCACGGAGAAATGAATACTGATTCTTCAGCTGAGGGAGGGCAGTAGGTACTAATCAGCAGCAAGTTTCCAAGTTATCTTGCCAATGTTTGACCTGATGCCACGAGGCTTCATGGGGTCTGCAGTCAATGTCAAGGATGCCCAGGGCCACTCCCTCCTGAATGTATACCGCTGTGCTACCACTTCTGGTGGGTCTGGTCTGCTGCTGCCACCTACAAGGCACAATCCAGGAGTGTGATGGAATACTCCCCAGTTGCCTAGATGAGTGCAAATTCAACGCCACTTGATGCTCAATAGCATCCAGGGCAAAGCAGCTCGCTTGATTGGCACCTCATCTACCACCTTAAAATGCACTTTCCGTACCGGCGGCACAATATGGTTGTAATATGTATCATCTACAAAATGCAGTGCAGCGACTCACCAAGGCTCCTTCAACAGCACCTCCCAGACTCGTGATCTGTGATGACTAAGCAGAAAAGGGCAGCAGGTGCATGGAAACATCCTCACATACAAGTTTCCCTCCAGGTCAAACACCATTCTTACTTGGAAATATATCTCTGTTCCTTCATCATTGCTGGATCAAAATCATGAAACTAATCTACCTAAACGCACAGTGGGGCTACTTTTACCACATGGGCTGCAGCAGCACAAGGCGGTGGCTAACCACTACCTTCTCAATGGCTAATTAGGATGGGCAATAAATGCTGGACTTGCCAACAATACCACATAACATGAATGAATTAAAAAAACAAAAATCATCTTCCAGATAGGTTAAAACACAAAAAGAATAAACTGATGGAAAGTGAACACTTGCAGCAAGAAAAAAAATACATTCTGGATTAATTAGCTGTAAACGTCCCTTACTAAATGAGCGATGTCAGGTTATGTTTATTTACTGCAATAGACATCATCATCTTAAAATGACTGGACAACTTAAACACAGTTCCATCTTTGCAAGAGACAGTACATTGTGCATTACATAATATTCTGACTGTCTCCATTCAACTTACTGTGCACAATACTGCTTATAATATAAGCATCCTCCCTTTTTCTCAGGGAAAACTGTTGGCACAAAATATAATTACACGTCTGCTAAAGTTTCTAACAGAAAATTTTAGACAATGCTTTGTTTCTTTAAAAAAAAATTCAGCATATGGGAATCACTGGCAAAGCTGGCATTTAAACCCCCTCCCTACTTGCCCTGACAAGCTGGTGGACATTCTTCGTGAATCACTGCAGCCCAGGGGAGAAGGTGCTCCCACAATCAGTTATCTGGAGCAGTTTCAATACACCTGTGTGACAATCCAACAGCTTCATGGTCATTTTTACTGTCATTGTTAAATTTCTAAGTTTAAAAAAAAACTGAACTTAAATCTCAACCTGCCTTGATGGAATTTAAACTCATGTTCTCTAGATTCTTACTCTGGAACACTGGATTACTATGACCTCCCCACACCCCAACACCCACCACCCAAATACTAGCCATATACTACTGCCAGACCCGCTGAGCATTTCCGGTATTTTCTGTTTTTATTTCAGATTTCTGGCATCTGCAGTATTTTGCCTCAGTACTAGCAAATGGATAGTGGATGCTATCAAGAGCTCTGGACCAGATTGAAATACTCTTATTACACCCTCACAGCATTTGAAAGGTGAGTAATATTGAAATTGATAAAAATTTGTGGGAATTCTGACCTCAAGAGCCATACTTTGATTGTAACTGGACAGAGACAAAAAATGACTTAATCCAAGGCCGCTTAAAACTGGAATTCCAACAGAGGGCAGCAGATCTCTAGTAAAAACGAGATAATGACTGAAAAAACAAATCAATAAGCAAAATTACAGTAAACAATGGAAGATATGGGAGTAACATATTGCCAGTACAAAAAGCATTGTTGCAGTTTCTTCATTTATATAAGTGCTGAGGAGAAAGAGCGACTAAGTGAGCGTGCGGGACAGAGAATGAGTGTGAGAGCGCACGAGAGAGAAAGAGGGGACACGCGAGAGGGTGAGAGAAAGGTGGAAAGGAGTATGACAGACAGCGAGAGACCGTATGACAGAGGAACACAGGAACAGCAGTAGGCCATTCAGCTGCTTGAGACTGTTATACCATTTAATTAAATCATGGCTGATCTCTATATAAACTAAATTTACCTACCATAGGGTTCCAAATCCCTTAATATCTGTCTTCAAAAAAAATTATCAATCTCAGTTTTGGAATTTTAGTTGAACAAGCCTCAAAAGCTATTTCAGGGTATTGCAAATTTCTGCTATCCTTTGGGTGAACAAGTGTAAGATCACCCCTAAACAGCCTAGAGTATGCATGAATGAGGTGACTGAGTTCCTCCATCCCTTCCAGGTCTCGTTTCCCTTTAATTCTGACCTTTTACACATCCCCAGTTTTGATCACCCCATGACTGATGGCTGAACCTTCAGCTGCCAAGGCCAGAACCCTGGAATTCCCTCCCCGAATCTCTCTGTCTCTCTCACCTCAAATCATTCCTTAAAAGTTAGTTCTGACCAAAGTTTTGGTCACCTGCCATAATATCTCTATGCAGTTTGGTGTCAAATTTTGTCTGTTGACACTTCCAAGAAGCCCCTTGGGATGCTTTTACTGCATTAAAACTGCTATATAAATGCCAGTTGCTGTTGGGGGATATGTGTTTGAGATGCAAGGCTAAGAGCAAGAGGAGGAGATTGTGTGTAAAAGCATGAGGGAGTGCATGGGATTTGTGAGTACAAAAGACAGTGAGAGAAAGGCCATGGAGTCGATCCAAAGTGACAGGTTTGACTTATGAAGAAAATCTAGAAAAAAAATCAGACAGGTTTCAAAAGAGGCAAATTAGAAAAGTTATTACAGTTATACATTAAACAACAAGTGGGATAGCAAGAGTCAATTTGGAGCACTATCCCTAGTTAATCCACGACTGCAGAAGGCGGCACAGGCACAAGCTATTAAAAGGCAAGTTTACACAGTACTTCTAATGCGGGGAGTATTATTAATATCTGGAATTTTTTTTAGTACTTTAGCCAAGACAGTTGACTTTTCATGGGGAAAGGGAACACAATAGGTTTCTGTTAAAGAATGAGCTGGATTGGACAATGGCTTCCATTGTGTATACTTAATGCTAAATAAACACAATAGGGTGATAAGAGTAAGGTTAGGCAGAAGCAATTGGATGGAGGAAGACTGGAGGACAGGATTCAAACAGAGCGGGCTCAGACTGTGCCACATTTTAAAATTTTATTTTTGCACACTTGAAACATGAAGAGCTACTTTTTTCTGCTTGAGTTTGATTGTGGAAATATCTATTATAAAATTCTCAACTTCAAACACCCCAGTATTATAGTGGAGCTTGAACTCTCTGAATCTTTTTAAATAGCTTGCATTTTCTAAAAGGTTTGTGCAGCATCTTGCTCCATATTCTCTTCCTCTATCAGAGAAATGTCATTACTTTCAGTGAGTTGGTGTAACCTCCAAGTGTTTCTCAACTTGGTTTAAAAACTACCATTTTGGGGAGGCGGGGAAATGAGAAAAATAGCGTATTCTTCTCTTTACTCTGCTTTTTTATTAAAGCTTTAAGGTATATAAATGCAAGTTATTGCTGTAAAATAAGTTTCCCCTTCCTTTTTGTTAATGTTTTTCAGCCATGTTGGACTGAGATTTCACATTTTAAATATCCCCACAGCCCTTTCTCCCCCAATTGACCTGAAATTCTGAAGTCCAGACGGGTTGCATGGCTCCTGGGTAAAAGCCAACTGGTATTACAGCATGTTCTCAATGCTCTCTCTCTTGGGGATAGGGCTGAATTCCCCTAACATTCACCCAAATCCTTTTATTTGGTTGAGTAAAAAGAATGGATACAACTGGGTTGGGAATGATTCATAATATCCAGGGCCTGATCTTAGAGTTAGCAGAGAGGTTGGGACTTGACTAATGCCAGTAGTGCGAAAACAGAAAGGCAGAATCTGAATGCAGATTGGCTAAGGGAAAAGTTGACTGCATGAAAATCCTGGTTCTGGCAGGGAATATTTCTGAGGGCATGCTAATCAGGTTTAATGTGTGTTCAGAAGAGTTGAAAATTCAAGAGTGACCATTGGGATGGTGAGAGGCCAGGCTGGGGTAGAGGTTGAATAGAGGAGTGGGTCAAAAACAGTTTGAAATTTTCTTTCCAATATCCCATTGGTGGGTTTTAGGATAATGTGACCTCAGTTGGACTGCTGCATGCAGTATTGCTCCACACTACCAGAAAGCTATTGAGGCTTTAGAGGAGGATATAACGTAGATTCAATCAGACACGACTTGACATAAGGCAATACAAAGACGGGCCTGAAAAATTGGATATTTTTAAGTTAGAACAACAGATTGCAGGGCAATTATAACAGAAATGCTTAAAATTCAAGATTAGTTGACTAGATGGACAAAGGAAAGGAAGTTGAAACAATATGGGAAATGTCATTAGAACTACTTGATTATGGAGGCTAAGTGGGTTTAGCTGAACATTCTGTATTGCATTGTAACATCTTTGTATTTCTATGCATCCAAGTCTCTGCTCTTCAGAACTCTCTCTAAAAACATTGTTATGTGGTTTCCTTCATTACAAAACTTTTTAAAAACCTTTCTCTGGCTGTATTTTTGGCCTTGATTGGTGTATTTCCTACCCTGTTCTTTGTAAAGCCCTCAGGCATTATCTTGCATGATTTGTACAATAAAAATACAGATGATAGTTGTATATGACCTACTGATCCATCAAGAATACTGACGCCATTTTACACATTCTGAATTTCTGTGACACTAAGTAGCTTCTGTTCAATTCTTTAGATCCATAAAAAGTAATGCTGGAAGTAAAACCCAGTCCAAGGTGTCGCAGCCATGGAAACTTACAAGTCAATAAGATCATATTCGTTAGGATTACAGTTAATTTTTTGAAAAATGTGAAAACCTTTAATCATTGTATATTAAGTTCAGTGAAGTTGCATTCAATTTCAATCCTTTCATGTCTGATACAGAGGAGTGCCCCAGTATTTCAGAATGTTGGGCATTTGTTTCTTAACCACAAGCCTCAGGCCGTCAATCACTACATTCAATTACAATTTTGCTTATTCTCAATAGAAAAGAGGCTGGTAGCGGGAAAGATGAGAGTGAGAAGAACGGACAAGGACCACCACTACTTGCTGCTAAACAGAAAGAAAGAATTTACATTTAAATAGCCTTGCACAACCACAGTGCCTTACAGGCAATGAAGAACTTTCGAAATTTAGTAACTGTTGTAGGAAACACAGCAGCCAATTTTGCGCACAGCAAGGTCACATAATGTGAAAATGACCAGATAAATCTGTTTTAGTGACGTTGGGTGAGGGATAAATATTGGTCAGGACAACGGGAAGAGCTCCTTTGCTCTTCTTTGTAATAGTGCCAAAGGATCTTTAACGTCAACCTTCGAGGACGGACATAGCCTTGGTTTAATGTCTCATCTGAAAGACAGCACCTCCGACAAAGCTGCACTGGAGTGTCAGCCTATTACATATGCAATCTGGATGCAAATCAATTACACGATCTAAATAATGATGGAATTCTGGGCATAAATGTATTACTCGCCTAAATATAATATGCCTGTCTCCTAAATGTTTCACGTTCATCCATTAATCCTTTAAAATGCGAATACCCTTCATATGCACTTGTTTGAGGAAGGGGTGCATGCGGTAGCGGCCTTTCAACATTACATCCAGATTTTCAGACAAAGCAGGAAACAATTTTACCAACACAGAAAAATTTTAACCTCACTTAGACATGCTCTCTATTATCTGTTTCTGGCAAATTATATATTAAAAATTGAAAATCTACCTCAATTGCAGATTCTTAAAATATTTTGCCTTAAGTGCATGGATGACAGTGAAATGAGAGGAAATGTTTAGTTTTAAGACTCAAAGAAGAAATAAACTAATGTGGCTTTGCTGTTTCCTTTGGTCCCAACTGATTACACTGACCTATGCCCTTTTATGCTCGTTTTAAATTTGGGCATATTCTAATAAGGTTGGGAGGGTGCTCGGGTGTAACCTGACATTGATAAAATGGGCATAACTTCCAGCACAATTTGAGGTACAACTTGTGGGTGGTGCTCAAGGGGCAAACCTCCAGGTCACAAGGGCTAATATATGTGAACAAAGAGATCTCAGCTAATATTATAACATGCACATCAATTCAGCATACTACACAAATAAAAATCTATGTTCAGATATTGCGTCATTTCTGGTAACAAATCTTTCTGCTGGTTTAATAACAGTTTAATGCTTAAAAAATTCAATGGAAATGGAAAATTCAGTTGGAATTAAGAACAGCAATTTGAACTTAGTGGTATGGTGTGAATTTAATTTCAACATATCAGAATTTATATAGCATCTTTCATGTCCTCTGGATGTCTCATAGCAACTCACAGTAAATGAATAACTTCTGGAGTATAGTTATTGTAATAGTAATTATAGTAACATAAACAAGCATTGTAGCCAATTTGTGCACAGTAGGATTCCACAAACAGCACCGAGGTAAATGGGAAGAGATACTCCATTTTACAGATATTGGCTCAGGAGCAAATATCGGCTAGGACAACAAAAGAGGTCCTCTGCTTTTCTTCAAATAGTGTCACATGTACTTCTACCTGAGCGAGAGAGTGGTTGTGCCTCAGTTTAACATCTGATCCATAAGATCAGATCTGTGGCACTCCGTCAGACCTGCATTTAAGTGTCCACCTAGATTATGTGCTTAAGTTCTCAGACTGGAACTTGAATCCATAACCATGTGCCTCAAAGGGAAGGCTGCTATCACTGAACGAAGGGTGACAATTTGTGAACATTCAACACTGGTAACCTATTAATAAAAGAAATGCATATAACATAAAATATTAAGTTCTACTTTAAAAATTAACAGAATAAAATGAAATACAATCTGAAAATGAAAAACAACTTGCATTTATGCCTTAAGCATAGGAAAACATCCCAAGGTGCTTCAAAGAATAATAATCAGAAAAAAAATGCACTTTGTAGCACACATTTGGTGCAATTTCATGAGTAATGCCGTACCTGAATGATTCCTCAGAGTAAAATTACTGTAATTAATTTTACTAAAATTAAATTTTGTATCATGCAAAGGAAACAACATGGCTGAGTTATAATCAACATAACTCCTAACAGACTTTAAACAATAATCGACATCAGATACAATCACATACAAGGGATAATAATGCACTGTTAATCTATATGTCGCACCTTATGCATTAAGTACCTGAAAACGGATGTGAAAATGGATAGCCCGTCACAAGTTACCAATATAACAATATTAAAAGTTTGCTGTATACACCAAGCACAAATCTAAATTCTAATTTCTTATGCATCTTTCAATTGAAAATGAAGATCCATTTTGCAAAGGAAGAAATCACAAAAATCATTTTCATATTAACAGTTCTGACCACATGCATTGTTGCCACATAAACACGAGAGAATTTCCCATCACACAAAAATTGCTATAACATGAGGAATTTAAGAAAGGTGATTAAATTAGCATACTAATTCCACTTAGAATTTTACAGGTGCTCTTAGGAGCGCATGCAAGTACTTAGATAATTATGATTTTTAATAAATGGACGATAAAACATGTGCACATACAATACAAAGCAGGAAAAATTATTTTATAATTCAGCATTTTATCCTCGAAGAACTGCCTAAAAAAAGTGTTTCTAAATAAAGCATCAGTTCCAGCATGATGCAGATACTAATCTGAAAAATCAAGAGCAAGAAAAGGAGGAAAGCTGCTTATATACATTTGCATTTTTCCGGTGTTGAGTGACCGCCAGTAAATTAGCAAAGATAGCTGGGAAACCTTTTCAGCAAGCTTTTTTCCACTTCACTGCTTTAGCCTAGAGAACAACAGCTGTCACTTACGCAATGTGCGATCACATAATGTAGCTTCTCAAGCTATTAGGCATTGAATAAAGTAAGCCTTTATATTTTTCTATAATTTCTAATAGCTATTTAATCCAACTTTGTCATGTACACTTAAAAAGAAACAATGCACTTTTACTACAACTACTTCCTGGACAACACAACTCAACAATTTCATATAAGCAATTTTACATTTTTCTTCAGCAAGTGTTTTAAGGTCTAAAGCACTGACTTACTTTTGTTTTTCCCGCAGATGCTGCCTGGCCTGGCAAGTATTTCCAGATTTTACAGTTATTGATTTTAAATCTTTTCAAATAAGTATAACATCTAAAAGTAAAAATGCCTGGTTTATTTTAATTTTCAAATAATATATTTCTATTAACAAATTACTCCTGCAGACTATAAAGAAATGTAAAATGTATACATGCTTTTCAAGGCAAATTTTAAAAGCTTATTTTGAATGCAGCTACACTGTCCAAATTTGAACGACACTTTTTAAAAGAAGCCAGTCTATAGTCTTTAAGTATTATCAGGTTGACCAACTGCTATTTTTCCTGGCCGCAACCCATTGTAGGTATAACTGTCAAAATATACTTATGTTTAGGTATGGCATCAAAAATGTTTGAGCATATTCTGTTCTCATGGTGACAGCATTCAAACTTGCAGTTGTAAAATTTTACAGTCTCGAGGCTTCATAAGCCTTGTGGCTTGCAACAGTTCCTCCATGGGACAAGGTGGATAGAAGCTGACCATTTCCATAGTTGCCAAAAACAAGGGGCCATAAATACATGATTAAATTAAGAGAGTTAGAGGGCATGAGAAACTAATTTAGAGAGAGCTGTGAGGCTATAGAATTCACTTCCGGTATGAGTGGCTGAGGCAGAATTTTTTTAATAGGTGGATACAAGAAAAAATGTCAAAGGAATATGGAAAAAGGATAGGCAAACGCCTTTAGTTCCAATTGCTTGTTTGGAGAGTAAACAGCAACATGGACTGTTTGAACCAAATGGCCTGTTTTCTGAATGGTTTTCACAGGAGAGGCTAGGCTATATGATGCTTACTGGCTCAATAGTTACAATGACTAGCTACTAACATAGAATAGGTTTTTGTTACAAGATATGAGCAGCTTTGGAAACCTCCTGGGCATACTCTTCATTATCCTGGGAGGGAGAAACTTCCAGAGTCAAGGCTAAGCAGAATAATGGGTAGAACATTTAATTGTTAGCTCCAAAATGGTACAGCAAATGAACATGGCAAACTTTGAGGTTTGCGGGGGCGGGGGGAGGGAAGCAACCAAACAGATTTTAAATTGTACTTTATGCAAGTATTGTACTATATCCTAGGTTATAATGTTGTGCAATCAAAACCAAAAAAATCTGGTCATTCATTCAACCGTACATTGTAGGACGTGGCTACATGCAAATTGGTTACTGTGTTCTCCAATTTACAGTGGCTGCATTTCAAAAACAATCCAGTGGTTGTAAAGTGCTTTGAGGTACCCCAAATTTGTGATAAGGCACTAGATACATGCAAGTTCTTTCTTCCTTATGGATGCAAGAAAATGCTAAATCAAAGTTGCACAAATGGTTAGCTTCTTCAGCATTGTTCATCACCTTGTAGTTCACCACTAATACAGGCCAGTTAATTAAACAACAAGTTATGGAGCTGCAGTTCACAGGAAGCTGCATTGGGTTGAAAATGAGGATTTCCCACTGTTTTTTTAGCTGATCATTTCTTTGAAAATGGATTTCTACATTAGTTTAATCACTGCCACATAATTTTGTGGAGAGTTGCAGATTCTAAACTTTTCCTGCCTGAAAACCCATGTTTGTGCAGTTGATTTATCGCAGGCAACTTTGTGCCCAGTTCTTCTTTCAACTTGCGTTACTTTTAGACTACACAACAGTTGTTTACAGACAGGTAATATTGATTTTTTGACAAAAAGGGCTTTTGAGCATTCTGGATATCTTGTACTCTTAAGATTTGGTTTTGGTGTGACTATTCTGCAACTCTTATTAAAAAATAAGTTGACCAAAAACTAGTGCAAGATAGATAACAGGCAATACAATCTGAAACAATGGCCAGGAAAGGAGATACAGTCAATGGTGATGGTACAGCATTTATGGCAAGGGCCATAAACAATAGTTTTAGTTTACCCACTGTTTTACTGGAGGAAATTGTGCCTTATCCAAGATGGGTTATTGGACAAGGAATCTTCCCAATCCAGTGGAGGGGTGGAGAGAGGTAAAACTGCATCGCATTAACAAAAACATAGGAACTAGCCCCATGTCTGCAAATATAGATGAGGAAGAAGAGGTCATCAAGGACAGATCCTTGGGAGAATTCTGGAGTCAACAGTATGGGGTCAGTAAGAAAAGATGGAGATTCTCTTGCTATAAACAGATGGTTAAGAATGAAGCCCAGTAAGGAAAGCTGAGGGTTTTGACAAGAACTTGAACATTTCCCCAGTGGAAGATTTCTGATAGCTAGCATGGTGACCAAGAAGGGAAATTGGGCTGCTAGCAGTTCGGTGGCAATGGGGTCAAGAGAGGTGATTGGGTTACCTGAACAAAAAGAGCTTGGCAAGGACAAAAAAGGAGAATGGAGAAAAAAAAAGAGAAAGAACGCTCGGGAAGGGTGAACCTCAGTCTCAAGTGACTGAAATTTGTTCATGAGCTCCTTATACTTTACAAGAGCCAGACTTCAATCATTACTTATTCCTAATTGGTTTGAGAAGGTGCTGGTGGGCCATCTCCTCAAACCGCTTAAAGATTTGTGATGCTGGTATTCCTGCAGTGATATTTTATAGGAAATTCCATGATTCTGACCCAGCAACAATGAAGGAATAATGACATAACCCCAAGTCAGGAAGGTGTATAGCTTGGATAGAAATCTGGACATAATTCTGTTCCCACAGCAATGCTATTCTTGCTCCCCTTGCTAATACACTTCGTTGTTGAAATATCCTTGGTGCATTACTATAATGTAAGTCATACATACTGCAGCCACAATACTCTATGTAAGTGTTGGGGTGGATGAATATTTAAGTCCAGTGGTAGGGCATCAATCAAGTAGATTGTTCTGTCGTAGATGGTGCTGAGCATTTTGAGTAGCGTTGCAGCAGCAACCATCCAGTGGACAGGTGATGAGTTACTTGCTGCAGAATCCCAGTTTCTGACCTGATCTTCTAACCACAATATTTTTATAGGTGATCCAGTTCAGTTTTTGGTCAATAATAACCCCCAGATGTTGTTGGGGATTCTGCAATGGTAATGACATTGAATATGTTGGGGGAGATGGTCATTGCCTGGCACTTGTGTGGCATGAATGTCACTTGCCACTTATCAGCCCGTGTTGTCCAGGTCTTGCTGCATGTGGATACGGACTGCTTCAGTGTCTGATGAGTTGTCCAGTTCAGTCAGCTTCTGGTGAATGGGAGACCTCCGTTTCCTCCGCCTGCCCAATGTTGATTGTGGATTTCTCAGTGATGGTGGTGCCATTAAAGGTCAAGGTATGATTTTTGGACTTTTGTGTTCAAGATATTTCAGAAACACAAATATTGTCTGTCTATTGTCAGCCAAAAGCCATACATGATTCAGGTCCAGTTGCTGTTTTGTAATCAGAGCACTTTTAAACAACCTCACTCCTAATGCAGACACCATTATTAACGTAGCTGAAGATTGTTGGACAAAGGGTTTTTCCCTGACAAATTCCCTTTGTAATGTTCTTGTGCCATGCTAACTGGCCTCTGACAAGCAACAACAACGTACATTTATAAATTGTGTCTATAAGCATCCCAAGGTGTTTGACAGGGCCGCTAATCAATAAAAAAATGACACTGTGTCACATATGGAAGTGTTAGGACAGGCGTCCAAAAGTTTGATCAAAGGGGTAAGGTTTAAGGAGAATCTTAAAAGAAAAGGGAGGTGCAGAAGGTTGAGGCAGGAAATTTCAGAGCTTAGGACCGAATCAGCTGAAGGCACATCTGCCAATGGTGGAGCAATGAAAACGGTGGGGGGATCCACAAGAGGCCAGAATTGTGGGAGATGTTCAATGTTGTGGGAGCTTACATGGATAAAGATGGGCAAATCCATGGAGGGATTTAAAAACAAAATGAAAATTTTAAGATTAATTTTAAGATTTTAAGACCAGGAGCCAATGTAGGGCAGTGAGCACGGCAAGGGACGATGGTTGAACGGAACTTGGTGTGAGTTAGAATACAGGAAGAATATTGGATGAATTCAAGTTTAGAGGGTGAGGCGCCAGTTAAGAGAACATCGGAATAGCTGAGTCTAGAAGAAAAACATGAGGGTCTCAGGAGCAGCTGAGCTGACGCAGAATGGAAATGGCCAATGTTACAGAGGTGAAAGTAAGCGGTCTTGGTGAAGGAGAGGAAATGGGATCCGAAGTTCGAAGCCCGAAAGTCAATTAGAACGGTAATGTTGTGAATGGACTGGTTCAGCCTCAGACAGTGGCCAGGGTGAACAATGGAGTCAGTGGCCAGGGAACAAATGTTGTGTTGGTGGCTGAAGACAATGGGCTTTGGTCCTTCCAATAATTAATTGGGGGGAATCATTGAGTAGTTACAGCACAGGAAGCCATTTGGCTTGTTGTATTTGTGCCGGCTCTCTGAAGGAGCAATTCATCCAGTGCCACTCCCCTGCTTTCTTGCCAAAGTGCTGCATATTCTTCCTTTTCAGATAATGAACCAATTCTCCCCTGAATGCCTTGACTAAACCTGCCTCCACCACACTCTCAAGCAGTGTATTCCAGGTCCTAACCATTTGCTGCGCGAAAACATTTTCCCTCATGTTGCCACTGCTTCTTCGCTCAATTATCTTTAATCTGTGCCCCCAGTACTTGATTCTTCCACCAATGGAGCAGTTTCTCCCTATCTACTCTGTCCAGACCCTTGTTGACTTTGAATACCTCGATCAAATCAGCTCTCAGCCTTCTCTTCTCAAAGGAAAACAGTCCCAACTTCTCCAATCAATCTACATAACTGGAGTTCCTCAACCCTGGAATCTTTTCTGAACCCTCTCTAATGCCTTCATATCATTCCTAAAGCATGGTGGCAGAACTGAATTTAAAACTCCAGGTAGGCCGAATCAGCGTTTTATACGTTTAATAAATTTCCTTGCTTTTGTATTCTATGCCCCTATTGATAAAGCCCAAGATGTCGTATGCTTTATCAACTGCTCTCTCAGCCTGTCCTGCTACATTCAATGGTTTATGCACATAAAAACCCAGGACCCTTTGCGCCTGTACCTCCATTAGAATTTTATTTTATCCTTTATTTTATATTCTGTCTCTGTGTTCTTCCTACCAAAATGAATCACTTCATACCTCTCTGCATAAAATTTAATCTGCTATTTGTTTGCCCATTCCATCAACCTATGTCCTTTTGAAGTTCTACACTATTCTCTTCAAAACTGACAATACCTCCGAGTTCATATCATCCACAAATTTTGAAGTTGTGCTCTGTACACCAAGGTCTATGTCATTAGTAACTTTTAGGAAGAGTAGGGGTCCTAATACTAACCCCTGGGGAAAGCCACTATAAACATTCCTCCAGTCTGAAAAACAACCATTAACCACTACCTCTGTTTCCTGTCACTCAAACAATTTTGTATCTATGTTGCCACTGTCACTTTTATTCCACAAGCTCTAACTTCACTCACAATCTGTGGTGCTGCACTTTATCAAATGCCTTTTGGAAGTACATTTACTCCACATAAATAGCATTACCCTCACCAACCCTCTCTGTTATGTCATCAAAAAACTTAAGCAAGTTAAAGGCGATTTCTCCTTAACAAATCCGTGCTGGCATTCCTTAGTTAATTGTCCAAGCAACTATTAAATTTGTCCCGAATTATCGCTTCTTGGAGCTTCCAAACCGCTGAGCTTAAACCAACTGGCCTGTGGGTTGCTGGGTTTTTCCTTACAACCTTTATTGAACAAGGGTGTAACACTTGCAATTCTCCACTCCTCTGGCATCATCCCTGAGTTAAAGACTGGGAAACTATGGCTAGTGCCTCTGCAATTTCCACTCTCATTTCCCTCAGTACTCTTGGATGCATCTCTTTCGGTCCTGGCCCTTTATCAACTTTTGAATGCACAGAGTCTTTCCAATAGCTTCGCCTTGTCAATTTTAAACCCTTTAAGTGTCTGAATTACCTCCTTTCACCATGACCTGCGCAGTATTAATTTAATACCTCAGCCATGCCCCTGCCTTCATGTGTAAATCACCTTTCTGGTCCGTAATTGGCTCCATCCTCCTTTTACCACCATTTTACTATTTATATGCTTATAGAAGATTTTTGGATTCCATTTTATGCTAGCTGCCACTCTCTTCTCATACTGTCTCTTTGTTATTTGCTTTTTCAATTCCTTTCTGAACCTTCTACATTCAACTTGGTTCTTGGTTGTATTATCCACCTGACATTTGTCATAAGCACACTTGTTCTTCTTCATTTTGGAAATTCATCTTTTTTTCTCCAAAATTAAACACTTAATTAAGAAAGGTGTTCTTTTATCTAATTGTTTTACCCATACCCCTCTCTCTCTGACCTCTGTTTATCTCTCTTTCAAACATAGGTAAGAGATAATTAACATTTATTTTATATATGTGAACAAAAATATAGATGATAAAATTAGTTTTAAAAACAAAGACTCTTCTACGCCTCTCAAAACTAAGCTTAATCAAGGAGAAATTTTCACTCACACATTTTAAAACAATATATAGATTTTACTTCAAACTTTTGAAATAAATCTTGATTTTTAAAAATTTCAAGTAAAGCTACTGAGTGAAGAATGCTAGAAACTAAAGAAAAACATCCCATCAATGCATACTGAGAAATTAGGAACATTACATATATTCTGGCTGCACAATCCAAATTGAGTTAAAAAAAAACAGCTTCAATAACAAACATTTGGGAGAGGCTGGGGTCTTCTGTTAAAAAGGTACCGACGGCCTTAAAAATACAATCAATTAGTATATTTAATTGTGACATATGCATTTTTAAAGATTTTGTTTAAACCTTTATTTGGTCAGAGATTTCAGTTACAGGAAAAATGGCAGAAACTATTTTGGTCAATGTGTGGAAAGTCAATGGTCAGACTGCACAATTTTCAGGTAATTAATGAGTTTTCAATAAGACAAAAACCCTACAAACTTTATTTAATATATAACAGAGCATAAGTGTATGTATGTAGTTTCCTGGTAACTCAAGAAGAGAAACAGCTTTCCACCTCTTTTAAGGTATAAAATGAAAATACATAGTTGTTAATTAAAATTATTGAGGCACACTAAATGAATAAAGTGAAAAAAGTTTACTTGGAAAAACTTTGGAATGCTCAATTTCACACTCTATTTTCAAATGCAAAATTTAAATTCATCTCTACTTTATCTTGCCTAACACCATCTTTATTAAAAAAAACTCTATGTAAAGTAGTAAAAAGGGCTATATTAAGAGGGCACATACTATTAGGCATCTTCTTTTGAATCCTTTGAATTCATTGAACCACCCAACAAGACTACAAAACAAAATCTGAAGTTTCCTTGAATAGTGAAAATACATTATATATTGTATCTTGCGACACCAATAGGCCAAGTAGCAAAACAAAAAGCACCGGCAAAGTTTAATCTCTATAATAGTAATATTAAAAATCAGTAATCTATTAAAGTGTGTGGTCTCAGGTTTATCATATAGCAATTACAGTTGACACTATAAGTGCATGAACAATTCATTACAATGCATTTAAAATTTGTGCGATGGGGCGGATGAAGAAATAACAATTTAATCAAATGAAACATAGTCTGTTACAAGCTTCTTAAATATATCAGCCTCTTGTTAAGTGACTTAGTAAAAATAATATTTGCTGGAAACTACACCTTTGAGATAGGTCAAATAAAACTGTCAATGCAGTTGCTAAACTGTACTCCAAACATTCGTTTCTGTGCCATTTGGCTATTACAGCAACAGTATTAGCTTTCAAACACCATCTTCTTAAGATAAGCAAATAACTACCAAAACATATCTATAAGGCAGTGTCACAAGTTCTTGACAATCTGGCTCTACATATTAATGATGTATTTTTGTGATTCGTCACTATGGCTTTATGGATGCAAAATAGCTAATTGTACTTTTTAAATAAGTGCAGGAGTGTCCTTCAGGTGTTTTGGCCAACGATTATCCCTCAACTAACTTTCTCTCCATTCATCCGTTCACTTTTCTGCCTGCCTTTCTCTTATGTCAAAGCCCTAATTTTTGGGAGACAGGAAATCTGCAAATATGTAATTCATTTAACACAATACAGATAGATAGTACTGTACCATTAACTTATTTGCTTTGTTCATATCAGTGCGATAAATTCTTTTATATATTGAATTTTAAAGGAAGTTCGCTGTGACACTCTAGTCACTTTTGAAGACTGAAGTGGGATCTTATTGAAGTATAAAATAATCCAATATTGTCCACTTAAAACATCCAGATTTAAAATGGGCAGTTATTTATATCTTCCAAAAAGGAATAGCCATTATGCATTTGCATTATCAATTTAGAAGTTACCAACTATAGTGCTTCATGAGCTCACCAGAGCTAATGACAACCAATATGAGGAAAAATAAGGAGAAACTCTGCAAATCAAATTCAGATTAAATGAGAGTACTATCATATTGCTGACATGTTATCTCATGACTATTCTGATCCACATCACAATGCTCCATGGTTCCAAAAATAACTTTTATAATTAATAACATATTCATCGTAACAGACAATTCATATTTACATATGTAAATCAGAAGTGCAGAATGGTCAAAAACAGGCTTGTCCAACAGGCGGCCCCCATCTAGCTGGCCTGCCAAACATTGCTGGACATACAACAGACTTTCATTTGAAAAATGCTCGAAAGTTGCTCAGCCAATTACAGGCTGGTTTCTCCCTGCTTCAGTAGTGAGCCTATCAGCTGCAAATGCAGGGAGAAAGCAGCCGCTTTATGGATGAGCAGCAAGCAGTGGAAAGGAAGAGGGTACAGGCGGGGCGAGCCCAGGCATGAGGGGGCCCGGGCACGAGGGCAAAGGCAAGGGGGCGAGTGGGGACTGGGGCCGGGCAAGGGGGCACCGGGGCGGGCAAGAGGGGAGAGGTGACGAGGGGGCAGGCAAAGGTACTTGTGCGAGTCAGGGGAAGGAGGCGCCAGGGGGAAGGAGGGTGCACGCATGTGCGCTGGGAGGAAGGAGAGCAGGTACATATGCCAGGGGTGGAGGGCGCGCACGCATGTGAGAGGGAGGAGAGTAGGTGCTTGCATGATGGTTGAGAGCACGTTAATGCATGAGGGAGGGGGAGCGCATGCGTGAGAGGGAAGGCAGCGCCTGCATGAGGGGGGGAGAGCATGTCCATACGTGAGAGGGAGGAGAGCATCTTTGAGAAAGGGAGGAGTGTGTGTGCCCGTGTTTGAGAAAGGGAGGAGAGTGTGTGCATGTGTAAGAGGGAGGAAAGTTTGCACGTGTCAGAGGGAGGAGAACGTGTGAGTGAGAGAGGGGGAGAGTGTGTGCGTGTATGAGAGAGTGAGTGTGCGCGTGTGTCAAAGAGAGAATGTGTGACCAAGTGAGAGGAGAGTGTAAGTCTGGCTCACTCCCAGTCTCAGGGTTCTCATTCACCCTCACCCCCATACACCAATATGCACTCTCACAGTGGGTACAGTGGGTGAGATTGAGTGAGTGAGCACCTTGATACTGGGAGGGAGCCAGGCACACACACACACACTCTAATGGTCATCTTTATTTATTATTCTTTTTTTTGAATTATCAATTTATTGATTTGACATTGCTTTTTCACTCAGCAAGTGGTTTCTTTTCATGCCTCAGCTTTGCTTTTGAAATTCACGTTTAATATTGTGCCAATCCTTATCTTTCTGAATTTTGTTCAGCAGCCCTTTGAGTGAGGAAAACATTGAATTGTGACCCCCCCCACCCCACACCAAAAGGGTGGACAAGTTTGCCATACTAGATTACTGTTATTTTGACAAATTCTACTGAACAACTATCATATTGTTTGCTTCTTCCTAAATGGTTTCCAAACAGAATTTTGTAAAAACTAAAATAATAAATATGTAATGGTTTTTAAGAAAGCAATTACCGGTAGTAACAAAAGCAGGCAAAATCCTTAATAATAGCATCATAATCAACTAAGCTGTCCATCGTGTATTTCAGGAAACTAGCATTCGCACAAATACACAAATGTAAGCAGTGAGAATTGCATCTAAAAGAAATGGCTAAATAACTTTGCTGTTTATTACTGAGTTTGTTGCTGAAAGCTCACCTATTTATCAATGCAAGGATCAAATTCTTCAAGGTTTGGGGATTTGGGACACATTCTTAAAAGTGATCTAGATTATGAGAGTCACCTAATCTAGAATAAGGTTTAAGAAGAGCCAGAAACATTAGGGCATTACAGAGATCATTTCTAAAGATGGCAGAAGCTTGGTTTAAGGTTCTAGCTACAGTAGAAGTGATGTAAGCCTGGAGTTGGGCATTGTTGCAGAAGTGGAAGGAAGTGGTTTTCGTGGTGGCCGTGAAATGCATTTCAAACTTAACTCAATCACTTTGGTCTTCCCAATATTCAAATTGGAAAAATGCTGGCTTCATGTTGGATCAACTGCCTAACAGCATAACAAATTCCTCTTTCAAAGTGGTGCCTCTGATGTGCAAAAATGGCTGATGATTTTCCTCAGATTCTCCCTGTGAGAAAGTCTCTAACCTCCACTATCTTCTAATGTACACTTACACTCCAACTTATGCCTGCTTCCAATCTACTGGGCATCAACTAAGCCTTTGTTAGATGCTGATCTGACTCCAAAATATAGTGGCACAAAATGTCCTGGAGGCCTTCTGATCCTTATGTTTAACAGCTTAAGCAATATAACTTTACAAACTTAAGTATAGCATTTTGGTATTTTTGGAAAGTAGATATTCTCACCTTTGCTTGAATAACATCGATAATTTACGAGCTGGGAATAAAGCTATGCGCATTTGTTTAAGATCAGATGTGCAGAGTTCTCCTCGCTGCCCATGTAAGCATCCAACCACAGGAGGACCAAGGCAATTTTTGAACAGCACAGGAGGAAATTTTTTAAAAATTTATGGTGCTGAACTAGCTAGGGGCTATGCAAGCCACAGGAGTGGATCTAAGAAGGGCCAGGAGGCTGACTTTTAAGTGACTTGGAGTTGAAAAAGGTTGGGATCCTTTAAGCTTGAAAAGAGATGCAAGAGGGGAGCTTTACAGAAGCATTAAAGTGATTAACAGAAAAAAACGAATCAAAGCACTATTTCAAATTACATGACAAAGACAAAGGGATACATGTATAAACTGGGAATTCAGGACTGTTGTTGGGAAGCACTTCACACAAAGATGATTGATAGGTGGAAATACTTCAGGTAGGGAAACAAAGGCAAAAATTCTAGAATGCTTCGAAGGGTAGTAAGACATGGTACCAGTGAGATTGTAGATTTCTATGTAAGAAGGAACTACTACCTCTTTAGTTAACTGTAAGACTAGGCAGACGTTATGATAGCAGCTGTCAGCTTCAAACAACATGACAGGTTGACAAATTTGCAATACATGGAAAAATGGCAGGTATAGGTGGTATCTCTCATATGCATATACCCCCACAAAACCATATTTTGATCGCTATATCACTAAGTGCCTATTTTTAATCATTAACTTGTCTTAAAATTAGGCCCTCTTAACACCATTATAATATTTTTGATAGAAGGAAGAAACTACCCAAAACAAAACTCAACCACATCAAATTTCAAAATGTCTTAAGACAATCTTCTCTAATGCCACATGCCTAACATAAAACATATTGTAGAAGTTCCCAAAGTGTAAAATTATCTTCAGTTTTACAGGAAACTGAAATGTACCTTCATGTTGAATGCCTCTGTCTCTAGCTGTGTTAGATGGCTTGAGTTGTCCTCTAATTCCTGTCGCAGATTTGAATTCTCCATTTTAAGTGCCTCTACCTGCTTCAGCAGCTGATCATATGAAGCTGATGATGCAGCCATCCTGAACTAGACACTGACCTGTTTAAAAAATACAAATATATTAGCTACACTTCTTTCTTTGGAACATGGCTTGTTACAAAACTGACAGAGAGTTTATAGTGTGCCTATCAGAAACTGCAAATTTCAGATTCCAAGATTGTAATTATTCACAACACTTTCCATATAATGATAGTGGATATAACTGTTAGTTTAATTTCTTCCTGTTGGTTCTCCTTAAATTGTAGTTTAGCCTTTGATCTGCAATATTTAAGTCACACCCAACGTAATTGCACCAAATGCAAGATTAGAAAATCTCAAGTTTACAGTTTCTTTTAAAAAGCAGAATTCTGCCTCTCCATGGGCATTATGTATCTTATTACTCCTCGCTGCCCACGTAAGCATCCAACCACAGCGAGGGAAATTAAGAAAGCAAGGAGCAAGACAACTTTGGCCCATTAAGCCCATACTTATCAGACAACATGTGCCATTTATTTCATGATGGATTTTGCCCCATTGATTAATCCCCTCCAGAAAGTTCTTCCCGTGTTCTACTTGATTTTCAAAGATAATTAAATAAAATTGCAGATTATCAATTAATCCACATCTTCATTACTCAGCCATGGGCAGATGCCCTCCATGGCCATGTAGTGAGCGATAGCGGGGGGCAGGGGGATAGCGGACCGCCTGGAAATTGCTGTACATGTGGGAAACAATGACATAGAAAAGAAGAGGGTTGAGATCCTGCAGTCAGAGTTTCAGAAGCTAAGGAGGAAGTTTTTTAAAAAGTGCCATACACCAGCAAATATGGAAATTGTAGCATGAAACTGGTTAACTCATGACTGGAGAAAGAGTGCAGGAGGGGGGTCTTCAAATACCTGGTACACTGGGGTCAGTTCTGGGGCAGGAGGGTGCTGTTCAAGATGGATGGGCTCTACCTCAAAAGAGCTGGGTCTCGTGCTCTGGAGGAGATTTTTCAATTAAAATGGCAGGAGGAGCACCAGGATGAAACATTTGCAAGAAAAAACCCGTGCAGAAAGAAATAAATGAGCTATAATGCGATTGGCTGTACATTATTAACAAATATTAAGGAGACGGAGAGGAGCAAATTTACAAACAAATTAGAAAGATGCAAGAACGATAGAGCAGTGATAATAGGGCACTTCAGTTATTCTAAAGAGACTACATAGTAATGATACAAAAGACAAAGGTGGTTGGGGCAGGCGGGAGTGTGGGAAGAAGTGCATTCAAGATAACTTTCTTGATCAATGTGTTTCCAGCCCAACAAAGAAATAATTGCTGTATCTAGTTCTGGGGAATGAAATGACTTGGACAAAAAGATCAATGAGGAGGGAAAAATTAGGGTACGGGAGAAAGCTAACCAGTAATATAAAGACAGATAGTAAGTGTTCTGATAGATATTTAAATAAGAATAGAGTTAACAGAGTGAGCGTTGGTCCAACAGAAAGTGCAGCTGGGGAATTGATAATGGAAAGTAGGAAGATAGCGGGTAAATTAAACAGGTATTTTGATTTGGTCTTCACTACAGAGTACACAAGTAACATCCTGGAAATAGCTGTAAATCAGGAAATGGAAGGGAGGAAGGAAATTGGTAAAATTACAATCACCAGAGAAGTGGCAGTGAGCAAATTGTTGGGGCTGCGGGCTGACAAATCCCCAGGTCCAAATGGACTTCACCCTAAGGTCTTGAAAGAAGTGGCTAGTGAGATAGTTGATGCATTGGTTTTAATTTTCCAAAATTCCCTAGATTCGCGGAAGGTTCCATTAGATTGGAAAATAGCAAATATAAGTCCTTTATTTAAAAAGGAAGGGAGACAGAAAGCAGGAAGCTACATAACATCTGTCATAGGAACAATGTTGGAAGCTATTATTAAAGATGTTACAGCAGGGCACTTAGAAAAATTCAAGGCAATCAGGCAGAGTGATCATGGTTTTGTAAAAGGGGAATCATTTTAACCAATTTATTGGAGCTCTTTGAAGGAGTCACATGTGCTGTGGATAAAGGGGAACATCAGAGGTAATTGTGAAAAATAAAAGCTCACGGTGTTGGGGGAAACATATTGGCATGGATAGAAGATTGGCTAGCTAACAGGAAGCAGAGAGTTCTGGTCTTTTTCTGGTTGGCAGGGTGTGATGAGTGGTGCGCCACAGGGATCAGTGCTGGGGGGGGTCAACTTTTTACAATTTATATAAATGACCTGGATGAAGGGTCCGAAGGAATGGTGGCTAAATTTGCTGATGACACAAAGATAGGTAGGAAAATAAATTGTGAAGAGGGCATAAGGAGGCTATAAAGGGACATAGATAGGTTAAATGAGTGGGCAAAAATCTGGTAAATGGAGTATAATGTGGGCAAAGGTGAAACTGTCCATTTTGGCAGGAAGAATAAAAAAGATTATCTAAATAGTGAGAGACTGCAGAGGTTTAAATTCAGAGGGATCTGGGTGTCATAGTGCATGAATCACAAAAGGCTAATATGCAGGTACAGCAAGTAATTAGGAAGCTAATAGAATGTTATCATTTAAGGTGAGAGGAATTGATTACAAAAGCAGGTAGGTTATGTTTCAGTTGCACAGGGCACTGGTGCAACCACATCTGAAGTGCTGTGTACAGTGCTGGTCTCCTTATTTAAGTAAAGATGTAAATGCATTAACAGTTCAGAGAAGGTTTACTAGTCTAATAACAGGAATGGGCGGGTTGTCTTATGAGGAAAGGTTGGATAGATTAGGCTTGTATCCACTGGAGTTTCGAAGAGTAAGAGGTGACTTGATTGAAACCTTCAAGATCCTGAGGGGATCTTGACAGTGTGGATGTGGAGAGAATGTTTCCTCTTGTGGGAGAATCTAGAACGAGGGATTACTGGTTAAAATGAGTTGCTCATTTACGACAGAGAGGAGGAGAAATTTTTCTCTCAGAGCGTTGAGTGTCTTTGGAACTCTCTTCCTCGAAAGGTGGTGGGAGCAGAATCTTTGAATTTTTTTAAGGCAGAGCTAGATAGATTCTTCATTAACGAGGGGGTGAAAGGTTATCGGGGGTAGGCAGGAATGTGGGGATGAGGTTACAATCAGATCAGCCATGACCTTATTGAATGACGGAGCAGGCTCAAGGGGCTGTGTGGGCTACTCCTGCTCCAAATTTGTATGTTTGTAAGTGGTGCAAGCGGACAAAAGGGGCCAACTTTGATCACTGCATCAGACCTAGAATTGTTATGGAAAAGGACAAGGAACAATCAAACACACTTAACTGGAGGAGGGCTAACTTCACTAAGTTCATGGGATCTGGCCCAGGTGGATTGGAATCAAACAAAACAGCAACTGAGCAATGGGAGGCATTCAAAGAGGAGGCAGTTCAAATACAGAGAAGGCAATTTCCCACACCGGGGAAAAAAGGACATCGATAGCTAGAGCTCCCTGGATGACTAACGACAAAATCTATAATGAAACATAGATATAAAGTTGATAATGGGCAACCAAGTTGAATACAGAAAGCATAGAGGAGATCTAAAAAGGGAATAAGAGGGACAAAGAGAGAAAGAGATGTAACATAAAAAGGAACCCAAAACAAAATGTCTCCTGTTAGATGTGATTCCAGGATTGGGCAGCAATTGCTGAATAATCCGGAGTGTGCAATAGTTACACTAACAACCAATTTAAGATAATCAGTCAAGCTCGTAACATGGTTCATTAAAACTTGCTAGAAACAACATATGCAGAGGCCTGTTCTCTGCAAACAAAAGGAATATGTTCAAGCCTTGAGCCTTTTTGAGTTAACAGGGAGCCCATTTTTTTCCCCCCCATGGCAACACTTTGGCCAATCAGAGTCGACTTATCAACCAATCAGCACCCTTTCCTCTTATTGTATAAATTGTTGTGATCATTTGAAATTTGGCATTCCTGCATTTGTCCTGATGAGTTTGAGACAAAAGATTTAACATGTCTCTCTTTTCCACAATATTA
Organism: Cetorhinus maximus; assembly: GCF_964194155.1. Classification (NCBI taxonomy): domain Eukaryota; kingdom Metazoa; phylum Chordata; class Chondrichthyes; order Lamniformes; family Cetorhinidae; genus Cetorhinus; species Cetorhinus maximus. The sequence goes on along the minus strand of NC_135880.1, from coordinate 77,001,663 downwards.
ACACCACAAAAGACTTACAGAAACATAGAAACAGCAAAAGGATAGTCAAAGGAAGGATGGAGCTGATTAGGGACCAAAAAGGGAATCTTCCTTCGGAGGCAGAAGGCATAGCTGAGATTCTAAATGAGCACTTTGTCTCTGTCTTTAAAGAGAGGATATTTCCAACATAGCAGCAAAGGAGCAGGTAGCAATGGCATTGGGGAAGATAAAAATAGATTAAGAAATAGGAAATGCATAAAAGGTTGGCAGTGCTCAAAAGGAGAAATGTCACCTGGTTCAATTGGCATGCATCACAGCCAGGTTACTGAGAGAAGAATAGGAATTGCAGAGGCTTTGGTCAAAATCTTCGAATCTCCCTCAGATATGGGGATGGTGGCAGAAGACTGGGGGATTGCAAATGTTATACCCCTGTTCAAAAGGAGAGCAGTAACACTTCAATTACAGGCCAGTCAGCCTAATGTTGATGGCAGGGAAATATTAAGAAACAATAATCTCAGAAAAAATTAATTGCACTTAGAAAATTACAGGCTAATAAATGGAAGTTGACTCAGGTTTGTTCAAGGAAAACTGTATTTAACTAAATTAATGAAGTAACAAAGAGGGCTGATGAGGGTAGTGCAGTTGATATATGGTTCATCAAAAGTACATCATACTTGTAAGCAAAAAATAAAACTGATAGGATTAAAGGGGCTAAGTAACAAGAAAACAATGAGTAATGGTGAATGGTAATTTTTTAGACTGGAGGGAAATGTACATTGGCGTTCCTCAGGGATTAGTGAGAGGACCAGTACTCTAATATACATTCATGGCCTGGACTTGGACATGCAAAGCATAATTTCCAACTTTGCAGATGATACAAAACTCAGAAATAAAATAAACAATGAAGAGGATAACACAGATTTTAGGAGGGCAAAGACAAAGAACAGACTGGCAAAATGGGCAGCCACATGGCAAATGAGGTTTAAGAGAACTGTGAAGTGGTACTTTGGTAGCAAGAGTGAATAGAAGCAATATAAAATAAACAAAGTGATACAATTTTAAAAGGGGGCAGTATGTGGGAATCTCTCTCGAGTACTCCAACTCCCAGCATGGCCGGGGTACCGATGCAAGCACAGAGTGTGTCAGGGGACAGGCCATGCATGCTGCATCTGACTGAATGTGGCATCAAGGAGCCCTAGCAAAACTGGAGTCAATGGGAATCAGGCGGAAAACTCAACCATCTTCAGTTGCTTCATCAATGACCTTCCATCCATAAGGTCTGAAGTGGGGACGGTCGCTGATGATTGCACAACGTTCAGCACTATCTGCGACTCCTCAGACACTGAAGCAGTCCATATCCAAATGGGGCAAAACCTGGACAATATCCAGGCTTGGCCTGACAAGTGGCAAGTAACATTCTTGCCACACAAGTGCCAGGCAATAACTATCTCCAACAAGAGAGAATCTACCATCACTCCTTGACATTCAGTGGCACTACCATCACTGAAACCCCGACCATCAACATCTTGGGGGGGGTTACCATTGACCAGGAACTGAACTGGACTAGCCATATAAATACTGTGGCTACAAGAGCAGGTCAGAGGCTAGGAATCCTGTGAAGAATAACTCACCTCCTGACTCCCCATAGCCTGTCCACCATCTATAACACACAAGTCAGAAGTAAGGAGTGTGATGGAATACTCCCCACCTGCCTGGATGAGTGCAGCTCCCACAACACTCAAGAAGCTTGACACTGTCCAAGACAATGCAGCCCGCTCAATTAGCACCACATCCACAAACATTCATTCCCTCCACCACCAACACACAGTAGCAGCAGTGTGTACCATCTACAAGATGCACAGCAGGAATTCACCAAGGATCTTTCGACAGCACCTTCAAAACCCATGACCATGACCATCTAGAAGGACAAGGGCAGCAGTTAAATGGGAACACCACCACCTGGAAGTTCCCCTCCAAGTCACTCACCATCCTGACTTGGAAAAAATCAACGTTCCTTCACTGTTGCTGGGTCAAAATCCTGGAACTCCCTTCCTAACAGCATTGTGAGTGTCCCGACACCACATGGGCTGGAGTGGTTTAAGGAGGCAGCTCACCACCACCTTCTCAAGGACAACTAGGGATTGGTAATACATGCTGGCCTAGCCAGCGAAGCCCACAACCCCTGAATGAAATTTTTTTAAATGCTCAAGAATGGCACGAAAACCCAGCCATGTGAGAGCTCGGGAGCAGCTGAAAACATGGCTATGGGACTGTGTGTGCAGCATTATAGAGGGTCTACATGACAGCTAGTAAGGCACAGAAGAGGATGGTTGGCTTCCTGCACTTGAAGTGCTGTCATTAGCTCCTAGCGCAGCTAGGGCGTTGGAAAAGTTTGGCGGCAGCAATTGATATCTCTGTGCTGATAAGGAGCTGAGGCTCAGTGAAGAAAGATTGGCAGCAGCGCAACTGAGGAGCTGGAGCTATGCCTGAATATAGATCTCGGAGTGCAGCCTGGCAAATGCCATGGGATGCAGTCAGGCTCGCTGCCCAGAATAAGATCATAAGAAACATGAGTAGTAGACCATTTGGCCTTCCAAGCCTGCTTTGTCATTCAATTTCGATAAGACCATGGTTGATCTTCTACCTTAGCTAGGTATACTTCTGTAACTGAGTGCATGACGAAAATAATGGAAACCAAAGGCAGGATAAATATGTTAAGAATCCTTTCTGGGTCCCCCCCCTTTCATGTCCTCTTCATCTCTTTTGGAAACCCAGCAGTATGCGCTATTTATAATATCATAATGCTAAATAGTTAGCGTCATGCCATGTTTATATCTCTCTAATGTCCTCCAAATCCACAACCTCCGAGATACCTGTGCTCCTCCAATTCTGGCCTCCTATGCAATCACAATTATAATTGCTCCACCACTGGTGGCCATGGCTACAGTTGCCTCAGCCCCAAGCTCTGGAATTCTCTCCCTTGCAGCCTCTGCATTGCTGCCTTGCATTCCTCCTTTAAGGCACTTCTTGAAACCTACCTGTTTGACCAAGCTTATGGTCATCTGGCCTAATATCTGCTTATGTTGGTCAGTGTCATACTTTGTTTTATAATGTTCATTCTGTTAAAGGAGCTATATAAATACAATATACATCTAAGTTATTGTTGTGTATTTCCCAAGTGTTGGAGGTGCAATACCTGGACATAGCTGATGTCCCTGCTGAAAGAAGTGGTGTTGAGAAACTGAGGTGGTGGTAAGTACAGCTAATAACTAACAGTTCGTGCCACAAATTGAAGTGCAGTGCGTCATTATAAGGTCACAGCGCAGCTTCCTACCTTGTCATTCCTGGTAAGATTACTGAACATTTTCCAACATTTAATCCCACTTTGGCATTGATATAATCCATGGCACCCTGCCCAGATTGCTGGCCCACATTTCGGCTGACCTAATGACCATCAGGATAAGGCAGGAAACGGTTCCTCTGTTACACTTGCTGCAGCAAATTTCTACACTCCTTCGTAAGCCAAAGTGGCCTGCCACCGCCTGCTATTCAACATGTATCTTGGAAGAAGGGGTAGGGAGTGGCAATACTGAATAAATGGCACAGTCCATAGGTCTTTGAAGGTGACAAGACATATTGAGAGTAAAAGCAAAATATTGCAAATGCTAGAAATTTGAAATAAAAACAAGTGTTGGAAATACTCAGGTCTGGCAGTATCTGTGGAGACAGAAGATGAGTTGTGAAGAAGAGTCATATTTGACTCGAAACGCTAACTCGGTTTCTCTCTCCACAGATGCTGCCAGACCTGCTGAGTATTTCCAGCACTTTCTGTCTTTACTATGTTGACAGAGTAATTAGCAAATCTGTTCCCAACAGCTGATGGTACCAAGGACTAGGGGACACAGATTTAAGGTTTTGGGCAATGCAGGGGATGCAAGGAAGAACTTTTTACACAGCAAATGGTAAACTTCAGTGATCCCCAAAGGTTTGTTGCAGCCATAAAAAATTTCAGTCCATAGAGATTCTTTAATTTAGCTCCAGTTTAATTATATTTCACAGGAGGGCATTGTTTATCCAAGACTCCACTTGATATGATAATCTTTGACATTTTTCATTGGACGTTATATTGGGCATTTTTCATTGGACCTTCTTAACCACATTTGTTCAGGTACAGTTAGACACTGTGTGAGAAGACAAAACCTATGGACTGTTATAAATAATTACAAAAGCATAGCCAACACAATTTACCAACATGAACTGAATCTATCACTAGTTTTTTTTTTAAGTACTATAGTTTCAATAAAAATGAAAGGTGTGAACAATTGTTAAAAGTTAATTCCTTAGGTAAAGATATAAAGCTGTCCACCATACCATGAATGGCATACCAACCTTATGTGACCATATGGCATAGGAGAAGTAGGCCATTCAGCCCATCGTGTCTGCTCTGCCATTCATGGCTGATCTGACAAAACTTTAATTCCACTTTCCTGCCTTTTCCCCATAACCCTTGATTCCCTTAATGATTAAAAATCTGTCTATTTCACTGTGACGAATATTACGACATGGAGAAATAACCTCAAAAAATGATCAGAGGCAGTAAGGAAGACCTGCATAAGAACAGAACTGAAGATGTATATCCTAATAGTAACAAATTCTTTCAAGGCTTGAACAGCAGGAAGGCAAAACAGAGTGGAACCAAAAAAATACAAATCCACTCAAAACAAAATACAGCACAAGACAGTGTAGAATCCATGGGATAAATTTTATGTTTGCAGTGGGAGTCCCATGATAGGCCAGAAAGCTGGGCAGTGGTGTGGGGGGGTTGCGGACAACACCCCCTCAGCCATTCGTGTACAATCCATGGACTTCATTTTATGCTCGTGGCAGGGGTCGCACCAACAGGCCAGAAGGTCAGGGGCAACACCGCCTCAGCTGTTTGCAGAACAATGGGTCACATTTTACAAGAATCAGACAACTAATTAGTTGTCCTTAGAGCTATTGTCCCTTTAAAGGACACATCCCCTCCCCAAGGAGTTGCTAGCCAATCAGAGGGTCAGCAGCACAGCAACACCATCGCTAGGATTGCATCTAGAAGAGGACCACCATGGAAGGACACTGCTCTCCCAACCAGGTAAGTGGGGTCTGAGGGTACAAGTAACAGGCCCTGGTGATAGAGGTGGCTGGGGTTGCTTGTCTGTGAACCAAAGTGTTCCTGAAGAGGAGGGCAACATCCCCCCAGCCTCCCCAACCCCCCTACCACCCCATCCTGCCTGCAGGGAGGCCGCCAGATTCACTAGGCAGCATTCACACATGGCAGAGGGCATCACCTGCCACTGGTAAAATGACAGCAGCAGAGAGAAGAGGCCCTTACTTAGCCACAAGTGACTCAATTGACCTCTGGGCAGAAGAGCTATCCACCATCTTCCCCATTGATGCTAAAGTGACATAGTGGCAGAAAGACAACAGGAACTCTACCTACTGCCTTCCCTCGCCATTTTACAGGCCCCAGGTCCCACCCCTACATCTCAACCGTCCCCAGAGGGCTGGTAAAATCCATGACTACTTCCTCCAAGCAGTTGCAAGGGAAGGCATAAACATCATATCCTCCTCAAATAGAAATAACACAGGCTGAATTAATAGCTTCAATATAAATAAGATGGAAGACCTAGACACACTAAATGGGCACACTAACAATAAATCCTCAGGATAAACTTTATTTACTTGAAGTGTTGAGAGATCACAAGAAATTTACAAGCTATCTGAGCTAGCAATTGTAAGTCACTGGATAGTGCGGTTAGGTACCAGTAAATTGAAAACAGGCCCAAGCAGTGCCCATTTTGAAAAAAGGGCATTAGACACCAGCAACTACCATTAACAATTCCTTTAACAAAAGGCAAAGTACTGTAGTTTTTGGAAATATAAAATCAGAAAAGGCTGAAAAACTAAGCAGGTCAGGCAGCATCTTGCAAACATGAAGATTATCACATTTTCAGGTCTCTCTGTCAGTGGAGTATCTGCTTGCCTTGAATACACAGAAAGCTAAGTGAAACATTCTGCTGGCTTTGCGGATTGCTCCTCTGTAGGTTGGACAAGTTAGGAGTCTTACTAGACATGATGCCTATGTTTTTTTCGATTTCATCTTAAGCTATTTCAGCATCATGAGAACGTTTGGTTCATGCTTCCTGCCTGTGTACCATACTTCACTTTGTCTGTATTAAATTTTATCTGTCATAGTTCTGCCCACTTCCAGTTTTGTTCAAATACTCTACAATTTCCATTCTGCCTTATTTAATCCCACTTTCTCCTAGTTTAGTATCATCTGCTAAAATTGTCTAATTTGCTTTGAGATTCTGATCTAAATCATTGGTATAAATAGAAACAGTATAGATCACTGCATCATGCAATGGAGCACCCCACACAGTGGGCAGAATTTTACGGCAGCCGGGTTTTACATTCCGCCAAATCAATGGGGATTATAATGGCCTGCCGCATTTTACGGCCCTGTCCCTGCCGAAGTGGGGCCGTAAAATTCTGCCCAGTGTTTCTAACCTGTCCCCTGTCAACCCGAATGATATAACTCTTCTATCAAGTGCAGAGTCTGCCGCTTCAAACTAGAATTTAAAATTACAACTTTACAACAAGATAGACGCGTAGCCCAAATTTTGCAATATAAGCTACAGTTATTAGAAAACCAAAACAACACAGTGTCCTCCACAGAGAATCTGGGACCTGTGTGAACAGGGAAAACTATGATGTGCCTCTTTATCCAATCAGCTTGAAGAATCCTTACTGAGGCATGCAGAACCTAAACTCTCCCAATTGGATGTGGTCATGGCATGTTGTATGTAGAGATTTTTAGAACAATAGAATACAAGTCAGAGGAAGTGATTATTAAATCACACTTTGAGTACAGTATCCATGTGATAGTCAGGAGAGGGGGAAACAATCAAATGTCTTCTGGAAGTGAAAATTATAATAGTTCATTCAATGCCAAATTATGTACAGAAAGTGAAATAAAGAGAGCAAACGATAGATGAGATTGAGAGAGAGATAAAAGGGACAAAGAAGTTTTTTTTTTAAATTTAGCTTCGTTTTTTAAATCTCCAAAAATAATTAAATCCTGAAGGAATGAGGCTCCACAATTAATTTTCAATGCCAGAGGGGTTGATTGGCAATAATTAAGACTTATCACAGCGTAGCTATTCACTTGCACTTAAATGCTCAAGCCCCAACTTTTCTGGCTAGTGTCGCGGTTATCCATCACATAAGTACCGCAGCTTCAAATGTTACATGTATCTGAATGTTGAGTCTCAGTGAGATACAGTTAATAGTGCAGCTTCTGTAGAAGCAGGGCATCACGGGCAGCAACTTCTTGACACCTGCATTCATCGCAAATGTGTGGACACTGGAAGCTGGTGCCCAATTTACCTCAATTTTTAACCACAAAATCAGAGACATTATTTTTAACAATATAAACATAATACTGAGTTTGTGCTCACCATATTTGCAAATACAATTCAGAATTCCCTCTCTTCTAATATTTATAACACAGACATCATCAGAAGCTTAAGAGTTGGACTCATGTGTTTCTACAAAAGCCCAAGATTCTTTGATCACCCTTAGATAATTTCCACTTTGTATACTTCACATGCCTAACAGATAATTAATAACTGCTGTTCTGTAGCAAAATCATCTTTGTTTAGTCCCTATAGATTTCCAGTTGATTAAAAATTCCTATGTATTTTAAACTTTGCGCACGTAAACTTTAATGAAGTAACTGGAGGTGAAGTATATTGGGGTTAATGAGCTTCAAATTAATAGGGATTTGAAGATTGGTAACATCTGAGACTATCTGGACTTACAAGTATTGCTTTAATTCAAGGCAATTAGAAAAGGAAAAATAGCCTAGGGATGATAAAAATTATCAAATTTTGAAGGTTGGCATGCTCGTGATAAGCTAGAAATGACCTTGAAGGTTTGGTCTCACACAGGATTTGCTACATCGTATATCCTGGACTAGTGGATTGTTTCTCTACTAGATGGTCATTTTCTGTGACTGAGCGCTTAGTTAAGGGAAAGACGACGTGGAGATGTGAGGGAAGAGGACACCTGCCTAAACAACAACTATATACTCCGAATCAACCTTAACAATTAACATGATGACAGATTGCCCTCACACTGGTTAGGTTGCTAACCCAGATAAAGCCATTGATGGAACTTAACAGTATCATGAAATGTGTTGTCAAACTAAAATGTCAGTTGGTTAAGCAGTTCAGCATGTTTAATGTGGAGAGGCATGAGGTGATCCACTTTGGAACCAACAAAGACCTTTTTTTAAAAAAAATGGCCAGAGACTCAAAAACGTGGAGGAGAAAAAAGATTTGGACGTTCAGGTATACCAAACGCAAAAACGCTGGTGGCCAGCTACAAAAGGTAATAAAAAGGAATTTTGGCTTTTATCGCAAGAGAGTTGGAATACAAAGGGGATGAAGTTATATAACAGTCACAGAGAGCCTTGGTCAGATCCATCTGGAGTATTGCATTCAATTTTGAATACCACACACCAGGAAGGCGATAAGTGACCTTGGAAGGGGTACAGTACAGGTTTACCAAAATGATACCAAGGGTTAAAGAGTTTTTGTTTATTCTTTCATGGGATTTGGGCATCGCTGGCAAGGCCAGCATTTGTTACTCATCTCGAATTGCCCTTGAACTGAGTGGCTTGCTAGGCCATTTCAGAAGGCAGTTAAGAGTCAACCACATTGCTGTGGGTCTGGAGTCACATGTAGGCCAGGCCGGGTAAGGACGGCAGATTTCCTTCCCTTCAGGACATAAGTAATCCAGATAGATTTTTACAACAACCATGGTCAAGACTAACTGTAATTCTAGATTTATTAACTGAATTTAAATTCCACAAGCTGCCATGTTGGGATTTGAACCCTTGTCCCCAGAGCATTAGCCTGAGCTTCTGGATTACCAGCCCAGTGACATTATCACTACACCATCTCCCTGTTAAATTATGAGGGCAGGCCGCATAAACTTGGGTTGTATTCCCCTGAGATTAGAAGGTTGAAGGGTGATCTAATTGAGGTGTTTAAATGAAATTAATTAAATAAATAAGAGAAACGCTGTTTCCTCTAATGGGGTTATCAATAATAAGGGGGCACAATTTTAAAATTAGAACTGGGTCATTCAGGAGCAAAATCAGAAAGCACATTTTCACACAAAACGTAGAAAGATGGAATTCTCCTCCCCAAAAGGCTGTGAATGCTGGGACATTTGATATTTTCAAGACTGAGATTAATAGGTTTTTTTTAATATAAACTGAGAATATCAAAGGATATGGATCCAAAGCTGAGAAATGGAGTTGAGGTGCAGATCAGCCATGATCTAACTAAATGATGAAACTGGCTCCAAGAGCTTAATGGCTTAATAGCTCCTATTAACTTTAGGACAAACAAAAATTGCACAACTATAAACACATAGTTCAAGAGGGGAATAATTTTTGAAACAAATTTAGAACAATTTTAAGTGTTAATCAGACCAAGTACTTGAACATGACAGAATGAACACTCAAAATTGAAAATAACTGTACTCCAGAAGCCAGAGGAAAACACTGCCAAATGTACATTTTACTTAAGAATGCTTTTACAATATCAATAATAAAACCAATTTGTATATGTGAAGAGCACCTCCCCCTTACCTGAAACATTAGAATGCAGTTACTTTACAGTTGTGAGTGAGAATATTAGTGTATCAAGGAATCTTTATCCATACGACATATTAATATCAAGTAATCTTCAAATGAAAGACAGAATGAAGCAAAATATTAATGAAGGGATTCTTCCCAAAAAAGAACTAGTCTGTATTATGCTGAATAGGTATCCTCAAGTCTACTGAAGCATTTGGTTAGGTCAGGACAGAAATCAGTTCCTGGACATACTCAAGCAATATAACACCAAAATGTTCACTAATGAACAGTAACATGGAGAAAATAACAAGACTATTATGTAAAAAATTAAATAAAATGACTAGCTGTGATGTAGAAAAATAAAGAATCATTATATTGTGTGAATAGATTGGAATCAATTAAAAACAAAAGATATCTAAAGAATCAATCTGCTCAAAACTGGTCCACAGAACAAAATTAACCATGCAGTATCTAAAAACATGACATTTTCAACTGAGAAATCCCTCAATGAATCCATGAAGCAGAACATCACTGAAATTAAAAATTAAGAAACCAGGAAGGGGTGATATAGTGAACTCAAATCTAGGCTTGGATGGATGGACAGATAGAAAAAAAAGCTCATCACATGCTTGGGACGTCATAAACCACTTCACAGCCAATAAATTACTTTTGAATTGTAGTTTTTTTTATATAAACACAGAAGCCAATTCCACATAGCAAAGCTCCATACAAGCAGTAAATGAAACAAATCGCCAGTTAATGTTGTATCTTTTGTGTTATATCTTTTGAAGGAACATTGGCCAGGACACACACAAGGCTGCTCTTTAAAAACAGCGAAACTCTCCCTAAGACACTTACAACTGCACTTTTCAAATCTCAACGACCAAGATGTCGGACCTCCATTTGTCACAATACTTCCGCAACTGTCAATATGCTTAAACACTTCCTCACACCCACCCCTGTTGCACTAGTGCCCATGGAACATTTACTCTCTATTAACTCAATCAGCAACCCTAATATGGCCCCCATCTTCATTTCCTCAGCTCCATGGGGTGCAGAATGATAGTTTGCACATGATTGATTTAGCCACCCATCACCAAATTTTGGCTGGATTGTCTGTGCCAAATGCCAACTATTCCAGAAATATCCTGGCTTCTTTTCTCCATTACCAACGATCCCTGGAACCCTCAGCCCCTCCAACAGGTGCTGCTTCCCTCAATGTTTCCTTGTCCACTCTGTCTACTTCCTAACCAACTTTCAACCCATGTCTCTAGATTGCCGCTAATTCTGTGCACTTCAAATTTTGCTAATTATCTCTTATGCACAACCTTACCATATGTCTTCTGGAAGTCCATATAGATAGACTCTCCAATAGTTCACATTTGTCCATGTGCAAAGTCACTTTGTCTCTGACATCAGATTCTAGTTACTTCCCCAGGACTTAAGTTAAACTGACAGAACTGCAGTTGCCTGGTTTCTCTCTCCCACCTTTCTTAAACAATGGTGACATATTCGCAATTTAACAATCTAATGCCACCATTCCCTAATCAAGAGAACGATGAAACATTACTTCTCATGCTCACTATTCTAAATCTCATACATTTAATTTTATCCATCTTCCCATGACGATTGGAAAGTCTATTTCTATCTATTCCCATCCCATCATTATTTAAACACCTATATCAAATCAACCTGTATTTGCCTCTGATTTAAAGAGGGCAGCCCCAATTTTCAAGTGTTTCGTTTCTTTAGGCATCAGCTACTCGATGCCATATCAGGGCTTCCCACCTTTCATGGAATTAGGGTATTGGGCTTCATTGTTTAAAATTCATTCATGGAGAGAGTCAAACAAATCACCACCACAAAAGGCAAATTAATTTTAATTAATCAGCAACACCTCAGCTCTTGATTGCAAAATCTAAGCAGTTAATGTAAAATTGAAAATGTACAAAATATTAATTTGTGCAAGAGAAAAGTACTGTGGTAGCAGGAAATCTGAACTAAAAACAGAAAACACTGGAAATACAAAGGAGGTCTGGCAGCAACTATGGAGAGAGAGAAAAATGGTTAACTTCAGGTCAATAATCTTTCTTCTGAACAATATTAATTTGTTACAGATACGATAGCATAGTAGTTATGTTAATGGGCTAGCAATCTAGAGGCAAGGAAGAATGATCCATTGACATGAGTCCAAATTCCACCATGGCACTCAAGGAACTTTAATACAGTTAACTGACAAAAAGTATGGTAACCATCAAACTATCAGATCGTTGTAAAACCCATCTGGCATACTAAAGCTCATTAGGGAAGGAAATCTGCCATCCTTCCCCAGTCTGGCCCATATGTAACTCCAGACACACAGCAATGTGGGTGATTCTTAACTGCCCTCTGGAAATGGCCTAACAGGCCACTCAGTTGTACAAAACCACTAAAAATTATAATATTAAAACCAGACCACCCAGCATCAAGCTAGCTACTGGATTTGAACACAACAAAGGCTGACTCAACATCGCCGACCTGCAAAATCCTTTATGTCAACACCTGAGGACTTGACCGAAATTCGGAGATATGCCCCACAGGTGAATCAAGTGACAGCCTGACATAGTCATTCTCACAGAATCCTGCCTTGCAGCCAATGTTTCAGGCTCTTCCATCACCACCAGGGCAGAATCACAGAGATTAGCGCATTATGGTTTACAGGGCGTAGCCATGGGAGCCCTCAACTCTGACTCCAGACTCTGACTCCATGAAGTCTCCTAAGGCAAACATGCACATGAGAACCGTCTGCTTGTTACCAGCCAACGTCTGCCCTGAGCTGATGAACTGGTCCTTCTCCATGTTGACCACCATTTGGAAGAAGCACTGAGGACAACCAAGTAACAGAATGGACACTGGGTGGGAGTCTTCAATGTCCGTCACCAAGAGCGGCTCGGTAGCAGTGCTGCTGACCAAGCTGGCAGAGTCCCGAAGAACACAGCTGCCAGACTAGACCTACAACAGATGGTGAAAGAACCAGCACAAAGGAAAAACCTGCTTGATCTCATCCTCATCAATCTACCTGTCACAGACACATGTGCCCATGACAACAGTGGTAGAAGTGACCATTGCACAATGCTTGGGGAGGCAATGTCTATTCTTCACACTGAGGACACCCACCACCATGCTGTGAAACCACTACCACCATGTTAAATGGGGTAGATTCAGAAACAAATTCTCAAAACTGTGCACCATGAGGCTTTGTGTGCCATCAACAGCAGAAGAATTGTATTCCACCACAATCTGTAACCTCATGGCCCAGCATATCCCTCACTCTATTATGATCATCAAGTTAGGGACCAATACTGGTTCAATGTAGGGTGCAGAACACCACACCAGGAACAATACAAGGCACACTTAAAAATGAGGTGCCTATCTGGTGAAGCTATAATATAAGACGACATGCATGCTAAATAGCTGAAGCAGCATGCATACAGAGCTAAGCAATTCCACAACCACCAGCTCAGGTCAAAACTCTGCAGTCTTGTCATCCGGTCATGAATGATGGCGGATAGTTAAACAATTAATAGGAGGCAGCGGTTCCTGGAACATCCCCATCCTCAAGGACGTCAGAGCCCAGCACAGGAGTGCAAAAGGCTAGTTTGAAGCATTTGCAACCATCTTTAGCGAGAATTGTCAATTTGATGGCCCATCCAGTTTCCTCCTCCCGAGGGCCCACCATCACAGAAGTACGTCTTCAGCCAATTCCAATGGTTCCATGTGTATCAAAAAGCTGCTGAGGGGACTGGGTTTAGTATGGGCATATGGCCCCAACAACACAGCTGTAAAGCTGAAAACTTGTGCTTCAGAACTAGCCATTCCTCTATCCAGTACAGCACTAGCACCTACCCGCAATATAGAAAATTGCCCAGGTTTAGTCTGTCTTGTAAAAAGCAGGGTAAATCCACTCATTACCAAGCCATCACCTAAATCATCAGCAAAATTATGGAAGGGGTGGTCAACAATGCTATTGGTGATACTTATTCTCTAATAACCTGCTGACTGATGCTTAAAAAAGGTTCTACCAAGGTCGCTCGGCTCCAGGCTTAATTAAAGCTTTGATCCAAAAATGGATGAGTGTGTCAAATCCCAGAGGTGGGGTGAGAGTGACTGCTCTTGATATCAAGGCAGCATTTGGCCAAGAGTGACATCAAGGAATTCTAGTAAAACTGAAGTCAATATGAATTAGGGGAAAACTCTCCATTGTGCTAGGTATGATGCCAATGCCAACCAAAGGTTCTGGTTATTGAAGATTAATCACCTCAGCCACAGGATATCACTGCAGGAGTTTCCTCATACAGTACCCTAGGCCCAACTATCTTCAGCTGCTTCATTCATGACCTTCTGCCCAAAATAAGGTCAGAAGTGGAGACGCTCACTAATGATTGCACAACATTCTGTTCCATTCGCAATTCCTCAAATAAAGCAGTCCTTGTCTGCATGCAGCAAAACCTGTACAACATTCAGACTTGAGCTGACAAGCATTTGTAATAACATTTGTGCCACACAAGTGCCAGCAATGATCATTTTCAACAAGAGACTGCCTAACCACCTCCCCATGACATTCAATTTTAACACCTTGGTGAATACCCCACCATCTGTGTATTGACCAGAAACCTAGCTGGACCAGCCACATAGAACCATAGAAAAGTTACAGCATAGAAGGAGGCCATTCGGCTCATCCTGTCCATGCCAGCCTGAGGACACCCAGGTGCCCTTTCTAATCCCACCTTCCTGCACCCGGCCCATAGCCCTGCAGCTTACAGCACTTTAGGTGCAGATCCAGAGTTTAAAATTTCTGCCTCTACCACCAACTTGGGCAGCGAATTCCAGACACCCACTACCCTCTGCGTAAAAAAGTTTTTCCTCATGTCCCCCCTACACCTTCTGCCACTTATCTTGAATCCATGTCCCCTGGTTCTAGAATTCTCCATCAAGGGAAACAATTTTATCCTGTCCACTCTATCTATTCCACATAAATGCTGTGATTACAAAAGCAGGGCAGAGGCTGGATATTCTGCAAATCATGACTCCTGAAAGCTTGTTGATAAGGCACAAGTCAAGGTTGTAATGGAACATTCTCCACTTGCTAGGATGATTGGAACTCGAACAACATTCAAGAAGCTCAATACCATCCAGAACAAAGCAGCCTATTTGACTGGCACCCCATCCACCATCTTAGATATTCACTCTCTCCACCACTGGAGTACATGGTTGCAGTGTGTATCATCTACAAGATGCTCTGCAGCAATTCGTCAGGACTTCCCAAACCTGTATCTCTACCATCCAGAAGGGCAACAACATAAGAAATAGCAGAGGTTTGCTACACGGCCACTCAAGCTAAGTCTGCTACTCAATAAAATCATGGCTGATTTGATTGTGGCCTCAACTTTACTTACCTGCCTGTTCCCCATAATGCTCGACTTCCCCATAGTTCAGCAACACGTTTATCTCAATGACTCAGTCTCCAGCACTTTGAGTTAGAAAATTCCAAAGCTTCCTTTTGGCCCTCTGAGAGGAGAAGTTCCACCCCATCTCCGTCTAAGTGGGGGACTATACCCCATAGTTCTAGAATTCTCCCACAAAGAAGAAACATGATCTCAACGTTCATCCTGTGCAATGGGGAGGCGATGGCGTAGTGGTATTGTCGCTGGACTAATAATCCAGAGACCCAGGGTAATGCTCTGGGGACCCGTGTTCGAATCCACAGCAGATAGTGGAATTTGAATTCAATAAAAATCTGGGATTAAAAATTGAGTGATGACCATGAAAGCATTGTCGATTATTGTAAAAACCCATCTGGTTCACTAATGTCGTCCTTACCTGGTCTGGCCGACACGTGACTCCAGACCCACAGCAACGTAGTTGACTCTGAAATGGCTGAGCAAGTCCCTCAGTTGAAACAAACCGCTACAAAGTCACAAAAAAGGAATGAAACTGGACCGACCATCCGGCATCGACCTAGGCACCGGAAACGACTACGGCAATCTCAGCCCTGTTGACCCATCAAAGTCCTCCTTACAAGCATTTAGAGCCAAAATTGGGAGAGCTGTCTCACAGACTAGTCAAGCAACAGCCTGACATAGTCATCCTCACAGAATCATGCCTTACAGTTAATGTCCCAGACTCCACCATCACCATCGCTGGGTAAGTCCTGTCCCACCATCAGGGCAGGCCCAGCAAAGGTGGCAGCACAGTGGTATACAGTCAGGAGGGAATTACCCTGGGAGTCCTCAACATCGACTCTGGAACCAAGGAGCTCTCATGGCATCAAGTCAAACATGGGCAAAGAAACCTCTTGCTGGTTACCATATACTGCCCACCCTCATTTGATGAATCAGGGCTCCTCCATGTTGAACACCACATGGCAAGGGCGCAGAATGTCCATCACCAAGAGTAGCTTGGTAGTGCCACTACTGACCGAGCTGGCTGAGTCATAAATGACATAGCCACTAGACTGGGTCTGCAGCAGTGGTGAGGGAACCAACAAGAGGGAAAAACATACTTGGCCTCATGTTCACCAACCTGTCTACTGCAGATGCATCTGTCCATGACAGTATCGGTAGCAATGACCACCACACAGTCCTTGTGGAGGCGAAGTCCCGCCTTCACATTGAGGATAGCCTCCATCATGTTGTGTGGCACTACCACTGTGCCAAATGGGATAGATTTCAAATATATTTAGCAACTCGAGACTGGGCATCCATGAGGCACTGTGGGCCATCAGCAGCAGCAGAATTGTACTCTAACACAATCTGTAACCTCATGGCCCGACATATTCCCCACTCTACCATTAGCATCAAGCCAGTGGATCAACCATGATTCAATGAAGAGTGCAGGAGGGCATGCCAGGAGTAGCACCAGGCATACCTAAGAATGAGGTGTCAATTTGGTGAAGCTATAACACAGGACTACTTGTGTGCCAAACAGCATAAGCAGCAAGTGCTAGACACAGCTTATATTTCACCTCTTTTCTATTTTTCCTTAGTTCTGTTGAAGAGTCATATGGACTCGAAACGTTAACTGTATTCCTCTCCGCAGATGTTGTCAGACCTCCTGAGTTTTTCCAGGTATTTTTGTTTTTGGTTTGGATTTCCAGCATCCACAGTTTTTTGCTTTTATTTTTGCAAACTTTTTATGTTTAATACAGGAGGGCACCCACATCTGCAGTGCAGCATTGTGTAGTCTCTCTCCATTTAGATAATATTTTATTTTGCTTTTCAACGGCAGCAGGTGCATGGGAACCTTCATTTCCAATTTCCCCTCCAAGCCATACACCATCCTGACTAAATGTATCACCATTCTTTCACTGTCACTGGGTCAAAATCCTGAACTCCCTACCTCACAGCATTGTGGGAGTATGTTCACCACATGGACTAAACAGTTCATGAAGCTAAAAACAAAAAGCTAAAAGCTACTGCGGATGCTGGAAATCCAAAACAAAATAAAAACAGAATTACCTGGAAAAACTCAGCAAGTCTGGCAGCATCGGCGGAGAAGAAATCAGTCAACGTTTCGAGCCCTCATGGCTCGTTCTGCCGAAGAGCCATGAGGGCTCGAAACGTTGACTGATTTCTTCTCCGCCGATGCTGCCAGACTTGCTGAGTTTTTCCAGGTAATTCTGTTTTTATTTTGTTCATGAAGCAAGCTCATCTCCACATTCTCAAGTACAATACTGCTGGTATTGCCAGCAACACCCAGATTCCATGAATGAATTTAAAAATGAGCAATTCAACACCTCTTTTACAAGAGCTTATCAACTTATGGAGAAGACATTTTCAACCAATGACTAAAAGAAAAAGTGATGCAAATGTCAGAATTTTGAAACAAAAAGTGTTCAAATTAAATAGGATAGGGACAGGCAAACAGCACAGATGCAGGACCCCTAACTGAACTGCCTACTCACAAAAGGTGCACACCCACATAGCCAACTCGCCTTCCTCTCCCTCAGATGCTGAATGGCCCTCCTCCCTTATATCTCAGCAGCCCTGGCACATGCGAAAGTCGGCTCAAGTCAAAAGGGAGCTGCAGGTGTTCAAAACAAAGAGATATATGTTACTTCAAAAATGCATAAAAACCAGCACCTCTTTAAATCTTAACAATTTATGTTAATCCACCTACAGACCACATTAATTGAAATTTAACTTAAGGAACAAATTAGGCTAACTAGTGTGAGACTGATTGCTTCCCCAAACACTTCGTGCTCCTCTTTGTCAACTAAATGCATCTGTTATATCTTAGTTATCAATGCATTAACTGCAGTGAAAGGTTGACACCTAAATATACATGTCCACTATCAACTGATAATTATTGCCTGCAATTTCCTCAGTAGAATGCAATCAGGAATTAAACATCCTAGGAATACTATAAAATGGCATACTGCATTGTGTTTCAACCAATTGTGTTTTATAGCATTCCTGCATTTTTAAGTCTTCTGTAATTTGAACTGAATACAAAAGTAGGTACAGCATATGTCCAATTGCAGAGTTTCCCTAGTGCATTTTGTAAATTAACAAATGTCCAAAATGAGACAATTAGGTGAATTCCACAAGGTCAATTTGACACCAGGTTACAGAGTGAAATCCTGATAGAATATTATTCAGGAGAGACTTAAATTAATGTGTAACTTTAAGATTTTTCCTTTGTTGCATCAAATAGATGATGCACAAATGGAATATCTTTGAACTTTTTCGATGACCTATCAGATTAATTGACTTATCAGTATAAGCCTCTGAACAGTGAACCCTGTGTTTTAAGCAAAATGTTCTTTATTCAAATAATATCAACAGCAGTCAAGTAGCTCTACTGTAGGTAGTCCAGCAGTCTAGCACATTTGTGGACTAATATGCTGTCACTCAGAGAGGATGTGTGTTACAGAATGACATGAGTTCAAAAATTGCTGGAATGGTGCATTTCATGGTGAGCGACAGAACTAAACTTTTTATCCCACCCTTCAGATTGCACTCTATTGGCACTGCAAATTGCTGGAAATGGAAATTAATAATGCCACAGAGCTGCATCAGGGACCTCATGAATGGTCCATCCCTTAACCAATAAAACAAAAGGGTAGAAAGCAAGTATTGGAGGAGGAAAGAGGATAAATTAGAGCCAGAGATAGAAAGAGAAAGGCTAAGAGAGTGGACTGAGAGAAAGAAAATAAAACAAAGGAAATGTGAGCTATGTTTCTAGGTAAAAGGAAATGTTTTCATTTAAAATTTTAAAAATCCAGGAACAATTTAGTATCTACAGAGTGAGATACCATAGTTTCATTCATTTTTGGTCATTCGGGGTCAGAGGGGATAATGAAAATACGAGGATTGAGATTCGAAAGAGCGATGATGTCAAAGGAAAGGGAAGAATGGATATAGAGAGGTGTTGGTATCCAAGAGCTGTAAAGGCTTACAATCTTTGACACCAGAAAGAAAAATGTTTTTGCTGAAACACTGGATGAGATGAACAATGAAATAGAACCACTGATCAAGACAGCTAAAGGGGTCAGCTGCTGAAGAGAGAGGGTGAGAGCTGGCATGAGTGTGGATCTCAGGATCCGAGGAACGTTGATAACTGTGACCATGGGTGGATTTGAAACATGAAGAGCTGAATTTCAGTTGGAATCCATGTGGAATAAGAAAGAACTGGCAACGGTTGCTGAGGAAAGAAACGTGGCTGTAAAAGCAAGTTTTGATAGGTACCTGATCAAACACAAGAAGGGAAACCAAAAGCAATGACGGTGAACAAGGTAAAAGAGACAAAAGGAAATGTTGTTGGATGTGGGCATTCGTGGAAGAGAAGTGGCAATGACTTAAACACAAATACAGAAGAAAAATACCATGGGTGCTCAAAATCAGAAATAAAAACCAGAAAATGGTGGAAGTATTCAGGCAGCATCTGTGGAGAGAATAGCAGAATGAATGTGTCAGGCCATGACCATTGTGGCAGTTTGGATAAAAGGTCACAACCTCAAATGCTAATTCTCTTTCTCTCTCCACAGATGCTGCCTGGCCTTCTGAATATTTCCAGAACATCTGGGTTTTTTTTGTACTGATGTTGAGTATCCAAAGTATCTTTCTTTTACCCACAGTTGAATTGTTCCCTACTTGGGCCTCCAAAGTGGAGTAGCATGTCAGGGCAATTAATCACATCATTAACAGAACCTCTTACATGAATTACCAGCCCTAAATTACTACGTCAAGATTAATTTGCATTAAAGGCACGTATATGTATCATCTGTGCCTCAGTTGGCAGCGCTCTTGTACAGCGAGTCAGAAGATTGTGGATTCAAGTCCCATTCCAGGACTTGAGCACAACAATCCAGGCTGACATCCAGTCAGTATTCAGGGACTGTTGCACTGCAAAAGGTGCCATCTTTCAGATGAGATGTTAAGCCAAGGTCCCATCTGTCCTCTCAGGTGGACTTTAAAGATCTCACAGCACTAGTTTGAAGAAGAGCAGGACAATTATCCCCAGCGTCTTGGCCAATATTTATTCCTCAACATCACCAAAACAGACTATCTGGTCATTATCACATTACTGTTGGTGGGAGTATGCTATGCGCAAATTTGCTGCCACCTGTCCCAAATTACAACAGTGACTGTACTTCAGATCAAAATTACTTAATTGGATGTAAGGTGCTTTGGGACATCCAGTGGTTGCAAAAGGCATACAGAAATGCATATCTTTCTTCATATCCAGCAATTACTTGACATACAATGAATTTCAATAGGGAGGCTCATGGTGGAATAGTAAGGCTAATGTGGGAGCAGCACAAACCATCTAGCAATTTGTGGCGAATTGAAACTCATAACATATCTCTGCTTTGTCATGAAATGCTGTTTTATTTTTACGCTGACTGTGCCATGAACTCATTATTATTTTACAGGCAATTTCTGGGCCAATGTTGCAGCATGGAAATAAGCCACTTGACTCATCAAGTCTCCTCTTGATTTTCTCTCATTTTAGCCAATTATTTTAATCCCATCCTGCTGCTTGCTTCCCAAGCACTTTGATGCTCCTTTTGTTCAAGCAACTTGTCAATTCTCATTTAAAATAATTTGTGGAATCTGCTTCACCAATAGTTCTTTTGCTACTTGCCCAGAAGGTTCCGGCTCCAGTAGCTGGAACTGCTTATAAAAAAAATAGCTGATGACGTAATCCCTTACCTTGGAAGGGCTTGACCTTGGTTAGGCTGCAAAGTGAGACATTACAGGTTTAAGAACAAAAGCAGTTTCAGAGGAAACCCAGAAAGGGGAGGATATTTCAGAGCTCAAAGTGGGGGACATTGGTGGTGGTGACCAGAAATCTTCCCAATTTATATCAGCATGTCACATCAAGTACTCCTAGCTCAGGTACTCCAGATGCAATAACCTCGACTCTACCCAAATAATATCCCTGAGATCCAGCCTCAAAAAAGCATCCCCTACTACCAATGCAACATTCTGTCCAGTTCATACAAGAATGTGTAGCACCTTTAGCATAGTAAAACATCCATTCACAGGAATATTAAAATTTGATTCAAGGAGCTAGGAGAAGAGACATCCTAAAGCTTGAATAATAAAGAGTTAGGTTTTAAGCAATGTCTTAAAGGAAGAGAGAAAGGTAGAGGGGTACTGAGACTTACAAAGGGAAATCCGAAATTTTGGGTCCAGGCAGCTGAAGGCATTACTGGCAATAGTGGAGCAACATGAATCAGGGATGCGCAAGAGGCCAGAATTGAAGGGGTGCAAAAATATCGAAAGGTTGTGGGTTGGGGAAGTTACAGAGTTAGGATGGCGCGAGGCCATGGTAGAATTCGAAAACAAGAATGAAAATGTTAAAAATCAAGGTGTTGCCTGATCAGGAGCTAAACAGGCCAGCAAGTATAACAGTGACGGATGAACAGGGCTTGGTATGAATTAGAATGCCGGTAGCTGAGTTTTAGATGAGCTCCATTTTATGAAGGGTGGCAGACTGGAGGCCAGCCAGGAGAGCTTGAAAAGTCAAGCTTCGATGTTATGATGCAACATTTTCTTTTCCAGTTGCCACACCACAGAAAAGTTATGGCATAGAAGCAGGCCATTCAGCCCATCATATCATATTTGTGCCAGCCGGAAAAAAATAAAATACTAGCTGCTCGGACTAATCCCACCTTCCAGCACTCAGTCCATAGCCTTGCAGGTTACAGCACGTTAGGTGCAGATCCAGGTGCCTTTTAAATGAGTTCAGGGTTTCTGCCTCTACCACCAAACCAGGCAGCGAATTCTAAATACCCACCACCTCTGGGTGAAGAAGTTTTTCCTCATGTCCCTTCCAGCCCTTCTACCAATCACCTTAAATCTGTGCCCCCTGGTAATTGACCTCTACACTAGGGGAAACAGGGCATCCCTATCTACTCTATCTAGGCCCCTCATAATCTTGTTGGTTGATGTTGGTTGGTTGCTCTCCCCAAATGCATTACCTCACTTCTCTGGATTGAATTCCATCTGCCACTTTTCCGCCCACTCAACCAACATCATCTCAATTAGGTCACCGACAGTCTCCTCAGTTCCAAGGAAAAAAACCCCAGCCTATCCAATCTTTCCTTATAACTGCAATTTTCAAGCGCTGGTAACATTCTTGTAAACCTGCACTTTCTCCAGAGCAATTATGTCCTTCTTGTAATATGGGGACCAGAACTGTGCACAAAATTCCAACTGTGGTCTAACCAGCATTTTATATAGTTCCGTCATTACATGCCTGCTTCTGTATTCTATACCTTGTCCAATAAAGGAAAGTATTCCATACACTTTCTTTACCACCTTATCTGCCTGTCCTGCCACATCAGGGACCTGTGGACATGCATTCCAAGGTCACTCACTTCCTCTACCCCTCCCAATATCCTCCCATTTATTCTGTGTTCACTAGCCTTATTTTGCTCTCCCCAAAAGCATTATCTCACTTCTCTGGATTGAATTTCATCTGCCACTTTTCCGCCCACTCAACCAACAGCTATCCTTTTCACTATCAACTACACAGCCAATTTTTTGTCACCAGTCACCCTGTGGCCTCTCAGAGATTGTCAAATAAATTTCATATCCACGAAACTGGACTGAGATTGTCAAATCTCATTACGCAAAAGACTCTTGTAGTCAACAGACAGGTGGCTTTCACCCTTTCAGCATGGGCTGGATTTGACTCAAGGTGAAAGGTCAATGCTTAACTAACTAACTACGCCACCCAATTCCATTGCAGTGACATTCAAGTACACAACTAAAGCTACTGACCCATCAGTAGTAGCAGAGATGTACAGAGATGCATCTAAAATTTGATTACCAAACACCATAAAAGCTCGTTCTACCACATCAGGCATCACAATAAGATTCAGATTGTGCAATCTATCAAAGGAACCTGTCCACAATACAAAGCCTCGCTCCTTCAAATGCAAACGTGAAAAGAATTATAACCCCTTTTTCTATTACTTCTTTCCACTGCATTAATTGCTTTGTTAATGTTGGCAATCATTTTCCTGCCAAGGCCTATGTCAAATTATGGCAACCATTTCAGCACAAGGGATAAGTTTTCTGCCATCTTTATCAGATCCAACTTTTTGATGGTACTCTACTCATTATTTATATTGATATTCAGGTCTCTCTATCTCTGCCTTTCGCCAATTAATATTTCTAATGTGCTTCACTGGACTTCAAATCACCTCCACAATACATTATAAATGCTAGATTAAAATGTACAATTCTGATTTGTGATATTGTTGTACTCTTGATTTTCCCTTCCATGAACAGAGTTTGTCTTGTGATTCACATATTGGCCCTGTAATATTTCCAAATAATCCCAAAAATTTAGAGGAATCGTTTATTTGCAAATTCCTCTGACATTCAAACAATTACATTTGTCTGAAAATAGGAACCCCTTAATTGCTACAAGTGTAACTTAATCTTTTTTCATTTTAGAAAAAGGGTGAAAGATCAATATTATTACATACATTGACCACAGAATTTCCTTTTAAGTCACTATTGAAACTGCAAAACCAAAAATCTCTTTAATGGCTTTTTGTTATCAACTCGTAAAAAACTTTTCTGTTAAGGATTGTTTAACGAGGAAACATTCAAATGGCTTGAGAATCCCCAACAACTCATTTGAGCTATTGTATCTTTAGAAATCATTTTTTTTACCAGAAATTAGAAACCATCATGCTGATAAAATACACAAAAAATCTAACTTGCTCTAATTTATAAGTTTAGAAAACACATCATACTGTAATGTGCAGCAACCAAGATTCCCAGTGATTTCTTAGATTGTAAAGTTGAAATGTAATAAAGATTTCAATCTTCCTTCAAACTGCAGTGTTTATGTAATTATTAGAAAAAATGAATCAGCCATGCTTTTTTTTTTGATCAGCACGTGTCAAACATTCTGATGCATCATGTGCAAAAAATTTAGCTGGCAACCTGTTCAGCAAATGAGATTTACCTACCTCTCTATGTACTGCAGAACCTGATTGCTGTCCACACACAACTGAATTCAGGGTGAAAAAGCCATTTGATCAGCGTGAACTTTTTTAAAGAAAAATTACATTTTTAGAAACATCAATTGTTTTAACTTTACAAAAAAAAGTCACCTGTAACTACTTATGATTTTCAGAGACTGTTCTCTAGCTTACAGAGATCAAGATTTGACAGGTATGCTAACACGTAAGGAAGTAACTACCAGCAAACATTTAAGAAGGCTATTCATATGCTCTTACCATTAGACCAGACAATGTTTAAACCTAATTGGGGGCACTTATAGTCATGCCCAAGATTGATACTTCAATGGAGTTAATAGGCTGTTGTTCAGGTGAGAAATTCAATGGAGAGGTCATCTAGCGGGCCTGTGCTGACAAAAATATACCATAACAGGAATCATAAACAGTATCACACAACTCATATGGTGGCAGAATATTCCTTGAAGAAATGATTTCAACAGTTGCCTGAAGGCCTCATTGTACATGATGCATACAATTTGGGCTACCTGTGTTAAAATAAAGTTGGTTCTGGCAAGCTAGCCATACATAAACACAGGCATGAGAGAATTAGTGTGAAGGATTTTTTTTCAGACAAAACACAAATTCTCCCAGCAAAGAAGTTTAACGGAAAATGGCAGCCATATGTTGCTTTTAAATAACACTATTGTGAACCAATAATGGCTTTATTTAAAGCTTTCCTTCAATCAAGCAGAAATTGCTTTCTATTTGTGCTTACCTATTCTTACATTGCCAACAAAATTTAATATACTTTTTCGATAAAGGATTATGCTTAAAGCTGATACAATTTATTACAAGGATCAAAAGGCATAGCCCTTGTGAGTTTCAGGTGATTTGTGTGATCAAAACTTGGGAGAAAAGACAAGGTAATATTCTGGCTGTAGACTGTTTCAACAGTCTATAGTCAAGACATTACTTCCTCCCCCTCTTTAAAGATGCTGCCTGACCGACATCTATTTCTAACATGTTATGGTTTTATTACCCTTTTTCTTTTTTGTAGATTCCATAATATATAAAATGGCCTCAATAATACAATGCTGATGACAGTAATTAGTGCTGGATTAATACTGCAGACTGATGAGCTATAATTTTAACTGCAGAATATTAATTCACAAGTAGGTAAGGAAATTCCATTTTGAAGCAGAATTCAAATAATATTCAATATATTTGTTTTAAAATTAAGTGTAAAAGTCAAAAATATTATTCTGGCCAAATGCCCAGTTCCACTGGGTGAAAAGAAACAGGTTTGAAATTCAACTGCAGTGAATTTCCAATCTTTCAGATGAGACATTAAACCAAAGTATACCCTCTCAGGTGGAGACGAAAGATTTCATGGCACTATTTCAAAGAAGAGCAGTGGAGTTCTCCCTTGTGCGCTGGCCAATATTAACCCCTCAAACAATATCACTAAATGAAAATATCTGGTTATTATCCCATTGCTGTGTGTGGGACCTTGCTGTGTGGAAATTGGCTGCCATATTTTCTACATTACAACAGTGACTACATTTTAACAGTACTTAATTGGATGTAAAGCACGAACTTTGGGACATTCTAAGGTTGTTAAAGGCACTTTAAAAATGCAACTTTTTTCCTTTCAATCTCAGCTCTTGCTCACAGTAGCAAAAATTTGGAAAGTCTCAACTGATTCACTGTTTTGCACTTGCTGGTAGCTAGTTAATAATGACAAAAGCTTCGTGGTCACACTCTTCCTCTGAAGGCACTCTCTGAAAGACTGTCATGGCATGGGGGGGGGGGAAACTGCAAGGCAAGAATACCAGTATAAAAAAAGACTAACACCCCTTCTTAGAGGGTAAACTGTGAACCAAAAAAACCAAAAATTGAAGTCAATCCATGCTTTGACTAATCATTCTTCAAAAATTTCTATTCTATTTTACAAGGTAGGCATCTGATCCACACAAAGCCACAATGTTAATTAGTAGCCTTTCCCAATATTCTATATTGCAGAATTTTGTACTATATTGAACTAAACGCCACTGAACTTATTAAAAACTATTGCATTTTTTTAAACAAAGGATTTGCTAGGTAGCAGTAAGCCATAGAAACCCAGGTTCAATCCCAAATCTTTGCTGAATTAACACACCTTTGCCAGGGAAGAAGTTGGAACATTTCTTTACTCCTCGACTTTGCGAGGGGATGGAATGAGCTATGATTCCCATCTTATTGCTATCCAATCACTCTGCTAGCAAGTATGCAAGTGTAGATGTCAGGTAAGGGAGAATCAGTTTTGGTTTTTATGATTTCATTAGGAGAATATCTTACTAATGTTCATCGACTCAGTTCACGTGAGCTACTTGGATATAACCTCAAAACCTGCCAGCATATATAGAATAATACGACAGCAAGTCATACCCTTCAGGATGGAAGAAGAAAAAATACACTATTTATCCACTGTACCTGAAACCCCAAAGATACTTGTGTCCATTTAGCAAAATTCATATTACCAGAGTATGCCAAACAAACAATGGTGACAATTTCACTTATTGCAAGTGTGTGAGGGTGATAAATCCTCAAACAGTTAAGAGAACAAAGTCAACATCATAGTTCGATGAGTTACCAAATGCGCAACAAGGGTACCAACACAATACCTGCACTTCATGCATTTAGATATCATTTGTCAATACTTGATTTTCTGCAGCAGGCTTTTTTTTAAAAATAGTACAGTACACTGTTTGCATTTACATATCACTAATTCTACCAAAGAAAAGTGGGATTCTTATGAATAGCAAACATATCAAACCATTGCAGATTAAATTTTGGGTGATCCCTTCAACACAATTTTGAGGGCAACTGTATGAACTGAATTTCTAGATAGCTATCAAAATATATACAATTTAACCTCAATTTAAATAGACTCTTGCAAAGATAAAACACTGCAGTAAAATTCTAACATTATGTGCGGCAATTCAGCTGTACACAAGTCTAGATATTCCTTCACAGGCTTCGTAAAAATTCTCCATTTTAAAATAGAATCCTAAAACATCAGGGGAAAAAGGTTTATGGCATACACTTGCATGTCAGCGCACAACAACCAGATTATCATACTTTGTGTTCTGTTGCTGACATGCACTGAGAAAAATCCTGTTTTAAATGACAGTTCATAAATAATTTAACAAGATTTTCTGGGCATTCAATTCAAAGCGCAGATTTCAGCTGAGCTATTGTGCTGTTTCATACAAAAGAAATTACAACAGCTGTTTTCCCGTTCCATAAAACCCACTTTTGATACAATTTACTCTGGCTAACAGCCTCATTTCAATTCAAATAATGTCACACAAGACATTTTTGTCTTAAGTAGGGTTTCCATTATAACACACTAAACCCGAGTTCCTAAATATTTTTCTTAAAATCAGCAATGCAGCAATGTTAGCTCTGACACAGCTTTTAAAGCTGAAATTGCAATCAGCCACAAAAAACACTGCTCAGCTGCTATAAAGACACAGCATGGCATCATTAAAACACAAATGTCTTGTTCTTAGAATAGAGAAAACCATGAAGTGCATGAATTGACCACCAGATCTACCAAAAATGAAAGACAAACTGCAATTTTATCAACCTCTGCGTCAAAACCTGGTATGGACAACTGCAATATAACCTCAGAAGCTTATTCTCAAAACAAGCAATCTGCTTTAGTCTCTTTATTCCTAACCAGAATAAGCCAGTATTTCATTTAGCATCTGTCGTTTAAATTTTTTGGGTTTCATTCTAGTTTCCTGAGACACTGTCTTCTGCTTGAGCACCAACATCAATCCTTTTACACAGTACAATGCCTCCTTCTTTCCCAACCCTCCTTTTCAGAGCAGGAAAGGCTGATGTGCACAAAATAAAGCCATATCTGATCTGTTGTAATAGCAAATCCATTCAACAATAAATATCAACACAGTGCTACAATTATACATAACCTTATGGCAATAAAACACAGTAATACTATTTTTAAAAATTGATTTTCACCTACCCCATTTCTGAAGCAGTGTATACCTCCATTTTTTCCACCCTTCCCTGTGTTAAAACACAAGTGAATACAGCCATTCCACTCACGTGTCCACTTAACCATCCAATCAGATTGCAGACAATCTCCTTTAGTTCTGGAGGATATTTGCTGGCCTTCATCCAGAAGATTACACAGCTGCTTCCCATAGTCAATTAAATCCCTGTCTGTATGAGTGGTAGAGGCTGCTTTCTGTAGCAGATGACTGGCACAAGGCCAATAGGTCCAAGCGGCTAGAAGGTCACACCAGCTGTCACCAAGGAAGTGGCAGCAATTTACAAAACCAAAATCACAGTGTGCATTTGCTCAAATCAGCTATAAGCAGCTTTCTCTCACCTTTGACAAAATACCCAAATTTGGCCACCAAGCTGGTATTCTAACTGATTCAGAATCACAGTCATAGAGTCATGACACAGAAGATGACATTCAGCCCATTGCTTTGCAGAGAAACTGCACAGACTCAATCCACTCAGTCCTATTCCCTGCTCTAGCCCTGTTCCTTGCAAATTTATTTCCTTAAAGTGCCTAGCCAATTTCCATTTGAAATCACAGATTGTCTCAGCTTCCACCACTCTCATAGGCAGCAAGTTCCAGGTCATTACCACTGACTGTGTAAACAGTTCTTCCTCACATTCTCCTCCACCTCTTGCTCAAAACATTAAATGTGTCCCCCAGTCTTTGCAATGGGAACAGCTTTTTTTTGTCCAATTTAGCATAATAAAGGCTGTCACAAGACCCTAAGAAAAGAGGGGTAGACCACACAGCCCATTGGGCCTGCTCTGCCATTCAATACGATCATGGCTAATCTTCAACTTCATTTTCCTGCCCGCTCCCTATATTCCTTAATTCCCCAAGACACCAAAGATCTGTCTATCCCAGCCTTAAATGTATTCAACAATGGAGCATCCACAACCCTCTGGAGTAAAGAATTCCAAAGATTCACAACCCTTTGAATGAAGATGTTTCTCCTCATCTTAGTTCTAAATGATCGGCCCCTTATTCTGAGACTGCCCCCGTATTTTAGCTTCTCCGACCAACAGAAGCAATCTCTCAGCATCCATCCACCCTTTCAAGCCCCTTCAAAATGTTGTAGGTTGCAATGAGATTGCCTTTCATTCTTCAAAATTCCAGTGAATAAAAGTCCAATTTACTCAGCCTTTCATCATAGGTCAATCCTCTCATCCCAGGGACCAATTTAGTGAAAAAAACACCTAAATTATTAAGTATAATACTGTGGATACTAGAAGTCCAAAATAAAAACAAAAACTGCTGCAAATCCCTAACAGGTCAGACAGCATCTGTGGAGAAAAACAGAGTTAAAGTTTCAGGTTGAGATGACCTTGCGCCAGAATCAAATTGTTATGCATCTCTATACTGCCATCAACTTTGGCTGATATAGTGTGGGGACATCATCCCTTTTTAAGTGCACAAAGACTGGGAACAGCAGATGAGGCAGAAGTTCCTAACAAGGATGTGGGACAATGGATCAGAAGGCAGAGACCAGCAAGATGTGTGGCACATTCAGGGCACAGTCATGACGCTTAGTAAGCAAGTGGCCAGTCACCTGTGAAGAGTCTGGGAACTCACACAGTATAAGTTCCATAGTTAATTATGGAAAGTCAGACTGTTGACATACCATGACAGCAGAACTCCTGATATGTGTAGGTCCAAGCAGGACAGGACAGGACAATACTGTCAAGAATATAAAGTATTGCAACGTAACAAAGTTAATTTAATCTTTCAAATGTCACAAATGAGTACATGTGGTTGAGCTCTCCAAGGATGTAGATATCTAACATATTAGAGGAATTCCTCCCATAAACCTCCATCTCTTTTTCCTCCTTTAAGAAACTACTTAAAACCAACTCCTCTTTTGCTTTTCACTTGCATTTCCCCTAACTTAGTCTACTGCATTCGTTGCTCCCAATGCGGTCTCCTCTACATTGGAGAGACCAAACGTAAACTGGGCGACCGCTTTGCAGAACACCTGCGGTCTGTCTGCAAGAAAGACCCAAACCTCCCTGTCGTTTGCCATTTTAACACTCCACCCTGCTCTCTTGCCCACATGTCTGTCCTTGGCTTGCTGCATTGTTCCAGTGAAGCTCAACACAAACTGGAGGAACAGCACCTCATCTTCCGACTAGGCACTTTACAGCCTTCCGGACTGAATATTGAATTCAACAACTTTAGATCTTGAACTCCCTCCTCCATCCCCACCCCCTTTCCATTTCTTCCCCCTTCCTTTTGTTTTTTTCCAATAATTGATATAGATTTTTCTTTTCCCACCTATTTCCATTATTTTTAAATCTATACCTTTTATGCCCTGTTAGTCTTTCCACCCCACCCCCACTAGAGCTGTACCTTGAGTGCCCTGCCATCCATTCTTAATTAGCACATTCGTTTAGATAATATCACCACCTTCAACACCTCTTTGTTCTTTTGTCTGTGACATCTTTTGATTATCTGCTCCTATCACTGCTTGTTTGTCCCTACAACCACACCACCCCCACCCCCCCCCACCCCCAACCCCCACTTCTCTCCCCCCACCTTAAACCAGCTTATATTTCACCCCTCTCCTAATATTACTCAGTTCTGTTGAAGGGTCATGAGGACTCGAAACATCAACTCTTTTCTTCTCCGCCGATGCTGCCAGGTTTTTCCAGGTAATTCTGTTTTTGTTCTCTTTTGCTCACCTATCCTGAACTTTATCTGTTGGCTGAATGTAAAATTCTGTCTGATCACATTCCTTTGAAGCATCTTGGAACATTTTACATTGAAGGTTATTAAACTGAAGATATAAATGCAAGTTGTTGCGGCATCAAGTCAATCTTCTAAGTCTGGGTTTCTTAATGGCGAGGAAATCAGTTTTTCAAACCAGTTTTCAGTCAATTAAAAGTTTTCTGAATTTGTTTTCACTGTCAAAACAGACAGTGTGAACTATCAGCAAGAGTAAAACAATGCAGAAAGAACATGCATTTAGTTATGTAGTAGTGCCTTTCACAACTTCAGAATGTCCAAGTGTTTTACAACCAATGAAGTACTTTTAATATTCAGGTATTCAATAATACTAACACAGCCAAAGTTTCACTGGAGGTTCCTTGCATGTGCTGTTTATTGTACTTCTGAAAGATTTGTTGTTTCCACAATTTTAATCTTGGTAGAAGGTTACACATCTACGACTAAGCCAAACTATATGCAACCAAAATGGATGGCTTCAATAAGCAAACTCTATGATAGTTAAAGAGTTAATTTAATGTTAGTCTATATCACAGTACAGTAGTGTCTCAAATCCAGCTGTCCAAAAACCAGAGTTGTCCGAAAGCTGAACATTTTTAGAACATGCCATGTATCAATTTTAATTGAGTAAAATAAAAATTTATCTGGACAATTTGGCTAGGCACTGCTTTGTTGCAGAGTGACATCTGACTAGCTATCCCCTTCAATGCTTGCAAGCCAGTCTATTCCAGCACACTGAGTGACCCTTGACCTCACCTGACCTGGCTTAACCCAAACTGCCTGACCAGAAATCCAGCAAGATCTGAAATCTGGCATGGCCTTGGTCCCAAGGCTTTGAAACACTGTACTTGTACTTCTAATTCTTCTGGAAACTTTAGGCTCATCACCTGTTTTTCACCGGTTATACAGATGTCCATTTTTTAAAAAATTATTTTAATTCTAACCTCTTCTTAAATTGCAGCTGCTTTCCCATCTCTTTGCCACCTCAAATTCAGCAAGTAATTATGAAGGCTAATAGAATGCTATCCTTTATAATGAGAGGAATTGAACATAAAAATAAAGATGTTATGTTTCAGTTTACAGGGCATTGATGAAACCACATTTCGAATGCTGTGTGCAGTTTTGGTCTCCTTATATAAAGGAGGAGCCAAATGCGTTGGAGGTGGTTCAGAGGAGATTTACTACACTGATACCTGGAAGGAGCAGGTTGTCTTATGAGGAAAGGTTGGACAGACTCGGCTTATTTTTACTGGAGTTTAGAAGAGCGAAGGGTGGCTTGCTTGAAGTATATAAGATCCTGAACGGTCTTGACAAGGTGTACACGGAAAGGATGTTTCCTCTTGCGGGCGAGTCCAGAACTAGGGGGCACTATTTTAAAAATAGTGGTCACCCTTTTAGGACAGAGATGAGAAATTTTTTCGGGTTGTGCAACTTTGGAACTCTGCCTCAGAAGATGGTGATTGAATATTTTTGAGGCAGAGGTAGATTGATTCCCTTGCCTAACAAGAATCTAAGGTTAAAAGCAAAAATCCGCGGATGCTGGAAATCCAAAACAAAAATAAAAATACCTGGAAAAACTCAGCAGGTCTGGCAGCATCTGCGGAGAGGAACACAGTTAACGTTTCGAGTCCGTATGACTCTTCAACAGAACTAAGTAAAAATAGAAAAGAGGTAAAATATAAGCTGGTTTAAGGGGGGGTGGGACAGGTAGAGCTGGATAGAGGGCCAGTGATTGGCGGAGATAGCCAAAAGATGTCATAGACAAAAGGACAAAGAGGTGTTGAAGGTGGTGTTATTATCTAAGGAATGTGCTAATTAAGGGTAGAAAGCAGGACAAGCAAAGTACAGATAGCCCTAATGGGGGTGGGATGGGGTGAAGAGAAGGGATCGAAATAGGCTAAAAGGTAGAGATAAAACAATGGATGGAAATACATTTAAAAATAATGGCAATAGGTGGGAAAAGAAAAATTATTTAAATTTTGGGGGAAAAAAGGGGGATCGGAAAAGGGGTGGGGATGGAGGAGAGAGCTCATGATCTAAAATTGTTGAACACAATATTCAGTCCGGAAGGCTGTAAAGTGCCTATTCGGAAGATGAGGTGCTGTTCCTCTAGTTTGCGTTGAGCTTCACTGGAACAATGCAGCAGGCCAAGGACGGAAAAGTGGGCATAAGAGCAGGGTGGAGTGTTGAAATGGCAAGCGACAGGGAGGTCTGGGTCATGTTTACGGACAGACCGAAGGTGTTCTGCAAAGCGGTCACCCAGTCTGCGTTTGGTCTCTCCAATGTAGAGGAAACCGCATTGGGAGCAACGAATGCAGTAGACTAAATTGAGGGAAGTGCAAGTGAAATGCTGCTTCACGTGAAAGGAGTGTTTGGGCCCTTGGACGGTGAGGAGAGGGGAACTAAAGGGGCAGGTGTTGCACCTTCTGCGGTTGTATGGGAAGGTGCCGTGGGAGGGGGTTGAGGAGTAGGGGGTGATGGAGGAGTGAACCAGGGATCCCGGAGGGAACGATCCCTGCAGAATGCCACCAGGGGGGGTGAAGGGAAGATGTGTTTGGTGGTGGCATCATGCTGGAGTTGGTGGAAATGGTGGAGGATGATCCTTTGAATGCGGAGGCTGGTGGGGTGATAAGTGAGGACAAGGGGGACTCTATCATGATTCTGGGAGGGAGAGGGAGGCGTGAGGGCGGATGCGTGGGAGATGTGCTGGACACGGTTGAGGGCCCAGTCAACCACCATGGGTGGAAAACCTCGGTTAAGGAAGACATGTCAGAGGAACTGTTTTTGAAAGTGGCATCATCAGAACAGATGCGACGGAGGCGAAGGAACTGAGAGAATGGGATGGAGTCCTTACAGGAAGCGGGATGTGAGGAGCTGTAGTCGAGGTAGCTGTGGGACACTGGAGGAACAGTACCTCATCTTCCGAATAGGCACTTTACAGCTTTCCGGACTGAATATTGAATTCAACAATTTTAGATCATGAACTCTCTCCTCCATCCCCACCCCCTTTCCGATCCCCCTTTTTTCCCCCCAAAATTTATATAGATTTTTCTTTCCCCACCTATTTCCATTATTTTTAAATGTATTTCCATCCATTGTTTTATCTCTACCTTTTAGCCTATTTCGATCCCTTCTCTTCACCCCATCCCACCCCCATTAGGGCTATCTGTACCTTGCTTGTCCTGCTTTCAACCCTTAATTAGCACATTCCTTAGATAATATCACCACCTTCAACACCTCTTTGTCCTTTTGTCTATGACATCTTTTGGTTATCTCCACCTATCACTGGCCCTCTATCCAGCTCTACCTGTTCCCCCACCCCCCCCACCTAAACTAGCTTATATTTCACCTCTTTTCTATTTTTACTTAGTTCTGTTGAAGAGTCATATAGACTTGAAACGTTAACTGTGTTCCTCTCCGCAGATGCTGCCAGACCTGCTGAGTTTATCTAAGAATCAAAGGTTATCGGGGTAGATGAGAACGTGGAATTCAAATCAGAAGCAGATCAGCCATGATGTTACTGAATGGTGGAGCCTACTCCTGCGCCTATTTGTTATGTTCTATCTTCTAAACTCAACTCTTCTATAAAGCCCATTTTCAACTCCATGGGACATAAGTTCAAGGTGCGGGGCAGGAGGTTTAGGGGGGGATGTAAGGAAAAACTTTTTTACCCAGAGGGTGGTGTTGGTCTGAAATGCACTGACTGGGAGGGTGGTGGAGGCGGGTTGCCTCACATCCTTTTAAAAAGTACCTGGATGAGCACTTGGTACGTCATAACATTCAAGGCTATGGGCCAAGTGCTGGTAAATGGGATTAGGTAGGTGTTTCTCACGTATCGATGCAGACTCGATGGTCCGAAGGGCCTCTTCTGCACTGTGATTCTGTGATCTCCTTCACACCCAACTCTGATGACCCAACTATCTTTTCTGGCATCTATGCCAAGCAGCACAGCCAATGCCTTTCTTTCCACAAGCACTGGTCTTCATCCCTTCAAAATCAAGGTCATCACCACTTGATGAGTCTGTCAAATTTACCTTCCCATTAACCTCTCTTTCCTCTCCAAGGTCCTAGTGCACATAGCTGACTTCAGCAATATGCACCTAGAAACTCGCTGTTTTAACCCCTTCGGTCCAGTTTCCACACATCACAGCACTGAGACTGCTTTAACCAACATCATGACATTGTCACACTGACTTATGTACTATCCATGTTTATAGTCTTGGATCTTTCTGCAGCTTTTAATAAAAAGGGTCCTTCTCCACTGTCTTTCTTCATCATCCAGGTCTCTGGGACTGTTCTTACATGTTTTGATTCTTACATCTGGATATACTCAACACATTTTTTAGCAGTGTTTCACAAATAGCAATAAGGTAAATGACAACATAATCAGTTTTAGTGATTTTGGTTGATGGGTAAATATCAGCTAGAACACCAGCAGAACTTCGTGCGTTACTTCAAATAGTGCCTTGGGATTTTTTTTATCCACACAATAAGACTAGCAAGGCCTGATAGGTGGCATCTCTAACAGTACAGAACCCCCACAGTGCTGCACTGAGGATTGAAAGTAGAACAAGAGGGTGCAAGTGTAAAATTAACAAGTCTCAAGCAACACTTGATACTGAAACATTTTTCCTTCCCAGTTATGCATAATTGAACCGGGTATAATTGAGGCTTCGGTACCAAAAAACCAAATGTCAGGGGGCACATGCAAACTGGTTATGCATCCTTTCCACACTTGTCTAATCTTTTTCTTGGAAACAACCCATATTGGGCTATAAGAATATAAATAAAAATTACTGTTGTAATAGGAACATAAGAAAAATGAATAGGTGAAGCATTCCAGCCTCTCGAGCCTGCTCCACCATTCAATACAATCTTCCGCCTAAACTTCAGTTTGCTGTCATATCCCCATATCCCTGGATTCCTTTATTGCCCAAAAGTCTAATGATCTATAAATCTAAAAATGTGTGTATATAAAGCTATGGTACCATGACCACCAGAGGCTCCAGTGCCTCAATTAAGTGTATAGGCATGACATGCACAAGTTATTTAGGGCATCACAGACAAGTGAGATCATTTTCAATATATAATTTCAAAAGGAAAACAGAATCACTAAAGGAATGATCAGGAGCAAGAACCCTTCATGTTCTCCCTACCCATCCCACCCCACATAGGTTACAATGATCCCATACAATAGTGCCTACACACTTGTCCTGACTAAGATCAGCTAACTCAGTATAAGCCAGAATCAAAATAATAACCAAGTCCAGGGCCTAATTATTCTGTATAGCTCAGTGCTACGCTGTGCATCTACTTACTAAATTGTCAGAAAGGCTCATATATTTCAATATGGTTAATTTCAGACTTTAATTTCATACTCCATTTTTACAATAGGCCAAAGAAATGGTGCAAGGATCTGTCCAAGTTGGACAGGTTGCACTGCAACAACAGGGTTCATATCCATGTCCATGCGAGTAGGTTACCACCCACTATTGGGATGGAGGGGGCTTTAGATTAATTTGGCAGGGATGGGGTACAAGAATGAAACAGTAGGGAAGAGATACAACATGGAGAAGGCTAGGAGAGGCAAGTAGCACTACCGTTAAAAAAAAGTTCACAAATACAAGACACTCTATACTGGTTTGGAGTGCATGTGCGCAAATACACAAAGCATGATAAATAAGGTTGGTGAGGAAAGGCATAAATAGCCAAATGGGATTATGATATGATGACAATAATAGCGGCCCAACTCAAAGGGGGGGGAGGAAGATTGGGAACTTAATATACCTGTTTGAAAGGTATTCAGGAAAGTTAGGGAAAGAAAGAAATGGGTGCTTGGGGGTGATGGCAGTATTATTACTGTTATGAGACCAGCCAGGGATGTTAAACTAGAGAGTTCAAAGTCAGAATATATTTGGCTAGAATTGTGGAAAAAAATAAGAGTTGCTACACTGCTGGGTATATATGATAGGCCAAAAAACAGGAAGCAGATAGAAGAGCACATATGCAGGCAAACTATAGCAAGTGGCAAGAACTTTAGATGATGATAGTGATAATGGAGGAAAAACAATTATGCTAATATAGGCTGGAAAACTAACAAAGTAAAGGACAAAGAGGATGAGGAATTCCTGAAACACGTACAAGAGAATTTTAACAGTATTCTTCCAGTCCAACAAAGAATGAAACATTGCTGGGTCAAGTTCTAAGTCATGAAATGTGGCAATGGAACATGCTTCAGTGGGAAAGGATTTGGGAAACTATGATTACAATGTAAAGTTTAGAGCAGTTATGGAAAAGGACAAGGAAAAATTAACTGTGAAAATGTTCAACTGGAATGTGGCTACTTTCAGCAAGTTGAAAAGTCATCTGATCTCAGTAGAATGCAATCAAAAATTTTCATGTAAAAGACTAAATGAGCACCAGGAAACCTTCAAAGATAATAAAAACAGAAAATGCTGGAAAACTCAGCAGGTCTGGCAGCATCTGTGGAGATGTTTCGACTCTTCCTCAGAGCTAAAGAAAAGTGGAAATGTGATGGCTTTTATATGGTTTTAGAGGGAGTGGAGCAAGATAGAAGGTCAGGAATAGGTGAAAGCAAAGGAGAGATTGACAAAGATGTCATGGACACAGGACAAAGGGAGTGTTAATGGTAGTGTTAAAGAAGGTGCTAACAGAGGCATAAAGGTAGAATGCAGGGGTCAGCACTCTGTGAAAGCAAAAAAATAAAAGCAAGTGACTGATAGCCCTGTGGAAGGAAGGGGTGGGGGTGGGGATAAAAGATTTTAAAAAAAGATAAAAATATTAGATTAAAAAAGGAGTAAAGATGGAGGAGAGAGTTCATGGTCTGAAGCTGTTGAACTCAATGTTAAGTCCAGAAGGCTGTTAAGTGTCTAATCGGAAGATGAAGTGCTGTTCCTCCAGTTTGCATTGGGCTTCACTGGAACATTGCAGCAGGCCAAGGATGGATATTGTGGCATGAGAGCAAGCTATTTTGCTCCACCCTCTCCACCCCTCTTAAACAGTATAAAATCCATCACATTTCCACTTCTCTTTAGCTCAGAAGAGTCATATGGACTTGAAACGTTAACTCTGTTTCTCTCTCCACAGATGCTTCAAGACCTGCTGAGTTTTTCCAGCATTTTCTATTTTTATTTCAGATTTCCAGCATCTGCAGCATTTTGCTTTCATCTTAGCTTTGACCTCCAAAGATAATTCTGGTATAACTAGACACATTCCCACGTGGGGTAAGGAATGGCATAGTGGTTCTGGGGAGGCGGTGGGATAGTGGTATTGTCGCTGGGCTGGTAATCCAGAAACCCAGGGCAATGCTCTGGGGACCCGGGTCTGAATCCTGCCATGGCAGATGGTGGAATCTGAATTCAATAAAAATCTGGAATTAGAAGTCTGATCCTGACCATGAAACCATCGTCAATTGTTGTAAAAATCCATCTGGTTCATTAATGTCCTTTAGGGAAGGAAATCTTTCGTCCTTACCTGGTCTGCCATACACGTGACTCCAGACCCATAACCCATGTGGTTGAGTCTTAAAATGCCCTCTGAAATGGCCTAGCAAGCCACTCAGTTGTATCAAACCGCTAAAAAGTCACAAAAA
Source organism: Cetorhinus maximus (assembly GCF_964194155.1). Taxonomy (NCBI): domain Eukaryota; kingdom Metazoa; phylum Chordata; class Chondrichthyes; order Lamniformes; family Cetorhinidae; genus Cetorhinus; species Cetorhinus maximus. The sequence goes on along the minus strand of NC_135880.1, from coordinate 76,963,112 downwards.
AGGAATGAAACTGGATGGACCACCTGGCATCGACCTGGGCACCGGAAACAACAACGGCAATCTCAGCACTATCGACCCTGCAAAGTCCACCATCTGGGGGCTAGTGCCAAAATTGGGAGAGCTGTCTCACAGACTAGTCAAACAACAGCCTGACATATGGAATCATGCCTTACAGATAATGTCTCAGGCACAACCATCACCATTCCTGGGTATGTCCTGTCCCAATGGCAGGACAGACCCAGCAGAGGTGGCGGCACAGTGGTATACAGTCAGGAGGCAGTTGCCCTGGGAGTCCTCAACATCGACTCTGGACCCCATGAAGTCTCATGGCATCAGGTCAAACATGGACAAGGAGAGCTCCTGCTGATTACCACGTACCACCCTTCCTCAGCTGATGAATCAGTGCTCCTTCATGTTGAACACCACTTGGAGGAAGAACTGAGGGTGGCAAGGGTGCAGAATGAACTCTGGGTGGAAAATTTCAATGTCCATCACCAAGAGTGGCTTGGTAGCACCACTACTGACCGAGTTAGCCGAGTCCTAAATGACATAGCTGCTAGACTGGGTCTGCAGCAGGTTGTGAGGGAACCAACAAGAGGGAAAATAGACTTGACCTCATTCTCACCAACCTGCCTGCCGTAGATGCATCTGTCCATGACAGTATCGGTAGGAGTGACCACCGCACATTGTGGAGACTAAGTCCCGCCTTCACATTGAGAATATGCCCCATCATGTTGTGTGGCACTACCACCGTGCTAAATGGGATAGATTTTGAACAGGTCTCTCAACTCAAGACTGGGCATCCATGAGAGCTGCTGTGGGCCATCAGCAGCGGCAGAATTGTATACAACCATAATCTGTAACCTCATGACTCGACATATCCCCCACTGTATCATTACCATCAAGCCAGGGGTCAAACCTGGTTCAAAGAGCGCAAGGGCGCATGCCAGGAGCAGCACCAGACACACCTAAAAATGAGGTGTCAGCCTGGTGAAGTTATAACATAGGACTACTTGTGCGGCAAACAGAATAAGCAGCAAGTGATAGACAGAGCTAAGCGATCCCACAACCAATGGATCAGATCTAAGCTCTGCAGTCCTACCACATCCAGTCATGAATGGTGGTGGAAAATTAAACAACTTACTGGAGGAATAGACTCCACAAATATCCTCATTGATAGAGGAGCTCAGCACATCAGTGCAACAGATAAAGCACTGATGGACCTCCAGAGGCCCCCAGCAGCACAGATGCCAGTCTTCAGCCAATTGAATTCACTCCACATGATATCAAGAAACAACTGAAGGCACTGGATACTGCAAAGGCTATGGGTCCTGACAATATTCCGGCAATAGTATTGAAGTCTTGTGCTCCAGAACTTGTCACGTCCCAAGCCAAGCTGTTCCAGTACAGCTACAACCCTGGCATCTACCCGGCTATGTGGAAAATTGCCCAGATAAAAGGCTGCACAAATCCAACCCGGCCAATTACCACCCCATCAGTCTACTCTCAATCATCAGTAAAGTAATGGGACGGGTCATCAACAATGCAATCAAGCAGCACTTGCTTAGTAATAACCTGCTCACTGATGCCCAGTTTGGATTCCGCCAGGGCCACTCAGCTCCTGACCTCATTACAGCCCTGGTTCAAACATGGACAAAAGAGATGAACTGCCGACGTGAGGTGAGAGTGACTGCCCTTGATATCAAAGCCGCATTTGACAGAGTGTAGCATCAAGGAGACCTAGCAAAACTGGAATCAATGGGGGTCAGGGGTAAAAACTCTGCTGGTTGGAATCATACCTAGCACAAAGCAAGATGGTTGTGGTTGTTGGAGGTCAGTCACCTCAGCTCCAGGACATCCCTGCAGGAGTTCCTCAGTGTAGTGTCCTTGGCCCAACCATCTTCAATTGTTTCATCAATGGCCTTCCTTCTATCATAAGGTCAGAAGCGGGGATGTTCACTGATGATTGCATGATGTTCAGCACCATTTGCGACTTCTCAGATACTGAAGCAGTCCATGTCCAAATGCAGCAAGACCTGGACAATATCCAGGCTTAGGCTGACAAGTGGCAAGTAACATTCGCACCACACAAGAGATAGGCAATGGCCATCTCCAATCAAGAGAGAATCCAACCATCACCCCTTGATGTTCAATGGCATTACCATCACTGAATCCCCCACTACCAACATCCTGGGGATTACCATTGACCAGAAACTGAACTGGACTAGCCATATAAATACAGTGGCTACAAGAGCAGGTCAGAGGCTAGGAATCCTGCAACCCACCTCCTGACTCCCCAAAGCCTGTGCACCAACTACAAGGCACAAGTCAGGAGTGTGATGGAATACTTCCCACTTGCCTGGTTGAGTATAGCTCCCACAACACTCAAGAAGCTTGACATGGTCCAGGACAAAAGGAGCCCGCTTGATTGGCAACATATTCACAAACATTCATTCCCTCCACCACCGAGCACAGTAGCAGCAGTGTGTACCATCTACAAAATGCACTGCAGGGATTCACCAAGGCTCCTTCAACAGCACCTTCCAAACCCACAACCACTACCATCTAGAAAGAGAAGGGCAGCAGATAGATGGGAACACCGCCACCTGGAAGTTCACCTCCAAGCCACTCACCATCCTCACCGGAAATATATCGCCGTTCCTTCGCTGTCGCTGGGTCTAAATCCTGGAACTCCTTTCCCAAAAGTACTGTGGGTGTACCGACACCACCACCTTCTCAAGGGCAACCAGGGATGGGCAATAAATGCTGGCCTAGCGAAGCCCACATCTCATGAACGAATATAAAAAAAAAATTCAAATCTGGAGCTCCCTAGATGGCTAAAGATATAGAGATCAAAACGAAACAGTAAAAGCCTTGGAGAAATATTGGGTTCTAATTCAGGAGAGAATCAAGTGAATGCAAAAAGCACAGGGCAGTGCTGAAAAAGGATTAAGAGGGGCAAAGAATGTATGAAAAGAGATTAACAAGTATCATAAGTTTGAACCTAAAAGTTGTTTTTATAAACATATAAATAATGAAAGGGTAGCTGAAGGAAGAATAGTGCAATTAAGGCACCAAAATGGAGATGATTTAATGGAGGCAGAGGGCCTGGTTTGAGTATTTTGCATTATCTTCATAAAATAAGTAGATGCTGCCAATGTCACAGTAAAAGAGAAGGTAGCAGTAAAATTAGATATGGATAAAAATAGAATGAGTTAGTTAAAAGGCTGGCAGGAGGTTAGTAACCAGGGGAACAGCTTTAAGGTGACAGATAAAAGAATCAAAGACAATAATGAAGGAAAATGTATTTGCAGCCAGCTATGATTTGGGAATGCACTATCAGAAAAGATGTTGAAGCAGGTTTAGTAGTAACTTTAAAAAGAGAATGGATAAATACTTTAAAAGGAAAAGTTTGTTGGGCTATGGGGAGAAAACGGTTGAGTGAGTAACTGAATAGCTCTTCCATGGATTAATCTCTATCTTGGGTAGCACAGGCATAACAGGCCAAATGGTCTCCTTCCATGTTATGATTTTAAGGAGTTTTTTTTTCTGCATTGTTTTTTGAATTGGATAATACTGTGCCTTAAGTGAATGCCATAGGTTCGTTGAAGCAAAGTTCAGCAATCGTTATTCACCTATAGGCATGAAGTAAAGAACTCCAGCCTTAAATCATGCGGAAACAAATGCTCATTCCAGGTCTACAAATTCCAGTAACAGGCAGTAACTAGCAGTCTGCATTATTTTATTGCCTTCACCTTACTGCAGATCTAAACAAAGAAGGACAACTATGCACACTCTCATGCAGGCATGTGTGGAGCTCCACTTCCTGGACAATTAACTTCTAATGTTACAAGAGCACGATCAGTGAGCTTATGAAATTTCCAGGAAGTCCGGCAGAGCATATTGTAGCTATTTATTGAGCTGAAGTTATACCACACTAGGGTCAACAAATTTGATCTCAATTATTTTTTAAAAACTGTTTGGGAACTGGGCCACTGACCTAACCTGCAAAAGTGACAAAATAATTGTATAAAACTGCTGCAGTGTGGAAAGCTGTTCCATTTGCAGACTAAGTCGATGCATGTGGAATGTATCTTTCAAATGAATCCCAATCTTTTGTTATCGCTTACAATAGTTTGAAATGAAACATTGAGCAATAGGAAGATATAATAGTGTTTTGTGTAAACAAATGTCACTTTCATAAATTAACTGGATGATTTATGAGGATTAGGACATAAAGGCTACAGTTAAATATGAGAGCCAGAATCACAAGGAGCCTCGGGAGAAAAAAACGTTTGGGCATCTTATCAAGAATCATTTCATCTAGATAGGGTGCAAAGAGGGCAGAAAGAAAAGAGGACTTCAAGCTCTGCAAACACAATGGAAAACTATAGACAAGTCACATAAGTGTGGCTTGTATTCCAGAGTTCATAAGATTGAAGAGTGATCTGCTTTATGGTTAGCAGAATGGAAGATAAATTTGTGCACTTGGCACTTGGTTCACTGGTACTGGAGATATCTCATTAAATTTTCTTGAGATGAAGGAAACAAATGCAGTTCTTGAACTATCAACTGTTAAATTGCTCTAGCATTGTTCAGGCTGCTGTGATACTGTGGAAATTTAATTGTTCACAGATTATTTTACAATATACCTTGTGCTCCTCTCTGATAAAGGTTGCATTCTTATGTGAAAATTTAAGAATCACTTTACTCAATGAGACTGCTGGGAACTTGGTTATTGGAATCACTCCACAAAGCGTTTCCCACCAATTTCTGTTAAATGCGAATTTCTTGAATAAGAAAATCTATTTCACCTGGTTGAGGAATCTGGAACAAGAGGGCATAATTGTAAAATTAAAGTTAAGCTATTTAGGAATGAAATCAGGAAGTGGATTTCCCACACAAGGGGCGATGGAAATATGGAATTCTCTCCTACAAAAGACTTTGAATTCCGGGTTTATTGACATTTTCAAGACAGGGAAACAGAATCTCAGGAGACAACATTGAAACCCTGCAGGGTGAGCCATTTATGATGCCCTCTGATTTGGAGAGACTTTTGGAGAGAATTCCAAGGTTAGATCTTCAAAGGTGAAGACTGGAGTCCCTCATGAGAGAGGCAGAATTTCAGGGAGACTCATTGACTCAGTGTTACTAATATCTGTGGGGGTTTGTTGAGAAATCCATGGACTCTGTTTTGGTCACATTTGGCAATTATTGTGCAGAGTGGTGTGTTCCAGCACAATTTGCCTGTTAATTCACATGTACCTCATATTAACCCTGAATTCTAGAGTATAAGATAGATATTGTAAATCGTTTTATCTTTCTGAACTTGTTTAGTAAACTTTGTTTTTGTTTGTCCAAAACCTGTGGAATCGTGCTGCTTTATTCACTGAGCAAGTGTCTTAAACCACAAACTCTGTCTACTTTAAACAAAATGTTATTGGTCCCTAACCAGATCTTACCAATTACTTGGGGGTCTGGCCAAGGGTCATAACATGTTGCACAAGGGTATCAAGGGCAGGTAAAAGAGATCAGCCACGATTTAAATGAACAACAGAGCAGGCTCAAGTAGCTGAATGGCCTACTGCTGTTGCTATGTATGTGCATTTAATGTTACAATCCTTGTAGGGACTATAACTTTTCAAAAATCTATGATCTTAAGTGTGCAGTTCAGTTCTTCAACAAGTCTCCTCCAAAGTAAATTTGCCACAAATTTAACTCCCAGGCAATGGGCTCGACACTGTCATATTACGAGAGGTGCCCTGGTACAGTCTGTTACAGTGGCAACAAAAATGTCTTGCGTTGCTTTAAAAAGAACATTACTAAAAGATATATGAAACATGTAGGAACAGCTATTAAACTAGGTTTTAGAGAAAATCATTGGTTCACACTTGGAAGGGCTCAATGGCCTTTTCATAGCACACAGGAGCAGGGTTGCTAATGCCAGAATAGCGTGGGGCTTGGTCCCACTCCAGCAGAAAGAGGAATGCTGGGCACAGCTGAAAAACATCTACAACACAACCTAAAGAAATTGGTGCCAAGTGCAAGGTTTAATTTCAGTTTCTTCAAATTTTAATATCTCAAACTTTGAAAACATTCACAAAACAATACTACAGTCTGTTTTTGCAGTGCAGAAGTTTCAGATTTTATAACAATGTACAAATGTCTGTTAAGTACTTTTCAAAACTAACCTTGCTCTCTTAGAACATTTAACAGGAGTATAAGGAGTTCAGCCTCAAAGTTTTAATTTACCAGGCAGAAATTCACAGTTCAAAACAATGTATTTGATGATCAAAGTGGATACGAAAGCACTCTGATTAAAATTATATCCTTTATGCGAATAAGGCAGCTTTCACAAAATTGATTCCTTTAAAACAGTTTCAGTTGAAACATTTCCAGTTACTGCAAGTCTTATTCTGCCTCCATTTCTGACCTGCAGCGCATTTAACAGAAATTGGTGGGAAACACTTTGTGGAATGATTCCAATAACCAAGTTCTCAGCAGTCTCTTTGAGTAAAGTAATTCTTAAATTTTCACATAATACAACCTTTATAAAAGAGAAACACAAGGTATATTGTATCAAATTAATCAGTGAACAAATTAATCAGTGAACAATTAAATTTCCACAGTATCACAACAGCTTGAACAATGCTAGAGTAATTTAACAGTTGGTAGTTCAACAATTGCATTTGTTCCCTTCATCAAGAAAATTTAATGAGATATCTCCAGTGCCAGTGAACAAAGTGTCAAGTGCACAAATTTATCTTCAGTTCTGCTAACCATCGAGTGTCCATCTGCCACAAGTTCAACTATAAATCCATAAATAAAAACTATGAACATTCATGTTGCTATTGTTGTGTGCTCATTTTAAAATTCAACATTTCACTTGATTTCAACTTGATATTTAACGAATAAAACCCAAGTTTTAATTTACCAGGCAGAAATTCTCAGTTCAAATATAAATTATGGCACAAGTGCTGGGGTAGAGGGGAGTTGTTGCCTTGGGACGGGCTTCACTTGAACTGTGCTGGGACCGGCTTCACTTGAACTGTGCTGGGACCAGTGTCTGGTGAGTTGAATAACTAAGGCGGTAGAGAGGGCTTTAAACAAAATAGAGTGGGGGAGGGTTCTGGAGAGAGGATATGTAGGCTCACAAAGCAAAAGGATATGACAGCATTGCAGGATAGCTATTTAGGTAATGATATCCACAGCGTGACAGGAAGGGACAGAGTGTACAAACATAAGAAAAAGTAGCAAATAGAATCAAATAGGGAAGCGTGGTAAAAAGACAAAATTAATGGCTCTTTACTTAAATGCACGTAGTATTCGGAACAAAATAAATGAATTAACGGCACAAATAGAGGTTAATGGGCATGATCCTATAGTCATTACGGAGACGTGGTTACGTGGAGATCAAAGCTGGGAACTAAATATTCAGGGTATGTGACTTTTCGAAAGGATAGGCAGGAAGGAAAGGGTGGTGGGGTAGCTTTGTAAGTACGAGATGGAACAAATGCGATAGCTAGAAATGATCTTGGATCAGAAGATCTGGAATCCATATGGGTGGAGCTAAATAACAAGAGGAAGACGACACTGGTGGGAGTGGTCTTTTGGCCCCTGACAGTAATTTTACTGTAGGACAGAGAATAAATCAGGAGTCAATGAGGGCATGTCAAAAAGGCAGCACATTAAATCATGGGTGACTTTAATCTTCATGTAGATTGGGAAAATCAAATTGCCAAAGGTAGCCATGAGCAAGAATTCATAGAGTGTGTTCGGGACAGTTTCCTAGAAAATCTGTTGTGGATCCAACCAGAGATCAGGTTATTTTTGATCTAGTAATGTTTAATGAGGCAGGTTTAATAAGTGATCTCACAATAAAAGATCATATAGGAAACAGTGACCATAACATGGTTGAACTTAGCATTCAGTTTGAGTGAGAAACTTGGGTCAGAAACAGCCATACTAAACTTAAATAAGGGTAATTGCAAAGGAATGAGGGCAGAGTTGGCTGGAGTGGACTGGGAAAGGAGTTCAGCAGACAAGACCGTTGTTGAACAATGGCAGACATTGAAGAAAATAATTCATAACTCACAACATATCCCAGTGAGGAAGAAGGATCGTAGGAAGGGGATAAACCAACCATGTTTAGCCAAGGAAGTTAAGGATAGTATCAAATTGGAAGAAAATACATACAATGTGGCAAAGATAAGTGGCAAGCCAGAGGATTGGGAATGTTTTGAAAACCAACAAAAGATGACCAAAAAAAAATAAAGAGAGAGAAAATAAACTTTGAGGGTAAACTCGCAAGTAATATAAAAACAGACAGTAAGAGCTTCTTTAAATATATAAAATGGCAGAGAGAGGCCAAAATGAACACAGGCCGCTTAGAGAACGAAGCTGGGGAAATAATAATGGGGAGCCAGGAAATGGAAGAGGGGTTAAATAAATACTTTGCATCAGTCTTCACGGTAGAAGACACTAATAGCACACCAAAAATACTAAATAATCAAGGGGCAAAAGTCAGGGGGGGTGGTAGGAAATAAACACAATAACTATCACTAGAGAAAAAGTACCAGAGAAACTAATGGGGTTAAAGGTCAATAAGTCACCTGGACTGGTGGGTTGTATTCTAGGGTATTAAAGGAAGTAGCTACTGAGATAGTGGATGTACTGGTAGTAATCTTCCAAGAATTGTTAGATTCTGGAAAAGTCCCAGAGGATTGGAAAACTGCCAATGTAACACCCTTATTCAAAAAGGGAGGGAGACAAAAAACAGGTAACTATAGGCCAGTTAGCTTAACACCTGTCATTGGGAAAATGTTAGAACCTATTTTAAAGTATGTAATAGCAGAGTATTTAGAAATACACAATCTAATCAAGCAGAGTTAGCATGGCTTCATGAAGGGGAAATCATGCCTGACAAATGTATCAGAATTCTTTGAGGAAGTAACAAGCAGGATAGATAAAGGGGAATCAGTAGGTGTAATACATTTGGATTTCCAAAAGGCATTCAATAAGGTACCACACATAAGGCTACTTAATAAGATAAGCGCTTATGGTGCTGGGGGTAGTATATTAGCATGGATAGAGGATTAGCTAACTAACAGAAGACAGAGTTGGGATAAGGGGGGCATTTTCAGGATGGCAATCTGTAACTAGTGGAGTGCCACAGGGATCAGTGCTGGGGCCACAATTATTTACAATATATATTAATGCCTTAGATGAGGGAAGTGAATGTACTATCGCCAAGTTTGCGGATGACACAAAAATAGGTGGGAAGGCAAGTGGTGAGGTTGACATAAGAAGTCGACAGATAGACAGGTTAAGTGAGTGGGAAAAAAACTTGGAAGATGGAATACAATGTGCGATAATTTGAGGTTATGTACTTTGGCAGGAAGAATAAAGGAGCTGAATATTATTTAAATGGAGAAAGCTGCAGCACAGAGGGATTTTGGGGTCCTCGTGCACGAATCACAGAAAGCTAGCATACAAGTTCAGCAGATAATCGGGAAGGCAAATGGAATGTTGGCCTTTATTTCAAAGGAAATGGGATATAAAAATAGGGAAGTCCTGTTAAAATTATACAAGGCACGAGTTAGACCACATGTAGAATACTGTGAACAGTTTTGGTCTCCTTATCTAAGGAAAGTTATACTGGCATTGGAGGCAGTCCAGAGAAGCTTCACTCGGTTGATCCCGGGTATGGAGGGATTTTCTTATGAGGAGAGATTGTACTCATTGGAGTTTAGACGAATGAGAGGCAACCTTATTGAAACATACAAGATTCTTAGGGGGCTTGACAGGGTAGATGCTGAGAGGTTGTTGCCCCTTGTAGGAGAGTCTAGGAACAGAGGGCATAACCTCAGAGTAAGGGGTCGCCCATTTAAGACCGCGATGAGGAGGAATTTCTGCTCTCAGAGGGTAGTGAATCATGGAATTCTTTGATGCAGAGGGTTGTAGAGGCTGGGTTGTTAAGTATATTCAAGGCTGAGATGGACAGATTTTTAATCAGTAAGAGAATCAAGGGTTATGGGGAAAAGGCAGGAAAGTGGAGTTGAGGGTTATCAGATCACCCATGATCTCATTGAATGGCGGAGCAGACTTGATGGGCCAAATGGCCTACTTCTGCTGCTACTCTTATGGACTTACGGTCTTAAGTTTTAATGAGATTAAAGTGCATTTAATCTCCTTTCAGTGTAATTATTTTAACATGGGATGGAAGCTGGTAGTGGGAGTATTTCAAGATGAGGCACATCACTTATATTAGCAATGGGGCACTGCTCCAGTTCTTGTACAAAGTTTCAACATTAAGCTCTGCCAGCTACATCAACACGCATAGAGAACTAACAAAAACTGACCAAAAGGTTCAAAACGAATCAGTGAAAAGGCTACAACTCAAGAACGGCAAACAAGAACAGAAAACATGCAGCTTAAATATTAGCTACCCAAAACATTTCTTCACTAGTATTGGGGAAAATATCTTAAGTGCATGAAAGGCTGAAAGGGAAGTCCATATATTGGTGCCAAAACTGGGATCTGTTTATCTAGTGGGGGCTTGGGGGAGGGGATGGGGTGAGTAAGGGGACGGGAGTGGAATTGTTGCCCCCAACACTGAATTTTTGTTAAATTGGCCAGAATGCATCGTTTTATAAGTTACTTCCACACTTCACGACGAACAAGTGTTTTAATTTTAAAAAGGAGGAAAAAAGGCACAATTTTCTCAAAGATTACCTCAACACTCAATCTCCCTGACTCGATGCCTCCCCACTGCAAATGTACTCTACCCACTCTGTTCACAAATCATGGAGACACAGCAGCGCAAAGTTCTCAGCTTGTCACAAAAGCAACTTTCCAAGTTCATACAGGCATTCTTCTACTTCCCCATTATTCTTCACTTTTAAGGTGTCTCCAAAAGTTAATATGCACAGCATATGGATCTTTAAAGCACCATCAAAAATTTCTTAAACTTATATCATTCAGTTTCTAAAGAATAATGATAATTTATCCCCTGTGGTATACCCTTGCAATCTAAAAGTTCACAAATTTTTTTTTAAAATAAGAGACATATTGAATTAAGATGCATGAAAAGTATAAAGAAAATGAAGCACCTTGTGTTTCATTTGATTGGCTGAAGCTCAATCTTATGCAGAAATATAAAGCATCATTGCTGTTATAAAACCTCTAAACAATTAGCATTGATATAGCATCTTTATCACAAAGATTGTCCCAAGGTGCATCACAGATGTGTTCTCAGCAAGTCTGATATTTGTCCCTTTGAGTTTTAGATATTTCACTCATTTTTCAGTAGGTTTTCAATAAAACCACCTGCCTCTCCAGGTTCTTCTTTGAGCTGTGGATCTAAAGGAACAGTCTCCTGCTATTCTCAAAATGAAAGTCATTCTAGCTGGAATCAGTCCTGGAATGAGTCAATTGGCTGTAAAACGTAAGATTTCACAAACTGGCTTGTCTAGCTTTAATAGGCCTGCCCATAAACAAATAACTCCTTGGGCCTAGGGGCTGTAAAGTACGTAAGCTTTTTTTATGCTACAAACCTACATTTTTATTTTATAAATTTCAAGTCGAGGGGAAGAAGTACTTTTTCTAAAAACGTATCAAGTGATTTGATTGGTTCACTTTTCCATTATCCTGCCCAGTTATTCAGGTTTAGTTATTTTCATCAGTTTATAATAATGTTTCATTGCTAGATTTCTTACCACTCTGATTCATGCATTTCCTACTTTCACTCTCCTGGTTTGTTGCTGTTTTACTTGGAACTGGTGAACAAATATGACTGAGAAAATGTGATGTTACAGCAAGTAATTGCAATAATAACATTTTGTCTTGGTTTTGCAAGCACGGGCTGGTTAAGTACACTGCCTATTGCGAACAGACAAAGCAAACAGCATGTTCCTTCTATCAGTCGATTGTTGGGCTGCATGGCCCACGTACCTGGCATCGCACTGGCACTGAAATTCATACACAATGTTGCTCAATTATGTGGTAGGCAGAACGTCTTCTTGGATTGATGGCAACATTCTATTAGTGGAAAATATCACTTGTATTGCCATTGCATAGTAGGAGTGTGAAATGGCTTGCATAACCCATTGTTCAAATTTTTGAGATACTTTGCCTTTCCAGGGTAATTTGAGGTAGACCGGGGGCTTTCAGGTAGGTACAAAGGTGGCAGCTTTTGGCCATTTGTGAGTGCGTGATACATAATGAACAGTGACCTGGTCTAGATAGCTACTGTACCACAGGATAGCTTTGATGTGATCTATTTTTACGTCAAGCTTGCAGGGTGAGCAGGTGGCTCGGGCCCTATTTATGAGATTGCTGATAAGGGCAATCTTATAGCGCATGGAGCCATACGAATCCCAAAACAAAATATCTACTGTTAGGTGTGGTTCTGTGATTGGGCAGTATTTGCTGGACAATCTTGAGTGTGCTAATAGCTACACTAACAAGCAATTTAAGATAAGCTCGTAATATGGCTCATTTACACTTGTAGAAGCAATATACATTCATACACAAGGACCCGCTCTCTGCACGCAAAAGGAATATGTTCAAACCTTGCACCTTTTTGAATTGCCCAGAGGCTGAGAGAGTCTATCCCTCACTACTCTATGACAACATCTTGGCCAGTCAGGGTCAGCTTCGCCAACCAATCAACACCCCTTATCTTCTGAAGCATAAATTACTGTAATTGTTTGAAATTCAGCATCCTTGTGTTCGTACTGACGAGTGCGAGATGAAAATTTCCAGCAACATGTTTCTCTTTTCAGCAATATTCAAGTTCTGTCCTACCAAGTGACTGTTCTGACCTTATGTTGGAAGGAAAGTCATTGATGAAGCAGCTGAAGATGACTGGGCATAGGACACTACCCTGAGGAACTCTTGCAGTGATATTCTGGGAGTGAGATGATTGACCTCCAACAACCACAATCATTTTCCTGTGTATTAGGTATGACTCCAACCAGTGGAGAGTTTTCCCTGATTCCCAGTCACTCTAGTTTTGCTGGATGTTTTGTTTTGATGCCACACTTGGTCAAATGCTGCCTTGATGTAACGGACAAACAATCTCACCTCACTTCTGGAGTTAGCTCTTTTGTCCATTTTTGGACCAAGGCTATAATGAGGTCAAGAGCTGAGAGGCCCTGGCAGAATCCAAACTGAATGTCAGTGAGCAGGTTATTGCTGTTCAAGTGCCGCTTGATAGCACTGTCAACGACGCCTTCCATTACTTTGCTGATGATCAATAGACTGATGGTGCTGTGTTTGGCCGGGTTGGATTTGTCCTGCTTCATTTGGACAGGATATATCTGGGCGATTTTCCACATTGCCAGGTAGCTGCTAGTGTTGTAACTGCACTGGAACAGTTTAGCTAGGAACATGGCTAGCTCTGGAGCACAAGTCTTCAGTACTACTTACTGCTGGAATGTTGTCAGGACCCATAACCTTTGCAATATCCAGTGCCTTCAGCCATTTCTTGATATCACGTGAATGAATCAAATTGACTGAAGACTGGCATCTGTGATGCCGGGGACCGCAGGGGGAGGCCAAAATGGATCATCCACTCGGCACTTCTGGCAGAAGATGGCTGCAAAAGCTTATTCTGACTGGCAGTGTTTTTCAGCGATCTGTCTGTGGATCTCAGCTTTTAAACAAATTTATCAATGACCTGGATGAAAGAAGAGAGTTGTATATCAAAGTTGACAAACTATACTAAGTTGGGGAGCCCAGTAAGTAAAAGAGTCATATTCGGCTCGAAACGTTACCTCTGTTTCTCTCTCCACAGATGCTGCCAGACCTGAGTTTTTCCAGCACCTTCTGTTGCTATTCCTCCATCGTTCAGCCTGGTGAGACTGCCTTAACTTTAAGCTGTCCCAGTACCTCTTCTGCAAGCTCAACAGACTTCAATGTGGGGTGGTAAAGTACATGGCAAAGGGCAACACCTGGGAAATCAGGAGCAGCCCTCTTTGCAGCTGGAGCGCAAATGAGGATGTCATACAACTACTGAGTAGCTATTAATTTCATGCTGATCGACCCAGACTTCCTAGATTCCAAAATGCGGACAGAAAAGTGGCAAGTGGAATTCAATGCAGAGAAGTGAGAGGTAATGCATTTGGAGAGGACAAACAAGGCAAGTGTTATGATTCCAGCTGAGGTTATCCCTGGACAATCCTGACCCAGAGCATGATAGAGCCTAACTTTTGTTTGTTTAGATATGTGGAAAGGAACTACTGAACAAAGTCACAGGAGTCAGCTGATGAATTTCTAACAAATGAATAAAACATTTATTCAACAAGAAAAGATGAACTATATTATGATACCCCTTTACTCACAACTATACCTTTACATCTACAGGTTTGTAAGGTTAACACAAGTTACAAAAGCTATCTTATACTTTAACGTACAAAGTAAGTACACAGTCCATGTAAACCGATGGCACCCTGTGGTCAGACACACCACACTCTGAAGCCAAGTGACAAATGCCACCTCAACCAAATGCTATGGATCTCTCCTCAACTCCCCTGCAGACAGTTGTCACACTGTGAGCCAACCAGTCTCACTGAACTCTGTCTTTCACACGGAGAGTGGAGATTGGAAACCCTCAAGAACTCGCTTTGGAATCTTCTCCCAAATCAACACTTTCTCTCAGACACCTTCTGCAAGGGTTCACCTCCAAGGTTTCAAGCTCTCCTTTTGATGTTCCTCTCCCCGGCTCACCATATGCATTCAAGCTGTCTTCCACGCGCCCTCCTCACCAAATCAGCTGTCAACAGCACACCACTGCTTCACATGACCATTGCAAAGAGCTACAGACCTTCAGTTGATTCTTTGGACCTTCTTGCCTCTTGCAAGCTTTTCTCACTTTAAATCTGCTTTCTGCAACTTTTGTCCCTTTTAAATCTGAAGCTTGGAGTCTTTCTCTCTGCCCCTCACTCTTAACTTCATTAACAGGAGCTTTTCCAGGCTCCTGTCCTTCCTTTGACTAGGTGGTCTGCTTGGGCTTTCCCCTCTTACCTCAGGGTCTGGGATGTCACTGAACGGCTGCAGGGCATCCTGAAGGGGGAGGGTGATAAGGCAGAGGTCATGGTATATGTTGGTACCATGGCACAGGTAGAAGGAGGGATGAGGTCTTGCATCAAGAATTCAGGGAGTTCGGCAGTAGACTGAAAAGCAGGGCCTCTCGGATTGTAATCTCTGGATTACTCCCAGTGCCACGTGCTAGCGAGCTCAGAAATGGGAGAATAGCACAGATGAATACGTGCCTTAAGAGTTGGTGCAGGAGGGAGGGTTTTGGATTCCTGGATCACTGGGGCCGTTTCTGGGGAAGGTGGGACCTGTACAAGCAGGACGGTCTACATCTGAACCAGAGTGGGACTAACATCCTTACAGGGGAATTTGCTAGTGCTGTTGGGAGGAATTTAAACTAATTTGGCAGGGGGAGGGGACACAGAATGTTAGCAGAATAGGGACACATTATGATACAGTAAAACAATCAAGTCAGAGGGAGTACAGCTGCATTAAGTTTCAAGGGAGTAAGGCAAGGCTGGATGGCCTCTACTTTAATGCCAGGAGTATTACAGGTAAAACAGATGAGTTAAGGGTGAGGATTGACACATGGAATTGTGATATAGTAGCCATCATTGAGACATGGTTGAGGGAGGAGCAGGATTGGCAGCTCAACATTCAGGGATATAGAATCTTCAGGCGAGACGGGAGGAGGTAAAAGAGGAGGAGGCTTTGCATTATTAGTTAAGGAGTCAGTTACTGCTGTAAGGAGAGATGATATCTTGGAGGGGGCATCGAATGAAGCTTTGTGGGTAGAGTTTAGGAATAAAAAAGGGGCAGCCACATTGTTAGGTGTTTATTATAGACCCCTAGATAGTAAGCAGGAAATTGAGGAACAAATATGTGCACAATTTGCGGGGGTGTGTAAAAACAATAACAATAGTGTAATTATATTAGGTGATTCAACTTTCCCAACATTAATTGGGATATACAAAGTGTTAAGGGCTTGGATGGAGTGGATTTCTTCAAATATGTACAGGAGAACTTTAAGTCACTACATAGAGGGTCCAACAAGGGACGGTGCAGTGCTGGACCTAATTCTGGGGAATAAAGCTGGACAGGTGGCTAAGGTGGCGGTGGGGGAGCAGTTTAGTGATAGTGACCACAACATGGTACAATTTAAGCTGGTTGTGGACAAAGAAATAGACAAGCTGCAAAAAAATGTTTTGGATTGGGGGAGAGCGGATTTTAGTAAAATAAGGCAGGATCTGGCCAAGGTCGACTGGAACAGCTACTTGTGGGGAAATCTACAGAAGAGCAGTGGGGAGGCGTTCAAAAAGGAAATGGGGAGGGTACAGGCTCAACATGTTCCCTCTAGGGTGATAGGAAGGAGTAACAAGCCCAGAGAACCATGGATAACCAGAGATAAGCCAGGGAACTACAGGCCAGTGAATCTCACGTCAGTGATTGGGAAACTATTGGAGAAAATTCTGAAGGAAAACTCCACTTGGAGAGGCAAGGTTTGATCAGGGATAGTCAGCATGGCTTTGTCAGAGGGAGGTCATGCCTAACAAATTTAATTGAATTTTTTGAGGAGGTGACCATGTGTGTAGATGAGGGTAGTGCAGTTGATATAGTTTATGGATTTCAGCAAAGGCTTTGACAAGGTCCCACACGGGAGACTTATAAAGAAGGCAAATGCACATGGGATACAGGGTAATTTGATAAGGTGAATTCAAAATTGGCTTAGTTGTAGAAGAGAGAGGGTGATGACACAAGGATGCTTTAGTGACTGGAAGCCATTGTCCAGTGGCGCACCACAGGAATCTGTGCTGGGTCCCCTATTATTCGTCATTTATACAAAAGACATAGATGACTATGTGCGGGGGAGGATTAGTAAGTTTGCGGATGACACAAAGATTGGCCGGGTGGTTAACAGTTAGGTTGAGTGTCTTGGACTACAGGAAGATATAGACGGGATGGTCAAATGGGCAGATAAGTGGCAGATGGAATTTTACCCTCAAAAAGTGTGAGGTGACACACTTTGGAAGGAGTAATTTGACAAAGAAGTATTCAATGAACGGCATGACATTGGGAAGTTCTGAGGAACAAAGGGACTTTGGTGCGTGTGTCCACAGATCCCTGAAGGCGGAGGGGCATGTTAGTGGGGTGGTGATAAAGGCAAATGGGACACTTGCCTTTATCAATCGAGGCATAGATTACAAAAGTAGGGAGGTCATGTTGGAGTTGCATAGAACCTTGGTGAGGCCACAGCTGGAGTACTGTGTGCAGTTCTGGTCACCACAGCATGGGAAGGATGTGATTGCACTGGAGGGGGTGCAGAGGAGATTCACCAGGATGTTGCCTGGGATGAAACATTTAAGTTATGAAGAGAGGTTGGATAGACTTGGGTTGTTTTCGTTGGAGCAGAGAAGACTGTGGGGCAACCTGATCGAGGTGTACAAGATTATGAGGGGCATGGACAGGGCGGATAGGGAGCAGCTGTTCCTCTTACTTGAAGGGTCAGTCATGAGGGGACACAAGTTGAAGGTGAGGGGCAGGAGGTTTAGGGGGGATGTGAGGAAAAACTTGTTTACCCAGAGGGTGGTGACAGTCTGGAATGCACTGCCTGGGAGGGTGGTGGAGGCGGGTTGCCTCACATCCTTTAAAAAGTACCCGGATGAGCACTTGGCATGTCATAACATTCAAGGCTATGGGCCAATTTCTGGTAAACGGGATTATGTAGGTAGGTCAGATGTTTCTCACATGTTGGTGCAGACTCGATGGGCCGAAAGGCCTCTTCTGCACTGTGTAATTCTGTGATTCTTCGACTCCCCTGGGTTTTTGGGGTTTTTCGTTCACTTGGGGCTGGCTGTCTGTCCCCAGTATCTCCTGGCAGCAACTTCAAAACCAGCTGAACTCCACAGCTCCCATATAAAAACTGCTGTTTCTCTTCTTGTGTGTTGGGGAGGGACCTGCTTCTCTGGCCCCATGTTGCTAGGCAACAGTCCAATTCTTCTACCCATGTATGTTTACCTTCTCTTTAGGAGTCGTAAAACTTCTCATTAGAAATGCAAGCACCTTTTTAAAGTGAAACTAAAACTCAATTTGACCTTTCTTAACACACAGATACAGAAATACAAATCAAACTTAAACTTTAAAGCGAAAACACATTCCTAACACCCACAAATACCAATATAACATACTTAAACTATCTCTATTTCCTAACAGAAGGGAATACACAATAAATGGTGGGAAGTGTAGAGCAAGTGGGACCCTAGAGTGCCAGACCAAAGATCCCTCAAGTTAACAGGATAGGTAAACAAGCTGGTTACGAATATGAGAACAAGGAGCTTACATTAGAACTGTATAAAGGCTAGTTAGACCACAGCCAGAGTACTGAGTACAGTTCTGCTCAATGCATTACAGGAAGGATGGGATCATGCTAGATATGCAACAGATTTACAAAGGTGTTGCTAAAAGTAGAGACTTTTATCTATGAGGAGAGACTGGATAGGTTAGAGTTATTTTTCTTGGAACAGAGGACACTTCATTGAGGTGTGAAAAATTGTGAAGGGCCCAGATAGTGTGGATAGGAAGAAGCTGTTTCCCTTAGAGGGGTCAATAAACAGGGGCATGGTGTTTGGCAGAAGGATTAGGGAGGAGTTGAGCAGAAGCTTTTTCACCCAGAAGCAGAGGGGTCTAGGGCTCACTGCTTCAAATGGTGGTAGAGACAGAAATCCTTGCCACATTTAAAAATACTTGGATTATGCACTTCCAAGTGCTGTAATCTACAGAGCTAGGTTCCAAGAGCTGGAAGGTGGGATTCGCTTGTATAGCTCTTTGTTGACTGACAGACATAATGGGCCAAATGGCATTCTCCTGTGATGTAAATATTCTAATTTTCTATGGAATAGGAAAGTTTGTATAAAAATCAGTGGGCTAGATGCAGTGACGTGCAAAAAATAAAATGGCCCCCAGAATTGTAGATCAACAATGAGATTTTTTCAAAGAAGATTGCGAAATCGTAGCATAAATTTAAAAAAAGATTCAAATCCTTGTATGCCATAAAACTCTTTTGAAAGGCTATTGGACTTTACCCAGTGTCCCCACCGAACAAATAATACTTAAAAAAATTTATTTCCCAAGAGGAAGGCACCATTAATACAATTATCCCAAACAAAATGCACTGCAGTGATAATGCAGAATTAAAATCTACAGGAACAAAACTGGGAATACCAGAAATATGTAATACAAACAGAAAGTTCTGAAAATACTTAAAGGTCTGGCAGGGTCTGTGGAGAGGGAAAGAGACCCTTTCAATAGAACTGGGAAATGTTAGAAATGTGATGAGTTTTGAGCAAATGAAAGGGCAGGGGGCTGGAGGTGGAAGATGGAAAAAAGAACACATGGGAAGGTTTGTGCCTGATAGGGCGGAGGGGAGGCTAGATTAAATGAAAATGAGCCAAATGCCAAAGGGAGTGGTAATGGGACAAGAAAAGGTGTGTCTAGAGGAGCTGTGAACTGCAGGATGGCAGTGTAAGAGTTTATCAATGACACAATCTGTTTACAGTGATGCCCACTAGTCAAGGAAGGCCTTAAAAAGTACCGGTGGGTTCTGCGTCCTCTCTCTCTAGAATCACAAAGGAACATTAAGCCCCTTGATCCTGTTCCATCATTTAGTGAGGCCATGGCTGATCTGCAATCTAATTAACCTATCAACATATCTGTGTTATGCTTCCATTCATACCGCTTACATTGCACGTGCATCATCAGCAAACCTGGCGGTGCAGCTTTTTATTCCATTAAAGTCATTAATAAATATTACCAACAGTTCAGGGTGCAACACAGATCCTTGTGGGACAGCATTTGTCACACCCTGTCAATCCGTAACATTGCTCAACTTTGCCCGTCTCAGCTCATCTACTGCCAAAAACTTCATCCATCCCTTTGTTGCCTCGAGACTCGACTATTCCAATGCACCCTTGGTTGGTCTCCGACATTCTATACTCCGTAAACGTGAGGTTACCAAAAACTCTGCAGCCCACTGTTAGTCACAATAAATGCTTGTCGTGGAAGAATGACTCCAAAGCTAGTCTTTTACCTCAAGTTGGTTTATTCTCAAGATAGCGCTTCAGTGTAGCAGGCTTTCCTAGTCTCTTCCACACTCTAGTGTTACAGCTATATCCATTTATAATCTTTAGAATGGTCGACCTAAATGGAGTTGATGTATTTGGTGACCGCTTTCGTGCCGTCAGAGATGGAGTGTTTGGCCAGTTACCCTGGCAGCGTTAGGTGGACCACAGCGCTCTGGGTCCCCCTGGCCGAGGTGGTGAGGCGCTTGTTGTAGCGAATGAGGTGTGAGGCCTTGGAGGCGATGCGCTTGAAAACGTCAACAACGAAGGAGTTCAGGACATTCATGGCCTTGGACGAGATCCTGCCGGAAGGGTGGACCTGGACACCCTGCACACATAAGTGGAATAGCTCTGCTGGCGAGATTTCCTCCGCTTCTTGGGCAGCTTCTTGGTGACTTCAGTCAGCGACTGCTTCGATGCCTTGCGGGGCGCACCGTCCTTAGCCGCAGCTCAGGCATTCCTCTCAATTTGGTGAACCAATGCCCATCATGCGTTTTAACAAGCAGTTGTCTGAACAATGTAATTGCCAGTCAATAAGATGATTGTTACTGGACCTCGACAATGTCACGACTGATACATTGACACCCATGTCGTAACTCGTACAAGTCCCGTACCCCTATCGCCCTGTGCTCGCTGACCTATGCTGGCTCCTGGTCAAGCAACATCATGATTTTAAAATTCTCATCTTTGTTTTCAAAATCCCTCCAATGCCTCACCCCTCCCTATCTCTGTAATCTACTCCTGAGATCAACCCTCTGAAATATCTGTGCCTCTCTAATTCTGACCTCTTGGGCATTCCCAATCATAATTGCTCCACCAATAGTGGTCATGCCTTCAGTTGCCTGGGCCTCAATTTCTGGAATTGCAGCCCTACATCCCTCCACCTCTCAATCTCACTTGCCTCCTTTAAGACATTGCTTAAAACCTACCTCTTTCTCTAGGCTTTTCGATATCTGACCTAATATCTCCTTACGTGGCTCAGTGTCATAACTTTGATTTATAATGCTCCTGTAAAGCACCTTGGGATGTTTCATTATATTAAAGACGCTATACAAGTTGTTGTTACTGTTATTGTATTAGAGCACTTGTCTACTATCCCTACACTGTCTCCTGCCGCACGGACAATTTCCCAATCAGGTCAATAATTTCCCTTCAATTCAATGGGTTTCAGTTTTATCAAGACTTTATCAAATGCTTTCTGGAAGTCTCTATAAAAAACTGCAAAGATATTCCCTTCACCTCTTCAAAAAATTCAAGCAGGTTCTTCAGGTATAATCTATCCTTTACAAATCTCTGATCAGCTAGAAGTGTGTTCAACCATACTATCCTTAATGAAACATTCTAGCAACTTTCTGACAACAAAGGTTAGGATAACAGATCTACATATCCATGTTAAATATCACATTTCTTAACGAGCAGTGTGATAAGCACAATTTTCCAATCTTTAAGGACAGTTTCTGGTTCCAGAGAAATTTGGATGATGATAGTTAGGCCATCTACAGTGCTCTCACCTATGTCCTTTAAAATCCTGGCATGGAAACCATCTGGTCCAGGTGATTTCAGCCTTTCGTGTCATTATTTTCTTCTTTACTGTGATTTCTGCTTACATTAATTTTGGCGAGTCCCTATCCCTCATTCAACACCAACTTCCTTGGAGTGTCTGGCATTCTTAACCCACCCTCTACTTTAGAAACTGATGCCAAGTAATTATTCAGCATTTCTGCTATTTTCCACTGACAATATCACTGACACCAGTTTAAGGGGCCCAACTTGCTCCTGACCACCCTCTTTTTCATCTAATTATAAAGGCTGTACATTGATTTTGATGTCTCTTGTAAGTTTATTTTCATACTCCCCCTTTGTAGCTCTTACCATCTGTTCTGTCACCCTTTGCTAATTGTTCACATTCAACAGAATCTGAACTATTTTTTTCCTTTCTGCTGCTTTTTCTTTTAGTTTTAGGAACCGAACTGGAACAGCCATATAAATATTGTGGCTACAAGGGCAGGTCAGAGGCTAGGAATTTTGTGGCAAATAACTCACCTCCTGACTCCCCAAAGCTTGTCAACCAACTACTAGGCACAAGTCAGGAGTGTGACGGAATATTTTCCACTTGTCTGGATGAGTGCAGCTCCAACAACACTCAAGAAGCTTGACGCCATCCAGGACAAAGCAGCCCGCTGATTGGCACCCCATCCACCACCTTAAACATTCACTCCATCCATCACTGACATACAGTGGCAGCAGTGTGTACCATATACAAGATGCACTGCAGCAACTCACCAAGGCTCTTTTGAAAGCACCTTCCAAACCTGTGACCTCTACCATTTAGCTGGGCCACGGCAACAGATGCACCACCACCTGCAAGCTCCCCTCCAAGCCACACCCCATCCTGCCTTGGAACTAGATCGTCATTCCTTCATTGTCACTGGGTCAAAATGCTGGAACTCCCTTCCTAACTGCACCGCAGGTGTAACTATACCACAGGAACTGCAGCAGTTCAAGGCCATGGCTCATGGGCAACAAATGCTGGCCGAGCCAGCAATGCCCACTTCCCATGAACAAATAAAAAGAAATTTACATAGCCTGTCATGAGTTTATGACTCACACCCAAGCTACAACTGCTAAACCCACTTCCTGTTATAGTAATCAATACTTATTCAGGCAACCACTTCCAGCTGATTTGATAGTTAACTATCACTGCCACTGACCAACAGCTTCTATTAACTATTTGCAATTTCTTTTACAGTTTTAAATTTCTATGTCAAATTCTAAACTTTAAACTAAATTACAGGTTAAGAAAAACTTACCAGAGATTCCATTTGTATCAAATTCCTGACTTCAGCATTCTGCTCCCTGATCACTGTGCTAAGTACAGCTCTTGATCCTTAGGGTATAAAATGGTTTTGTATCATGTCAAATTATTTTTTGATCACCTCCAAGTGATCTTCTATTGTTTTATTTACCCATTAACAGGAGTTCCCAATTTACTGGGCACAGTCTCTGTCTCATCTCACTGAAGTCAGCCTTACCTAAATCTCAAATCTTATTGGCTGTTTCACAATTCTGTGTTTCAACCACTACGTTTAACTTTATCATATTACAATCACTATTAAGCTGCTAAATAAATCTGGTTTAGTATTCATCATTAAATATAACATGCCTCCTTGCTGGTTCTAGGATATATTGCTGAAGCAGTCCTTGCGCAAATGCAGCAAGACATGGACAATATCCAGGCTTGAGCTGACAAGTGGCAAGTAACATTCGCGCCACACAAGTGCCAGGCAATGAACATCTCCAACAAGAAAGAACCTGACAATCGCCCCTTGACGTTCAATGGCATTACCATCACTGAATCCCCACCATCAACATCCTAGGGGTTAATATTGACCAGAAACTGAACTAGACTAGCCATATAAATACTGTGGCTACAAGAGCAGGTCAGAGACTAGGAATCCTGCACCTCCCGACTCCCCAAAGCCTGTTCACCATTTCCAAGGCACAAGTCAGGAGTGTGATGGAATATTCCCCACTTGCCTGGATGAGTGCAGCTCCCACAACACTCAAGGAGCTTGACACCATCCAGGGCAAAGCAAACCGCTTGATTGACACCACATCCACAAACATTCACTCCCTCCACCACTGACACAGAGTAGCAGCAGTGTACACCATCTACAAGATGCATTGCAGGAATTCACCAAGGCTCCTAAGACAGAACCTTCCAAATCCATGACCACTACCATCCAGAAGGACAAAGGCAGCAGATAGATGGGAACACCGCCACCTGGAAGTTCCCCTCCAAGTCACTCACCACCCTGACTTGGAAATATGTTGCCGTTCCATCTCTGTCACTGGGTCAAAACCCTGGAACTCCGTTCCTAACAGCACTGTGGATGCAGCAGTTCAAGAAGGCACCCCTCCATCTTCTCAAAAGCAACTAGGGATGTGCAATAAATGCTGGGCCAGCCAACAAAGCCCACATCCTGTGAATGAATAAAAAAAGAAAACTACCCTGGACACACTCTGAAATTCACTCCCTTTCTGATGTGCGCTGATCTACTTATCTCAATGTATATAAAGTTAGAATCTGCAACTGAAACCATTGCTACATGCTTGTCTAAAATCTGCATTTATGCTTTCTACCAGGACACAGCTGCTACCAAAGGGGCTCAGACACTACATTCTTAAATCCTTTTCTATTTCTTAATTCTACCCGTAAAGTGTCCACTGCTTAACTCGTCGTATCAACAATTTCCAGTTCCCTGGTCCTAATCACCTTCTCTTCACCATGGACATCCAATCTCTCCACACCACCATCAGCCACCAAATGGTCTGAGGACTCTCCGTTTCTTCCTTGAACAGAGGCCTGAACAATCCTCATCCACCACCACTCTCCTCCATCTGGTGAACTTGTTCTCTCACTGAACAATTTCTCCTTAAACTTATCTCACTTCCTCCAAATAAAAGGTGTGGGTTTGGGTATCCACATGGGCCCCAGTAATGCCTGTCTCTTTATGGGGTGTGTGGAACATTCCTTGTTCCAGTCCTACTCAGGTCCCCTGCCACAACTGTTTTTTCGATACATCGATGACTGTTTCGGTGCCACTTCATGCCCTCGTCTGGACCTTTAAAAATGATCAATTTTGCTTCTAATTTCCATCCCTCTATCACCTTCACATGGTCCATCTCTGACACTTCCCTTCCCTCCCTTGACCCCTCTGTCTCAATTTCTGGTGATAGGGCTGTTCAGCACTATTCATTACAAGCCCACTGACTCCCACAGCTACCTTAACTACAGCTCCTCACATCCTGCTTCCTGTAAGGGCTCCATCCCATTCCCTCAGCTCCTTCGCCTCAGTCGCATCTGTTCCAATGATGCCACTTTCCAAGGTGGCGCTTCTAACATGTCTGCCTTCTATCCTAACCGAGGTTTCACACCCACTGTGTTTGACAGGGCCCTCAATAGTGTCCGGCCCAGCTCCCGCGCCTCTGCCTTCACACCTCCCCTCCCTCCCAGAACCATGATAGGGTCCCCCTTGTTCTCACTTTTCACCCCACCAGCTTCCGCATTCAAAGGATTATCGTCTGCCATTTTCGCCAACTTCAGCATTATGCCACCACCAAACACATCTGCCCCTAACCCCCCACCGTCAGCATTCCATAGGGACCGTTCCCTCCCGAACACCCTGGTCCACTCCTCCATCACTCCCAACACCTCATCCCCTTCCCACAGCACCTTCCTATGCAATTGCAGAAGGTGCAACACCTGCCCCTTTACTTCCTCCCTCCTCACTATCCAAGAACCCAAAGACTCCTTTCAGGTGAGGCAGTGCTTCACTTGCACCTCCTTCAGTTTGGTCTACTGCATTTGCTGCTCCCAGTGCAGACTCCTCTACATTGGAGACACCAAACGCAGGCTGGGTGATCGCTTTGCAGAATACCTTCAGTCTGTACGCAAGCATGACCTAGACCTTCCTGTTGCTTGCCATTTCAACACACCGTCCTGCTCTAATGCCCACATTTCCATCCTTGGCCTGCTGCAACGTTCTAGTGAAGCCAATGCAAACTGAAGGAACAGCACCTCAGCTTCCAATTAGGCACTTTAGTCTTCTGGACTTAACATTGAATTCAACAACTTCAGATCATGAACTGTCTCCTCTATCCTCAACCCTTTTTTAAAATTTATTTTTATTATCTACTTATTTTTATTCATTGTTTTATCCCCTTTTCTATCCTTTTTTCTGTTACTTGTTCCTTGTTGCTCTTTCAGAGTGCTCACCCTTGTTCTGCTATTAACACATTCTGCTATCTTAGCTTTATGCCACTATCAGCACCTTCTTTAACCTTTACCACTAACATTAACACTCCCTTTGTCTTTTTGTCCATGACATCTTTGTCCACTTCTCCTTAGCCCCCATCTATCACTGACCTTTTATCCAGCTTCACCTGCTCCACCCCCCTTAAACAATATAAATTTTGTCACATTTCTACTCTTCTGCTCTGAAGAAGGGTCGTATGGATTTGAAACACTAACTCTGTTTCTCTCTCTCTCTGTAGATGCTGTCAGACCTAAGTTTTTCCAGCATTTTCCGTTTTTATTTCAGATTTCTATAATCCGCAATATATTGCTTTTAGCTTAACTCTCGTTGTATCCTTTCTTACCAATGAAGTGTTTTCATCCTTAATCACTAAGGTTACTCCTTCCCCTCTACCATTTTCCTATCGTTCCTGTAGATCTTATAATTTGGTATATTTAGTTCCAAGTCCTGACTGTTTTGCAGCCATGTCTCAAAGCTATTTTAGACCTGGCAATGCACCATGAGACTGGATTTATTGAGGGCCTCAGCAAGAGTGATCACAACATGATAGAATTTTACATTCAGTTGGAGAATGAGAAATGTGGATCCATAACTAGTGTCTTAAAGTTAAAAAAAGGCAATTACAAGGTTATGAAGACAGAGTTGGCTCAGGTGAACTGGGAAAATAGGTTAAGTGGTTAAGATAGTGGAGATATAATAACATATATATTTCATAACTTCAAAGATATATTCCATTGAAGAAGAAAGACTCTACCAGAAGGATGCAGCATCTAAGGGAGTTAAGGGTGGTGTCCTTCACTGTTGCTGGGTCAAAATCCTGGCACTCCCTTCCTAACAGCACTATCACACACATGGACTGCAGCAGTTCAAGAAGGCAGCTCACCACCACCGCAATTAGGGATGGGCAATATATGTTGGCCTAGCCAGCGTCGCCCACATTCCATGAATGAATATTATAAAATTTGAAAGAATAGGCACGCAACTCTGCGAAGATTGGTTGTAGTGTAGAAGATTGGACAAGTTTTAGAAACCAACAAAGGGTGACTAAAAGAAAAATAATGAGGGAAAAATTGGAGTGCTGGAGACAACTAGCAAGAAATATAAAAACAGACCACAATAGCTTCTACAGGAAAAAGGGAGGCAGTTGCTAAAGTGAGCACTGGTCCCTTAGAGAGTGAGACAAGGGAATTAATAATGGTAAGTGAGGAAATTGGATGAGGCTTTGAATAAATATTTTGTCTGTCCCCGCAGTAGAAGACACAAAAAGCATCCCAAGGAAAATCAAGAGGCAGAAGGGAGGGAGGAACTTAAAACAATCACTATACAGGGAGAATAAGTAATGGGAATACTAATGGGACTTAAGGCTGACAAGTCCTCTGGCCCTGATGGCCTGCATCCTAGCGTCTTAAAAGGAGCGGCTGCAGAGATAGTGGATGCATTCATTGCAATCTTCCAAAATTCCTTAGATTCCGCAAAGGTCCTAGCAGATTGGAAAATCGCAAATCTAATACCTCTGCTCAAGAAAGCAGAGACACAAAGCAAGAAACTATAGGCAAGTAAGCCTAACATCTGTCATTGGAAAAATGCTAGAACCCAATCAATGTTGAGGCCTCAGCTATTTACAATCAATATTAATGACCTGGATGAAGGGACCGATTGTACTGAAGCCAACTTTGCTGATGATGCGAAGATGGGTAGGAAAGCAAGTTCTGGGGGTGGGGATACAAAGAGATTTAGATAAAGTGAATGGCCAAAAATCTGGCAGGTGGAGTATAATGTGGGAAAATGTGAGGTTGCCCATTTTGGCCAGAAGAATAGAAAAGTAAAGTATTATTTAATGAGAGAGACACTGCAGAATACTGTGGAACAGAGGGGCCTGAGTGTTCTTGCACAAGTCACAAAAATTCAGCGAGCAGGCACAGTAAGTAATTATGAAGGAAAACAGAATGTTAGTCTTTACCGGAAGGAGGATCGAGTATAAAAGTAGGAAAGCCTTGTTATAAATGTACAGGGCATTGCTAAGGCCACACCTAGAGTACAATGCAGTTTTGGTCACCAAACTTGAGGGAGGGACATATTTGCATTGGAGGAAATTCAGAGAAGATTCATTCGGCTGCTTCCTGGAATGAAGGAGTTGTCTTGTGAAGAAAGATTGAGCCTTGGAGTTTAGAAGAATGATAGGTGATATTATTGAAATGTAGAAGGTTCTGAGGGGGCTTGACAGGGTAGATACTGAGGGGATGTTTTCCCCTTGTGGGGGGTTTTAGGACTGGGGATACAGTGTCAAAACAATGGGTAACCCATTTAAGATAGATGAAGAGGAATTTCTTCTCTCAAAGGGGTGTTAGCATTTGGAATTCTCTCCCCAACGAGCACTGGAGACTGGGTCATTGAATATATTCATGACTGTGTTAGGCAGATTTTTGATTGACAAAGGAGTCAAGGGTTCTGGGGACAGGCAGGAAAGTGCAGTTAAGGCCACATCAGATCAGCCCTGACCTTACTGACTGGTGGAGCAGGCTTGAGTGGCTGAATGGCCCATTCCTGCTCTCACTTCTCATGTTGTGTCTCAGTCTTGGCTACCATGTTTTACCTTCCAAGTTGCATTTACACCTGCAATTCCATGCCTTTGTATAAATAATGCTGATTTCGGCCACACACCCTAACTTGTCCTTCACTAATGCTGTGCTATTATATTTCTTATTTCTCTTGGTTTAATTACTTTACATCTTTTAGTTCTCCCTTTATTTGTGGTAGCTAAAACATAATTTATGGCTATTACTCTACTCTTTTCCCTCTCGTTTGTTTTTGAACTATTCTCTACACTACCTTTTCCACCACTTACTAGTTTAAAGTTCTTGTGACCTCACTATTTATCCTTTTACTGAGTTTACAAAAGGCCATGGAAGGCAGTTAAGCAGTCAAACTGAGCCTCCTAGCAGATCTTGCACATTCTGGACCTGATATTCAAGAACACAAAATTCCCCAATTTGAAAATGCAATTTAAATCCTTGGCCCACCTGGTACAATGGATTACTATTTACTGTCTTAACTACTTGGCCTCCTGAGCCAACGAGAGAGATTTAGAACAAACTAAAATTGTACAAGTAGGTATATGGGGTTTCCAGGTATGATAAAAATAATATAAGAAAATAAGAAAAGTTAATGAAGGCATAAAGAAAGCAAAAGAGAGTGTGAGAAGAGAATGACCACCTAAAATTCTCCATCACAAAGATGTCCCTCTCCACAGCAATGCCTGCAACCGTTTCTGCCTCAGTCCACCTGTTGCTGAAATCCTCAACAATGCTTTTTTCACCACTAGACTGAATAATTTCAATGCTCTCCTGGCCAGCATCCTCATTCTCCATAAACTTCTGGTCATCCAAAATGCTGCTGTCTATATGATTACAGTGATTCAGTTGGTAGCACTCTCGCCTCTGTCAGAAGGTTATGGGTACAAGTCCCATGTCAGGACTTCGGTACGGAGGGAGTGTTGCAATGTCAGAGGTGCCATCTTTTGGGTGAGACATTAAATCGAAGCCATTTGCCCCATCGGTTGGTATATGGATCCCATGGCATTATTTCAAAGAAGAGCTGGACTAATCGCTGAGTCCTGGCCAATATTTATCCCTCAATTACTATCACAAAAACACAATACCTGGTCATTGTCACATTGCTGATTGTGCTGGCTTGCTGTGTGCAAATTGGCTGCCATGTTTCCTACATTGTAACAGTGACTACACTTCAAAAGTGCTCCTTTGGCTGCATAGCGCTTTGGGGCATCCTGAGATCATGAATGGCTTTCTTTCTTTTTATCCCCATCAAATCCTGCTCACCCATCACTTCTGTCCTTGATGATCAACACTGACATTCAGTCCAACGTCTGAAATTTAAAGTTCTCATCATGTTTACATCTCTTCGTCGCCTTATCTTCACAATCTCATCAACTATACACCCCAACCCACCAACTCTCCATGCTTTTGATTCTGGCCTCATCTTCTATATTCCCCATCCCCTTCCCTCACATTGACAGCTGTGCCTTCAGCCCCTGCAGGTACTGCACTCTGCAATTCCTCCCAAAACACACTGTCCCTCCTACTTCCAAGATGCTCTGGAAAACCCACCACCACCATGACCAACTTTTGGGCCTGCCTCACACGCCCCCTACCCTTCTTTGGCTCAGTTCATGGTTTTTGGTAACACTTCTGTAAAGTGCTTTGGGTTTCCTTTTATATTACATGTACTATAAAAATTCCACTTGTTTTTCTTGTAGTGTAGTCAAAACTGAGATGATTAAGGGGATATTTTATAGGTGTTTAAAATTATGAAGGAATTGGATAGAGTAAATACATTTTCCATTGCTTGAGTGGTACAAACAATGCACAGGTATAGATGCAGCTGTCCTTATGGAAGAGACTGGAACTACATGGAACAGTTTAAAAATAAGGAGTTTCCCATTTAAGATGGAGATGAGGAGAATTTATTTTCTCTCAGAAGGCTGTTGGCCTGTGGAATTCTCTTCCCCAGAGAGCAGTGGCGACTAGGTCATTGAATATTTTTAAGACTGAGTTAGATGGATTCTTAATTGACAAGTGAGCAAAAGGGTATAGAGGGTAGACAGGAAAGAGGAGGCCACAATCAGGTAAGCCATGATCTTATTAAATAACAGAGCAGGCTCGAGGAGCTGAGCGGCCTACTCTTGCTCTTAATTCTTATTTTCGGATGATTTAACTGCATTCCAAAAAAAGTAAGTGGTTGAAGCAAAAAGCATAATATTCAGAAATAAATTAAGCAATTGAAGGAAAGAGGGAGGAACAGATATCGGAACAGAGCAGGCTCATGGGATTAATACTACCACTCATGTGGAGGATAAAAACCGAAACACTAATTGGGTTAAAAAGCCTGTTTCTGCATTGTAATTAGTATGCAATCATATGCAAAGGCTGACAAAGCCAGAAAAACAACGTTCTGCATTCTTTCCTCCAGTTTACAGAAATGGTCATGTGCAAATATGAAGGCTATTTCTGGTCCCAACTAGAGTGCTGCAGAGCGTTAAATTTTCCTGTCATCCTCTGCCTAGGACTGCTTTCTTGCTCCTTCACAAGCAAACTTACGCAACTTCTAAAGGTCACTCTGAGAAAGCCAGCAATGAGTGCCACAGTGGGTGTGCTGCAAACCAAGGGAGACTAAGGACTTTAGGGAAGGCTCAAGTCCATGACTGTGACAGGAAAGCAGAGAAGGTAGACTCAGGAGAATGTCAAATGGAAGTATTGACCAGATCATTGTACATAAGTGACATTGCATGGCTGGTTCAGGTGATAATGGGGGAACGGAACAAGTCTCAGAAAATAAATTGGGAGTAGCAGGCTACCTGCTGGAACAGCAACTAAAAAGGGACAGGTAACAAAGTTCGAAGTACAGCAAAATAAGGTCTTACCAGCAGGGACTGACTCAATAAAGAGCAACCAGTTCAACATGAGGGTCAGTTTTGATGGAGGAAGCAGCAAGAGGAGCTAATGTCCAACATGGAGCTGGTCACAGAAAAGATCACACTAGCAGAGACATGAAGCTCAGTTCGGAAGTAAGGAGAGCAATGCTTGATCCAGGAGCTGTTACTGAAATAGGTAAGAATCCA
The DNA here is from genome assembly GCF_964194155.1 of Cetorhinus maximus. NCBI lineage: Eukaryota > Metazoa > Chordata > Chondrichthyes > Lamniformes > Cetorhinidae > Cetorhinus > Cetorhinus maximus. Next base: position 76,931,505 of record NC_135880.1, on the reverse strand, counting down.
ATGGCTCATTGAACAGTGGAGTATAAAGCCAGGATTCAGCAGAAATTGATTCAGGAACTGATAGATCCAGAAAACCAGTTGAGGGGTTAATTTTGGATTAAGGGGAACAACAAGAGAATGAGACTCAGCCTAGGAAACCAGCAGCACAGCTGCTATTAGATATAAATGCTTAGGATTTACAGCCAGCGATTACAACAGATTGCTAAACAGAAGCCATCAGAATAGTGGGACATATTATAGCAGCAAACAGACAGTGAAGGTGGAAGAGCATTTCACTATCAAGCACAAATATTCAATTGCTCCGCATAAAAAAAGCTCAAGAAAGCAGCACTACACGAATAAATATTTCAAACAATCGTCATTTACAATACTGCCAGCGTTTTTCTTCACATAAAAATTGTGTGGGGGGTATGAGAAGTGTATGCAAATTTCCAATTTCTCCACCTAAGACTAAAATTCAAAGAAAAATTGGCATATCCAATTTTGCTTTTCTTAGCAATTTTTTTTTTTTATTCATCCATGGGATGTGGGCTTCGCTGGCTGGGCAAGCATTTATTGCACATCCCTAGGTGCCCTTGAGAAGGTGGTGGTGAGCTGCCTTCTTGAACTGCTGCAGTCCATGTAGTGTGGGTACACCCACAGTGCTGTTAGGAAAATGACAGAAAATGAATGGCTAAACCTGGCATATTTGATCAGCTGGCTTTTTCAGCGAAATGACAATGCTCTAAGCTCTTCAAAAAAAAATAAAACAACTTAAAATTAAACAAGAGGAAGTAAACACACAGACCTCAGTTAATAAAACTTGTTTTCTCTCAGAAAATCATGCAGATTATTGAAGACAAGTTTGAAGGCAATTAAAAACTGAGCAGTAGGTGCTATGAAAATTTTCTGCAGTCTATTTGAAAACATTTAAAAATAGTGCTTAGTGTACAACAACTGGACAACCAAGACTAAAAAACTTAGCCCTTGAACAGTGCCAAAATATGCTTCATCAACAGCTGACAGGTAATAAAAATAACTACTCAAAGGAAATCCAGCACCTGAAGGAAAAGATGATATATTTAATCACTAGGCCATTAGACCATAAGACGTAGGAGCAGAAGTAGGCCTTTCAGCCCATCAAGTCTGCTCCGTCATTCAATGAGATCGCAGCTGATTTGATAATCTTCAACTCCACTTTCCAGCATCTTCCCCATAACCCTTGATTCGCATACTGGCTAAAAATATGTCTATCTCAGCCTTGAATATACTTAACGGCCCAGCCTCTACAGCCTTCTGCAGTAAAGAATTCCACAGATTCACTACCTTCAGAGGAGAAATTCCTCCTCATCTCGGTCTTAAATGGGAGACCCCTTACTGAGATTATGCCCTCTGGTCCTAGGCTCTCCCACAAGAGGAAGCAACCTCTCAGCATCTACCCTGTCAAGCTCCCTAAGAATCTTATCTGTTTCCATAAGGTCGCCTCTCATTCTTCTAAACTCCAAATAGTATGGGCCCAACGTACTCAACTTCTCCTCATAAGAAAATCCCTCCATACCCGGGATCAACCTAGCGAAGCTTCCCTGGACTGCCTCCAATGCCAGTATATCTTTCCTTAGATAAGGGAACCAAAGCTGTTTCCAGTATTCTAGGTGTGGTCTAACTAGTGCCTTGTATAGTTTTAGCAAGACTTCCCTATTTTTAATTTTTTTTTAGCCATGAAAATGAAAGGAGTGGGAAAAAATCTGAAAAATTAAGGTCAGCTTGGTGGGAAAGAGTTCTGAGGAATAATCCACTGTTGTTCCCTTCCAGTGAAGCACCAACAGTCAGTTGCTGCAATTTATTAACAGGGAATACAAGAGTCAGGAAAATGTAGACCCTTATAGAGATAAAAATTATTCCAAGAACAAGGCCAGTTTCCTTCCGAAAAATAAGTTAACACTGCATCATAATAAGAACTGGTTAACATAATGAGGAATGGCTGTTGAAGTCAGCTTTATTTTGAAAACCCTATACAATGCCATTTTATGATTTATAAATAAGATCAGCATCAGACACCTAATGCAATGTTTCACCATTAAAATAGAACACAATTGTATTTGCCAAGAACTAAGATGAATATTTATCTTTTCTTTGCAAGAGTTTCTGTCATCAAAGCTTATCATTTGCCAACAAAGCAATTGTATCCTGCATTACAAGTCATCTATCTTTTTACGAACATACGAAATAGGGGCAGGAGTAGGCCATTCGGCCCCACGAGCCTGCTCCGCCATTGAATAAGATCATGGCTGATCTGTTTGCATTTTGAATTCCACATTCCCATCTACCCCGATAACCTTTGATTCCCTTGCCTAACAAGAATCTATCTACATCCACCTTAAAATATTCAATCACCCCGTCTCCACCACCTTCTGAGGCAGTGTTCCAAAGTCGCACAACCCTCAAAAAAAATTTCTCCTCATCCCTGTTCTAAAAGGGTGACCCCTAATTTTAAAACAGTTTCCCCTAGTTCTGGATTCACCCACAAGAGGAAACATCCTTCCACGTCTGCCTTGTCAAGGTCATTCAGGATCTTGTATACTCCAATCAAGTTGCCCCTCACTCTTCTAAACTCCAGTGAAAACAAGCCCAGTCTGTCCAACCTTTCTTCATAAGACAACCCACTCATTCCAGGTATCGATCTAGTAAACCTCCTCTGAACCACCTCAAAAGCATTTCCATTCTTCCTTAAATATGGAGACCAAAACTGCCACAGTATTCAAGATGTGGTCTCACCAATGCCCTGCAAAACTAAAGCATAACTTCCTTACTTTTATGTTCAATTCCTCTCGTAATAAAGGATAGCATTCCATTAGCCTTCTTAATTACTTGCTGTACTTGCATACTAGCTTTTTGTGGCTCTTGAACTGGAACGCCTGGATCCCTCTGCACCTTGGAATTCTGCAGTCATTCTCCATTTAAGTAATACTGCTTTTTCATTTTTCCTGCCACGGTCAACAACTTTGAACAATGGTATGATATTTACAGACTAGATTGAAACTGCGAAGAGCAAATATTCTTGATCAAGAATATTATTGAGCCCTGCATAGTGTTCTTGATCAGGAACATTATTCTGAGCCCTGCATATTTTTACTCTCCAATTCAGATATGTAATTGGCTTCCACTGTTATAATCATCAAAAGCATGTACAGCTGCTGCTTTATCTGGCAGGATTAAGTGTGTTAGTTATTTAATAGGTAATAGGACTGTTAACTTGATTATGCTGAGAGTTAAAGCCATAATCCAGGCTATTTATCATTATTAATGACCTGCTTACATTAAAAAAAAACACAAAACAGGAATCTCCCAGATTCTTCTGTTGCCATCCCTGGATGTGTCCTGTCTAACAAGCAGGGCTGATCTACCAGAGGTGGCAGCACGGTACTACGGATATGGGAGGGAGTGGCCATGGGACTCCAACATCGGCTCCAGACCAATGTTTCCTGTAAACTGTGCAGTTGCACAGCCACTTGAAAGTCAACAGGCAGCCCGCACCCAAGACGACCCCTTCAACTACCATAGCTGCGCAAAAAATTCTAGAAGACCACACACTTAAACAAATCATCAGCGCACTCAAACAAATTGGAGGAAATGTTGTTCTGGATCCCATGAAGTCTCATGAGATCAGGTCAAACTATGGGCAAGGAAACCTCCTGCTGATTTGCACCTACCACTCTCCCTCAACTGATGAATCAGTACCTCCTTGGTGAACATCACTTGGAAAAAGCACTAAGGGTAGCAAGGGTACAGAATGCACTCAGGGTGGCAGACTTCAAAGTCAATCACCAAGAGTAGCTCAGTGATACCACTACTGACTGAATTGGCTGAGCCTTGAACAGGACACTTAGAAAATATCAACTGGATTATACAAAGTCAACATGGATTTATGAAAGGGAAATCATGTTTGACAAACCGACTGGAGTTTTTTGAGGACGTAACTAGCAGAATAGATAAGGGAGAACCAGTGGATGTGGTGTATTTGGATTTTCAGAAAGCTTTTGATAAAGTCCCACAGAAGAGGTTAGTGTGTAAAATTAAAGCACATGGGATTGGGGGTAATATATTGGCTTGGGTTGAGGATTGGTTAGCACTCAGGAAACAGAGAATAGGAATAAAAGGGTCTTTCTCAGAGTGGCAGGCTAATGGGGTACCGCATTTCAGAGTGGCAGGCTAATGGGGTACCGCAGAGATCAGTGCTTGGGCCCCAGCTATTCACAATATATATCAATGATTGGATGAGGGAACTAAATGTAATATTTCCAAGTTTGCTGACGACATGAAACTTGGTGGGAATGTGAGTGGCGAGGAGGATATTAAGAGCTTTGAGGCGATTTAGGCAAGTTGAGTGAGTGGGCAAATACATTGCAGATGCAGTATAACTTGGATAAGTGTGAAGTTATCCACTTCAGTAGGAAAAAGAGAACGGCAGAGTATTATTTAAATCGTGATAGATTGTGAAATGTTGATGTACAAAGAGACCTGGGTGTTCTTGTACACCAATCACTGAAAGCAAGCATGCAGGTGCAGCAAGCAGTTAAGGTGGCAAATGGTATGTTGGCCTTCATTGCAAGAGGACTTTAGTTCAGGAGCAAGGATGTCTTAGTGTTGCCATACAGGCCTTGGTGAGACCACACCTGGAGTACTGTGTGAAGTTTTGGTCTCCTTACCTAAGAAAGTATATTCTTGCCATTTCGGGAGTGCAGCAAAGGCTCACCAGACTGATTCCTGGGATGGCAGGACTGTCGTATGAGGAGAGATTGGACTGGCTAGGCCTGTATTCACTGGAGTTTAGAAAAATGAGAGGCGATCACATTTAAACGTATAAGATTCTGACAGGGCTAGACAGACTGGATGCAGGCATGATGTTTCCTTTGGTTGGGGAGGGTCTGGAACAAGGGGTCACAATCTCAGGATACGGGGTAGGCCATTTAGGACTGAGATGAGGAGAAACTTCTCACTCAGAGGGTGGTGAACCTGTGGAATTCTCTACCAGAGAAGGTTGAGGAGGCCGTCTCTGAAAATATTTAAGAAGGAAATAGGTAGATTTCTAGACTCGCGGGGTGTCAAGGGGTATGGGGAGAGAGTGGGAGTATGGCATTGAGGTAGAGGATCAGCCGTGATCATATTAAATGGCGAAGCAGGCTTGAAGGGCCCAATGACCTACTCCTGATTTTGATTTCTATATCTGAAGGGCATATCCGCTATTCTGGGCCTGCGGAAGGTGATGAAAAAAAACCAACAAAAGGGCCACACGTCCTTCCCAATCTAGCTGATACAGATGTATCTGTCCATGGCAAAATAGGTGTGTGACCAACCATCCTGTAGTGCCCTACCTAACAACACTGTGGGTGTACCTACAATGCACAGACTGCAGCGATCCAAAAAGGCAGTTCATCACCACATTCTCAAGATCAGTTAGGAATGGCGATGAATGTTGGCCTTGCCAGTGACACCCACATTCCATTAACAAATTAAAAAATGAAAAGTTACACTTCTGCAACAATTACTCCATCCCCTCACGTCCCTGGTGAAAAATTATTTTTAAAAAATTATTAAATCTGAACTCCTGCACACACATACACCAAAGATGCAACGTGTGTATAACATGCAGACTCTGGTCAGGTGCTTCAAATAGAATGAATCATTTTCCTTATTTTCAATTAATTCTTAAAGTCAAATATAACACACCAAGAACAGAACCAGCGTCACAAGTCTGTCAAGAAAAACTTTTGCAAATTAATTTATGATTGCAGATGGGGAGGGAGAGGGGAGGGGAATTTGGAGCAGTTGTAGAAGAGCCATCAATGTTGTTGGGACAATGGGTAAATTCACTGAGGCAATGATGGCTAAAATGCCACATCTGGGACCATTTTTTCTGGTGACTTTCACGAACCTTCAGTCAGTTAGGAAATTACAACCTCAGACTGTTTACAGTGCAAAATAAAAGCATATTTCACTCCAATCTGTTTTTAAAAATAACCTCATGCTTAACAGAAATATAAGCAGTTTCCAAGCTCTAAACTATTACCCAATTTTGAAGAAATTAAAATATATATATTTTTGAATAGAAGATTACATTTAAGGTAAAAATGATGATGAAAATCATGAACTTCTACAATTACATAGAAATTACAACACAGAAACAGAGCATTTAGTCCAACAAATCTGTATTGGTGTTTCTCCTTTGCATGAACAGTCCTAATTCCATTTGACCGCCATACCCCTTGTCCCTTCCCTTCAGCTAATTATTTATGACTAAATTTTGTTGTGGTTTCTGTTTCATCCCCTAACTCTGGCAGTGCAACTTAGCCTCACACTAAAAAGGTTCCTCTGCTCTCTTTCCTCATCTCATATTTAATCTTGTATCTATGACCCCTTGCAGTAGAACCCTCAACCACTAGAAAGCATGTTTCTATCTGTCCAATCCTTCATATTAAATACGTCTATGCTGCACAAAATCTATTCCAATATAAACAGTCTAATTTTAGAATCTTTCTTTATATTTGTACTTTATCATTCCAGGTAACAATCAATGAATAATTTTCACAATTTTCCATTTAGCAACACAAAATTTAAATGTGGCTACAGACTGAATTCAAGTACACAAACTCCGTGTCTCTTTTGGTATGTGGGACCTTAACTTGCATGCACCCTGAAAGCAAACATTGGAGAAAGCATAAAATGCAGGCCTCTAAAAGGTCTACTGCCACAGCACGCTGCAAGTGAAAACAGGGGCTGAGGTGCTGGTTATTTATTGGGATCTTTCTGGCAAGGTGGAACCAGCTTGTAATAATGCATCCACTTTTTGAACTTCATTGAAATGCCTTTTAAGTTACATCAGTGAACAGTAATGCTTTTCTAGCAATTCCTCAATGAAAATTAAACACGTGTGTTGCTTGCATCATGTCATGCAACTGTTTGGTTAGATCATGACATCTTTTAAGACAATAACACTTCTCATTCTAGTGTTTAGGCTTGCAATTCTATTGTGGCTAATGACGGCAGTAAATCTTCGACAGTACAACTCACCAATTCAGAGGCACTGTACAAAGTATTGACTGTTTTGATGCAATTAGAATACCCAATGCTGGACAGGAAAAGTAACAATCAAGTGCAGTGGAGGGAAACAAACAGAAATTTGTTAAATGCAATTAGGAAAAGGCAGAGAGACGGGGTAGGGCACATTTTAAGAGGGAACAGGCTTGTAAGGGATGTTATGGAGGGAAGATTGAAAAAGAGGAAAGGGAGGAAGAGCATATCAATGTTCGATGTCTTGAAAATGGAGGGAAATTATTGGCACAGATAGAGAGAAACAGAAAGACAATCATCAGAATATCCACTTTTGGTGACCCATGGTAATGCAAGCTGTCAACATGCTCAGGCATTTTGTGATCTGACGAATGACAGAGAATCATACTACAGTTGCCTTGAATAAAGGGATAACATCCTAGAAGCACGGTAACAAAAACAGATGGGAGCATTTTTTCATCATTCTTGGGATGCTGGTGTTGCTTACAAGGCCAGCTTTTATTGCCCAGCCTTAGTTAACCTAAGAAGCTGGCTGCAGGCCTTCTTGCATGCTCAAATCTGTATGGAGAAGGTACTCTCACAATATAGTTAATTAAGGAGATTTTGGATTCTTACCCAGTGGTGGTGAAGGAACAGCAACATGTGTCCAAAGTGTTACGACCCCGGGGGAGACCAATAACTTTTAAAAAGCTGTTTGAATCCCCAGTGACCGCCTTAAAGAAATTGCATCAAGTTTTATGGCTATTACTTTAACAAACTAAAAGCATCAACTAAACATTACTAAGTAACTAATACTCTGAACTACAGAAAAAGTAACACAGTAAGTGCTCACTTTAAGTCCCCCACTTAACATCATTTCGCTTTAACATTGCTTATTCTTCGGGGCCTTTTTTGGATTTGTGTTGCCATTTTCAGTTGTGCATCGTCTGCACATTGGCCCTCTCCAACACCACCCACGCAATGCAATCTGGGCAGCTACCGTCACAGCCACCAGAGGCCCAGGCTGCAAGGAGAGAGTGAGGTCTGAGAATATGGAGCAGGAGTGCAGGACAGGGACAGAAAGCTGCCGGTGCATGGTTATGTGTGAGTAACCTGAGGCACGAGAGAGGGAGCGGGGCCCCCAGCTCTATCCTTGGGCCCACTTCAATCCACAGCCCTGGATAGTGGCTTGGCCTCTGCAGGCTGTCAGGGAACGGTCCAGGCTCTGGGGAGAGGGAGCAAGAGAGACAGCATGAGAGGAGACCGGCATGGGCGGGAGCGGGCTGGAGCAGCAGGGGCGGGCAGGAGCAGCCGAGAGGGAGAGGGAATCGGCAAGAGAGAGGGGGCGAGAGAGCAGAATCATCCCAGATTTGCTGTAAGTGCAATAGAGGTATCTGGCTGCCACAATGGCGGCTTCTCACATCATATCGTCCTAATCCCGTCACATTAATTACCCTTTCCCAGGAAACACGCCATTTAGATGGCAGGCAGGTTCTCATTCACCCACCGTGTCATCACCTCGCCGCTTCTTCACACCAGGCGTCATATTTAAAGTGCCGCCACATTGCACACCTCTCAGTGCTTCTATCCCAGGACTGCTGCATGGAAGGCATGGCCCCGAAAGGCAAGATGACTGCAGCGCCAAGGTTTAATGCTACTTCCCTCAAGCACCTTTTGGATGCCGTGGAGGCCCGTCATAATGTCCTCTAGCCCCGCTCGGGCCGCAGGATGGGCAGCAACATCACCAATCTGGCTTGGGAGGCGGTGGCAGTGCCAATGCCCTGCAAAAGAGGTCAGCCACCCAGTGCTGCAAAAGTTTCCTCCAGGGTAAATCACTCTTCTCATCACTCATCTCTCACACTCTCAAACCCATCACACAACCACAGGGACCTCCCTCACAGCCAGTTCAAGGGACATCACCATTCACTCTCTCATGCACTTCACTGTCCTCATCCCATCCATGGGACTACTCACCAACTACATATGTCAGGCATACTTATCATATGGCCTGGCAGGTGTCCTGCTTACATTCTCTGCATCTTTATTCATGCAGGACAAGCTGGCACACAAGAGGGAGAAGACACGGACTGGTGGAGGAATGCCCGAAATCAAGGTCCTCACGGACTTTGAAAACAGAGCCATCCAGCTAGCCATTGGGGATCTGGACCAAGGTCTGCAGTGCCCTACCAAGTGAGGATCCAGCAGTGCAACATCCATCAGGCAACCATGCTGTAAGTGATGTGCCCTGTTTCACAGGCTACTGCCACACACTAATTATCTCTCCTTGCTTTCACGAGCACATCTGGGAAACAGCCGACAGAGTCCACGACCCAGGGCCTCCAATCAAGCTCCGAAGAAACATCTGAAGAGCAATCTGAAGGCACCCTCCCTGAAGTCCTATCACAGCGCTCACCCACACCCTCCATCAGAACAAAGACATGCACCTCGATAGGACCTAGCTTTACAGAAGCCTCAGTGTCACAATCTGGTGAGCACATCATACTTTCTGATCCACAGCAAGTAGTAACAAGGGCTTCCCAGGTGTCCAGCACTCGGAGGACTGCTGGAAGCCAGAAATTTGCTAAGTCCGAATCAGATGACGAGACTCTGGACTCGGTCATACCTCAAGTGATGGAGCTGCAAAAGGCAAGATCGGGAACATCAGGAAAGGATGTCCGCTGCACTCCTCAGATTGCATGGCACGATGGAGGAGTCCGTCCGCCTTCAGGCTGAAGCAATAGCACCGGCATGCCAATACACCGAGGTCAACACTAGTAGGATTGTGGCTACCATAGAGACCATGGTCCAGGACATCGCTCCTGCACTTCTGCATGGGCTGAACTCCATCGCTAATGCCATAGTTGGCCTCCAACAGTACGTGAGAGGGATGCCGGGCAGCTTGATCTCACTCCAACTTCCCCTTCTCCTCAAGGAGTCAGCCGGGGCCCTTGGGCACCCATATAGGGGTGTCAGCAGGTGCACACCCTGGGGCTTTTCACCCAGCTGACTCCGGGAGAGTCTGGCCCGTCCGAATACCCTCTCCCTGTGGCCCCAGCAGCTCCAGCTCCACAGGCGCAGCTCACACAGCAGGACCCCGAAAACAGGCTGGGGCCCACTAGGTCTCGGCCCACCAGAGGGCACCTGCCAAGGTCATCACAGACAGGGCATAGCAGTCAGCAGGTTGCCTCCACCTCTGCTGTGGATGTCTGGGGAGCACCAAGACTTGGCGGCAAGGTTAGGAAGGTTAAGAAGATATAGTTGCACAGCCTGGGCATAGATGTTAATCACTTGTATATAATGCTCACTATTGTAAATAAACTCCCAAGAATCTTTCCCCGCCTATGGCTCCTTGCTCTGATAAGCAGTGTTCGTGTCACTCAGATGTGTAACCTTGGTTCCTGCACAAGATAAAGGCAGGTGTCTCAGTCCAGGGCCTCTTCTCTGTGTTTTGTGCAGCCTTTAGACCAAAGGGATGGTTTGGCCTCACACTCACTGATGCTTGCACCTTGATGGTGCTGGTCATTGCTGCCAGAATGTCGTGGGCAGGCATCAGAGTTCCATCATTCTCTCTGTGTGCTCTCAGCACCTTTAAGTTGGGGCTAGCTCCCATCTCGTTGGCATTTGTGACCAGTGACACTGTGATCCTGAAGGGGTCAGGTGCTGAAGGCTGACAAAGGATTAGGTGCTTTGAAAGTTTCATGGCTGCGTCTCCAAGAAATGACCCTGATCACAGAGCGCAACTGAGCTGCCCTCGGCCAGGCAGGAGTCCGACATTCTCAGCGGCTACGTGAAGGTCTATGGGGTGTCCTCACAGCATTTCGTCATCATCCTCCACAAATCTAGCAGCTATGAGGGTCTCCCATATGCATCCGCCTCATCTGGCCAGTGTGAGAGCCTCATCTGTCTTCAAGGATGCCCTCACCCTCATCCCCGTCAATGTCCTCCTCATTGGAGACCTTCAGCTCCTCTTCAGCCAGCTCCTCTCCCTGTTGGAGTGCCAGGTTGTAACGGGTGCAGTAGGAGACAATGATGAGTGACACCCTCTGTGGACAATATTGCAAGGCTCCACCAGACTGCTCCGGGCACCAGAACCTCATTTTCAGCATCCCAATGGTTTACTCCACCAAGTTGCAGCATGAGCCTCTTTGTACATTCACTCTGTTGCAGTCTGAGGCCACTGCATGGGTGTCATCAGCCGCATCCTCTGTGGGTAGCCCTTGCCCCCGAGGAGCCAACCCTGCAGCTTCTGCCCTGGAAGGCGTCAGGGATCTGTGACCAACTGAGAATTTAGGAGTTATGGACACTCCCTGGAAATCATTGCAGACCTGCAGGATGCGTTTATAGTGGTTGCATACCAGCTGCAGATTCAACGAATGGAAGCCTCTGCGGTTGAAATAGCTGACTGTTCCTTGCGACGGAGATCTGAGCACCACATCAGTGCAGTTGATGACACCCTGCACCTGTGAGAAACCCAAGATCTGGGCAAATCCAACTGCTTTTGCATTCTGACTTTCCTGGTCCCGGGCAAAATGCACAAAGCTGTGTGCCCTTGTGAAGATGACGCCCGTGACCTCATGATGCACTTGTGGGTGGAGGCTTGTGATATCCCACAGAGGTCATCTGTGGAGCCCTGAAAGGAGCCAATGGCATAAAATTGAGCGCTGCGGTCACTTTCATGGCCACAGGCAATCCGTTGTGCTAAATCCCGCAGCAGCTGGCAGATATGACCGGCCAGTTCCCTGGGCCTGTGCAGTCTTCGGCGACACTAGTTCTTGGTCATCTGCAGGAATGAAAGACAGCATCTATAGACCCTGGGTCTAACTAGACGCCAACCAGCAATGGCTTGCTACGGCTCTTTGGTGGTGTGTGCAGGAGCCCCAGCTGCCCTTTCTTCCTGAGGGTGCTGCTCCTTCCTCTGCGCAGCCAGGCGCCTCCGTCGCTCTCTTCCCCAACAGCTTCACTCTCTGTATGCCTTGAGGTAAGCAGCTAGTTCACCAGGCTCCATGCTCTTGATTTACTCCTCCTGTAGGATGAAAGACAGAGACGTGTGGGTTACGTCGGGTGTTCGGAACCTCCCTTGTTCAGTCTGAAGGTCCCTTAACACATCACAGATTTGTCCTGGCCACCACTTGGATGGCCAGTTGAGTGCGCTGCATGGCTGTCCAAATCCCCACCTTCCTCTGCCCCACTCCACCTGACCAATTGGTAGCAGCTTTGCCCACTGGACTGCATGCTGTGCTCTAAGCTCAAGCGCAGGCATTCTCCTAACCCACACTGCAAGGCTGCACTGTTAGCTTGAACCATGGGGGAGACTGGTCCAAACCTGGATAATGACATTGCAAGGGGCTGTGAGCGCCTCCACCAGTGACTGCTCCACAGCCAGCTTTAGTAAGGAGATTGCACAATGTGCCCAGTCGTCTAACTGTTCTGCAGTCCACTAGAACACACTCATTAGCTTGCAGTCTGTGCCCAAGGGGTGAAAAGCTCTGGAGCACTTGATGGCACCTTCATGCCTCTGCGTTGCTCAAGTGGGCAGAAAAGCTCGAAGCCCGACTACACACATGTCAATGTGGCTGCGAGTGAACTGTCTCAGCTGCAGAGGAATGGTCACTTTATAGAAGGTTTCCCTAATGCATGGCTGCTTCCCATCCACCACGTGCTTGTGCACTACCTTCAACTGCCGGACAGCCCAAGCACCCCCTCCCCTCAACCACCGCCCCCCCACCAAAGTTGCCTCAACCACAGGGCAGCCCTTGCCCGCCACCCCCCCAACATGCCTTAATCTTGAAGTCCAACAGGCAACCCTCGCGAGCGCTGCGCAATGTTACTGTGCACTCACCTCCAAGTTCCCCTTGAAGTGCAGCCCATCAAATGCGCACCTTATGTATGCTGTTGTGAAACATGGCACCATGTAATCACACTGACGTGCTCAGACAATCCAGTGTGGGGGGATGATTCCAGCGGGCTGGCCTTACAATGATATGCAGGTGTAGTGCAACGAGGTTCCCGACGTCCGATGGCAGGAAACGTGGCCCGCCATTGAGAGGCTAAGCGGACGATCGCAGACAGGTTCACGACATCGTGAAACCAATTTTTGGCCTTTGCGCCATATTGTCCACTCACGCCAAGAACACGCTCGTGCTATTGGGCACAGAAAATTCCATCCAGAGTGGGAAAGCAAAGCAAACAAAAAGTTATTAACATACGAACAAAGAGGAATAGGTCATTCAGCCCCTCGAGCTTGCTCTGCCATTTAATAAGATCATGGCTGACCTGATAGTGACCTCAAGTTTACATCCTGCCTACCCCTGATAACTTCTCGCCCCCATTGCTTACCAAGAATCCATCCACCTCTGCCTTAAAAATATTCAAAGACTCCACTTCCACCGTCTTTTTAAGAAGAGAGTTCCAAAGACTCACGACCCTCCAAGTGAAAAAATTTTGCCTCATGTCCGGTTTAAATGGGCAACCTCTTATTTTTAAACAGTGACCCCTAGTTCTAGATTCTCCCATAAGAGGAAACATCCTTTCCACATCCATCCTGTCAAGTCCCCTCAGGATCTTGTATGTTTCAATCAAGTCTCCTCTTACTCTTCTAAACTCCAGCAGATACAAGCCTATCCTGTCCAATCTTTCCTCATAAGACAACCCACCCATCCCAGGTATTAGTCTGGTAAACCTTCTCCGAACTGCTTCCAACACATTTACATCCTTCCTCAAATAAAGTGACCAATACTGCACACAGTACTCTAGATGTGGTTTCACTCATGCTCTGTATATCTGAAGCATAACCTCCCTACTTTTCCATTCAATTCCCTCACAATAAACGATAACATTCTATTAGATTAGATTTAGTTGAGCTGAGTGTTGTCTAATTTGAATTGATACGATATTTTTGTTATATGCAGTGATTTATTTTATTTGGCCAGTTATTCCAGCAAGGAATGCACAGTGCTGCATGTAGTATAGTACTTCAAATTGTACATTGGCTTTTCCGGGCAAGAAATGTCCGAAGGAACCTAACTCCGGCTTTAACATTGATTCCTACAGAAACCCATGATTCATTTAAAGCTACGATTTTCAGGAACGCAACCACAACTTTTAAGTGAGGACTTACTGTATTAACGTTTTGACGCAAGCAATAAGCCCACGCTGCATGTACGTATACATAACAATACACTCTCCAGAGGATTACTGTCTTGTTAGGGAACAGTCCACAGCCACTCCAAGGTTTCAATGGGTTCATTTCACAGGTTTGAAGTCTTGGACCATTCTTCTATGTTAAAGGTATTATATAAATGAAAATTGTTGGATGTGTGTTTTGGAGTGGACATTTAAAAAAAAGAGTGGGCTATATTGTAACACAAGTAGTTTTCTCACCTGATAGTCTAAACATCCATCTCCTCCGCCACCAATGTACACCAAATCTTTATTTCACAGATTTGTAATGTTGAGTGACCATCCAAAGGCGCTTCCCTCAGTTGTCGGAGAAGTTCCAAACCAACTACCAACAGTAAGGTCCACTCAGGCAATTTCTCCTGTCAGCTTCTTCAGGGCAAATCTTCCAGAGTCTTTAGATTGCTATGAGACGTGTCTCTTCAACCAAATACCATCCTCAGTCCTGCATTCTTCCTGGTAACTCACACAGAACTCACAGCCGCCTTTTGTCTATGAGACGTGTCTCTCTTTTTCTCACCAAAAACTCAAGGGACCAAAAGTCTGTCTATAGTTTACCCAGCTGCTCCTGCCTTTCTTTTCAGGTGTGAACATTTTTGCACCTGGCATCCAGTCAGTCTTAACTGGGCCCATCTGTCCCCACAGTAACCAAGTCACCTAAGCTTGTTGTCAGGCAGAATTTGAAAATCGCATGATCTTCTTCATTCCTCCATTTTATGTTGAATTAAAGAGATAGTCCCTAAACAATCATCTTATAAAACCTCACATTCATAACTTGGTGTATCATTTTTAGGGGAATCTACAAGGTGATGGTGTTCTCAAGCATACCAACAAGGAGCAGGAGTAGGCCATTTGGCCTCTCAAGCCTGCTCCGCCATTTAATATGCTCACGGCTGATCTAATGGTCACCTTAAGTCTGCACTCCACCTACCCCGATAACCTATCACCCCCTTGCTTACCAAAGTCTATCCACCTCTGCCTTAAAAATATTCAAAAGCTCTGCTTCCACTGCCTTTTCAGGAAGAAAGTTCCAAAGACTCACGAAACTCTGCAGCCCATGTCCTTCTAGGTGATTGAGGTCACGGATTTGGGAGATGCTGCAGTCAAAATTGTAGATCGGAAAGGTTGTAAGAAGCACTGTACATTGGTGGCGGAGGAGATGGATGTTCAGACTAGCAAGTGAGAAAACTACTTGCGTTACAACATAATAGCCCACTCATTTTTTTTTATATAAATGTCCACTCCAAAACACACACCCAACAATTTTCACATATATAATACCTTTAACATAGAAGAATGTTCCAAGGCACTTCATAAGCATAATCAGAAATAAGGTAGTAGAGATGGCAGTGTAGTGATAATGTCACCAGACTAGTAACCAGAGGGCCAGGCTAACACTATAGGGACATAGGTTCAAATCCCACAACAGAAGCTGGTGGAATTTAAACTCCATTAATAAATTTGGAATAGGAAAGCTAGTCTCAGTAATGGCAGTCATGAATATATCATTGACTGTTGTAAAATTTCATCTGATGTACTAATATCCTTTAGGGAAGGAAATCTCCCATCCTTACCTGATCGGGCCTACATGTGACTCCAGACTCGCAGCAATGTGGTTGGACTCTTAACTGCCCTCTAAAATTGGTCTCGAAATCCACTTAGTTCAAGGGCAATTAGGGATGGGTAACAAATGCTGGCTTTGCCTGTGATGCCCATGTCCAATGAAAGAATAAAAAAAAGGATGCCAAGCAAAAGGAGGAGATATAAGGAGGGGTGACCAAAAGCAATTAAAGAATTTTAAGAGAGTCTTCAATGGGCCAGGGGTGTGTAAAGACATGGAGGTTTAGAGAAGAGAGAATTCCAGAGCACAGAACATGGGTGGCTGAAGGTATAGTAATCAATAGCAGGGCAAAGAAAAAGGGGGAGGTGGAAGATGCACAAAAGGTCTGAGGAACAGAACGGTCTTGGGGGGTGGGGTTGAGGTGGAGAGGACAAGACCAAGAAGGGAGTTAAATACCAGAATGAGAATTTAAAATTGAAGTTCTTGGGAAATGGAAAACACAGGTTACCAAAGACAAACAAAAATAAAGTCCCTTTTGGAGTCATAGAATCATTATAGCACGAGGCCATTCGGTTCATCGTATCGGTGCCAACTCTCCTAAGGAGCACTTCATGTACTGCCACTCCTCTGCCCTCTCTCCATTCCTTCTTTTCAAGTATTCAGAAAATACAGAAAAATTTACAGCACAGAAGGAGACCATTCTGCCCATTGCATCAGCGCCAGCCATGAAAAGGAACCCTCCAGCCTAATCCCATTTTCCAGCACTTGGTCCATCGCCCTGGAGGTTACAGGGCTTCAGGTGCATATCCAGACACTTTTCAAATGAGTTGCGGGTTCCTGCCTCTACTATCCTTTTAGGCAGTGAGTTTGGGATCCCCACAACCCTCTGGGCGAAAATATTTTTACTCATCTCCCCTCTAATCCTTCTACCAATTACTTTAAATCTATGCCCCTAGTCATTGATCTATCTGCTGATGGAAATAGGTTCCTCCAATCCACTCTATCCAGGCTCCTCAGAGCCTTGTACACCTCAATCAAATCTCCCCTCAGCCTCCTCTGTTCCAAGAAAAGCAACCCCAGCCTATCCAATTTTTCCTCATAGTTGCATTTTTCCAGTTCTGGAAGCATCCTCATTAATATTTTCTGTACCCTC
The DNA here is from genome assembly GCF_964194155.1 of Cetorhinus maximus. Taxonomy (NCBI): domain Eukaryota; kingdom Metazoa; phylum Chordata; class Chondrichthyes; order Lamniformes; family Cetorhinidae; genus Cetorhinus; species Cetorhinus maximus. The sequence continues at coordinate 76,914,589 of NC_135880.1, read as the reverse complement.
TCTAATGCAATCACATCCTTTCTGTAATGAGTTGACCAGAACTGCATGCAGTACTCGAAGTTGTGGCCTAACTAGTAGTTTTTTTTCACTCCTCCCTGCTCTTCTATTCTATGCCTCGCCTAATAAAGGACAGTATTCCATATGCCCTCTTAACTGCATTATTGACTTGTCCTGCTACCTTCAGGGATCTGTTGACTTGCACTCCAAGGTGTCTCATTTCTTCCACACCTCTCAAGTGTCCTCCCACTTATTGTGTATTCCTTTGCCTTGTTTGACCTCCCCAAATGTATCACCTTACACCTCCCCAGGTTGAATTTCACTTGCCATCTTTCTGCCCACCTGACCAGCCCATTGATATCTACAGTCTACAGCTTCCTTTTTAGTGTTGTCTGCAAACCTCTTGATCATGCCCCCTACATTTACATCCAAATCGTTAACATATACCACAAAAAGCAGGGGACCCAGTACTGAGCCTTGCAAAACCCCACTGGAAACAACCTTCCATTCGCAAAAATAACCACCAATTACCCTTTGTCTTCAGCCACTAAGCCAATTTTGTATCCAGCTTGCTACATTTCCCTGGGGCCCATGGGCTTTTATTTTTTTAACCAGTCTGCCATTTTGGACCTTGTCATGCAGACCACATCAACTGCACTACCCTCATCAATCCTCCTTTTACCTCCTCAAATCAGTCACGATCTCTCCTTAACATAATCTATGCTGACTATCCTTGATTTCTCTATCTTTTTAAGTGACAGTGTATCCTGTCTCTCAAGATTGATTCCAATAATTTACCCGCTAGCAAGGTTAGACTGACTGGCCTGTTATTCGCTCTATCCCTCATTCTATTTTTAAGCAGGTACAAAGTTAGCAGTCCTCCAATTCTCCAGCACCACACCTGCGTAGAGAGAAGATGGAAAATGATAGTCAGAGCATCTGCTATTTCCCTCCTGGTTTATTTTTCATCACTCCATCCGCCCTGGTGATTTATCCATTTTCAAGGGTGCTAATCCCCTTAATACGTCCTCTCTCTCTGTGTTTATCACACCCAATATTCCACACTTCTCCTTAGCTACACTGCATCTTCTGTGAAGACGAAAGTAAAGTACTCATCAAGAACCATACCCACATCTTCCACCTCTACACATGGGTTACCTTTCTGGTCTTTTATGAACCCTACTCTTTGCTTTGTTATCTACTTACTCTGACTGTACCGTTTCACGATTCACTGGGGATAATGCGCTGTAATATCAAACCCCACTGTTCCCCGAGCTGCGACAAATGTGAAAAATTTGACCAAACCATCAAATTGTCCCAATTCTGCCTAACTGTTTAATTTAGGTTAACAGAATACGAGTACCAGGTTTGTAAACTTAACAAGTAAGTAACTTTATTGAACCTATTGTCTTTAGCTAGCGGCAAAAGAATGAAATGTGCACTGTTAACTTCTAACTTAAACTCTACCCTCTTCTTAAATCCACATTCTCTCTCTCTCTCTCTCTCTCTCTGCCCCACCCCCCCACCCCCACCCCCCCCCCCCCACCCCAACCATTTCTTAAATCCACATTCTCCACGCCCCCCCACTCCCATCCACACACGCACAAACAAAACACGGATTTTAAGGGTGGGATAAAACAGTTCAATAGCACCAATCCGGGGTGCAGGATTCGATGGGTTGATTTTGATCGATGTCTTCCAAATTCCTTTCAGTTCTTGTTGATGATACAAGGTGGTCTTCCAGCACTTTCGGTCTTTAGTTCACTGGTTGAGCACTTGCTTTTCAACGTCTCCAACAGCAATTTTCCCTTTTGCCTCTTGACAGGGGTTTTCAGAGAGAGACCAGGTTGTAGAGATACGAGAAGAAAAAGCCAGCTAGCCATTGTGGAATTACTGGAATTTCCACACACAGGAAAGAGAGGTTTTAGCATGTGTTCCTTTCAGGCTAGGAGCTATTCTGCTGCACTCATACAAAACCTGGACACCTGGTCAGGGGCTAATTTTAAAAAATGCCGTTGCCAGGCAGCTCCCTTGCTCCAGGACGACGCCTTGGCACCATCCTGTCTTTTCTGGTACACTCTGTTCCAGGACTGCAACATTGTATATATCCCTCACACTGTTCCAGTGGACATCTTTCAACTGCAGTCATTGTAATTTTACCACAGTCCAAAAGAAAATACAAAGATATGTTCTTCACAACAGTCCAACAGAAATAAGATGATATGTTCGTTACAACTGATGGAACATATTTGGGTTCACCTTGATCGTATTAGGCAATATTCTTTCAAGCCCTTGCTTCACTTTCCTAATTTCCTTTTTAATTTCACCCCTCCTCTTTCTATACTCCCCTCGGCTTTCTGTAGTATTAAGTTCTTGGTGTCTAACATAAGCTTTTCTTTCCTGCCTTATCTGCCCGCTCCTCGACATCCAGGGGGCTCTCGATCTGGCCACCCCACTCTTTTCTTTTGTGGGAACATGTTTACTCTGAACCCCTTGGATCTCCCTTTGAGTGCCTCCCACTGATTTCCCTTCAAGTTGCTGTTTCTAGTCCAACTGTGCTAAATCACTCAGCTTAGTTAAATTGGCCTTACCTCAATTTAGAACTTTAACTCTTGCTCTTGTCCTTTTCCATAATTATGTTGAAACTAACTGAATTATGATCACTATCACCAAAATTCTCTCCCACTGCCACGCCTTCCACCTGCCCAGCTTCATTTCCTAAAGCTAAGGCCAGAACCCTGCTCTCTCTTGATGGACTTGCTACATACTGGCCAAAGAAATGCTCCTGAATACACCTCAAGAATCCTGTTCCCTCTGTTCTGTTCGCACTAAAACTATCCCAGTTATTATTGGGGTAGCTAAAATCCCCTATTACCGCCCTGTTTTTGCACTTATCAGAGACTTGCCTACATATTGCTCTTGTATCTCCCTCTGACTGTTTGGGAGTCTATAGTACACTCCCAGTAATGTGATTGCCCATTTTTTGTTCCTTAGCTCAATCCATATAGCCTCATTTGATGATCCTTCTAACATATCATCCCTGCTTACAGCTGTAATTGTTTCTTCAACCAAAATTGCCACCCTCCCCACCTTTTTTAACCCCCTCTCTATCTCGTCTGAAAACCCTGTAACCAGGAAAGCTGAGCTACCATTTCTGCTCTTTTTCAAGCCATGTTCCTCTAACAGCTATATCATTCCATCACATTTCTATCTGTGCCCTTAATTCGTCTGCTTTTGCTATATTCATTGCATTGAAATATACACCTTTATACACACTTCTAAACTCCTTTTTTTAATTTTCAAACCTTTGTTTCCTCTGCTTTCCATTCCCATTTCTGATTTTGTCCCATCTGAATTCATCCTCAGGTTCCCACTGCCCTGCTAAACTAATTTAAACCCTGCCCATCAGCACCAGCAAACCTCTCTGCAAGAATATTTGTCCTGGACCTGCTGAGGTGCAAACCGTCCAGCTTGTACAGGTCCCACATCCCCCAGAACTGGTTCCAAAACCCCAGGAACCTAAAGCCCTCCTTCCTGCGCCATCTGTCCAGCCACACATTCATCTGCTCTAACCTACTATTTCTATGCTCACTAGCACATGGCACTGGGAGTAATCTGGAGATTACTATCTATAAGGTTCTACTTTTTAATGCCTTTCCTAACTCCTTAAACTCTGCCCACAGGACCTCATCCCTTTTTCTACCTATGTGGTTGGTACCGATATACATCATGACCTCTGGCTTTTCACGCTCCCCCTCCAAAATGTTCTGCAGCCAGTGACATTCATGACCCTGGCACCAGAGAAGCAACATATCATCCTGGATTCACATCTGTGACCGCAAAAATGCCTGTCTGCTTCCCTAACTGTAGAATCCCCTATCATGGTTGCTCTTCCAATCTTCCTTGTGCCCTGCAGTACAGCTGAGCCACCCATTGTGCCATGGACTTAGTTCTGGCTGCACCGCAAAATGAACCATCATCATCCTCATCAGTATTCAGAATTGAATACTGGTTAGAGTGGGATACATTCAGGGGGCTCCTGCATGGCCTGACCATTGCTTTTTGACTGTCTGATGGTCACTCATTCCCTGACTCCGTGCATATACTTAAGCTGCAGGGTAACCATATCTATAAAGGAGGTGGTGGTGCAGTGGTACTGTCACTGGACTGCTAATCCAGACACCCAGGGTAATGCTCTGGGGACCCGGGTTCGAATTCCACCAAGGCAGATTTTCAATAAAAATCTGGAACCATTGTCAATTGCCCTTTAGGGAAGGGAATCTGCCGGGACTAGAAAAGAACCTGGTCTGGCCTACATGTGACTCCAGATCCGCAGTAATGTGGCTGACTCTTAAATGCCCCCCTAACAGCCAACTCAGTTGTATCAAACTGCTAGAAAGTAAATAAAAAGGAATGAAACCGGATGTACCACCCAACAAACCCAGCCCTGTTGACTCTGCAAAGTCCTCCTTGCTAACATCAGGGGCAAAAATTGGGAGAGCTAACTCACAGCCTAGTCAAGCAACAGCCTGACAGTGTCCCAGACACCACCATCACCATGTCCTGCAGGACAGACCCAGCAGAGGTGGTGGCACAGTGGTATACAGTTAGGATGGAGCTGCTCTGAGAGTCCTCAATATCGACTCTGGCCCCCATGAAGTCTCAGGTCAAACATGGGCAAAGAAACCTCCTGCTACCACGTTCTGCAACCCACCCTCCCCTCCCCACCTCAGCTGATGAATCAGTGCTCCTTCATGTTGAACACCACTTGGAGGAAGCACTTCAATGTCCATCACCAAAAGTGGTTCAGCAGCACCACCACAAACCAAGCTGGCCGAGTCCTAAAGAACATAGCTAATAGTTTGCAGCAGCTGGTAAGGGGACCAATAAGAGGGAGAAACATATTTAACCTCATCCTCACCAACATGTCTGCAGCAGATGCATCTGTCCATGATGGTATCGGTAGGAGTGACCACCACACAGTCCTTGTGGAGATGAAATCCCGTTAGATAGATTTCAAACAGATCCAGCAACTCAAGACAGGGCATCCATGAGGCGCTGTGGGCCATCAGCAGAATTGTACTCACCACAATCTGTAACCTCATGGCCCGGCATATCCCCTACTCTACCATTACCACCAAGTCAGGGGATCAACCTTAGTTAAACGAAGAGTGCAGGCGGCCAATTCAGGAGCAGCACCAGGCATACCTAAAAATGAGATGTTAACCTGGTGAAGGGACAATCTACGTGCCAAACAGCATAAGCAGTCCATATGCAAATGCAGCAAGACCTGGGCAATATCCATGCTTGGGCTGACAAGTGTCAAGTAACAGTCGAACTACACAAGTGCGAGGCAATGACCATCCCCGACAAGAGAGAATCTAACCATCGGCCCTTGACATTCAATGGCATTACAATCACTGAATCCCCCACTATCAACATCCTGGGGGTTACTATTGACCAGAAACTCAATTGGACTAACCATGTAACTACTGTGGCTACAAGAGCAGGTCAGAGGCTAGGAATCCTGCAGCAAGTAACTCACCTCCTGGATCCCCAAAGCCTGTCCACCATCTGCAAGGCACAAGTCAGGAGTATGATGGAATACACTCCACTTGCCTAGATGAGTGCAGCTCCAACAACACTCAAGAAGCTTGACACCATCCAGAACAAAGCCTGCTTGATTGGCACAAGTTGCAGTGCAGGAACTTACCGAGGCTCCTTAGGCAGCACCTTCCAAAACCATGACTGCTACCAGCTAAAAGGACAAGGGCAGCACATACATGGGAACACCATCACCTGGAAGGTCCCCTCCAAGGCACTCACCACCCTGACTTGGAAATGTATCACTGGTCCTTCACTGTCGCTGGGTCAAAATCCTGGAACTCCCTCCCTAACAGCACTGTGGGTGTACCTACACCACAAGAGACTGCAGGGGTTCAAGACGGCAGCTCACCACCACCTTCTCAAGGGAAATTAGGGATTGGTAATAAATGTTGGCCTAGCCAGTGACGCCCAATCCCGTAAATGAATTTTAAAAATTGCTGCAGTCCATGTTCCTTTTTTGTGACTTTAGCTGATACAACTGAGTGACTTGCTAGGCCATTTAGTCACATGTAGGCCAAACCAGGTAAGGACAGCAGATTTCCTTCCCTAAAGGTGAACCAGATGAGTTCCAGATTTTTATTGAATTCAAATTCTACCATGGCAGGATTCGAACCCGGGTCCCCAGAGCATTACCCTGGGTATCTGGATTACTAGTCCTGCGACAATCCATCTGCTCCCCCTATCTGAGTTGATTTATTTAACGCTTTACACAATCACCAAATGTCTCAAAGTGCTTCACAGCCAATTAAGTACTTTTGAAGTGTAGTTACTGTTGTAATGTAAGAAATGCAGCAGCCAATTTGCACAAAGCAAACTCCCACAACCAGCAATGTGATAATGACCAGATAATGTTTTTTGTGATGCCAATTCAGGGATAAATATTGGCCAGGACCCCAGGGATAACTCCCTTGCTTTTCTTTGGAATAGTGTCTTGGATCTTTTCATTCACCCAAGCAGGCAGATGGCACCTCAGTTTAAAGTCTCAACAACAATGGCAGCAACTCTGAGTGCAGCACTCCTTCAGTACTGCACTAGAATGCCAGCCTTGATTTTTGTGCTCAAGTCCTGAAGTGGAACCTGAACCCATACTGTGGGGTTCAGAGGACAGAGTGCTATGAACTGAGCCATGGCTGACAATAACAGGACATTGGAGGGGAAAGGGAGAAGAAAATGAGGGTGTTCCTACCCAGCAAATCCTCCTGAAGTGTTTTTGAATAAATGTACAGCAAGACAGGATTGAGCTCAGTTTTGATATCGCACATAGTCAAATAAATTCCCTACACTCACTATCAGGGCACACACATGAAAAATGACCACTTGTCATAGGTGAAGCATGGGCAGCACCAACACATGGAACTGCGTCACAGCAATGAATCAACAGAGTGGAGAGGAGAAAAAATTTCAAGAATAAATCATGTGCGTAAAAAGTCCAAGTTTCTACATCTAGAAAATTGGACCAGTAATCAAACAGTAATATTAGGCTAAAGGCAAAATAATAGGCACCTTTTAAAACAATAACTTTTACTACGTGATCTCACTCTGAGATTGAATTAAAGTAATGAACTGTTGTACTGTGTAAAGTAGAAAACATGAACCGACCACTTCTTCAAATTGCAAAGTAATAAGTTGTTCATATTTGCATATAACTTCCTCAGTTAAGTTAACCAACTGGTAAAGCTTCCAATATAGAATAGAGTTGGTTCAAGCTGAAAGACAATTTCATTGTAAAAGGTGCAATGGGGAAGGGGACGGTATGTTGGGAGTGATTGAGGAGCGGACCAGGGCATCAGGGAGGGAATAGTCCCTTCAGTAGGCTGAAAGGGGAAGAGAGGGGAATATGTCTTTCGTGGGGGAATCAAGCTGGAGGATTCCACCCCACCCACTGTGGTTGACAGAGCCCTCGACCATGTCCGCCACATTTCCTGCACTCTTGCTCTCACAGCTTCCCCTCCCACCTAGAACCAAAACAGGTTTCCTCTTAGTCTCATTTTCCACCAGTCTCCGTTTCAACAGATCAATTTCTGTTACTTGCGCCACCTCCAGTGTGTCGTCATGACCAAACAAATGTTCTCCTCCCCATCCCTTTCAGCATTCCTAAGGGACCGCTCCCATCCATGATAAAAGCAAAATACTGCGGATGCTGGAAATCTGAAACAAAAACAAAAATAGCTGGAAAAACTCAGCAGGTCTGACAGCATCTGCGGAGAGGAATACAGTTAACGTTTCGAGTCCATCCATGAAACCCTGGTCCACTCCTCAGTCACCCCAACCTTCCCACAGCACCTTATCATGCTAACGCACAAGATGTAACATCTACCCTTTTTATATCTTTCACTTCACCATCCAAGACCCCAAACACTCCTTCCAGGTAATCAATGATTTATATGTACTTTCAATTTAGTATACTACATTCACTGCTCACAATGTGGTCTCCTCTACATTGAGGAGACAGAATGCAGATTGGGTGACTGCTTTGCAGAACACCTCGGTTCTGTTTACAAGCATGACCCTGAACTTTTGGTGGCCCTTCATTTTAATTCTCCAACTTGTTCTCATGCTGGTATCCCCGTCCTTGGCTTGCTGCACTGTTCCAGTGAAGCTCCACGTAAGCTTGAGGGACACCACCTCATCTTTCAATTAGGCTCTTTAGAGTCCTCTGAACTCAACATTAAGTTCAACAATTTTGGACTGTTGTCTAAAAAAGGTGCTGAGAGTGGCGCAAAGATAAGAAAGCAGCATGTGATAATAGCAGAACAAGGGTAGCATTGTGTGAAAGAACAACATGGAACAAGTAACAGATGGCCCTTTTGGGGATGGGGGAGGGGGTAGTGGTGAGGGAAAAAAGGATAGAAAATGCGATAGAAGAGGGGATAAAAAAGGGCATAAAGCTCCTTTTCATTCTGCTTTCTTACCTTTACGTCACTATCAGCACCTTTTTTAGCCCTTAATACTATCATTAACAGCCCCTTTGTCCTTTAGTTCATGACATCTTTATCAATTTCTCCTTTGTCCCACCTATCGCTGGCCTTCTATCCAGCTTCACCTGCTCCACCCCCTTAAACAGTATAAATTTCATCACATTTCCACTTCTCTTCAGCTCTGAAGTAGGGTCATACGGACTCGAAATGTTAACTCTACTTCTCTCTCCACAGATGCTGCTAGACCTGTTGAGTTCTTCCAGCATTTTCTGTTTTTGTTTCAGATTTATAGGAAGGATGTGATTGCACTGGAGAGGGTGCAGAGGAGATTCACCAGGATGTTGCCTGGGATGAAACATTTAAGTTATGAAGAGAGGTTGGATAGACTTGGATTGTTTTCGATGGAGCAGAGCAGACTGAGGGGCGACCTGATCGAGGTGTACAAGATTATGAGGGGCATGGACAGGGTGGATAGGGAGCACCTGTTCCCCTTAGTTGAAGGGTCAGTCACAAGGGGGCATAAGTTCAAGATGAGGGGCAGGAGGTTTAGGGGGTATGTGAGAAAAAACTTTTTTACCCAGAGGGTGGTGACGGTCTGGAATGTGCTGCCTGGGAGGGTGGTGGAGGCGGGTTGCCTCACATCCTTTCAAAAGTACCTGGATGAGCACTTGGCACGTCACAACATTCAAGGCTATGGGCCAAGTGCTGGTAAATGGGATTAGGTAGGTAGGTCAGGTGTTTCTCACATGTCGGTGCAGACTCAATGGGCCAAATGGCTTCTTCTGCATTGTGATTCTATGATTTCCAGCATTCCTGGTATTTTGCTTTTATTCAACTTATTCCACGTGGATTCCAACTGAAATGTCACCCTTCATGTTTTGGATCGACCCATGATTATAGGTATATCCTAGACATTCAACATTCCTTAGACTGCTGTTTTCACCACATCCTGAGATCAACACTCAATGCAATGTGCCGCCACAGGTACAATCTTGACCTCTCCCTTCAGCAGCACCATCTCAAAGCTGTCCTGCTCCGCAGTTTCATTTCATCCTTCGTTGCTTTTTAAAAAAAAGTTCTCTCTTCCTTTCAGATGTCAATGATCACAAACTCCAACAACTCATAGGTACCAATGCCCCTCCAGATCTCACTTCCCCTTTACTTCCCTCTGACACTATCACTCGCCATGTATTCATAATATCCTTCGACCTTCTCCTCTCTGATGCTGAATGATCTTCCCTTGGCAAAGCACTTGGCTTTATCCCCTTACACCCTTACCTTAATGAATTGAGTTCAGCATGACTCTCGTTACCTTCACCTCCATGCCCCCTCCTCTTGCCAGGAGCTCTCTCAGCTCAACAGAACTTTCACCTATCTCCAATGATCTCCCTTGACCTGGGCCCCCTCCCAATGGCTTCTTACCTGCTTTTAATCTTTGCACTGTCACACTGGCAGTTCTCATTGGCTGTCTCAATTTCTCTGCTTCCCTCACTCACTCGAACCTGTCTCCCTCTGAACTTGCTGCACTCCATTCTCTTAGGTCTAACCCTGACATTGTTATCAAATCTGGTGACATGGGTAGTGCTGTTGTTGTCTAGCTATTAACTGCTACCTTGCAGAGGCTGAGCAGTAACTCTGCGACACTTCCTCCTATCTCCCGCTGGACCATGACCCCTAGACAGAACATCAAGACGCTGTTTCCAGAACCGTCACTGATTTCATCTCCTATGGTGATCTTCCTTCCACGGGTTCCCACCTCAGTTCTCCAGCCCTGTACAGTTTACTTTTACCTCCTTACCAAGATCCATAAACTGTACTTCCCTGGTAGACCCAGCCTGTTCCTGCCCCACTGAATTGACTTCTTCCTACCTTGACACAAATTTTTCTCCTCTTGTCCTGCCTCCTCCTACTTATATCTGTGACTCTTCTGATGCCTTCTGTCATTTTAAAAGTTTCCCATTTCCTGGCTCTAACCATCTCCTCTTTATCACAGATGTCCAACCTCCACAGCAATTTAGCACCTGCCCTTTTACCTTCTCTCTCCTCCCCATCCAAGGCCCCAAACAACCCTTCCAAATAAAGCAGTGATTTACGTGTTTTTCTTTCAAACTAGTCTATTGTAATCGCTGCTCACAATGTGGTACCTCAACATTGGGAAAACAAACTGCAGATTGGGTGACTGCTTCGCGGAACACCTCGTTCTGTCCACAAGTGTCAGCCTGAGCTTCTGGTGGCTCTTGATTTTAATTCTCCACCTTGCCCTCATGCTGACATCTTTGTCCTTGGCCTGCTGCACTGTTCCAGTGAGGCTCCACATGAGGAACACCACCTCATCTTTCAATTAGGCACTTTACAGCATTTGGACTCAACACTGAGTACAGCAATTTCAGAGTGCAAACTCTGTCCCCCATTTTGTTTCCTTACTCTTTTTCCAGGTATTTTTGTTTTTGTTTCCTTACTCTGTTTGTTTCAAATTATTTTAGCCAGCAGCACACCTGCTCTAGGCCATCTTTTGTTTCTTTTCTTGCCCCATCTCCATTCCCTTTGGTCCCAGAGGACTAACTTATCTGTCATTCAATCACTCCTGTCTTCTATCCTATCACAGACTTTCCTTTTGTCCTTGTCCCACCTACTCTTTGCTCAAAACCTATTACATCTCTAATCTTTCCCCAGTTCTGGTGACCTGAAACGATAACTGTTTTTTTCCCTCTACGCTGATGCTGCCTAACCTGAGTTTTCTTCCAGCATTTTCTGACTCTGTTTCTGCTCTAGGCACATCCTTTGTTTCTTTTCTTGCTCTATCATAATTTTCTTTTGCGCCGTAAGACTAACGCATTTGTCATTCAATCTTTCTTGTCTTCCACCCTATCACAGACCGTCCTTTGACCTTGTCCCACCCACGTTTGCTCAAAACCAATTACATTTCTAACTTTTCCCAGTTCTGATGAAAGGTCATCGAATTGAAATGTTAACACTGTTTCTCTCTTCACAGATGCTGCCTAGCCTAAGTATTTCCAGCATTTTCTGTTTTTATTTGATTTCCAATATCTGCAATGTTCTTCTTTTCGATTAGCATGGATACGAAGCTAGCTGAGTGACAGGAAACAGAGTAGCAGTGAACTGTTTGTCAGATTGGAGGAAGGCATTCAATGGGGTTCCCCAAGGGTGAGTGGACCCCTGCTTTTCCTAATCTATATTAATGACTTGGAATTGGGTGTGCAGCACACAATGTCAATTCCTAGATGACAAAACTGATGACAGTGCTGATAAACCTCAAGAGGACACAGTAAGGCTGGTGGAATCATGGTAGGAAGAATGAGGAGGGATGATATAAAATGAAGGATAATATTCTAAACATTCTGTTCTGTTCTAAACTTCCTATTCAACATTTCCCCTTCTCACCCATAAAAAATACTATGAAACAAGCTGTACTTTAATGGAAAGTTAGCATGTGAAACATCACTAAAAATGACGAGCTTCATGGCTGGCTTCACTAGCTTTAGGTCACCCAAGATGCAAACTTAAGTTCACATTTTTCCAGATTTAATTATGTTTTATTTGCCCTTAAAACATTCTCTACTTTAAGGTTGTTTCATCATACTTAACTCCAACACTTCAAAACTAGCATCTGGTTTAGTCTGAGTGCACAACCAGTTCAACTGACCAATCAAGCTTTGCAAATGCACCTTATCTTCTTTCGATACAACATTATCCTTCTGTTATGACCTAGTACAATTAAGCAGCACGGAAGCAACACTCTCTAAATAGGATTATTCATCTAAAGTTATACCAGACCTATTTTGCTTAATATTTACACCAATATATTTAAAACCCACACAAGCCTAACTCTCAATTTTAAATTCTACTCTAATCTTAACAATTGTCAAATTCCGCAGTGCCAGCAACACACATCAAGACGCCCAAAGTCCTTCCTCTACGGTACCAATAAAGCATTGCGGGATCTGCTTCTAGTTAAGCATGACCTATTTTCACAGCCTCACTGAAAAATACCATCGCCTGGAAACATCATTCAAGCCACAGACATTTATTTTCTTTCCATGGTTCCCCTTCTGTACCTGGTGGCTCTTTGGGTAATTTCAGAAACACATCACTCTGAACAATATTCCCTTGCAGAAATGCAGGCTTTTACATCAATCGACCTGCATTCCCATGAATGTGGTCAAAAGAACTAACTGTTTTAAGATTTCTTTCCCAGCTGTGAGAGAGTCCGTTCTAATATCTGTATCACCCAGTTGCTTTTCAAAAACACCAGCTACTAGCCTTGCTTTAGCCTTATAATTTCCATCTGCAAGGACTTATTCGAGTACAAATCCACCAACGAGAAAGTTAGTTGACCCTAATCTGGGATCTCAGAACAGACTGCAAATTCTCTCCAACCATTTAACTCCCTTTGAATATCAGCCATGGTTAAGTTGGCAGCACAATCGCCCATTCCAGGGCTTGACCACAAAAATCAAGGCTGATACTCTCATGCAATACTGCTGGAGGTGCTGCCTTTCGGCTGAGACATTAAACCAAGGCCCCATCTGCCCACACAGGTGGATGTAAAAGATCGCATAGTCCTATTTTGAAGAAAAGCAGGTGAGTTACCCCGTTCTTCTGGGCGTGAACATACTATGTAAATGAAAGTCTTCTTTTGTATCGTCAACCAAACTGCGAAAGTCACATATAGGATGCACCAGGTAAACATGGCAGATTTCCTTCCCTAAAGGATATTAACAATTAAGATGGATTTTTACAACAACCCAGTAGTTTCATGGTCAAGATTACACAAACTAGTTTATTTCAGATTAATGGAATTTAAATTTCATCAGCTGTCATAATTAGGTCTGAACTCATCTCTTCACAGCATTAGTCCATGCCTCTAGTTTATTGTCCAGTAGCATTACCACCACACTTCTGACCCCGTACTAATAAATACTTAATCTGGTAGCCATATCAATAAAACGTAGGATGAAAATGTTTGTCTTTGTCCCATACCTTTAGATCCAGAGTAGCTACCTCGTTAAAGTCACGTGCCAATGAAGGCTTACAATTGGATGTGGCGGCATCCTTGGATACTTTTTTAAAAACAGATTTCACACTTCTCACTAATTTCTTCCATTAGCCTCGTATACTCCTCAACTATGTCTGCATCTTTAACCACTGACAAGGTGCTGTGTAAATTATCTATGCAACTTTTAAGACAATTTGCTTTTTGTCTCTGATTTTTATTATGATGCCATTAATATTTGTCTAACATCAGATTTTGTTAAGGCAATACAACAATGTCCTGACTTTGTAAACTGCAGATCAACTGACATTCCAAAAGTAATTGTCTTATCATGCTCTATGTCAAATTTCATTTGTACCTTTTTCACAGAAGGTTTAATCAACATCATAGGTATCTCACTGGAGACCAAATCAATACACACAAAGTGGCTTACTCCAGCTATTTCACATGGAATTAAAACTTTGTTTAGTGACTTCAAGGTGTTGTCATCACCAAACCCAAAGCAAGTAGTACTTTTAAATTGCTTAATCTTGTGTCAATCCTCACTGCTTAGTGAATCATGATAACATTTTAACTAAACTGCTCCATATACTGTTGCAGTCTCAGCACAGTTAAGAGTCCACAACTAACACATTCGTCACAGGACCAAAACTCCCGTGACTAGTACAATTCACTTGGGTTCATCATTATCTTCATACTCTTCATGGTCATTTTGAGGACCCTGCCTCTTCAATCTGGGTGGTTCATCACAAAATGATGCTTCACATCACACCTGAAGCTTATATATTAACCGTTCCTTGGGCAATCTTGGGTTTCATTTGCCCATTATCATTGTTCCAACTTTGTTTTCTGCTGTAATGGCTAGATAGAACCATAGAATGGTACAGAAAGAGGCCATTCAGCTCATCATGTCTGCGCCAGCCAAAAAGGGAAAAAAGAAACTAGCCACTCATTTTAATCCCACATTCCAGCATCTGGTCCATAGCTTTGCAGGTTACAGCACTTCAGACGCAGATCCAAGTACTTTGTAAATGAGTTGAGCGTTTCAGCCTCAACCACCAATTTAGGCAGCGAATTCCAAATGCCCACCACCCTCTGGGTGAAAAAGTTTTTCTTCATGTCCCCTCTAATCCTTCTACCAATCACCTTAAATCCATGCCCCCTGGTAATTGACCTCTCAGCTAGGGGAAAGAAGTCTTTCCTGTCTACCCTATCTAGGCCCTTCATAACTTTGTACACCTCAATTAGGTCACCCCTTAGCCACCTCTGTTCTAAGGGAAAAAACCCTAGCCTATCCAATCTCTCCTCATAGCTGCATTTTTTCAAGCCCAGGCAACATGCTACCTTTGGCTGACCACCCTCCCCCAGGAGAATGTCCTGCAGCCTCTCCATGACATCCTTGACCCTGGCAACAGTGGGGGCAACATACCATCCTGGAGTCACATCTACAGCCACAGAAACGCCTACCTGTTCTCCTAGCTAATGAATCTCCTATTATTACTGCTCTTCCCCTCTTCTTTCTCCCCTGCTGTACAGCAGAGCTGCCTGTGGTGCCACAAACTTGGCTCTGACTGCACTCCTCTGAGAAACAAATGCCCTCACTGTTATCCAAAAAGTATAACTGATTAGTGAGCGGGACCCCAGGGGACTCCTGCACCACCTGCCTAATTTTCTTGGACTGCCTGGTGACCTCCAGGCTCCTAAGCTGCAGTGTGACCACCTCTCTGAACGTGCTATCCACATAGCTCTCAGCCTCACGGATACGCCACAGTGACTACAGCTGCTGCTTGAGCTCCGAAACCCGGAGCTCAAGGTTCTGCAGCTGGTGACACTTCCTGCACATATGGTCATCTAGGACACCGGTAGCGTCCACAACTTCCCACATATTACAAGAAACATATTCCACATGACCGAGCTGTCCTGCCCTGGCTTCAATTTACTTCCCTTGAGTTAACTTTATTTTACTTTGCTTATTTTACTTAGGCAACTTTATTGTACCTAGCCTCGATAACCTTATTTCCCTATTTATTTTTATTCATTCATTGGATGTAGGCTTCACTGGTGGGGCCAGCATTTACTGCCCATCCCTAGTTACCCCTGAGGTGGTGGTCAGCTGCCTTCTTGAACCGCTGCAGTCCATGTGGTGTAGGTACACCCACAGTGCAGTTAGGGAGGGAGTTCCAGGATTCTGACCCAGCGATAGTGAAGGAATAGTGATATATTTCCAAGTCAGGATGGTGAGTGACTTGGAGGAGAACTTCCAGGTGGCGGTGCTCTCATCTATCTGCTGCCCTTATTCTTCTCGGTGGTAGTGGTCATGGGTTTGGAATGTGCTGCCAATGGAGCCTTGGTGAATTCCTGCAGTACATCTTGTAGATGGTACACACTGCTGCTACTGTGTGTCGGTGCTGGAGGGAGTGAACGTTTGTGGATGTGGTGCCACTTGTCAGCCCAAGCCTGAATATTGTCCAGGTCTTGCTGCATTTGGACATGGACTGCTTCACTATCTGAGGAGTCACGAATGGTGCTGAACATTCAGTGAACATCCCCACTTCTGACCTTATGATGGAAGGAAGGTACTGATGAAGCAGCTGAAGATGGTTGGGCCTAGGACACTACCTCAAGGAACTCCTGCAGTGATGTCCTGGAGCTGAGATGACTGACCTCCAACAACCACAACCATCTTCCTTTGTTCAAGGTATGACTCCAGCCAGCAGAGAGCTTCCCCCAATTCCCATTGACTCCAGTTTTGCTAGGGATCCTTGGTGCCACGCTCAGTCAAATGCTGCCTTGATGTCAACGGCAGTCACTCTCACCTCACATTGGGAGTTCAGCTCTTTTGACCATGTTTGAACCAAGGCTGTAATGAGGTCAGGAGCTGAGTGGCCCTGGCAGAACCCAAACTGGACATCAGTGAGCATATTATTGCTAAACAAGTGCCACCTAATAGCACTGTTGATGACCCCTTCCATTACTTTACTAATGATCGAGAGTTGACTGATGAGGCGGTAATTGGCTGGGTTGGATTTTTCCTTTTGTGTACAGGACATACCTAGGCAATTTTCCACATAGTCAGGTAGATGCCAGCGTTGTGGCTGTACTGGAACAGCTTGGCTAGGAGCGCGGCAAGTTCTGGAGCACAAGACTTCAATACTATTGCCGGAATATTGTCAGGGCCCATAGCCTTTGCAGTATCCAGTGCCTTCAGCCGTTTCTTGATATCAGGCGGAGTGAATTCATTTGGCTGAAGGCTGGCATCTGTGATGCTGGGGACCTCCGGAGGAGGCCAAGATGGATCATCCACTCGTCACTTTTGGCTGAAGATTGTTGCGAATGCTTCAGCCTTATCTTTTGCACAGCTGTCTTGTCTCCCCCATCATTGAGGATGAGGATATTTGTGGAGCCTCCTCCTCCAATGAGTTGTTTAATTGTCTACCACCATTCACGACTGGATGTGGCAGGAATGCTCTGCCTATCACTTGCTGCTTATGCTGTTTGGCATGCAAGTAGTCCTGTGTTATAGCTTCACCAGGTTGACACATTTTTAGGTATGCCTGGTGCTGCTCCTGGCATGCCTTCCTGCACACTTCATTGAACCAGGGTTGATCCCCTGGCTTGATGGTGATGGTAGACTGGGGGATATGCCAGGCCACGAGGTTATAGATTATGTTCGAGTACAATCCTGCTGCTGCTGATGGCACACAGCGCCTCATAGATGCTCAGTCTTGAGTTGTTAGATCTGTTCGAAATCTATCCCATTTAGCACAGTGGCAGTGCCACACAACACAATGTGAAGGCGGGACTTCGTCTCCACAATGACTGTGCAGTGGTCACTCCTACCGATAATGTCATGGGCAGATGCATCTGCAGCAGACAGGTTGGTGAGGATGTCAAGTATGTTTTTCGCTCTTGTTGGTTCCCTTACCACCTGCCACAGGCCCAGTCTAGCAGCTATGTCATTTAGGACTCGGCCAGCTTGGTCAGTAGTGGTGCTACCAAGCCACTTTTGCTGATGGACATTGAAGTCCCCCACCCAGACTACATTCTGCATCCTTGCCACCCTCAGTGCTTTCTCTAAGTGGTGTTCAAATCGAGGAGCACTGATTCATCAGCTGAGGGAGGGTGGTACATGGTAATCAACAGGAGGTTTCCTTGTCCATGTTTGATCTGATGCCATGAGACTTCATGGGGTCCGGAATCGATGTTGAGGATTCCCAGGGCAACTACCTCCCGGCTGTATACCGCTATGCTGCCACCTCTGCCGGGCCTGTCCTGCCGGTGGGACAGGACATTCCCAGGGATGGTGATGGTGGAGTCTGGGACATTATCCATAAGGTATGATTCCGTGAGAATAACTATGTCAGGCCGTTGCTTGACTAGTCTGTGAGACAGCTCTCCCAATTTTGGCACTAGCTCCCAGATGTAAGTAAGGAGGACTGTGCAGGTTCGACAGGGCTGCAACTGCTGTTGTCGTTTCCAGTGCCTAGGTCGATGCCAGGTGGTCTGTCCAGTTTCATTCCTTTTTTGTGACTTTGTAGTGGTTTGTTACAACTGAGTGGCTTGCTAGGCCATTTCAGAGGGCATTTGAGAGTCAACTACATTGCCGCTTATGTTTCTTACTCAAATGTAAATAGTCCCTTCTTTTAAAAACAATGTGTTTTTCTAATTCTCTGCTATTTGATAACGCTGCCTAACAGCAGTTTCTCACCAATCAATGAACTTATGTTTCTCCTGTGATGTTAGGTGCTAGGTGCTACTGATTGGCTGTGGGTCCTCCCCTTCCACTCTCCTCGAGGTGCTGCTGACTGCCTGGCTTAGTGTCCTCCTTTCGCACTCTCCTCTAGGTGCTGCTGACTGCCTGTCCAAAGGTCCTCCTCTCGCACTCTTCTCTAGGTGTTGCTGACTGACTGCCTGGCCCAGGGTCCTCCTCTCACATTCTCCTCTAGATGCTGCTGACTGCCTGGCCCAGATCTGCTGAAGGAGCCTTTCATTCTCATTGGCTTTAATCATTCCATCATATTGTTGCCTGCATCTGGTATCTTGACTATTTCAAAATTTGTCAATCATTAAGTTTTCTATATTTTGTGTCACCTCAGAATGTCTTCATTTGCTCTGTGAAGATTGAAGAAAATGGTCGTTTTCCCAGTAATTTTTTACTGAACACCAGTTAGAACGCATTGCCTATCCATTTGAGACACCTTAGCGCTGATCAAGGGATCCTGAAATTAAATATTTATCCTTTTATATAATCTGTTGAAGTTCATGATATATTCTTCCATGGAATGACGATCTGTTTTCTGAAATCAATCAAGTTCTGATCATGCCTCATAGGCATTTAACAGATCATCTTCCCTGTAGATTTCAACCAGGAACTCTGTTAGAAGGTTTAAACCTTCATCACTATCCAACTGACTGACATTCATCTCACAAAATACTTCTGATTTTACTTCTTGTAGGGAACAACAACACTTCAATAGAGTCGAAACCCACATCCTCATGTCCAATTCATTCTTCTACTGGTCATTTGGTTCAGACTCCAGAACATCAAAAAAAAAATCAGTTTTATGTCTGAAAAATGTTTCTCAGCATCCAACCTTCACCTTTAAGCAACCACCCTCTACTACCATGTTCTGCTCTAGAAAGCCTGGTAAAGAACAGAACTGGAGTCTATTCTTTACACACATTGGAAATATTTATTTACAGAAATACAGATGACAAATATGCACCTCCAACACCAAAACTACAGTTTCTGTCTGCTCCTACATATAGCTCAAGTAAATCTGCAGTTAATGCCCCTTACCCGGGCACAAATATTCAATTACAATAAACAATTTTAAGGATTTCAGAAAGCACTGATTGACAATTGAATAATTCTAATATACACATTTTGCATTTATGTTTAATTTTATATTTACATTAAAAACCGAAAATTCTGGAAATGCTCAGCAGGTCTGGCAGCATCTGTGGAGTGAGAAACTGAGCTAACGTTTGAGGTTGACGGCCTTCTGATGAAAGGTCATTGATCTGAAACATTAATTGTTTTTCCCTTCAGATGCTGCCAATCTTGCTAAGAATTTCCAACATTATGGTTTTTGTTTCAGATTTCCAACAATCTCCGCATATTGCTTTTGTATTAATTTTCTATGTCGCCTTTACATCAACACAGCCCAAATTCAACTGAACCTAAAACACGTTTCACTGCTTCAAAATATCTTTAGCCTGTTAACATGACAGGGAAAAAGTATAAAATAAAATATAGCTGTCTTTGTTTCACATGAATCTTGCTCCTCCTTACCAGGCGACAGATTTTTTTTGAAAAATACGAATAGATCGGTATCAAAACTTAAAAATAAAAACTGCATGGGATAATCAAGCAGTTAACTACCCATTTCACTTCCGAATTTAAAATGGGACTCGTTTAAAATCTAAAGAGAACAAAAAGTTGTGTTTTTTAAAAAAGTTTGACTCTAATCGCTGGCTTCGGTTTAAAAGCCCATTGGAAAATTGACCAATTCTAAAATAATCCCCTGTTTGACTGAAACCTAAACCTCGGGATCGCGTATTAACCTTTTTTAAGTTCAATGTTTACTTGATGCAGGAGACCCGCTGTGGCCGTGGCCCCGGACCCGGACCCGGACCCTTTCCCACTCCAGTGAATTCCAGCCCCTCTCCGCCGAGCTGCACTCGGACCAAAAACCCCACCGTATTCGATCAAACCGCAGATGCACAGACACACCTTCTACTGTTCCACCGATTAGATCTCGAAAGCTCCACAAGCTGAGAATTCCCTTTCTCCATGCGGTAAATAATATTACACGGCCTTTCTCTTGCATTCCCTTTCTTCTCTCTTCCTTTTTCATTCTCTACCCTCCTGCGCCATGTTGGTTCAATCCGTTTCTTCCCGTCACGGACAGGGGGCGCACAACCACACATGCGCAATAGCGCCCCGCCGCCCGGAACACTGGGATACCGAGGTTCTCGTGCGAAGCAGGCGTGACGATGTTGGGAAGGTGCGCGCGCGGGGGCAGGTGTGCGGGATGACAGTGATCCATTTCCAACCTTACCCATTAAAATGATCCGTTCAGGTTCGGATTGTCTTTGTTCGCTCTACCAGCAAGTTACCTGAACTAGCTCAAAACCTTTCAGATCAGAGATATTTCCATGGGTATCTTTTTCCTTAATTACCTTGGCAAGAGGCAAATTTGACCAACGTAGAAGGGATTATTTGGCCATTCTTTGTGTCCGGCAGTATCTCCTTACCCTTGTGAAATGGGAAATGCAGGTGCCGTTAAATAGAGACAGCCAGGATTCTTATTTAATTTCTAATGTCCCTCCATAGCCATCTGAAAAATTATTTTGTATGGTTACTTGATAAATGCATCGCTAATGTAGTTTTTATCGAAGATTGTGATATACTAGAAAATGCTAAATGTACATGGAGTTGTTATACAATTTACTGAAAAGAAAATATTAATTAGCCCTGGTTATATCAGAAATGGGTTAGTTTCTGAGATCCCACAACACCAGGAAGGCCTTTTGTAGAAAGTAGGGATTGAAAAATCAAAGATGCACGGCCCCAGTTTTCTGTCTATAGAAATTAATTTGAACTGGAGGAGAACAATACCAAATAACTTATCCTCCTTTTAACATTCTTCCCTGTGTTCCTCCTTATCCTGTTCCTTGGGACGCATGGTAAAGAGGAGAATTACCACAAGGAAACATGTAACGCTGTTTTTTTCAGCTGTTTCAGTCAAAAATTAGTTGAGGTAAAGACAGGCAGGTGAAGTTACGACAAAATAAAATTGAAAATACTTCCAAAATTAAAGTTGGAACAGGCAGAGAGGGGTACATTACCCCAAAGATGATCTCTTTAAACTGCGCGTCTGTCATTATCAGCTGTGTTGGCAAATAAATAAAAGAACCTACATTTATGTAATGCATTTCACAATCTAAGGACATCTCAAAACACTTTCTAACCAATGAAGTCTTTTTGAAATATTGCCACCATTCTAATGTAGGGAAACACAGTGGCTAATTTGCACACACCAAAGTCCCAGAAACAGCAATAAGGTATGTGACCAGATAATCTGTATTAATGATGATGACTGATCACAAGCACACTGAGAGAACCCCACTGCTCTTCAAATTGTGCCCTTGGATCTTTTCTGTCCACCCGAAAGGCAGATGAGGCCTCAGTTTAATATACGAAATAGGAGTAGAAGTAGGCCATTTGGCCCCTCGAGCCTGCTACACTATTCAATAAAATCATGGTTGATCTGTTTGTGTTTCAAATTCCACATTCCCATCTACCCCCAATAACCTTTGATTCTTTTGCCTAACAAGAATCTACCTGCCTCCGCCTTAAAAATATTCAATGACCTCACCTCCACCATCTTCTAAGGCAGAGAGTTCCAAAGTCACACAACTTTTTTTTTACAAAAATATACTTTATTCATAAAATATCTTCAACCACATTCCAAACCATTTCAAAAACACCATTACAAGGGTACAATCCGGTTCAACTTTTACAAAATGTATCACCAGGTGCATCAGTACAAACAATATTACAATCATTTACAGCCTTTCATTTTGAGCTGTACAGCCCGAGGGGGTTTAAACAGTTCCCAGTCCCTCGGTGCGCTGTGGCAGAAAGGTCTTAGACAGCGACCCTTCCCCATTGCGCCTTTGCAGCAGCTGCCCCAAGCTTTAGTGCGTCCCTCAGCACGTAGTCCTGGACTTTGGATTGTGCCAGTCCGCAACACTCGGTCGGGGACAACTCTTTGTGCTGGAAGACCAACAAGTTTCGGGCAGACCAAAGCACGTCTTTCACCGAGTTGATGATCCTCCAGCTGCAGTTGATGTTTGTCTCGGTGTGTGTCCCTGGGAACAGCCCGTAGAGCACAGAGTCCTGTGTCACAGAACTGCTCGGGATGAACCTCGACAGCAACCACTGCATCTCTCTCCAGACCTTCTTTGCAAAGGCACAATCCACAAGGAGGTGAACAACGGTCTCCTCCCCACCACAGCCACCTCGAGGGCAACATGCAGAGGGGGTGAGACTCCTGGCGTGTAGGAAGGATCTGACGGGGAGGGCCTTTCTCACCACCAGCCAAGCCACGTCTTGGTGCTTGTTGGAAAGTTCTGGCGATGAGGCATTCTGCCAAATGACTTTGACAGTCTGCTCGGGGAACCATCCCACAGGATCCACCCTCTCCTTTTCCCTCAGGGCCTCTAAGACGTTGCGTGCTGACCACTGCCTGATGGACTTGTGGTCAAAGGTGTTTTTCTGCATAAATTTTTCCACAAGGGACAGGTGACACGGCACGGTCCAACTACTTGGAGCGTTCCGCGGCAGCGTGGCCAGACCCATCCTTCGCAACACCGGGGACAGGTAGAACCTCAGCACATAGTGACACTTGGTGTTTGCGTACTGAGGGTCTACGCACCACTTGATGCAGCCACACACAAAGGTGGCCATCAGTATGAGGGCAATGTTGGGCACGTTTTTTCCCCCTTTATCTAGAGACTTGTACATCGCGTCCCTGCGGACACGATCCATTTTTGACCTCCAGATAAAGCGGAAGATGGCTCGAGTGATCGTCACCACGCAGGAGTGTGGAATGGGCCAGACTTGCGCCACGTACAGCAACAGCGAGAGTGCCTCACACCTGATGACCAGGTTCTTACCCGCAATGGAGAGGGAGCGTCGCTCCCACATGCCCAGTTTCCTTTTCACCATAGACACTCGCTCCTTCCAGTTTCTAACGCATGCTCTGGTCCCTCCGAACCATATCCCCAGCACCTTCAGGCCGTCAGCCCTGACAGTGAAGGGGACAAAGGATCGGTCAGACCAGTTCCCAAAGAACATGGCCTCGCTCTTCCCACGATTTACCTTGGCTCCCGAGGCCAGTTCGAACTGGTCGCAGATGTGGATCAGTCTGCGCACTGACAGCGAGTCCGAGCAGAAGATGGCGACATCATCCATGTACAGGGAGGCTTTTACCTGAGTGCCTCCACTGCCTGGGATCGTCACTCCTCTTATGCCCGGATCCTTCCTGATGGACTCGGCAAAGGGTTCTATGCAACACACGAAAAGAACAGGCGAGAGAGGACAGCCCTGCCTGACTCCAGATTTAATCGGAAAGCTATCTGTTTCCCACCCATTGATTGAGACTGCGCTGCTGATGTTAGTGTAGAGCAGTTGGATCCAATTTCGAATTCCCTCCCCAAACCCCATTTTGGAGAGCACATCCACCATGTAGGTGTGCGATATTCTGTCAAAGGCCTTCTCCTGATCCAAGCTGATGAGGCAGGTATCCACACCCCTGTCCTGTACATAGGCAATCGTATCCCTGAGCAGCGCGAGGCTGTCAGAGATCTTCCTGCCTGGCACAGTGCAGGTCTGGTCAGGGTGGATCACCAATTCCAGAGCGGATTTGACCCGATTGGCGATGACCTTGGACAGAATCTTATAGTCCACATTCAACAGTGAAATGGGTCGCCAATTTCTAATTTCCTCCCTTCCCCCCTTGTGCTTGTAGATGAGGGTGATAATGTCTTTCCTCATGGATTCTGACATGCTGCCGGCCAGGAGCATACTCTCGTACACTTCTAGCAGGTCTGGGCCGATCAAGTCCCACAGAGCCGAATACAACTCCGCCGGCAAGCCGTCGCTTCCGGGAGTTTTACTCTTCTCGAAGGACTCAAGGGCCTTAGTCAGTTCATCAGGAGTTAGCGGTTTGTCCAGGCTCTCCCGCGTACTGTCGTCTAAGACCTCCGTGATAGAGGACAGGAAGGACTGGGAGGCCATGCTGTCCGTGGGCTTCACGTCATACAATCCGGCATAAAAGGATTTGCTGATCCTCAAAATGTCGGACTGTGATGACTTTACTGAGCCGTCTTCTTCCTTCAGGCTGCTGATCACAGAGCTCTCTCTGTGTACCTTTTGGAAGAAGAAACATGAGCACGTCTCATCCTGCTCCACGGAGCGGACTCTGGAACGGAAGATGATCTTGGAGGCCTCCGAGGCAAAGCGCGAGGCTTGCTGGCTCTTCACCTCTTGGAGTTCCTCCTTGACATCGACCCCCATCGACTGCAGCCGGAGCAGATTCTGCATGTTTTTCTGGAGTCGAGGCATTTCCCTCTGTTCCTTTCTAGCTTTCTGGGTGCCTTTGAGGATGAAAAACCTCTTGATGTTTCCCTTGATCGCTTCCCACCGGTGTGTCAGGGACTCAAAGAGGGGTTTCACGGTTCTCCAACCTTTGTAATCCCTCTTGAGCTCCTCAATGTTCTCTGGGGTCAGCAGTTGCACATTTAGCTTCCATGCCCCCCTGCCCACCCTCAGATCCTTCTCTAAGTGGCAGTCGGCCAGTAGGAGGCAGTGGTCAGAGAAAAACACCGGCTTGACGTCAGTGCATCTGACTGTGAATGCACGGGACACAAACAGGAAGTCTATCCTGGAACGAATGGACCCGTCTGGCCGCGACCAGGTGTATCAACGCTGCGGACAACCCTCTGAGAAAAAATCCTCCACATCTCTGTCCTAAAAGGGCAACCCCTAGTTCTGGACTCACCCACCAGAGGAAGCACCCTTTCAACATCCATCTGATTGAGACCCTTCAGGATCTTATATACTTCAATCAAGTCATCCCTCAATCTTCTAAGCTTCAGTGGAAACAAACCCAGTCGGTCTAACCTTTCCTTATAAGACAACCTGCTCATTCCAGGTGTCAATCTAGTAAACCTCCTCTGAACTGCCTCCAATGCATTTACATCCTTCCTTATATAAGGAGACAAAAACTGTACACAGTATTTGAGATGTGGCCTCACCAATGCCCTTATAACTGAAGCATAACATCCTTACTTTTGTGTTCAATTCCTCTCAAAATAAAGGATTGCATTCCATTAGCCTTTATAATTATTTCCTGTACCTGCATACTAACTTTTAGTGATTAATGCACTTGAACACCGAGATGCCCCTGCACCTCGGAATTCTGCAGTGGTTCGCCGTTTAAGTAATACACTGTTTTTTCCCACATTATACTGCATCTGCCAGATTTTTTTCCCACTCACTCAACCTATCTATATCTGTCTGCAACCTTCTTATGTCCTCTTCACAACGCACTTTCCTACCTATCTTTGTGTTGTCTGCAAATTTAGTTACCATGCCTTTGCTCCCATCATCTAAGTCATTGATGTAAATTGTAAAAAGTTGAAACCCTGGCACAGACCCCTGCGGTACTCCACTCGTCACATCCTGATAATCAAAGACCCATTTATGCATAGAATTTTCTCTTGGTCACATTATTTAGTCTGCAGTCCATGACTGCATGAAGCAGATCATTAATGACCTCTTTGCCAGGGCCAATTATTTTATAACATGGTCACCAGCAGCCAGCAAGAAAACGATATACGCCCTGCTGCCATATCAGACTCCCCTCACCCCCAACGCATAAAGTCCAGACTAATTTGCTGCTGCCAGGTAGCCAGAGAATTTACTTGTTCCCTTTTTAAATACCTGTCGAAACTCTTGCTCTCCATTTTCACATTTCTAACTAGCTTCCTTTCATACTCTAATTTCTTTCTCCTGATTAACCTTATAGTCATTCTCTGTCCTTCTTCATATTCTGACCAATCATCTGACCTGCCATTCATCTTTGCACAGTTATACACTTATTACTTAAGTTTGATGCTTTCCTTAACTTCTTTACTTAACTACAGATGGTGGGTCCTCTCCTTAGAATTTTTCTTTATTGTAGGAATATACTTATTCTGTGTATTATGAATCCCCTTAAATGTCTGCCACTGCTTCTTTATTGATCTATCCTCTAGACTAGTATCCCAGTTCACTTCAGCTAGCTCAGCTTTCATGCCCACAGAGTCTCTGTTATTGAAGTTAAAATTACTAGTCTTAGATCCACTCTTCACCCTTTCAAACTGGATGTAAAATGTGGGCTCCACATTCAAAAGGCAACACATCCAACAATGCATCCAATGATTCAGGGGGAAGGAATTCAGATTCCTGGGATATTGGGACCAGTTCTGGGGAAGGTGGGACCAGTACAAACAGGATGGGTTGCATCTGGGCAGGCCTGGGACCAATGTCTTCAGGAGGAGATGGGCAGTGTTTGCTTGTGCTGTCGGGGAGGGTTTAAACTAGAATGGCAGGGGGATGGGAACCTGAGTAAGGAGGAGGAAACAAGGATAGAAACAAAAGACAGAAAAGTAAGAAGCAAAAATGGAAGGCAGAAAAAACAAGGGCAAAAAACAAATGAGGTTACAGTGCAAGATAAAGCTAAGATGACTAACAAGGTTAAAAAGACAACTCTAAAGGCATTGTATCTTAATACATGGAGCATTTGCAATAAGATGGATTAACAGCGCAAATAGATATAAATGGTTATGATATTGTTACGATTACGGAGACATGGCTACAGGATGGGGACTGAACATCCAAGGGTATTCAATATTTAGGAAGGACAGCCAAATAGGGAAAGGAGGTGGGGTAGCATTGTTAGTAAAGGAGGAAATCAATGCAATAGTGAGGAAGGATATTGGCTCAGAAAATCATAATGTGGAATCTGTTTCGGTGGAGATAAGGGGCAGAAAACATTGGTGGGGGTTGTCTATAGAAATGGCAGGAGAATTGAACACATATTTTGGTTCTGTCTTCACAAAAGAGGACACAAATAATTTCCCAGAAATGTTAGGGAACCAAGAGTCTAGTGAGAGGGAGGAATTGAAGCAAATCGGTATTAGTAAAAAAAATGGTGCTAGAGAAATTAATGGAGTTAAAGGCTGAAAAATCCACAGGGCCTGATAATCTACATCCCAGAGCACTAAAGGAAGTGGCCCTGGAAATATTGGATGCATTGGTGGTCATCTTCCAAAATTCTATAGACTCTGGAGCAGTTCCTACAGATTGGAGGGTGGCAAATGTAAATCCACTATTTAAAAAAGGAGGGAGAGAAAACACAGAGAGTTACAGACCTATTAGCCTAACATCAGTAGTGGGGAAAATGCTAGAATCTATTATAAAAGATGTGGTAACAGAACACTTGGAAAGCATTAACGGGATTAGACAAAGTCAGCATGGGCTTATGAAAGTGAAATCGTGCTTAACTAATCTACTGGAGTTTTTTTGAGGATGTAACTCGTCAAATAGTTAAGGGAGAACCAGTGAATGTGGTGTATTTGGATTTCAAGAAGGCTTTTGAAACGGTCCCACATAAGAGGCTAGTGGGCAAAATTAAAGCACATGAGATTGGGGGTAATATACTGGCATGGATTGAGAATTGGTTGACTGGAAACAGAGTGTGTGAATAAATGAGTCTTTTTCTGGGTGACTAATGGTGTACCACAGGGATCAGTGCTTGGGCCCAGCTATTCACGATATATATAAATGATTTGGATGAGAGAACCAAATGCAATATTTCCAAGTTTGCTGATGACACAAAACTGGGTCGGGTTGTGAGGATGATGCAAGGAGGCTTCAGGGCGATTTAGCCAAGTTGTGTGTGTGGGCAAACACATGGCAGATACAGTAAAACGTGAATAAATGTGAAGCTATATGCTTAGGTGTGAAAAACAGAAAGGCAGATTATTATTTAAATGGTGGTATATCGGGAAATGTGGATGTACAAAGGGACCTGGATGCCCTTATACACCAGTCAATGTAAGTAAACAGACAGGTGCAGCAAGCAATTAGGAAGGCAAATGGTATGTTGGTCTTCATTGCAAGAGGATTTGAGTTCAGAAGTAGGGATGCCTTACTGCTGTTATGCAAGGCCTTGGTGAGACCACACCTGGAGTATTGTGTGCAGTTTTGGTCTCCCTACCTAAGAAGGATATACTTGCCATAGAGGGAGTACAGCGAAGGTTCACTCGACTGATACTGGGGATGACAGGACTATCGTATGGGGCGAGATTGGTCCGATTGAGCCTGTATTCACTCGAGTTTAGAAGAATGAGAGGGGATCTGATTGAAACGTATAAAATTCTAACAGGGCTAGACAGACGAGATGCAGGGAGGATGTTTCCCCTGGTTGGGGAGTTTAGAACCAGGGGCCACAGCCTCAGGATACGGGACAGGACATTTAGGACTGAGATGAGGAAACCTTCTTCACTCAGAAGGTGGTCAACCTGTGCAATTCTCTACCACATAAGGCTGCGGAGGCCGGGTCACTGAGTATATTCAAGAAAGAAATTGATAAATTTTTGGATTTTCAGGACATCAAAGGGTATGGAGAAAAAGCAGGAATATGGTGTTGAGACAGAGGATCAGCCATTATCAAATTGAATGGCGGAGCAGGCTCGAAGAGCCGAATGGCCTACTCCTCGTAGTTTCTATGTTTCTATGCAGTACTCCCTCAGCCTAGAGTATATGGTTAAATCTCTGGACTTCAGCTTAAATTCATGATCTTTTGATTCAAAATCCAAATGGTACCGCCCTGCCAAGGCCAGCATTGGTCACATGATTTAGTCTGCAGTTCATGCCTTAATCAAGCAGATCATTTATGACCTCTTTGCCAGGGCCAATTATTTTGTAACATCATCATCAGAAACAAAGTAGGCCCTGCCATATCAGACTCTGCACTGCCTCCCCCCCACCTCCCCCACCGCCACCCAACCCACCAAGTCCAGACCAATTGACCACTGCCATATAGCCAACAGAACACCAACCAATGGGCCAGCAGTCTTCATAGACAGGAAGCGCTACCACTCCCAGCAATGTACAGATCACAAGTGATCACTGTCAGTGGATCATGCAGGTTTAAGGATTGACTTAAAGGGAGAAAGCGAAATAGAGAGATGGAGAGACTTGTGGAGGAATACCAGGCCAGGCAATCTAGGCTGGTTATTACGTCAAAGGTGCTGTATAAATACAAGTTGTTGTTGCTGCATTCTGCATGACTCTGCTGTGCAACAGTGACAGACTGTGGAGCCTGAAATACAAAATGACCTTCCACAATCCCCAATGACAGTGAGGATGGAGAAGAAGCGGCAAGGTCATAGCACCATCTTGCAGTCAAAGCTGTTTGACAGCAATTGATTAGTCAACTCTTCAGCCCGTAGACTTCTTCTCATTCCTAAACCCACCATTGCATTAACTCTTCTTAATGCTACCTGCACCAGCACTTGCACCCTGCAATAAAGAACTTCTAACCTCTGACCAATCCCCATGCACATGTCACTGACATTTCAGGCTCAGTAGCAACTTTTAAACTGCGCTGCAGACAAAGTTGCAAAATCAAAAGCTTTTCCTTTAATGGCTGAGGCAAGGACAGTGACATCATATTTGTACCCATGCTCTAAGCCATAGTGCTTTTTTGACATATTCTACCATGCATATCATGTGCTCCTCAGTGGCTTCAGCATGGGATGGTTTCTGATGCTCAGATGAGGGCTCTTGAAATTAAGGCTTTTGATCAGCATTGCAAGGAGCTCAATCCTGAGATAGTTTGGCTGCAGACGGTAGCATCTCGGCTGTTGCTAGGGTAGGCCGATTTAGTGGATTACTGGAATCATGGCAGGCATTGATTGAAAGGGTGACAAGGGAACAGACTTGTCATTCTAAGAGAGGCAAAATTTGCTACACCTGTTGTGTCACTACCACTTCTACAGGAACATGGCTCATCATACCCATTGATTGGAGAGAGATGGACTGCTGGAGATCTGTGACACTATTGAAGACCCATATTCATGCATTCCTCAAATTTTCAAAGGCACTGGAGATGGCGGAGCCGACTGCCTGAACATAGCTAATGATAGCTTTGATTAAAGCTGTGAAAGCTGATGATTCAGACTTCTGGTGTGGAGTCTGCACTGCAACATCCATAGAGCTGGCCGTATGTTTTGTGATAGACTGATAATTGTTGATGCCTTACACCAGAGTGCCACAAAAACTGGCAAAAATGCCTTCTTACTGTCGGACTTAACGCTGAAGGTGTGCAGAAATCATTTTTCATTTGAAGGATGGGCCTTTGAAGTCTGCATCTCTTTCTTCCTCAGCAGAGCTAGCCCTTGGGTGAGTCATCTTTTTGGCTGTCCTTCCAATAATGTTGCAAATATCTAGTTCATAATTCATATGTTTAATATAAGTTTTAGGTTCAGGAATTTAAGTTTTAACTATAGAAAGATGGTGGCATCTGGTTAAAAAGCTGATAAGCAATTCTGAAGTAAATACAATTCAAACAAGCGTGGCATTTATTACACTTAAAAGTTGGAACCATATTGACTTAAGAGGCTAACATCTAGAAAGATAAGATCATAAAACAGCAGGTGGGCTTACTTAGCTAAAGAACTTACTTAGCAGGGAGGCTTGAGCTGTGGAATCCAGAATCATGAGATTTTAAAAGAAATTGGAGTTGCTTATCCAAAAGATAATGGAAAGTCCCCTATGAAATCTTGTACCTTGGAGAATAGCTGGAACATTGAAGAAGAATCAGAGTGAATTCCAAAGAGCTGTGATATATATATATATATATATATACCTTTGATTCAGTCCCAGAGAAAGAGTGAATGAACCTTCAAGATTTCATAAGATAAGGAAAGTCTTGGGGAAAAGTAAAAAGTAGAACTGAATTTATAGCATAAGTCTTTATAAGCTATAGTGTTAAGTTAATAGCTACTTTGTTTAATTGTTTTTGATATACAATAAAGTTTTTTTTGTTTAAAACATGAGATTTTTAGCATACAGACCTGGCACATGTAGGGTTAATATGGGACCGAGTACGTACCACCCACACAGTGATGTAAGAAAGCACATGACCCACACCCAGGGTCAATGTGGTGTTGGACAGAGCTGTGCACAGACCCAAACATGGAGACATCTCCAAGCTTTGTACCCTTTACTATATATTTGTAAATAGTTCTAGTAGTTAATAAAGACTTACAGTCAACTTACATATAGCTATGAAAGCTTCATCAGACCAACTGAGATGTAACCAACACCTCACAACATGGTGGCAGCTCGTGGAAAAAACTCAAAACCTCGCTAAAATGAATAGAGAAACCGAAATGCTATAAGACAGAAAAAATTTAACAAAGCATTCTGACCTGAAAAGAAGCTCCAGACACTGAGGCACAGAGGAAAAATCCATAGCACAAAGCTCCAGAGAAAGGTTTGGAAGCTGAAGGCAGGGAATTAAAATTCCTTACTGCAGCAGAAGAGAAGATTCCATTGAATCTCCTTTGGAAGTCCAGCTTCAGAGTGCAGAATCAGCAGAACCTGCAGGGGTGAGCTAAATCTTACTAAATTCCAGGCCTCAGTAAGCCTTGAGAAATCTTTAAAATAATTCGGAGTCAGAAGTACAGTTTGAAAAAAGCTGTCGCTAAAAAATGATCCCCGAACCAATGCCTGAACATGTGGCGTCTGACCTCGCTCCAAAATATGTATAAATAATTAACTGAATACTCCAGGAGAATTGCAACTTTTTAAATCCAGCTAAAGGCAAGCAGAAGTTAGGATTCGACAAATTCACGACTTTAAAGTAAAATGAGAACTCTGCAGGCGGTTGATCCAGGCAGCCATTGTTGACATTTTTTTTCAAGCTGAGCACGATCACCATTGTACTGGAGCCCACCAAAACCAGCAAATGCGGGAAATCCTTTTGTCTCCAAGTGAATGGCAAAGCCATCTTAAAATTCAGAAAACTCTTAAAATAGAACCTACACTTTTAAATTTTTAGCCCTGGATCAGAATTCCACTTATTCAGAACAATTTGGGCTTATCCAAGGGCCAAACCTAATGGAAAATTGAGTGTTCTGGAGAAGAGAATTTCTAAACTACCGGAGTACATCAGGTTTAAATAGAAAGTCAGAAAAAGTCCAGATTAATAACTTTTTATACTGGTTTGGTGAACGTACAGATGAAGTAATCCTAATGCAGTGCATTGATGAATCCGCAACCAGCTTCAATGAAATATTAAATGCCTTTGATGATTATTTTAATTGTTAAGTTGAGGAGTGTGCAGATCTTAAAAAGAGGCATAGAGAATTCCCAGCAAAGCAACGAAAGGAAAGGGATAAGAAAAAATCCAAAAAAGCCACACAAAGGCACCAGAGAGGCAAGGAACTTTCCAGAATTTCCAAAGATATATCTTTTTGGAGATCCCAACATGTTCCAGAACTGCAACAACAGTTGGCAGTGAACAACAAGGACAAAGCCCTGCTGCAGGCAGAGCAAGAAAAAGCAGAAGTACAATCAGAAAATGTTTGTGTCAAAGCTGATCTGGAAGATTTAAGACACAAGATTCAAGCTGAGTTTATGCCTTTGAAGACGCACGATGCATTAAAGTCTTCAATGAACCAAATTATTCGAGATTTGAACAAACCAATTTTTGAGGCATCACAAGAGTACCAGGATGAAATAACAACTCTGAATTCCATTGTTGGCAAATTGAAGCAGGAGATGGGGAAAACTCAACCAGATGTACAGCCAGGCACAATATCAGGCAAAAAAGACTCTTTGAAGAACCAATACGTTCCCCTGGAAGAACACGAAAAGTTAAAAAAGCTACCTTATAAAAACCTATGCTGGAGCTATCAGTCATGTCAAAGCTAACAAGAAAATAAACAGTTGAAAGAACAGCTAATTGTCCCTCAAGATCAAATTCAAAACAGTACACAACCCTTCAGCAGCAAGAAGGAATAAATACAGCCTTCAAAAGCAGAACAGTGGAACAGCAGAACAGACTCAATGAGGCTCCGTTAAGTTAAAAGAAAACAAAAGACAAAGTAATTGAGCTTTGCAAAGGAAAGGAAAACCTGCCTAAGGACCTTCACATGCTGCAAGGATCCCTCAGATCAAAGGTGTGTTCCTCTGGAAAATTACGAAGTGAAGTAAAATTAATTAAATGTCACTCTGAAGGAACTGATGAACCAGAGACAGAGGAGATTCATGAATACTCTATATTCCAGGAAGAAGCCAAGAGGTTTTTTTTTATTATCCATTCATGGGATGTGGGCTTCGCTGGCTGGGCCTGCATTCATTGCCCATCCCTAGTTACCCTTGAGAAGGTGGTGGTGAACAGCCTTCTTGAATCACTGCAGTCCATGTGGTGTAGGTACACCCACAGTGCTGTTTGGGAGGGAGTTCCCGGATTCTGACCCAGCGACAATGAAGGAATGGCAATACATTTCCATGTCAGGATGGTGAGTGACTTGGAGGGGAACTTGCAGGTTATTGTGTTCCTGTCTATCTGTTGCCCTTGTCCTTCTAGATGATAGTGGTTGTGGATTTGGAAGGTACTGTCGAAGGACCCTTGGTGAATTCCTGCAATGCACCTTGTAGATGGTACACACTGCTGCTACTGTGCGTCGATGGTGGAGGGAGTGAATGGTGTCGAGCTTCTTGAGTGTTGTGGGAGCTGCACTCATCCAGGCAAGTGGCGAGTATTCCATCACACTTCTGACTTGTGCCTTGTGGAAGGTGGGCAGACGTTGGGGAATCAGGAGGTGAGTTACTCGTCACAGGATTCCTAGCCTCTGACTTGCTCTTGTAGCCACAGTATTTGTATGGCTAGTCTAGTTCAGTTTTTGGTCAATGGTAACCACCAGGATGTTGATAGTAGGGAATTCAGTGATGGTACTGCTGTTGAACATCAAGGGGCGATGGTTGGCTTCTTTCTTGTTGCCTGACACTTGTGTGGTGCGAATGTTGCTACTTGTCAACCCAAGCCTGGGTATTGTCCAGGTCTTGCTGCGTTTGGACATGGACTGCTTCAGTGTCTGAGGAGTCGCGAATGGTGCTGAACATCACGCAATTATCAGTGAACATCCCCACTTCTGACCTTATGATGGAAGGAAGGCCATTGATGAAGCAACTGAAGATGGTTGGGCCAAGGACACTACCCTGAGGAACTCCTGCAGTGATGTCCTGGAGCTGAGGTGACTGACTTCCAACAACCACAACCATCTTCCTTTGTGCTAAGTATGACTCCAACCAGAGGAGAATTTCCCCCCTGATTCCCATTGACTCCAGTTTTGCTAGGGCTTCTTGATGCCACACTCGATCAAATGCAGCCTTGATATCAAGGGCAGTCACTCTCATCTCACCTCTGGAGTTCAGCTCTTTTGTTCTGTTTGAACCAAGGCTGTAATGAGGTCAGGAGCTGAGTGGCCCTGGCGGAATCCAAACTAGGCGTCAGTGAGCAGTTTATTGCTAAGCAAGTGCCACTTGATAGCACTGTTGATGACCCCTTCCAGTAATTTACTGGTGATAGAGAGTAGACTGATGGGACGGTAATTGGCTGGGTTGGATTTGTCCTGCTTTTTGTGTACAGAACATACCTGGGCAATTTTCCACATAGCTGGGTAGATGCCAGTGTTGTAGATGTACTGGACCAGCTTGGCTAGGGACGCGGCAAGTTCTGGAGCACAAGTTTTCAGTACTATTGCCCAGACATTGTCAGGGCCCATAGTCTTTGCATTATTCAGTGCCTTCAACTATTTCTTGATATCACATGGAGTGAATCGAATTGGCTGAATACTGGCATCTGTGATGCTGGGAACCTCTGGAGGAGGCCGAGATGGATCATCCACTCAGCACTTCTGGCTGAAGATTTTGGCAAATGCCTTATCTTTTTCACTGCTGTGCTGGGCTTCTCCATCATTGAAGATGGGGATATTTGTGGAGCCTCCTCCTCCAGTGAGTTGTTTAACTGTCCACCACCGTTCACGACTGGATGCGGCAGGACTGCAGAGCTTAGATCTGATCCGTTGGTTGTGGTCAAGTATGTTTTTCCTGTCCTCTCTATCGCTTGATGCTTATGCTGTTTGGCATGCAAGTAGTCCTGTGTTATAGCTTCACCAGGTTTATTCCTCATTTTTAGATAAGCCTGGTGCTGCTCCTGGCATGCCCTCCTGCACTTTTCATTGAACCAGGGTTGATCCACTGCTTGATGATGTTTGAGTATAATTCTGCTGCTGATGACCCACAGCAACTCATGGATGCCTAGTCCTGAGTTGCTAGATCTGTTCAAAATCTAGTGCCACATGATGGAGGGTATCCTCAATGTGAAGGCGGGACTTCGTCTCCACAAAGACTGTGTGGTGGTCACGCCTGCCGATCCTATCATGGACAGATGCATCTGCAGCAGATCAAGTCTGTTTTTCTCTTGTTGGTTCCCTCATCACCTGCTGCAGGCCCAGCTCGGTCAGTAGTGGTGCCACTGAGCCACTCTTGGTGATGGACATTGAAGTCCCCCACCCAGAGTACATTCTTTGCCCTTGCCACCCTCAGCAAATCCTGAGGGAGTACGTGGTAATCAGCACGCATGTTTGACCTGAGACCCCCAGGGCAACTCCCTCCCAACTGTATACCACTGTGCCGCGCCACCTCTGCCAGGCTTGTCCTGCCGGTGGGATGGTGATGATGGAATCTGGGAGGCTATCTGTATGATTCTCTGAGAATGACTATGTCAGGCTTGACTGGTCTGTGAGACAGCTCCCAATTTTGGCACTATCCCCCAGATGTTAGTAAGGAGGGCTTTGCAGGGTCGACATTGCCATTGTTGTTTTTGGTTTGTGATTTTGTCACAACTGAGTGGCTTGCTAGGCCATTTCAGAGTCAACCACATTGCTGTGGGTTTGGAGCCAGACCTAAAGGACATTAGTGAACCAGATGGGTTTTTACAACAATCGTTTCATCGTCATCATTCCAGATTTTTATTGAATGCAATTTCCACCATCTGCCGTGGCGGGATTCGAGCCCAGGTATTATCCTGGGTCTCTGGAATACTAGTCCAGTGACAATACCACTATGCCATCGCCTCCTCCAGATACTGGATTTTAAATCCTGATGAGGCTGAGGTAAAGTGTTGCCAGTCAATGAAAATAGATTTCATATTGGGAAACGTCTCTTTAAAACCATTTTCAGTTAATTTAAGTGAACATTCGTGAGGCATGTTATGTTCTAAAATAGGAGCTTCAAACTGAAGCACTTTTTGTACATTCGATGGCATGCCCAGAGACTACTTCTGAAGCCCAAGTGCAGGAAGAAAAGATTTAGAGTCATAGGCGGAGTTGTCACAGATTTGCACTAAATGTGGTAATGGGCAGGAGAATGGATGTTTTCCCCTCTGGCCGCAATGATGGGCTTTTGCTCCGTATCATCCCATTCCCGCCTTATTAATAATTCATTCCCGGGAAACATGCTTGGTTGCTGGAGGGGCTGCCTCTGATACACCTACCCTGACGTCACCTCAGTCCTTCAGTAAACCAGATGTCATATTCAAAAGCCACCCCTGCACAGAGCTAGCACTCTTTAAGGGATAGGAAACTGCTGCAAACTGATGGCTGCCAAAGGGAAGAAACATGCTGACCCCAGTTTAGCGACACCTCCTGGAAGTGCCTACTGGATGTGGTGGAGGCCCACCACAATGTCCTCTAGCCCCACTCTGGGCCAAGGCCAGCAAGCAAGGTCACCAATCCAACATGGGAGACAGTGGCAGTGGTGGTCCATGCCAGTGCCCTGCAAAAGAGGAGAGCCATCCATTGCAGGAAGAGGATGAATGGTCTCATCCATTCTGCCAGGGTAAGTCACTCTTCTCATCACTCTTAACTCACACATCCACAGGGACCTCAAACCTCATATGACAACACCACTAACTCTCACACACACCCTCACATCTCCATCAAGCTCATATCCTCTGGAGCTTACGTCCTTATCCCGTCCATGTCTCCTCTCACCACACAAACATTCCATGCAATGCCATGTGTCCTACTCACACTTTCGCCATCTGTTAGCCAGAGTTACCAGTCTGGCCTGGGAAGCAGTGGCAGTGGCGGTCAGCACCACTGGAGCACAGAGGAGGTCAGCCACCCAGCGCAGGAAGAGGATGAATACTCTCAGCCATTCCCCCAGGGTAACCTCATCACTCTCAACTCTCACACTCACAAACCCATCACACATCCACAGGGATCTCACATCTCATTGGACAACACCACTAACTAACACACACACCCTCACATCTCCATCAGGCTCACATACTCTGGAGCTCGCGTCCTCATCCAGTTCATGGCTCCGCTCACCAAACGTTCCATGCAGTGCCATGTGTCCTGCTCACACTCCATCTGTTTTCATGCAGGAGAAGCTGGGTCACGACATCAGGGAGAGGTCCAAGACTAGGGGTAGAGTAGCCCACATTAGGCCCCTCACTCACTTTGAGGAGCATGCCATCGCATGCCGTTGAGGACATGGACCCTGCCTGTGGCGACGGTGAAGTCGGTAGCAAACGCCCTCGTGAAGATCCTGCACCACATCATCCCCCTCTCAATGCAACTGTGAGTGCTCTCTCCCCTGCTTTTGACTCTGTTGCCATGCACTAATTATCTTTGGCTCACAGGGAGCTTTGCCAAGACACCGACACCCTCAGGCAGCCAGTCCCTCGGCTTCATCCAGGTCCGCACCTCCAATGAAGAAGACAGCTCCTTCATTGAACAGCTGGAAATAAGCATTCTGGAAGATCCGTCGCAGCACTTACACCCTCTGCATGTGCAGAGATACACCCCTCGGTGGGACCTAGATCTAGAGCAAGCTCAGGTTCACAATCTGGTGGTCATCGCATTGACACATGTCTGCAGCAGGAGGATGCAGGTTCAGCCAAGCTCCCCGGCATTCAGAAGACTACTGGGGAAGAGGCATCTGTGAGGTTGAAGTCAGATGACAAGCCTCTGGATTCTGCCTTCCAACTCATCGTGGAGAGTCAGAAGAAGGCGGGGGAATATCATGCAGAAATGTTAGAAGCCCTTAACAGAGTGGCTCGCGAGTCAGAAGAATGCATCCGCCTGCTCTCTGATGAAGTGGCACCCACGTGCGCGAATGGAGGTCTTCACTTGTCCTTTCCCCTCCTCCAGTCACCCATGTCCTTTTCCCCCATCCCCTGACATCACCTTCCACCTCCCCACCAGCACCTACCAGCCAGAACCCTTTCTGCGATGTCCAGGTGAATATGCACGTTCCCTATCTTGCTGAGAACCCCACCCGATCCACAATGACCCCCTTGACCTCCTCCTTCCCGCCCCCAGGGTCAGTGTCTGCCTCTGAGTCCCCACCAACCACCCTCACCGTCCCTTCTACCGCTACCGTCGCACCTTCACCCTCTCATCCTACCAGCTCACTCTACCCTCTCTCATTCTCATCATTCCCTCCTACCACACCCACCCTCAGTTCGCTCCCCAGGTGGCAGTCATCGACTCCACAAACCGCTCCCTTGCTCGTTCACCTGCACATCCTCCCCCTTACTCCTTCCTTCACCCTTACACCTTCCTTCACCTTTACTCCTTCCTTCACCCTTACCACTTCCTCCCCGCTAACTCCCTCCTCCCCCCCAACTCCCTCCTTCCCCCCAACTCCCTCCTCCCCCCCAACTCCCTCCTCCCCCTGGACTACTTTCTCCCTCCGAACTCCTTCCTCCACCCCTCCAAACTCCTTCCTCCTCCTGGACTCCTTCCCGCCTCCGAACTCCTTTCTCCTCCTGAAGTCCTTTCCCTTTCCAAATTCATTCATTTCCCCCAAGTCCTCCCCGCTCCGAACTCCTTCCTCCCCCTGCACTCCTTCCCTCTTCCAAACTCCTTCCTCCCCCTCCAAAGACCTTCCCCTCTCCGAACTCCTTCCCTTACACCTTCCTCCCCCTTACACCTACCTCCTCAGTTGCCACATTCTCCCTCGTTACATCCTCCACTTGTACTCTGTCCCCCCATCCCAACCTCACGCCGCCTTCATTCACCCGCCCCCCAGTTCAACCCCCAACACCT
Organism: Cetorhinus maximus; assembly: GCF_964194155.1. Classification (NCBI taxonomy): domain Eukaryota; kingdom Metazoa; phylum Chordata; class Chondrichthyes; order Lamniformes; family Cetorhinidae; genus Cetorhinus; species Cetorhinus maximus. The sequence continues at coordinate 76,875,295 of NC_135880.1, read as the reverse complement.
TCGTTCCCTACCTCCCAACCTCAGCCCCGCTGGTACACCTGCCTCTCCCAGTCAAACCTAGCCCTTCCTCACCCACCCCCTCGATGATCATCCATAGCAGACATGGCCAAGATACTGATGTCCTGAAACACACCCTAGACATTAATGGTGACCTTCCACCTTCCGTGAGCTGCTTCGCAACAGAGCCATCTCCATTAGAGTCCACCCAGCATGTGATGCACGTGCTCCTCCAAGGCCCAGTTGCTGTAGGGCTCCAGCATCTTCTGCTCCTCGGATGTTTGCGATGTGAGAAGGCCCTAACGCTAAGCCCCAACTTCTGCATATCACACTTGTCAAGATGCGCTCTGGGCTGGTGTATTTTCCCACCGACATGGGCGGTAAATTTGACTGGGGGGATTATTCCGCCGAGCAGGGCTTATAATTATATGCAGATGTATTAAAATGACATTCCTGGCATGAGGTGGTGGGAAAGGCGGCCTACCATTGTCAGGCGGAGTGGACGATCGCAAACTGGTTTTACGATGGTGTAAAAGCGATTTTCGACCTTCTCGCCATATTGTCCACTCACGCCCACCATGACCCCCGACACCAATGGGGACAGAAAATTCTGGCCATAGAGTCATTACCGCCTGGAATGAGGCCATTTGGTCCATCAAGTACAAGCTGGCTCCCTGCAAAACAATCCACTTTGCCCATTCCCCCACTGTATCCCCGTAGCCCCACAAGTTTATTTTCCTCAAGTGCATATCCAAATTCCTTTTGAAGTCATTGAACATCTCCGCTTCCACCACCTTGATAGGCAGCAAGTTCCAGATCGTTTCCACTCACTGCGTAAAAAGTTCTTCGTCACATTCCCCTGCAACTCTTGCTCAAAACCTTAAATCTATGACCCTAGTCCTTGTACCATCAACTAATGGGAACAGCTTTTCTTTCTCTACCTTATCTAAACCTTTCATAATCTTCTGTACCTCTATCAAATCCCTCCTCAATCTCCTTTGCGTCAAGGAGAACAACCCCAAATTCTCCAAACTAACATTGTAGCTAAAATCCCTCGTCTCTGGAACCATTCTGGTAAATCGCCTCTGCATCCTTTCAAGGACTGTCACAACCTTCCAATGGTATGGTGACCAGAAGTGGATGCAATACTCTCGTTGTGGGCTAACCAGAGCTTTATAAAGGTTTAGCATAATTTCCCTGCATCTTTATTCAATGCATCTATTTATGAAGTCATTAAATCTATATTACCTCTCCCTATCCTTTCTGCCAAAATCCGTCACCTCACATTTCTGTATATTAAATTCCACCTGTCCCTTGTGCGCCCATCCTGCTAGCCGATCTATGTTCTGTTGTAGTCGATTGGTATCATCCTCACTGTCTGTCAGAGTTCGGTATCATTGGCTAATTTTAAGATGTTTTTAATCCACTTTGTTTGTCTGCATTTGATCTTGGCAGCAAAATATGATTTTCTGCATGTGCACTGCTCAGAAGATGTTTTTTCCCATGCATGGTGGGTCAGATTATATAAAATGGGTTGGTACTTGAAGTCCAGAGAAAAATAGCAAACAAGGGGAAGAAATTGCTACAGTAAGCATCCTGAAACTGACACCGGTGAATACTCGGGTATAAACATTCACCATAACTGGCTCAACAAGAACTAAATTCCAAGTCCATTGATTCCATGTACATAGCTAGCACATTTTCACGCATTTAAAAATACCTAACAGCAGCCAAAACAACTTAAACTTTGTAATCTTATCAGTATATAAAATAATCAATCATTGAAACTCTTGAATCTTAAAACCATTCAAAGAATAACTTGAAAAGAGACTCAAACAAGTCGAATAGGAATTCTTTAAGAAAATAATGCTGTTTATTATTGAAATAAGTCAATGTTAGGTACGTGGACTTTCAAAAGGCGTTTGATGAAGTGTCATATACGAGCCTTGTCCATAAAATTAAGGCATACAGTACTATGGGGAGTGTGGTAATGTGGATAGGAAGTTGGTTTGAATAAATAAAACAAAATAAATTCTTGAAGGAAAAATCAGGACATAAACACGAAATGGAAAATCTGTAAAAGGAGTGGAGGAGAACAGAGCCTTACAGGTTCTTATCAACAAATCTCTACAGTTGGAGAGAGGCAATTTTTAAAAATTCATTCATGGGATCTGGGTGTTGCTGGCTAGGCCAGCGTTTATTGCCCATCCCTAATTGCACTTGAGAAGGTGGTGGTGAGCTGCCTTCTTGAACCGGTACAGTCCATGTGGTGTAGGTATACCCACAGTGCTGTTAAGGAGGGAGTTCCAGGATTTTGACCCAGCGACAGTGAAGGAACAGCGATATATTTCCAAGTCAGCATGGTGAGTGGCTTGCAGGAGAACATCAAGGTCGTGGTGTTTCCATGTGTCTGCCGCCCTTGTCCTTCCAGATGGTATCGGTCATGAGTTTGAAAGGTGCTGTCTAAGGAGTGCTGGTGAGTTCCTGCAGTGCATCTTGTAGATGGTACACACTGCTGCTACTGTATCGGTGGTGGAGGGAGTGAATATTTGTGGATGGGTTGCCAATCAAGCAGATGTCCTCGATGGTGTCAAGCTTCTTGAGTGTTGTGGGAGCTGCACTCATCCAGGCAAGTGGGGAGTATTCCATCATACTCCTGCCTTGTGCCTTGTAGATTGTAGACAGGTTTTTGGGAGTCAGGAGGTAAGTTACTCATCGCAGGATTTCTAGCTTCTGACCTGCTCTTGTAGCCACAGTATTTATATGGCTAGTCCACTGCAGTTTCTGTTCAGTGGTAACCCCCAGGATGTTGACAGTGGGGGAATTCAGCGGTGGTAATGCCATTGAATATTGAGGGGCAATGGTTAGATTCTCTCCTGTTGGAGATGGTCATTGCCTAACACTTGTGCAGCACAAATGTTGCTTGCCACTTGTCAGCCCAAGCCTGGATATTGTCCAGGTCTTGCTGCATTTGGACATGGACTGCTTCAGTATCTGAAGAGTAGTGAATAGTGCTGAACATTATGAAATCATCAGCAAACAACCCCACTTCTGACCTTATGATGGAAGGAAGGTCATTGATGAAGCAGCTGAAGATGGTTGGGCCTAGGACATTACCCTGAGGAACTGCTGCAGTGATGTCCTGGAGCTGAGATGACTGACCTTCAACAACCACAACCACTTCCTTTGTGCTGTGTATGACTCCAACCAGCAGAGGGTTTTCCCCCTGATTCCCATTGACTCCAGTTTTCCTAGGGCTCCCTGATGCCACACTCAGTCAAATGCAACCTTGATGTCAAGGGCAAGTGACTCTCACCTCACCTCTGGAGTTCAGCTCTTCTGTCTATGTTTGGAAAATGGATAAAGTGATAAAGAAGCATGCAGGATTCAAGATTTTATAATTAGAGGCACAGGGCGTCATCGTCCTAGATTTGTTCTTAAGTGCAGTAGTGGATGTGAAAAAGAATGTTTTACCCGCCGCCACAATGGCAGGTTTTGGCACCATATTGTCTGCTTCCCTTCTCATTAATAATGCAGCTACAGGAAACCTGCTGTCTCGCTGGCGGGCAGCCTCTGAATCACCCGCCACACAGTTACCTTATCCTTTCCTCACTCTGGGTACCATATCTAAAGTGCAGTTGTGCACACAGTTCTCAATTCTTGCAGCCCAGGACTGCTTCAGTGAAGACATGGCCCTGAAAGCCAAGAAGAGTTCAGTGACCCATCAATGGCCTGCTGTGATGGCCTCCAGTCCCGCCCTGGCCGCAGGAGGTCCAGCAATTTCACCACCCTAGCTTGGGAGGCGGTGGCAGTGGTGGTCATTGCCAATACTGATCAGAAGAGGTTGGCCATCCAGTGCAGAGAGAGGATGAATGATCTCATCCGTGCTTACAGGGTAAGGCAACAATCTCATCACTCTAAACTCAGACAGTCAAAAGGCCACCACACATTCATTGGCATCTCACTCACTGCCAGCTCAAGGGACATCGCCACTCACTCTCTTACACAACCCTCATATCTCCATCTGGTCTCATCTCCTCTGGAGGCTGCCTCCTCCACCCTCACCATCTTGAGGCCACTTGCATAAATCAACATGTGTCCCCACACACACCCTGGGACAACCCCTTCCCCAGCACAACCCTTGCCCTGCAACCTCTTCCCTTGCCTGAGGCCATTTCTCCCCCTTCCCCAAGCAAGCCTTAGCCCTGCAGCCATTGAAAAGCCACCCCCGCCTTATGGCTGGTCTGGTAGGTAGAGACCTACCTATGAGCGCTCCCTAAAAGTGATGTGGTGCCGCCTTCAAAGCCTGGCGCTGATGACCACGAGTGCTGCCCGAAGTGTGAGAATGGATGTTATTTTTAAAATATTTTGGGGGAATATTGTGTTATTCCGTAAAGAAGGCTGGGTGTCTGTGTGTGTGTGGTTTACTTAGTCTGGGGAGAGGTTGTTAGGAGTCAGGCTGTCTGGGTGTTTGGAAACATGAAAAGGGTAAAGATGTTAGGTTTGAGGTACAAATAAGTAGGCTAGATCTAACATTTGCATTTTTAGATAAGTTGGGAGGTTGTTGAATTTCAGAAGAGAGTCAGAGGTAAAAAGGAAGATATTTGCATCATGAATAGTCCATAGGTAAATAGTTGTGTGGATATTATATTTTTATTTGACCCAAAAGCAAAGACAAGATGGAAACATGAAAGATCTTACATTTGGAAGGGTTTGAGTTTCAAAGGGGTGTGAGAGCAAGGTTGAGGGGGCTGAGATGAAAGGGATAAAAGGTATATTAGAGTTACTGTGGATAGCTGTTGAGGTAGAGATAGCTATTGAGCTGGATAGCTGTCTAGCCGTTAAGCTGGAGATAGCTGGAGCTGTTTGAGCTGTTGAAAAGTCTTGGGCAAGCAGTTCAATTCTGAAGTGAATTCCATAGCAGAGTGGAAGAGAGTGAAGATCATGTGGTACACCTTTATTGCAGCTACAGCGATTTGCTTTGTGTGATATTACTGGATTTCATATTTAAATATTTATAAGGGAGTGTTGCCTGGAAAGTCTTTACTTGTGGGTTTGACCAAGTCGAGAGTTTTAGGAGAGTGTTTTGTGAGACTAACCTTAATTGCGTAACTGTAATCTTGTGTGCTAAAGTTTTCTTTTTTAAAATAAAACTTTTACTTTCAATTTTTAAAAGCCCAGAAGTGTTACTGGGCCTCTTACTGCTGAGATTGGTGCACCTTTTTCGTGTTATTTGAATACAACAAAAAGGTTGTGCCTCGTATGCCAAGTTTTCCTCTAGGATTTGGGTTGTGCAGCAATTAACACTGGCTGTGGTCATAACAGAAGCAAGGCAGGCAAACAAATCTTGAAGTCTGTGGCGAAGTGCAGGTGGCCAGGTGCACGTCACTTATTTACAGTTGTGAAACACGTCGCTGTGATTTCCCAGATGATCCACTGTGGGAGGAATGATTCCGGAGAGCAAGGCTTATAATAAGATGCTAAAATATTGAAATTAGGTTCCTGATGTGCGCCATTGACGGCTGGAGCAGTCGATCGCAAACTGGTTTTACAACGACATGAAACCGATTTTTGCAATCTCCCGGTATTTTCCACTCCACCTGCTATGTCACCCGCTGCAAACAGGAGTGGACAATTCTGCCCATAGAGTGCCATATGAAGGAGATAATGCTGAACCAATACAAAATTAGTTAGACCACAGTTAGAATATTGTGTCTAGTTCCAGCACTTTATGTCTAGGTGACATTTAATGCCCTGACAATAAATGGCTTCAAGACCTTTCTTTCATGGTGGGTATTAAGGAGCACCTGAACTCTTTCAACAGAAGAATGCAGGGGTGCAACCAAGTAGTGACTGAATACCATGATAACATTCATGCTTTTGAGATTATGCCTCAGATGTGAAAAAGGAAATTTTCCCTAAGTTCTTGCTGTGGAAATCTGGTTCAATATAACTTTTAGCTTTAGGAATTGAAGTGCTAAATGTAAGATACAGGGAAAATTCTGATTGAGAAGCTGGTAAAAACTCTTAAGTGAATGCAATTCAAATAAGCTGGGAATGAATGACGCTTAAAAGGTAACTTATGTTTGTCTTACAAGATCATGGGTAGAGTTGCCAAAGCAATAAACAACAGGGGTGTTTTCTATATTAAGTTTACTAGAGCCAGAAGGTTTGCCCTTACTTCAATAAAATATTTAAATGATGTATGTAGTTTCCAGATGAAAGGAAGTTGAAAGAAACATGCGTGGTGGAATTTTCTGCTTCAGAGGCTAAGTGCAGTGGCGGGCGGGATTAGTGGTGAGTTTCCTGCTGATCTGTGGTTCAGGTTCTCACGCCCGATCTTCCACTTGAAACCTCATTAATTTTGCATGGACGAGTTGCTCGTTGAATCACGTGACGGGGCTGGCACCTCATGGGGTCGAAGTTCCTGGCTCCACATTTAAATGCTAACTAAACACACACATTATCCTCTGCAGACCAGCTGCATGGCTGGAAGTTCCAGAAATGGCCCCTAGGGACAAGAAGAGTGTACCAAAGTTTAGCCATGGCTCCCTGGCGGCTTTAATTAGAGGTGTCTACCAGCACCGGACTGTTCTTTTTCCCAGGGATGGATCCAGAAGGTCCACCAACCTCACCTGGCCAGCCTGGGAGGCAATCGCGAAGGAGGTCAGCTCTGTGGGCAGTCACCAGAGAAATGCCATCCAGTGCAGGAAGAAGATGAATGATCCCATTCGCCTGCCAGGGTAAGTCAACATTCAGCTCACTCCAAACTCTCACTCTCATAATAGTACAATGCACTCAAAGCGTCACACAGCTCAGAGATCTCACACAATGTTAGCAGGAGAGATATCAGCATTGAAAGCCTATTCACCAGCATCTCATCTATTATCCTGCACAAACAGCATCTTTAGCCCTTACTGGGTTGGGCTCAGCACACACAGTAGGCATGCACACTTCCCGATCTCTGCTCCATCCCTTTGTCTTCATGCAGGCCAAGCTTTCCAACAAAAAGAGGGAGAGATCCCAGACAGGAGGGATGGCCAACATCCAGAAGTTCTCCAAATTTGAGGAGGATGCCGCCTAGTTGACAGGGGAGGACAGAGATCACTCCTGTGGTGAAGGTGAGATCAGCCTCTCCCACAGCAAACCAGTACAGATGAGCCCTCCATGAATTGGTCACATCCTGATATTCACAGTGAGTGACATGCAATATTGTACTCTGCCTGCTTATGAACTAAATCTATATTTTAACTCTTTCAGCCAGCAGCAGGTGCAGACAGACCAGCACATCCAACATAAGCCCCAGCCCCCAGGACACCTCAGAGGAGGATGATGAGGATCCATTTGAAGACCTATCACTGTGTTCACCTGCACACTCCACCAGCGAAGAGACACACATACGCCAGTCCAAGACACACCATAGTTCAAGATTAGGCTCAGGTTCACTTTCTGGAGAACACCTCACTGACACAGCTCCACAGTAGTCAGGGGCAGTGACAGCCCAAGCCTGTTGGAGATTAGGCACCTGGCTGAGTCCGAGTCAGATGATGAGCCATTGGAAATGGCTGTCGCAAACGTATTGGAGATGCAAAGGCAGGTGGCGGTACATTAGATAGAGTTGCGAGAGGCAGTCGACAGGCTAGAGCAAAGGATGAAGGAGTCCATCCGCATTCTGTCTGATGTTGTGGCTCCAACATGTGAGCGCCTCAAGGTCTCCATGGGAAGAGTGGCAGCTGCCTTGGAGACCTTGGTCCAGCAGGTTCTGCTGGATTTGAGCTCGGACCTTCACTCCATCGCTATAGGCATTCGTGGCATCCACCAGTGGCTAGGCGAGACGGGGGGGCTGGACATCTCGACCTCACTCCCATACCCTTTCTCCTCGAAGGGTCAGTGAGGGCTCTTGGGCACCCACAGGGCGGAGGACCTTCAGCTGGACACACCAGGGCCATCCACCCAGGTGACTCCGAGAGTGTCCAGCCAATCCCAATCCCCTCTGCCTGTGGCCCCATTACCCCCAGCCCCACAGGCCAAGGTGGGTGCACCTGCTTCACAGCAGGAAACCCAAAGCAGGACTGGGCCCTCCAAAGGATGCCGCCAAGGTCATCACAGACAACAGAGCGTCGCATTCAGCAGGCTGCTTCCACCTCTGTTACGGATGTCGAGGATGTACCTAAGCCTAAAGCGGTAGGGTTAGAAAAATTAAGAAACGTTGATCTCGCCATAGTGACTCGCCCCTTGTGTAATGTCAGGGAGGTGTATCCAGTTCTTTCCTGAAAGTGTCTGCACTTTGAGTGTGGAACTTTTATTCCTCAAGCTATTCCTCTATTCCTCAAGACACCATGGAGTTATGTGTCCTCATGTGCCTTGGAGGGTTAGCAGTAACGGTCTCTCATCAACAATGAGCCGTCGTAATTGTTTGTGTCAAAGCACAAGACCTGCAGCCCTGATGGTATCTCCAAGCATGTGTGCATCTCTATCGTCACAAGAAGTGTCTCATTCAGCTGGCCACAACTACATCAAATCCAGTAGACACAGGGTTTGTGCTGGAAAGCTGCCTGTAATACATGAGGCTTGTAGTCCAAGGCCATACGCAGACCATGCTCTCGATGTCACTGCTCAGAAAGGCCTTTCTGAGCACTGGCATGGCACTAAGGGACAGGAGATATGTGCTCGCTTCCTCTTACCTGGACCTTACTCCTGCTGGGACCTTGTGGTTATCATTGTGTTATGGGCATGTCTTTCGTGTTGTGCCACTTCGAGGGCATCATCATGTGGAAGTTGACCCTCATTGGCCTCCAGATTCCTGCCCTTCCAGGTCCTCATCACCCAAGTACTTCTCAGCTTCCTCCATGTCTCCCTGTGGCAAGTGATCTTCCTTTTGAAACGCCAGGTTGTGCAGGGCGCAACAGACCATGGTGATACGGGACACCCTCTCTGGAGTGTACTGCAGAGCCCCACCTGAGTGGCCCAAACATTGGAAGCGCATCTTCAGGATGCCAATGGTCTACTCTCTGATGGATTTTGTCACACAGTACACCATGTTGTATCTCTCCTCCAAGGCACTTTGAGGACGACGCACGGGTGTCATGAGCCATCTTTTCAGCGGGTACCTCGTATCACCCAGCAGATAACCCTGGAAGCGCTGTGGCCCTTTGAATATCTGAGGCACCTGGGAGTGACTTAGGATGTAGGAGCCATGGGAACTCCCAGAGTACCTGACGTAAACATGCAAGATGTCCTTCTGAAGATCACAGACTAGAACGTTGAAGGAGTGGAATCCTTTCCTGTTAATGAAGATCAGGGGCTGCTGCCATGAGCTCTTAAAGCAACATGTGTGCAATCAATTGCACCCTGCACTCCAGGGAAGCCTGAGACAGCTGCAAATCCAAGAAATCTAGCAGCCTGGCTGGCATCATCCATTGTGAACTTCACATAATGATCCTTAAGGTTTATGGCATCTGTCACCTCCTTGATACATTTATGTGTTGAGGACTGAGAGATGCCACATAGGTCCTTTGTGGATCCCTGGAATGAGCCGCTTGCAAAAAGATTGAGTGTGGTGGTGACCTTCAGGGGCACTGGCAGAGGATGGCCTTCCAGTCCATGCGGTGTCAGATCCTCCTGCAGAATGTCACAGATATGAGCCACCATATCTCTTGACAAGCATAGAAGTATGCCGCAGTGTCTCTCACTCATCTCCAAATAAGAAAGGCATCTTCAGTAAACCCTTGATTGTGCTAGTCTCCTCTGTGGGATGCGCCTCACCTCCTCATTCTCTGGTTCTTCTTGGGGTTCCTCTGGACCAAGGACCTCAGGCCAGGGCTTCTCTCGAAGTTGAGCTGGGTGGCACCGGGTCCTCCTCCTCCTCCTCCTCAACCAGAGCACTGCCATCAAGAACACAGCACTGAGCGCAGCTTCCATCCTGCAATCCTCCTCCTTCCTGTGTACACTGAGATTCAACCGATTAATGAGAAATGCCCAACTATAGTAGACCTCCCGCTCTCAACCAGAAAGCCACTATCATGCCCTAGTGATGCGTCTGCACCTACTCACTTTTCTCTGTTCCAGCCTTGTAGTTGAAGCACTACTTCACAGATCCCATTGAGGTTGGCAAAACTTGAGCACAGCCATGCTATGTTCGCCCTCACTGAAAACACTCACATGATGCCTGATTTGGTATACTGATGATGCCAAACTTGCACTTTTGAAATGAGTGGATGTGCTATGGCCCGTGAAACATGCCAACTGACAATGCACTTTACAGAGTTTCCAGCGATCATCTTGCCAATATCCGCAACTGTGCTCCATTAATGGTTCACTGCATTTTCTCTTCTCGTATTCCTGTCTTTAAATGCTCACATTGATCACCTTAAATGTGATCCCAATGACTCTTGCAGTCTCGTGTGAAAGCGCACCACATATCAGTAGTCACCTCCATGTTGGGAATCTAAGAAGTATGAGGGTATCTCCTGCAAGGGCCCCTGAGTCCAGCCATGGGCTCCTCCCACACTGCCTCACATCCCTCCTGTGGAGAATTTTTTCAAGTTTCGATTTTAAACCGCATCATTACTTTGTGGTCTCAAGAAGGTGGTGCTACATTTCTACTTTGAAACCTGTTTCAACTCTCCCCTGTTAATGTTCGTGGCCCCCCGATCATCCTGGAATCCCACGATGTGCAAGTAGACCTCCCTCCAGTTATTCTGTTGTCTTCACCAGCAACCCTGAATCCCATAGTTATTGTTGTAGACATTCCTACCCTCCTCCCTGAGCCCATCTCTTTTGATGTCCCCATGCGCCATGTGGACATCACTCCTCCCCATCCTGAGGCAGTGTGCACAATGATATACAGAGGCAAACCCCCCCCCCCTCCCCCCACCAACACCAAGAGAGCTTTGAGTACTCCTCCTTATTATCTTTTCCCCATTTACAAGCTGCAGACACTGCCCCTGACCTTGACCATCCCACCTGCAGCCCAGTACCGAACCAGACACCCCACCACCACCCAGTTGTGACAGTGCCCAGGCCCTGCACACCAAGCTGTGCCTGATCCCCATTGAGCACATTGGCCTTGACCCTCCCTGGAGCAGGACCATGACGTGTGTGCCATGCATAGCCCTGTAGCATGGCCCATGAAGCCCCAGGACTGACTTTAATCTCTCACCCAGACTATATGGTCCACAAAGCCCCAGGACTATCTTTAATCTCTCAACCTGACCTTTTCGGCCTCAGTCCCTGGACTATGACTGACTGTCAGTCAGCTCCATGGTTCCTTCAGGACTGACCACAACACTGTTTCCCTTTCCACCTCCATGACTCTCTACGCAACCTATTCCTCATGTGCAAGCCTGACCTCCCCACCCCACTAATGAGTCTCTGTACAACCCTTCCCTCTTGTGCCATACCAATCCCCCTTTCCTACTATAGAGCCCACGTTCATCCCCTTCTGTTCCTGCCAATTGAATCCAACCCACCCTCCCTTCTGTGTCTGAGTACTAGTCTTCCATGTCGGGCTCCGGCCCTCCCACCCAAATGTTCTCTCTGCCTGCCATTGTTCCTCTCAACCCATCCAACAATGACCACTCTCTCATGCTTCACCCTCATGTTTCTGTCATTTCCCACCACTGCCCCCAGCCCCCAGGTTGCCATGCTGGTCACTGTTTTAGAGTGCACTTCTGCCTCAGACCTGAAGCACACCATGAGTGCTCTCTTCCAGGAGAAGCATAACAACCACCGTAAGCAGCCCAACTCCACACCCGAGGCACCAGTCCTGAGCTGCTCCACTGCCCACCCGAGGCACCCAACATGAGGAGCACAACCAGACACCCCCACCAGTCTAGCCTAGCACTACAGCTTTGGCATTGCTCATGACCCAGAGCAGCACTGTTGTAGGTAGACTTTTAATGTTGCACTCACCTCGAAGTGATGAGCAAAGTGCAAGTGGACAGCTGCATGGCACTCATATCCGGTCATGATTCAGACTAGCCTAATTTCCCGCTGCCATGTCATGTAATTGGGAGAGGGAACATGGTTCCGATGACTTGCATTTTTAAGGTGTATTCATGACATGCTAATGCATGCTGATGGGGTTCCCAACATGGATCAGCAGGAAATCCAACCCACCATCAGCCCACCATGTAAGTGATGAGGGGAACATTCTGACTTGTTTTCCCACCAGCAGAAATCTGACTTTTGGCCTCTCTCCAAATTTTCTGCTCCCACCCACCATGAAACCTACGCTGACAGCAATGGAAAATTCTGCCTGGGTTTCTTTGTGGACCCAGGGAATCTGGAGAAAGGGTTGTAAAACTCCACTAGCAACATAAATTATTCATACGAGCTACAGAATCTATGAGAAGCATGGAAGGTAAAATAATTTGTTTGCATTTCTGTTTGAGAATGTCCCAAAGCATGCCATGTTGTCAAAGAGATGGGCTGTGGGGGCGGAAGGTTTTTTTTTGTTTAATTTATCTGTGTGTGTTTGCTGCAATTCTGTTTGGGGACCAGATAGAGGCAGTTTGCGTTTTGCTTTGGTGTAGACTGCATCTCACCGAACTGAGAGCCAACTGGAGATGATAGTTAGATGTGCACTTCAAGCAGAGAAATACTAACTTCATCATTCACCACTTGGAATATGAGTGGGGCTCTATCTCAATTTGGATTTTATGAGAGAAAAAGCAGCTGGAAGATTTGCTCTAGCTTCCAGCTAGTGGAAGAAATCTACAATGGTCCTCACAGAGCCTTGTGGCAGTCAGCAGAGGTAGCTTGGAAAACAATGGGAAGGCAGTTGGATGCCTGCCAGCAACCCAAACAAGGATCTGAGATATCCACAGTCATGGGCTCTGTACAGAAATGGTGGAGGGTCGTTTAGTCAAAAAAGTTAATTGAAGGATCCCCATAGGATCTTACCTTGGAGGATGATTGGTATACTGAAAAGAATTAAAGTGAATGCTGGAGGACTGTGGCATACCTTTGGATTAGTCTCTAGAGAAGTGAATGCACCTTTGAGATTGTTGTAATGTATAAGGGAATTATTGGGGAGAAGTAAAAAGTAAACCTGAGTTTATAGTTTATTAGTTGCAAACTACAGCGTTAATTTAATAATGCTTATTTTGCTGAATTCTTTTGCTATAGAATCAAATTTGATCTTGTTTAGAAGCGTGAAATCTTGTCACATAGTTCTGTCGGTAAATTTTTGGGTGTTCGGAATTCTTTTTAAACATTAATGCCCCTTAGCAGGATCACAACATTCTTAAAAAATATGTTCATTCAACTCATATTCCATCTTCCCACTCATTGCTTGACCAGCTTCTGCTGAGGCTGAAAAATCACAAAACAACTGTTTGATCTGGGCTTTGAAATAGAGAAACTGGGGGTTCCAGATTAGGAAGTGGAGAAGAGGGCAAAGTATATTTCAGAAACCAGTTTCTGGTTCAGAATGAGTGTGTTGTGGTACAAGCTACTGCACTGGCCATAGGTTAAGGATGTCCCATCTTGGGAGCAAATGCAGCAATTGAAATCAAGAGAAGTCTTGATTTGCTGTTGGTTTTACCAGGAGGTTGGCTTTTTCGAATAATCATCTTGAATGTATAGATACTCACTGGGAAATGAGGTCTCTGTGTGCTTCCATAGTGTTAAACAGGTGAGAAGATTTTCCGTTCCCAGAGTGCTGGGTTCTGTTAAAAAGAAAATTTTCTACTGGCAATTTTACAAATTTGCACTCCCAGCACACATCCTCACTCGACCAAGTGCACATATAGGAATTTTGAGTGGGTGCCAGCAATTTTCCATCCATTAAAATTAATAAACCGAAGATCACAATTTTGTAGAATTATCCACATGAATTTGAGGCATTACCAGCATGAAAATGATCATACCCAAGTTGGGAGAGAGACAGGGTAGAAATAGGAACTCTAAGTTGAGATGATAATGAATTTGAAACACACTCCAGGAACCTTTAATACATATATATATATATGCCAGCCATCTGTGCTTTGGGCCAATATCCATCCAGTGTCCACATTTGTTAATAAACTTCAATGCAGGTTCCACCTTGCTGCAGTTCTCCAAGGTTACTCCGCAAGCCATCCATGGCTATTTCTTCCACATCTGCACTGATGGGCTACAGAAGTACCAAACTGTAATTAGCAAGTTCTAATGTTAGTACTTTCCTTGTGGCCCATTATAATGTTTGCTGCTTCCAACTTAATTTGTCAATGATGATAATTAAAAACAGAGAGGCTAGGGGACAGCTTGGTCCTCAGAGTGTTACCTCAAAAGCATTAGGATCAAATACTGAGTAGGATTAAGCTTTAGAAGAGATTGGAGAGATTTTGCAGCCTCTTGTTTGGCAGAAACAGAATGGTAGCACCCTGAAAATGGTGGTCCATCCCTGCCAATAATTACCTTCCCAAGGGCCTACTACTGGGTGGCTGGAGCATTTGCTTAAGTCAGATGATGATAGGCCCTTTAAAATATAAGGATCACAATTGCAATTTTAGGACTCATCTGGGTGGAGCATATGCTGGTTACCCAGCCAAAGAGAACCCGAGAAGCTAAGTTTTAATTAATGTTTGTGAACCTGGGAGGAGCAGCATGTTCTTCAAGGTCTACAAAAATAGCTTGGGCAACAGACAGACCTCCCCGAAGCAAGGAACAATTGACCTTTTCAGGCCCAGAGGCTGGGCTGAGCTGACCAATATTGTGGTTGCTGCCCAAAGCTGGAGGGCTGGCTTGGGGTGCTGGTTTGTCATTCACAGTCTGCTGGCAATATGTTGAGCCTCCTACCAGCAAAATCAAACTGCCAGCTGATGTAGTCCTTGGTGCAGCTGCCTGAAAATTGAAGGTCAATTGCAGCGCCAAAATGCCACTTATCAAAGTTACAAATTACATTCTATGCAATTGTGGTAAAGAACAGAAGAGTTAATGGGGAGGTGGTGATGCACTTGTATTGTCACTGGACCCAGGTACCCAGGGTAATGCTCTAGGGACCTGGGTTTGAATCCCACCATGGCAGATGATGTAATTTGAAGTCAATCAATAAAAATCTGGAATTAAAACTCTAATGATGACCATGAAACCATTATCAATTGTTGTAAAAACCCATCTGGTTCATTAACATCCTTTAGGGAAGTAAATCTGCCATCTTTACCTGGTCTGACCTACATGTGACTCTTAAATGCCCTCTGAAATGGCCTAGCAAGCCACTCAGTTGGATCAAGCTGCTAAAAAACCTAAGAGGAATGAAACTTGATGTTGACCTAGGCATCGGAAACGACAACAGCAATCTCAGCCTTGTTGACCCTGCAAAGTCCTCCTTACCAACATCTGGGGGCTAGTGCCAAAATTGGGAGAGCTGTCTCATAGACTAGTCAAGCAACAGCCTGACATAGTCACCCTCATGGAATCATACCTTACAGGTTATGTCATAGACACCACCATCGCCATTCCATGGTATGTCCTGACCCACTGGCAGGACAGGCCCAGCAGAGGTGGCGGCACAGTGGTATACAGTCGGAAAGGAGTTGTTCTGGGAGTCCTCAACATCGACTCAGAACCCAATGAAGTTTCATGGCATCAAGTCAAGCATGGGTAAGGAAGCCTTCTGCTGATTACCACCTACCGCCCTCCCTCAGCTGATGAATCAGTACTCCGCAATATTGAACACCACTTGGAGGAAGCACTGATAGTGGCAGGGTGCAGAATGTACTCTGGCTGGAGGACTTCAATGTCCATCACCAAGAGTGGCTCAGTAGCACCACTATAGACTGAACTGGCCGAATGCTGAAGGACATAGCTGCTGGAGTGGGTCAGTGGCAGATGGTGAGGGAACCAACAAGAGGTAAAAACACGCTTGACCTCATTCTCACCAACCTGCCTGCTGTAGATGCATCTGTCCATGACAGTATCAGTAGGAGTGACCACGGCACGGTCCTTCTGGAGATGAAGTCCCGTCTTTACATTGAGTTTACCCTCCATTGTGTTGCATGGCACTACCACCATGCTAAATTGGATAGATTTCGAACAGATCTATCAATTCAAGAATGGACATCCATGAGGTTCTGTGGGCCATCAGCAGCAGCAGAACTGTACTCAACCACAATTTGTAACCTCATGGCCCGGCATATCCTCTGCTCTACCATTACCACCAAGCCAGGGGATTAACCCTGGTTCAATGAAGAGTGCAGGAGGGCATGCCAGGAGCATCACCAGGCATGCCTAAAAATAAGGAATGAGGTGTCAACCTGGTGAAGCTACAACACAGGACTACTTGCGCGCCAAACAGCATAAGCAGCAAGCGATAGAGCTAAGCAATTCAACAACCAATGGATCAGATCTAAGCTCTGCAGTCCTGCCACATCCAGTTGTGAATAGTTGTGAATTAAACATCTCACTGGAGGAGGAGGCTCCACAAATATCCCTATCCTCAATGATGGAGAAGCCCTGCACATCACTGCAAAAAAAAAATGCTGAAGCGTTTTCAACAATCTTCAGCCAGAAGTGCCAAGTGGATGATCCATCCCGGCCTCCTCCAGAGGTTCTCAGCATCACAGATATCAGCCTTCAGCCAATTCGATTCACTCGACATGAAATCAAGAAACAGCTGAAGGCACTGAGTACTGCAAAAGCTATGGGCACTGACAATGTTCTGGCAATAACTGAAGATTTGTACTCCAGAACTTGCCGCGCCCCTAGTCAAGCTGTTCCAGTACAGCTACAACACTGGCATCTACCTGGCAATCGCCCAGGTATGTCCTGTACACAGAAAGCAGGACAAATCCAACCCGACCAATAACTGCCCCATCAGTCTACTCTCCATCATCAGTAAAGTGATGGAAGGGATCATCAACAATGCTATCAAGCAGCACTTGCTTAGCAACAACCTGCTCACCGATGCTCAGTTTGGGTTTCGCTAGTGCCACTCAGCTCCTGACCCCATTACAACTTAGGTTCAAACAGGGACCAAAGAACTGATCTCCAGAGGTGAGGTGAGATTGATTGCCCTTGACATCAAGGCAGCATTTGACCGAGTGTGGCATCAAGGAGCCCTAGTTAAACTGGAGCCAATGGGAATCAGGGAGAAAATTCTCCATTGGTTGGAGCCATACCTAGCACAAAGGTAGATGGTTGTGATTGTTGAAGGTCGATCATCTCAGTTCCAGGACATCACTGCAGTAGTCCCTCAGGGTAGTGTCCTGGACCCAACCATCTTCAGCTGTTTCATCATTGACCTTCCTTTCATCATAAGGTCAGAATTGGGGTTGTTCGCTGATGATTGCACGGTGTTCAGCACCATTCGTGACTGCAAGGATACAGAAGCAGTCCATGTTCAAATGCAGCTAGACCTGGACAATACCCAGGATTGGGCTGACAAGTGGCAAGTAACATTTGCACCACACAAGTGCCAGGCAATGACCATCTCCAACAAGAGAGAATCTAACCATCTCCCCTTGACATTCAATGGCATTTTCATCGCTGAATCCCCCAGTGTCAACATTCTGAGGGGTACCATTGACCAGAAACTGAACCGGACCAGCCATAGCTGTGGATACAAGAGCAGGTCAGAGTCTGGGAATTCTGCAGTGCATAACTCACCTCCTGACGCGCCAATGTCTGTGCACCATCTAAAAGGCACAAGTCAGGAGTGTGATGGAGTACTCTCCACGTGCCTGGATGAGTGCAGCTCCAACAACACTGAAGGAAATCGACACCAACCAGGACATAGCTGCACGCCATTTTAGCACCCCATCCACCAGCTTCAACGTTCACTCCATCCTCTGCCAACACACAGTGGCAGCAGAGTGTACAATCTACAAGATGTACTTCAGCAAAACACCAAGGGTCCATCGACAGCACCATCCAAGTCAGTGACCTCTATCACCAAGAAGGACAAGATCAGTGTGGGAACACCAGTCCCACCTGCAAGTTCCCCTCCAAGCCACACACCATCCTGACTTGAAACTATATCCCCATTCCTGCACTGCCACTGGTCAAAATCCTGGAACTCCCTCCCTAATAGCACTGTGGATGTACCTACACCACATGGACTGCAGTGGTTCAAGAAGTCAGCTCACCCACCACCTTCTCAAGGGAAATTATGGGTGGGCAATAAATGCTGGCCTAGCCTGCGATAGCCACATCCCATGAAAGAATAAAAAATAAGAGCTTGCAACATTGGTTCTTTTGGGCAGCAGCAACACATGGCTATAAATTGAGAGAGGGGAATGTGCAGCAAGACCTGGGTGGCCTTGTACACCAGTCGCTGAAAGTAAGCATGCAGGTGCAGCAGGGGGTAAAGAGGGCAAATGGTATGTTGACCTTCATTGCAAGAGGATTCGAGTACAGGAACAGGGATGTCTTGCTGCAATTGTACAGGGCCTTGGTGAGACCATACCTGGAATATTGTGTGTAGTTTTGGTCTCCTTATCTGAGGAAGAATGTACTTGTTATAGAGGGAGTGCAGCGAAGGTTTACCCGACTGATTCCTGGGATGGTGGGACTGACATATGAGGAGAGATTGAGTCGATTAAGATTATATTCGCTGGAGTTCAGAAAAGTGAGAGGGGGATCTCATAGAAACCTATAAAATTCTAACAGGACTAGACAGGGTAGATGCAGGAAGGATGTTCCCGATGGTGGGGAATCCAGAACCAGGGGTCACAGTCTGAAGATATGGGGTAGACCATTTAGGACTGAGATGAGGAGAAATTTCTTCACCCAGAGAGTGGTGAGCCTGTGGAATTCATTACCACCAGAAAGTAGTTGAGACCAAAACATTGTATGTTTTCAAGAAGGAGTTAGATACAGCTCTTGGGTCGAAAGGGATCAAAGGATATGGGGAGAAAGCGGGAGCAGGCTATTGAGTTGGATGATCAGCCATGATCATAATGAATGGCGGAGCAGGCTCGAAGGGCCGTATGGCCTACTCCTGCTCCTAGTTTCTATGTTTCAATATTTCTATCAGGCAGCACCCCACTCTGAGTGATGGTCACCCCTCCTAGCAGCTTGTTGAGCTTCTCATTGTTGCAGAAGGACAGTTGTAGATATGTGGGGATGATGCGCATTTTTTTGTTGTCGCAGGCTCTGTTACCGGTCAGCTCAACGATTTCAGCTATCCAATATTCAAGCACAGCAGCTAGATAGACTAGTGCTCTGGCACCCACATGCTCAGCATAGTTTCCCTTTAGCAGCAGCTTGTGAACACGGCCCACGGGGAACTGCAGTCCAGCCCAGGTGGAGTAAGTCTTGGCCTTAGTCCAAACTTTTCTCTTCATCATTCTCAACCTGTCTGTAGCTTTTGATATGATTGATCCTGACCTTCAACGCTTCAAGAAGGAGGCTCACAACCACTTTCTTAAGGGCAATTAGGAATGGGCAAAAAATCCTGGCCTTGCCAAACGATGCTCACATCCCATGAATAAATAAACAAAAAGATCACACCATCTTCCAGCTTGATGGGGCTGTACTCATTTGGTTCCATTCTTACTTATCTAATCGTAGCTAGAGAATCATCTGCAATGGTTTCTCTTCCTGATCCCGCACCATTACCTCCAGGACCCCCCCAGGATCTATCTTTGGCTGCCTCCTATTTCTCATTTACATGCTGCTCCTTGGCAACATCATCGGATAACATGTCAGCTTCCACACGTACACTGACGACACCCAGCTCTACTGTCTCTAAATTGTCAGACTTCTATCTGACATCCAGTAATGGATGAGGAGAAATTTCCTCTAATTAAATATTGGTAAGGTCAAAGCCATTGTCTTTGGGCCCCACCAGAAACTCCACTTCCTAACCCCCAAGTCCATCCCTCTCCCTGGCAACTCTCTTATGCTAAACCAAAGTGTTCACAACCTTTGTGTCATATTTGATTCGGAGGTGAGCTGCTAAACACATAACTGCACCATCACTAAGAGAGCATACTTCCACCTCCGTAGCATCGCCCGACTCTGACCCGTCTGAGCTCATCTGCTGCTGAAACCCTCATCCATGCCTGTTATCCCTAAACTTAATTATTCTAACATACTTCAGGGCATTATTTCTCTGACAGTATTGAGGTCAAGAATAGGGAGAAAAAGGGCTGCGTCTTAGCCCTTAGTCTATTTTTTATCTTTTCCCCTGTCCTCCTGACCTATGCTCTTGGTGCCGACATGGAAGGAGTGCATGTCCACACATGGTCAGACAGCAAACTCCTCAACCTACCAAGACAAAGACTGAAAGCCAAGACAAAAGTAGAGAATGTCCTGATCAGAGAACTTCTATATGCTGATGATGCTGCACTTATTGCCCAGTCAGAAGTCCAGCTTTAAAAAGGTCATGGATCATCTGTCCCATATCTGTGTCATGTTCTCCCTCACCATCAGTGTCAAGAAAACTGTAGTTATAGGACAGGGTGTTGTGTCTCCGCCTGTGATCAGACTCAACACACCACTGGACACAGTCAACAAATTCTGCCACCTTGGATCTAAGGTGGCAGACAACCTATCTCTTGACGAAGAGCTCAGCACACACATTGGAAAGGCAGCCACCAACTTTGTCCAGCTAACAAAATGGCCACAGAAAAACAATAAACTGACCCACACAACCAAGATACTTAGCTACAAGACCTGCCTCCTCAGCACATAGTTGTATAGCTGCGAAGCCTGGACAACTTACACTACCACATGAAAAGGCTCAGTAACTTCCAACTTAAAAAGGACGTGGAGAGCGGAGAGACTTCAGTTTAAAAAGGGCGCAGCACGCGGAGAGCACACCTGCGTGAGAAGTAGAGTGATGGCGGGAGATAAAAACTGGCGGCAGAGAGCCCCTTCAACCTGTTTCTACCTGTCAGAACCGAAGTGTGACATCAAAGGAAAACTGGTAGGTGATTGGTGGGTATCTCTTCCATCTCATTTTTGAATGGCCAAGTGATTTAAATCAGGAGATGTTATTACAGCTGAAGAGCACGGTTAAGAAATTCACTTTTTAAATATTTAACATCCAAATTATTTAATTAAATAGAATAGAGATGGCTGGGCAGGTGGTGTGTTGCAGCTGTAGTATGTGGGAGCTGGTGGACGCTGGTGCGATCCACAGTGACCATATCTTCAGAAAGTGTTGGCTGCTTCAGGAACTTTGGCTCAGAGTTGATGAGCTAGAGCTGAGCTGAGGACATTGCAACACATCAGGAAGGGGGAGAGTTACCAGGGCATTGTGTTTCAGGAGACAGTCACACCCCTTAGATTAACTGCATCAAATTTGGACCGTGGTTAGGGACAGGAGGGTGTGACTGTGAATGAGGCAGGTATGGGGATCCAGAATTTAGCTTTGGAAGAGCCTCAGCCAGTGTCCTTGTCTATTAGGTACAAGGTTTTTGCTCCCAGTGTGGATGAGGGCACAGACTGCAGGGAGGATGAGCAAACTGACCACAGCACCATGGTATAGAGCGCCATTCAAGTGGGGGGAGAAAAGAGAAATGCGGTAGTAATAGGGGATAGCATAGATAGGGGAATAGATACTGTTCTCTATAGCAAGGACAGAGCGTCTCAAAGGCTGTGTTGCCTACCTGGTGCCAAGGTTAAGGACATCTCTTCTGGGCTGGAGAGGAACTTAGAATGGGAGGGAAAGGATCCAGTTGTCAAGGTCCACATAGGTACCAGCAACATAGGTAGGACTAGGAGAGAGGTTCTGCTGAGGGACTACGAGCAGCTTGGGGCTCAACTAAAAAACAGAACCAAAAAGGTAATAATCTCCGGATTACTAAGTGAGCCACATGCAAATTGGCATAGGATAAATAAGATTAGAGAGGTAAATGTGTGCCTTAAAGTTTGGTGTGGGAGAAATAGGTTCCAATTCATGGGGGACTGGCACTGGTACTGGGGAAGGATAGAGCTGTTCCATGGGGACGGTCTTCATTTGAACCATGCTGGGACCAGTGTCCTGGCAAATCATATAACTAGGGTTGTAGATAGGACTTTAAACTAATTGGGGGGGTGGGGGGGGCGGTGGAGGTGGGAGGGTTCAATTGAAGGGAAGTTTAAAATTCAAAAAGAAATGAGACAGCAGAGGTTCAGGGTAGTGAAGAGGCGAACAATAATCAAAGTATGACAAGAAGGGACAGAAAATATAAGCAGAAGAGTGCAGCAGAAATTAGAACCAGAATGAGTAATAATGGTAAAAAGTGGAAGCTTGAGGCTCTTTATCTGAATGCACGCAGCATTTGTAACAAGATAGATGAGTTGATGGCACAAATAGAAATATATGAATATGACTCGATAGCTATTACAGAGACGTAGTTGCAGGGTGTCTAAGATTGGGAACTCAATATTCTCGAGTATTTGACATTCCTGAAAAATAGGCAAAAAGGAAATGGAGGTGAGGTAGTTTTGTTAATGAAGGAAGGTATCAGTGTGGTGGTGAGTAGTGATGTAGGTGCAATAGATCGTGATGTGGAATCAGTTTGGGTGGAAATATGGAAAAGCAAGGGAAAAAAGTTATGGGTAGGAGTCATCTATAGGCCTCTGAAGAGTTGCCTCACTGTAGGACAAGTATAAATCAGGAAATAATGGAGGCATGTCAGAAGGGCGCTACAGTTGTCATGGGTGATTTTAATCTGCATATTGACTGGACAGATCAGATTGGCGGGGATAACATGGAAGACAAATTTGTAGAGTGCATCAGGGATTGTTTCTTAGAGCAATATGTTGCAGAACCTACCCGGGAACAGGCTATTTTAGATCTAGTAATGTGTAATGAGGTGTGATTAATAAGACATATCAAAGTTAAGGATCCTGTCGGGGGAGGCGATCACAACATGGTAGAATTTCAAATTCAGTTTGATGGCGAGGAACTCGGGTCTCAAACCAGTGTTCTCAACTTAAATATGGGCAATTACAGAGGTGTGAAGAAGGAGTTGTCTAAAGCGGGCTGGGAAAATAAGACTAAGGGGAAGGTCAGTGGATGAGAAGTGGCAGACACTTAAGCAGATATTTCATAATGCTCAACAAAAATTTATCCTGATCAAAAATAAGGACTCGATGAGAAGGATGAACCACCCATGGTTAACAAAGGTGGTTGAGGAGAGTATCCAATCAAAAGCTAAGGTATACAAAGTGGCGAAAACTAATGGTAGGCCAGAGGATTGGGAATTTTTTAGGAACCAGTAGCAGATGACTAAAAAGCCAATAAAGAGGGAGAAAATTGATTATGAAAGTAAACTGGCAAGAAATATAAAAACAAACAGCAAGAGCTTCCATGGGTATATAAAAAGAAAGTAAGCGTGGGGCCTTTGGAGGATGCAACTGGAGAATTGATAACAGGGAACAGTAAAATGGCAGATAATTTAAACCAATATTTTGCATCGGTCTTCACAGTGGAGGACACTATAAATATTCCAAAGATATCAGATAAGCAAGGAGCTAATGGGAGGAAAGATCTTGTAATAGTCTCCATCACGAGGGACAAAGTATTTGACAAACTAATGGGACTAAAGGCAGACAAGTTGCCAGGACCTGATGGCCTGCATCCAAGGGTTTTAAAGGAAGTGGCTGCAGAGATAGTGGAGGCATTGGTCGAAATATTCCAGAACTCACTGGATTCCGGGAGGGCTCCAGCGGATTGGAAAACCGCTAATGTAACGCCCCTGTTCAAGAAGAGAGGGAGACTAAAAGCAGGAAACTATAGACCAGTCAGCCTAACATCTGTCACTGGGAAAATGCCAGAGTCCATTATTAAGGAAGAAATAGCAGGACATTTAGAAAAGCTTAGCGCAATCAAACAGAGTCAACATGGTTTTGTGAAAGGGAAATCATGTTTGGCAAATTTGCCAGACTTCTTTGAGGATATAACAAGCAGAGTTGATAAAGGGGAACCAGTAGATGTCATGTATTTGGACTTCCAGAATGCATTCGATAAGGTGCCACATAAAAGGTTATTGCACAAGATAGGAGCTCACGATATTGGGGATAATGTATTAGCATGGATTGAGGATTGGTTAACACACAGAAGACAGAGAATTCTGATTAATGGGTCTTTTTCAGGTTGGAAAGACATAACTAGTTGAGTGCCACAAGGATCAGTCTTAGGGCCTCAATTATTTACTATATGTTATTGTCTTGGAGGAGGGGGCAGAGTGTAATGAATCCAAATTTGCTGATGATACAAAAATAGGTAAGAGGGCATATTGTGATGAGGACATAAGGAATCTGCAAGGGGATTTCGATAGGTTGAGTGAATGGGCAAAAACTTGGCAGATTGAGTTTAATGTAGGAAAGTGTGAGGTCATGCACTTTGGTAGGAAGAATCAAAAGGCAGACTATTATTTAAATGGAGAGAGACACCAAAAAAGTACAGCACAGAGGGATATGGGTGTTCTTGTGCATGAAACACAAAAAGTTAGTATGCAGGTACAGCAAGTAATTAAGAAGGCAAATGGAATTTTGGCCTGTAATGCTAGGGGATTGGAGTTTAAAAATAGTGAAGTCTTGTTACAACTGTACAGGGTGTTGGTGAGGCCACACCTGGAGCACTGTGTGCAGTTTTGGTCCCCGTATTTAAGAAGGGATATACTGGTATTGGAGGCAGTTCAAAAGAGATTCATTAGGCTGATTCCTGGGATGAAGGGATTGACTTATTGAGTATGGCTAAACAGGTTAGGCCTTTATTCATTAGAGTTTAGAAGAATAAGGGGCGATCTTATTGAAACATACAATATTCTGAATGGGCTTGACAGGGTAGATGTTGAGTTGTTTCCGCTTGTGGGGGAATCTCGAACTAGGGGACAGAGTTACAGAATAAAGGGACACACATTTAAAACTGAGATGTGGAGGAATTTCTTCTCTCAGAGGGTAGTGAATGTCTGGAATTCTCTAACCCAGAGAGCTGTGGAGGCTATATCACTGAAAGTATTTAAAGAGGAGGTTGATAGATTTTGAAATATACGGGAGTAGAGGGCTATGAGGAGCTGGCATGAAAGAGGAGTTGAGGCCTGGGGCAGATCAGCCATGATCTTATTGAATGGTGGGGCATGCTTGAGGGGCTGAATGGCCTACTCCTGCTCCTGTTTCTTATGTAACTTCAATGTC
This sequence comes from Cetorhinus maximus, assembly GCF_964194155.1. Lineage (NCBI taxonomy): Eukaryota > Metazoa > Chordata > Chondrichthyes > Lamniformes > Cetorhinidae > Cetorhinus > Cetorhinus maximus. Next base: position 76,850,239 of record NC_135880.1, on the reverse strand, counting down.
TGTGATGCATCCTTGGCATCACATGGAAGACAAAACCACCTATGAAGCAGCCCTTTCCAGGGCAAGCATGCCAAGCACCCTAGTGCTAGTCAAGCAATGAAGGCTTCACTGGCTTGGGCATGTGTACAGGATGGAAGATAGCCACATCCTCAAGGATATGCTATATGGGAAGGTAACCCATGCCAAGAGCGAAGGTAACCCATGCAGGGTGCCCAAATCTCCAGTTCAATGATGCTGTCAAAAAAGACAAAAGCCCTCAACATCAATCACAAGTGGGAAATTCTAGCTGATGATCAATGCAATTGGCAACACCAGCTGAGGGCAGGAATTCGCCACCATGACAACATGTGGTTTCAGAAGCTCCAAAGAAGATACCAGCCGTTTTGTCGTTAGAAGCTGTGAGAAACTTTATCTCATTGTCCTCTACTCTGATCTTCTATTCAAAGACAACTTACAGGCCAAACATTGTTGATAAATATTTTTATTTTTCAACTTATACCATAGAGTGACTTTAATGAACATTTTTTGTTTTATTCAGCAAATGAACATATTGAGAGTAAAATTCATTTTAGGCAGAGATGCAAAATGAGTGTCAATGAATTAGCTGTCTGTTATACGCACCACCCGATTTTTCTTTCCATTTCTAGGTTCTGACTAAGGATCTGAATAATTAACCATACCTTTCTCTCCCCTGCAATGCTGCCTGACTTGCTAAAAGTTTCTAGCTAAATTTTCTGTTGATAGCTTCAAAGATCCTTTGGGGCCAACTGCAATGCTGCTGGTACTGCTGCTGCTCAGGCTGGGCTCGCCAACTCTGGTTGAAGGCATTCTTGAAAGTTTGATCACGTGATATTCTGGTCACATAACTTCTGCAAATATTTTTGCATTTACCTTATAAATTTGGGTCCCCTGCAGTTGAAATCTTCTCTCACTTGAGCCTCATTTTCTTGTATCATTCTTTCCCCGGTCTCCCATCCCTCAATCCCAGAGCCCGCATTTCCAAGTCTTGATCTTTCACTGAGCCCCTATTTCCCATTTTCCATCTCTCCCCAATACCCCGTTTCCCTGTCTCCCTTCTTTCCCCTGAGCCCTTGTTCCCCTGTCATCCACACCTTGAGCCCCCATTCCTGTTCCCATCTCTCGCGTGCTCCCATTCCCCAGCCCTCCCTCTCTCTGAACCTGCATTCCTCAGTCACTGTCTCTACTCAAATCCTCATTCACCAGTCTCCTTCTCCCACCCTTGTCTTCCTGTCCCTGCCAACTCTTCAGTGCCCCCCAATTTTAGACCCCTCCTCTGATTCCAGAATCTTCCCACATTGCAGCACCTCCACCAATTCTAGAGTCCACCCTCCCAATTCCTGAGTGCACTCCAACCAAGCCTTGGCTCTCTGGGTAGCAGCTGGTGACGAGCTCCATGGAACAGGCTGGGAGATTATTCTTGTTTTGTTGAATTGTTGCTACCCGTGGTGTGTACTGCTTAGAGACCATTAAGCAGTCTTGTAGAAGTTACCAAAAAGTCTTTATTAACATTATTGAACTGTGTACTATTTACAGTAGAGGGTCCAGGTATGGAGAGGATTCCATGGCATGTCCTTACATGTTGCTACCTAGCTCTACACTAGTGACCTGAGCTTTAAGTCAGGTGCCTTTTTACATCACCTGTAAGCATTACTGTATTTAGTCCCATGTTAACTCTTAATGCACCGGATCCTTCTACTGCACCTCCCCCCAAGTCTTTATGTCTTGGATATAGACTGACAATAGTTACTTACAGTTTGATTCAAGTCTTGTATTATCATAAGGTTTATGTCCTTAACTTCATTGTTACAACTATGACTACTCTAACTCTAAGCTACCTCGTGATTAACATTACAACATTAACAGCATGCATTAACAGAGTTCATAGCACCCCATCTCCCCCCTTCAGGTATTTGAAATCAGGGTTTGAGGCAGTCTGGAAGTACTGTATCCCTGCGATGTCTCATTTGCCATCCGGTTAAGAGAGTGGTAGGATCTAGAGGCTGTTGATCTTGGTGGTGGATCATTGGTTAGAGCTGGGTGCAGGTATGGCTTCATGAGCTTTGTCCATTGGCGACCAGGCCTGGTCGGTCGGGTTGTTGCAGCGGTGGTTTGGTACTGTGAGTGGTGGTCATTTCTTTCTGGGAATTCGAGAATTATTTTCCATCCTGATGTCAGTTGCATCCCTTCTTCTGCTGCTTTTTCTGGTGTCTGGAAGCTTTCTGGGGTTGAAGGGGAGTAGTCCTATGGATGGAAGAAGAGTGCAAAGGCAGCTCACTTTTGTTGAGTAGTGTTTGCTACCTGGTTCCAGCAGGCTCTGTGTTTTCATCACATTAGCTGGTAGTTGCTGTGGCCGTGTGTAGGTCATCATCCCACCCCACTGCACTGTTATCGTTAATGGAGGCGGAGGCTCTTCTGGAAGTCGTTCTGGCTCTGGCGTCACCTCCACTGGGGATGCCATGGTAACCTCCTGCCCTGTGGGTTGGTCTGCCCCCGGTTCAGTTCAGGGACCTGAAAAGGAGAAGGACAGACCTGCTCTGCCAACAGGGAAGAGAAGTCACAAAGTCAATATAGGGTTGCAGCTTTGCAGTTGGGCTTTTGGGATAAAGAGCTTCTGGCTGCATGGGGACAGTGGTTGTCTTCACATCTTCTGTTGGTTGAAGCAAGTCAAGAGCTATGCAGGCAACTCTACTGAGGAGTGAAAAGGGAAGATTTCGCACGATGTACATAACTTCTGTTATCTGTTTATCGCTGTAACTTAATGGTTCTTGAATCATTCCAATGACTGGGAGCTGGGTTCCCCCTGTACCGTAAAGTGGGGTGTCTGCGGTTCAGACCCAGTGGCCTTGGAACCATGGTTCTTCATCCGATAAGACAGTCACTCCAGCTTCAGAATCTCACTTGAAATTGGTTAGATGGCTGTTTACTGAGATGTCTGTGTTCCGGAAGGAGGAGCTGCATTGTCTGACATTGCCCAGGAAGAAGAGCTATGTGTCTTCTGGGTCAGTGGCCTTGCTTTGTGGATGGCTTTTGGATTGTCTGTGTGGTGCGGAGGATGCGACTGGCATAGTCTACTGAAGTGCCCCTATTGGTGACAGAGGAAGCATTTAGCAGCACGGGCCAGACATTGGTCCTTCCTGTGGATGCGCTTCACCCTGCAGCAACGGAGGTTCGGCAGGTGGTTGGGGGTTGGGCCTAACCTGGCTTGGGTGGTCACTGCGCTTCTGTGGCCAGATGTGGTGGACCGAGGTGTGCTTCTGGCCCATGAAGTGCTCTCATCTCTAGGAATAGTACAATGTTGTTCTCGCAGCTCGGACAGCCAACTAGCTGGACAGCGTTGTTAAGAGAAAGGTCATCTTTGGCTTGGAGAAGGTTGAAGAGCGAATCATCTGCGACACCCACCACAATGCTGTCACAAATGAGTTTTGATTTCAGATCACCATATTCGCATCCTTCTGCCAAGCGGTAGAGGTTGTTGATAAAGAAATCGGCAGATTCCCCAGGCTGCTAGACTCTACTGTTAAATTTGGCGCATTCCAAGATCTTGTTGGATTGCAGATTGAAAAAGAGGTTAAAAGATGTTAAAACATTTTCAAACTTAGCAGATGATTCATCTATGGCTTGCCTGGTGATGATATTGTCTGCAATTGGCCCAATTAGTCATAGAGTCATAGAGTTATACAGCACAGAAACAGGTCCTTCAGCCCATCGTGTCCGTGCTGGCCATCAAGCACCTATCTATTCTAATCTCATTTTCCAGCATTTGGCCCATAGCCCTGTATGCTATGGCGTTTCAAGTGATCATCTGAATACTTCTTAAATGTGTGAGGGTTCCTGCCTCTAGTACCCCCTCAGGCACTGTGTTCCAGATTCCAACCACCCTCAGAGTGAAAAAAAATTCCCTCAAATCCCCTCTGAACCTCCTGCCCCTTAGCTTAAATCTATACCCTCTGATTATTGACACCTCTGCTAAGGAGAAAAGTTTCTTCCGATCTACTCTATCTATGCCCCTCATTATTTTGTATACCTCTATCAGGTCCCCCCTTAGCCTTCTCTGCTCTAAGGAAAACAACCCTAGCCTACCTAGTCTCTCTTCATTGTTGAAACGCTCCAGCTCTGGCAACATCCTGGCAAATCTCCTCTGCACCTGCTCCAGTGCTATCACATCCTTCCTATAGTGTGATGACCAGAACTGCACACAGTACTCCAGCTGTGGCCTGACTACCGTTTTATACAGCTCCAACATAACCTCCCTGCTCTTATATTGTGTGCTTCGGCTACTAAAGGCAAGTATCCCATATGCCTTCTCAACCACCTTATCTAACTGTGCCGCTGCCTTCAGAGATCTATGGACATGTACACCAAGGTCCCTCTGATTCTCTGTACTTCCTAGGGACCTACCATTCATTGTGTATTCCCTTGCCGTGTTAGTCCTCCAAAAATGCATCACCTCACACTTCTCAGGATTAAATTCCACTTGCCACATCTCTGCTCATCTTAGCAGCCCATCTATATCGTCCTGTAATCTAAGGCTTTCCCCCTCACTATTTATGACACCACCAATTTTTGTGTCATCTGTGAACTTACTGATCATACCTCCTATATTCATGTCTAAATCATTAATGTACACTACAAACAGCAAGGGTCCCAGCACCGATCCCTGCGGTACACCACTCGTCATAGGCTTCCAATTGCAAAAACAACCTTTGACCATCATCCTCTGCCTCCTGCCACTAAGCCAATTTTGGATCCAATTTGCCAAATTGCCCTGGATCCCATGGGCTCTTACCTTCTTGACCATTCTTCCATGTGGGACCTTGTCAAAAGCCTTACTGAAATCCATGTAGACTACATCAACTACACTACCCTCATCTATACAACTAGTCACCTCTTCAAAAAATTCAATCAGTCATATTTGTTAGACCTCAATCAAATTTGTTAGAATTGAAAAGAATTGAATAAAGTAATGTGCTAACTAGTTCTCCCTCAGACTTTTATTTAATCTTCCAACTGTGCCATATCCGAGGAATCTTTATCTCCAATAATTCCAATTGTGAGATTGGTCTGGGCCATAGGTAAGGCACATTGGGGGTGCCAATGACAAATTGTGATCCATGGTAGAAAAATTTTTAAGTGTGGGTGTCCCTTTAAGAGATCGGAGGATTTCAAAATTGGTACTGCCAGTATTGCCGAGGAGAAGATTTTTGCACGCTTCAGACTTTTGGTGCGACTTTTAAAATGGCAGCAATGGACTAGGAGGAGAAAGAAGCTGAAAAGTGGCCACAGGTTGGGTTGTGAATGTGGGTCAGTTGAATGACATTGGCCTTCCGCGGGTTGTGTCCAGGTCAGGAGGGCAGAAGACTCGCTGGCTGGGAGGCTGAAAGTTTGGCAAGGCACATGGGCTTTCATTTAAACGGGGGTTTCTGTGTGTTCAATAGTTTTTTTTCTTTTGTTGCGCTCCGGACTTGGTGGCCACATGGAGGGGGTGCCGAGTCGGAGGTCGGGAGAGTGACAAACATGCAAATAAGTTTCCTGCCCAACTGATTTTTAAAAGAAATAGTTCATAGGACTGGCTTCCCTGGATCTTTCAAAAGGTTGTATCTCACCCTGCAGGCTGCTAGCTCTGCTTTGTTGAAGCTGCTTCCACAGGGATCCAACGGAGACTTTAGCTTGAATTTAATTTCCGACGTTTTTCTGCTATCAGGATCTTCTGTCTCTGGAGCTTTGTAGGTGAGTTTTCTCAGCTTCTTGTTTTTTGAGTAAAGTTTTATTGGAGCAGAAATTCATTGCTGGTGTCCTTTTCTTGATTTCTTCCGTCTTTTATAGAAGATGTGGATTTTGATCTCCAGCTGTTACCATGTTTTTTTGGGTTGTTTCTATCCATGCTGTGTACTTCTTGGACACCTTTAAGCAGTCTTGTAGAAGTTACCAAGAAGTCTTTATCAACATTACTGAACTATGTACATATTTACAGTAGAGCGTACAGGTATGGAGAGGACTCCATGACATGTCCTTACATGTTGCAACCTAGTTCTGCACTGCTGACCTAAGCTCTAGGTCAAGTGCCTTCTTACATCACCAGTGGGCAGTTCTGTACTCAGCCCATGTTAACCCATAATGTACTGGTCCTTCAGTTAAATTCTGTTTAAAATTCATGTAGTTTAACCTTATTCTCACTCCCGACACACAGTACCTCATATTGGTGTCTGTTGTTGATGTAGGGTACTGTAGTGGAAAATTTAAATTGCTGATCTCCCAGACTGCTAGAGGCAGTTCCCAGGATAGGAAAGCTTAATTCCTGAAAAGTTCTGGTCATTCAGGAGAGTTGGGAATCTGAGTCAAGGTGCTGTAGGTGTCTGTGCAAAGGTGAGCTGACCTTGCTGGATATATGAGGTCAGTTCATATGCACAATCTATTGGTGCTCTGGGGGCATTTCTCATGGTGCACTTTCAACCCCATTATTTGGTCATTTATTTTATATGCTGTTTATGGGATTTTGTACATAAAATTAATTATTATATTTGCCTGCACTTCAAAGTAAGGCAATTAGATGCCTTGATGTGGAGTGGTGTCGCTCAAGCTGTATAACCAAATGTATCTCTCTAATGATGAGAGATTCCTATAGTCCTTTGCGGACTATAGCGTATTACCAGGCACTCAATTATAATGTTAAGATTGCAACATAATCAATACATCAAGCAAAAGAAAAAGTTGTGTATTTAACAGAAGTTTCCAGAAAAGCTTGATAGAGACGTTCATAAAAAATGTTTTCAGAATGCAAGTACATTGTTTTAGCATGGTTGGAAAAATGGCAGCAGTGGCATCTGCTGACAGAAAGTGGGATTACGGTACGAGGTTCAAAGTCTATTTTTCAGGAATAGAATTATGTACATACAACTTTATTTGTACTACCAAGGCGCCACAATGTTTCTGAGGACCATTTTCCTCTCAGTCACTGTCACTGTACACCTCCACTATGCCCAACGCTCTAGCCCCAAAATCCGTGACTGTTCTAGTGTACTTCCGCTGTAACTTCTGGTGGAATGCTGTAGAATAGATGGAAATTATGTCACGACACAGTCCAGTCCTGATTTTAAGTGCCTCTTTCAACATTGCAGAGCCTCAATCCATCTTTTACAAGGCCACAGTTGTAAACTAAGGGGGAAGACTGGTCATTCCCCAGGCCTTCTTTGGATGATTAATGCAGTTATGCCTGGAAACCAGACATATTGGCTGACCAAGAGACAGAGGTGGGATGTACCTTGGGACCCAGAGTGAGATCAAAACCTCAACCCTTAAAGATTTGTGCAAATTTTTAAAAACAATGAAATGCCTCCCTTCGCAAGAAGTAGACTGCACAGTTATAAAAAGTTTTCTTCTGGGGAGATCTGGTCCTTTGGCTGAATTTTCCAGCCTTGTTGGCAGGGAAGAAAGACATTAAAAGCAAGGGACCTCCCCTGACTGAATATACTTTGGCAGAATCAGAAGTGGAGACCCTGGATGGGGCCTTCTTAGCACTGACACCTGGGGCTGCATTTTTCGGCCCCCCCACTGGGCCTGTTTTTGCCGGGGGTGGGGGGGCCATGTGAAATATGCCGGGTGGGTAGCCCACCTCTGGCCCATAATATGGGGGGTGGGTAAGGTGCCCACTCGGCCACCTGCCCTCAGATCTATTGCCCAATTAAGTGGCAATTAAGGACCTCAATCCACCTCCACTGGCATAAAATGCTGGGCAGTGACAGGCGGGCCAGGGATCAAAGGCTGTTTTTTAAAATGCTTTTTTTGAAAAGCTGGGAAAGAAGTGGGGGAATACCCTGTGTGCATCGGAGACACCCCCCAAGATGTCAACCCACCCCCCAACTTTGTTCCTCCCTGCCTGGCCTCCAAAATCCATGCCTTCACCTGCCTCCCTAGAGTGCCAGATCCCTTCCAGCTCTAAAACCCCAGAACTTATCTCCTTCCAGGTTCCATTGGTCTTCTTCATGGAGATGCCTGCAGTCCAGGCAGTGCCAGCATCTGAGTTCTGGCGCTGCTGGGACTGCTAGAACTGCCGGCCAATCAGATTAGCCAGCAGCTTCCAAGAGCAGGACTTCCTGTCCACTGAGGGGTGGAAGTCTGACCCTCAGCATATTATTGCCGTGGGGCATGCTTTTTAAAAGTAAGTTCATTTGGGACCAACTTTTCTTTGGTCCCTGTAAAATTCAGCCCTAGGATGTGCTGCCCCATAGCTTTTAAGGGTCTATGGCCTAGGGTTTACTAAGAATGATTACAGCATTGTTGACCTTTAAAAGAATTGTACCTAGCCACTAGATGGAGTTGCACATGAGTTTCCTGGGTCTGCTTATTTGCGCACCCATTGGGAGATGGCATTGGTGTAAAATCAACATAGGGTCAGTATTAGCAGCAGAAATGCCTGGGTACTTAAGTCAGTTTTCAAAAGTACAGTTCAGCCTCCATGCTTCAACAGCACAGAGGTAAGGAAGAAACAGATCTTCCGATCTCCGGATGGTTGGAGACCGGACATACCCTCAAGATATGCTACATGATCCCTCAGATGTCGCAAGGCAAGGACTCTGTGGGAATTGCCCGGGAAGTTTAAACTTCCGAAGGGAAATTCCCAGGTACCCTGGGATTCTCCGAAAAAGTCTCAACTCTGAGTTAGAGTTGGAGACTTCAGACAGTTCAGACTTACTTAACTGGATTGTTGCCCAGGAAATGTTAGACAGAAAAAAACCTAGGCTAACTCTTGGGTAACTATACAACTGACCTCCAAATCTCTCACGCTGATACCCCAACTTTCTCGTTGACCCCTGGACTAACCCCCAACTCCACCCCCCCCAACCCAACCTGACTAGCCCCTGACAATACCTGACTAGACCCTACCAAGCAACTACCACCACACCCCACCAACTTCCCCTGACCTGATCTGACTAACCCCCTGATCCCCTGACTCCCCAGTTACCCCCCAACTACCCCTCCTGAACTCTCAACTACCCCCTGGCACCTCAACTGCCACCCCCCAAATTCCATCGCTCCCCGATCCCCTACTCCCCACCAAACAGACCTGACATCCCAATCCCTGACTACCCCCTGTCCTCCCACCGAACACCCCAACAGCCCCGACCAGACTTGACTAGCCTCCAGCACCTGACTTCTGACCTGACCTGACCTGACTAGTCTCCACCACTTGACTTTCTGCTGACCGCCCCCCACCCGGCCCCTTCTTGAACCCGACCTGACTAGCCCTCAACATGCAACTAACCCCCTGAATCCCGAATAATCCCCACCACCCAACTCCCCCATGAGTCAACCTGACTAACCTCTGATGTAATAACCCCTCCTGGCTTGACCCACCTACCCACTCATCCACCTGCCATCCTACCCACCTGCCATCCTACCACTTCACTACCTGCCACCCCACTCAGCTGCCACCTTACTCGCCTCACTCACCTCCCATCCTACCCAGCTGCCACCCTACCCACGTCAACTATCTACTGATCTCACCCACCTACCACCCTGCCCACCTACCACCCAACCCCCTTAACTCACCCACCCTACCCTCTTACCCACCCTACCTCCTTACCCACCCTACCCACGTACCTTACCCACCCTACTCCCTTACCCGCTTACCTTATCTCCGTAGCTTTTCAAAGAAGCTTTGGGACATTCAAACTCTACTTATAGAATACTGCAGCGGGTGCTGAAAAAAGGGGTTGTGGCTTGTCTTCCCTGATGCTCCAGTATTGCGATGGAGCTTTTTGAGGGACTGTGCGCGCTGTATTTCTAGAGAAATCGGGATCGGAAGTCCCAGCCAGAAGCTCACCACCATCCCCCGGAACTCAGGCGTGGCAGACAAAAGTAAGAGCGGAGTGGCAATCTGGAAGCAATTGCCAGTCCTCAGAAGATGCAGGCCAATGATTGACTGTTTAACTTCACTGTATATTTTTATATTTTTATTCCACCTTTTACAGCATTACGGCACTCAAACAACACCTGTGCCTAGGGAGCGGCTGGGCATGTTGCCAACCAGAGGAGAAGAATGCACAACTTTACTCATTCAAAGCCTCCCTGGAGGGCATTGTAGACAGGATGAACAGATTCCTGGGCGTGGTACCATCAAGTAATGAGAATTATCACAAGGTCTGTCAACTCCTTCACTCACAGGACTCCAGAACAGTGCATCTAAAAGTTTCACATCCACAGCAAGACAGGTTGTCCCTTTTCTTCTTTGCTCACCCTGGGCACCAACTCATTCTTCACCCTCTTAAAGCAATACTTGCTCAACTAACCTTCACAGTTCTCACTAAAATAATAGCCAAATAGCACGGATGCTAGAAATCTGAAATAAAAACAGAAAATGCTGGAAATACTCAGCAGGTCTGGCAGCATCTGTGGAGAGAGAAACAGAGTTAACATTTAGAGTACAATATGACTCCACTCCAGAATTGAAGGAAGGTAGAAATGTGATGGGTTCTATGCTGTTGAAAGTGGGAGGGGGAGGGATAGGGTACAGGGCAGGAGAGATTAAATGACAAGATGTCATGGAACAAAAGGCAAAGGGAGTGGTAATGGTTGTATTAAAGAAACAAAGCATTTGTTCAGAGTGAATGTAAATGCCAGAATAATGAACAACTCTGTCCAAAAGTAAAAAGATGAAAAACATGATTCAAATCAGCATGTGGCAAAAAAACATAATCAAAATGGGGGACAGAGTACATATGAACAAGGAGCAGAAGTAGGCCATTCGGCACCCGCTCTGCCATTTAGTAAGATCATGGATGATCTGATAGTAACCTCAAATCTGCATCCCGTCTACCCTTGCTAACTATCTCCCCCTTGCTTACCAAGAATCTATCCACCTCCGCATTAAAAATATTCAAAGACTCTGCTTCCAGCGCCTTTTCAGGAAGAGAGTTCCAAAGGCTCACGACTCTCTGAGAGAAAAAGATTTCATCTCATCTCCGTTTTAAATGGGCAACCCCTTAATTTTTAGATAGTGACCCCTAGTTCTAGATTCTCCCACAAGAGGAAACATCCCCTCCGCATTCATCCAGTCAAGACCCCTCAGGATCTTATATGCTTCAATCAAGTCACTTCTTACTCTTCTAAACTGCAACAGATACAAGCCTAGCCTGTCTAATCTTTCCTCATAAGACAACCTGCCCATTCCAGGTATTAGGCTGGTAAACCTTCTCTGAACTGTTTCCAATGCATTTACATCCTTCCTTAAATGAAGTGACCCATACTGTACATAGTACTCCAGATGTGGTCTCACTAATGCTCTGTATAACTGAAGCATAATCTCCCTACTTTTGTATTCACTTCCCCTCACAATAAATGATAACATTCTACTAACTTTCCTAATTACCTGCTGTACCTGCATTCTAGCCTTTTGCAATTCATGCACTAAGACACCCAGATCCCTCTGCGTCTCAGAGCTTTGCAATCTCTCATTTTCCACATTTAGATAATATGCTTCTCTTTTATTCTTCCTGCCAAAATGGACAATTTCACATTTTCCCACATTATATTCCATTTGCCAGATCTTTGCCCACTCACTTAACCTATCTATATCTTTTTGTAGCCTCCTTATGCCCACTTCACAACTTACTCTCCTACCTATCTTTGTGTCATCAGCAAATTTGGCAACCATCCCACCCAACCCTTCGTCCAAGTTAGTTAGATAAATTGTAAACAGTTGAGGTCCCGGCACTGATCTCTGTGGCACACACCACTCGTTACATCTTGCCAACCTGATAACAACCATTTATGCCTAATCTCTGCTTCCTGTTAGCCAGCCAATCATCTATCCATGCCAATATGTTACTGCCTATACCATGAGCTTTTATTTTCCACAATAGCCTTTGATGAGGCACCTTATCAATGCCTTCTGGAAATCTAAGTACAGTACATCCACCGGTTCCCCCTTAAGCACAGCACATGTTACTTCCTCAAAGAACTCCAATGAGTTGGCTAAACGTGATTTCCCTTTCACAAAACCACGTTGACTCTGCCTGATTACCTTGAACTTATCCAAGTGCCCTGCTATAATATCTTTAATAATAGCTTCTAACATTTTCCCTATGATAGATGTTAAGCTAACTGGCCTGTAGTTTCCCACTTTCTGTCTCCTCTTTTTGAATAATGGAGTTCCATTTGCTATTTTCCAATCTAATGGGGCCTTCCCGAATCTAGGGTGTTTTGGAAAATTAAAACCAATGCATCAACTATCTCACTAGGCACGTCTTTTAAGATCCTAGGATGAAGTCCATCAGGACCTGGGCACATGTCAGCTCACTGCTCCAACAATTTACTGTGTACCACTTCTCTGGTGATTGTAATTTTCCTGAGTTACTCCCTTCCTTCCATTTCCTGATTTACAGCTGCTTCTGGGAAGTTACTTGTATCCTCTATACTGAAGATACCTGTTCAATTAATCTGCCATTTCTTTGTTTTCCATTGTCATTTCTCCAGACTCACTTTCTATAGGACCAACACTCACTTTGTTAACTTATTTCTTTTAAAAATATTTATAACTCTTACTATCTGTTTTTATATTTCTGGTTAGCTTTCTCCCGTACTCTAATTTTTCCACCCTTATTAATCTTTTAGTCATCCTTTGCTGTTCCTTATATTCTGTCCAATCTTCTGGCATTTCACCTGTCTTTGCACAATTATATACTTTTCCCTTAAGTTTGATAGTATCTTTAACCTTTCTAGTTAAGCACGGACAGTGAGTCCATCCCTTGGACTTTTCCTTACTTGTTGGAATGTATCTATTCTGTGTATTCTGAAATATCCCCTTAGATATTTGCCAATGCATCTCTATTGACCTATCCCTTAACCTAATTTGCCAATTTGCTTTAGCCAGCTCTGCTTTCATGGCCTCATAATTGCCCTTATTTAAGTTTAAAAACATAGTCTCGGACCCACTCATCTCTCCCTCAAACTGAATATAAAATTCAATCATACTATGGTAGCTACTACCTAGGGCCACCTTCACTATGAGGTCATTAATTAATCTCACCTCATTGCACAGTACCAAGTCTAGTATAGCCTGCTCTCTGGTTGGCCCCAGAACATGTTGTTCTAAGAAACTATCCTGGAAACCTTCTATGAACTCCTCATCTAGGCTACCTTTACCCATCTGACTTTTCCAGCCTATATGTAGATTAAAATCTCCCATGATTATAGCCGTGCCTTTCTGACAAGCTCCCATTATTTCTTCCTTTATGCTCCTGTTAGGAAATAAAGATAGTTTAGGTAAGTTATATTGGTATTTGTAGGTGTTAGGAGTGAGTTTTAGCTTCGCTGTTTAAGTTTGATTTGTATTTCTGTATCTGTGTATTAAGAAAAGGTCACGTTGAGTTCTTCTTTCGCTTTAAAAGGTGCCCCCATTTCTAATGAGAGTTTACGACTGTAAGAAAAGTTAAGCAAACTTTTAAACAAACTTAAGCAACAAGAGTAGAAAAACTGGGCTGTTGCCTAGCAACAGGAGTCCAGAGAGGCAGATCCCTCCTGCAGACATACATGGAAGAAGCTAGAAACAGCAGTTTTGTGTTCAGTTTTGAAGACAGCTACCAAGCAGAAGCAACCTAGAAGGGACAGATAGCCAATTCCAAGCTAAAGTTGGTTGAAAGTAGCTGCCAGAGAGAGAGACTGGAGCAAAGGGGATAGATAGTAAGTCCCAAGCTAAAGAAGAAAGTCCCCAAATCCTGGGGAGTGGAACAGGAGAAAGTTCTAAACAGACCTTCTAGTCAAAGGAAGGACAGGGACCTGGAAAAGGTCCTGTTAAGTGAAATTAGGAGTGAGGGGCAGAGAAAGGCTTCAAGCTTAAAGTTCCAAGCTGCAGGAAGCACAGTCAAGGTGATATAAAGGCTTGTGAAAAGTCAGAAGGTCTAAAAAGACAACTGAAGGTCTGTAACCTTTTGCTATGGGCATGTGAAGCAGTGTCGTACTGTTGACGGCTGAGTTGGTGAGAGAGAGTGCGTGGAAGAAAGCTTGAATGAATGTGGTGACCCAGAGGAGAGGGACATCAGAAGGAGAGTTTGAAAACCTGGAAGTGAACCCTTGCGAAAGGTATCTGAGAGAAAGCGTCGGTTTGGGAGAAGATTCCAAGGCAAGTTCTTGGAAAGTGGAGATTGGAAACCCTCATGTGAAAGATGGAGTTCAGTGAGACTAGTTGGCTCACGGTGTAACAAGTGTCTGGGAGGAGTTGAGGAGAGATCCATAGCATCTGTCTGGAGTGGCACCAGTCACTTGGTTTCAGAGTGTGGTGTGCCTGCCACAGGTCGCCTAATGGTTTACATGGACGGGTAGTTACTGTGAACATTAGAGTATAATATAACTTTTGTAACTTGTGTTATCATTACAAATCTGGATATATCTGCAAAGGTATAGTTGTGGGTGAAGGAGTATTGTAATATAGTTCATTTTTTCTTGTTGAATAAATGCTTTATGCTTTTCCAAAAGTTCATTAGCTGACTCCAGTGACTCTGTTCAGTAGCCCCTCTCCACATATCTAAACAAACAAGTATAAGTTAGGATCTATCAAGCTGGATTTCAACCTGGGATCAGGCTTGTCCAGTGATAACCTCAGCTGGGGATCATAATAAAGTGAGGGCTCTTGCAGGATTTGAAACATGGACAGCGGATGATTGGACGCAGAATAATAATTGGCCTGGGATTGGAAATCCTTGAACATAGGTGGTATCTGCGAACCACTATAAAATTAGTACCTGGAGGTACAGAGGTACTGGCCATGGGATTTGGAGTTGGTGTGAGGTATATTGTACTAGTTGGAATTCAAAATGGCTTTGGAAGTTGCTAAGGATTTTTTACAGATGGGAGATGGAGTTCTGGCTGGTTTACAGAAATTAATTAAGAATAAACTAATGGAATTAGTGGATAAACTGGAGTTAGAATTACCCAAAGAAGAAAGCGGACATAGTTGAGATAATAGTACAGCATTTAAAACTGGAAGGGATAACAGAGATTCCATGTTCTCCATGGGGTGAGTCAATTGAGTTAGCTAAGATCCAGTTGCAAATGAAGCAACTTGAGCTAGAGGCGAAGGAAAAAGAAAGGGAAAGAGAAAGGGAAGAAAAAGAAAGGGAGTATTTCAAAGAGAAATGGAAATGCAAAAACTCAACCTCCAGAGGGAGAAGTTAGCAATGGAGGAAAGACAGAAGGAACGAGAAAGGGAATACTTTCTTAAAAGGCTGAACCTTAAAAAAGAGATCTCAGATGCTGAGAAAGGTTCTGATGATGAAAAAAACCTTCAGCCCAAAACCTAGTGTTGAGATGTTTAAGTTTGTGCAAGCTCTTCCAAAGTTTGAGGAAAGAGATGTAAAGGCACCCTTTATTCTGTTTGAAAAGGTAGCTAGGCAAATGAAGTGGCCAAAAGAAATCTGGACATTACTTTTACAGAGAAGGTTGGTAGGTAGAGCTCATGAGGTTTATGCTTCACTTTCAGAAGAGGTATCGGTGAATTACGATGCAGTGAAAAAGGCTATTCTGGCTGCATATGAGTTAGTCCCTGAGGCATACAGGCAGAAATTTCGGAATATAAGGAAACAGCCTGGGCAGACCTATATTGAGTTTGAGAGGGTAAAGCAAAGTAATTTTGACCATTGGATAAGGGCCTTAAAGGTAGAGATGACGTATGAAGCTCTTAGCGAAATAATTTTCTTGGAAGAATTTAAAGATTCACTTCCTCCTGTAGTTAGAATCCATGTTGAAGATCATAGGGTTAAAATGGCTAGACAGGCAGCAGAGATGGCAGACGATTATGAACTGGTCCATAAATCTAAACCCTTTTTCTTTCATCCCCATAAACCTGAGAAGGATAGAGGATGGGAAGGTGAAAGGAAGGCAAGTAGCAAGGGAAGAGAAGGGACAGCTGGGAATTCCCAGCAAATTTCTCCTCAGACCAGAAAGGAAGGTACTGAGGTTGGAAGTGGCATTCGAAAGCCTAAGTGTTTTCATTGTAACAAGGTGCACCGTGTTACGGCAGGTTGCTGGTGATTAAATGGTAGACCTATTGCAGTAGTAGGAATGCGAAAGGAACCCTCAGGAAAGGTTGCATCAGGAAAGGAAATAGTTGTTAAAACTGTATTACAGGTGAAATGTGCTCCCTCAGAACAGACAGGAAGAGGGACATGGTTCGGGATAGTTCAGAGAATTCTTCTTTGATTACTGTGAAGGAAGTCAGGCTATCAGAGGGTCTGGATGTTTTGTGCTGAAGGGAGAAGTGTTCCCTTACTCTTCCAACAAAATAATTGAACAAATTAAAATTTTGAGAAATATAGGGGCAGATCAATCATTGATGGTGTCTGATGATACAATTTGTGTTCCAGACAGTTCCATGAAGGAAAAAGTATTGATAAAGAGTATTAATGGAATTTATGAACCTGTTTCTTTGTGTAAAGTTAACTTAGAAAGTCACTTTGTAAATGGAATTGTTACTGTGGGAATTCTTAAATCACCTATTGAAGGGATGGATTTTATTCTGGCAATGATTTGGCTAGTGGAGACAGTAATGTGGCAATGACTGAATTGCAGCAGGATCATGTTGATCCTAATCAGCTTCAAGAAACTACAGTGGCCAAAAATGAAACACTTATTGCCAATAACAAGAAATTAAAGGAAAACCTGATTAATGTAGAAAACCAATTTTCATGTATGAAAGAGGAGTTTGCTAATAAGAGTAGAGAATTTATTAGATCAAATGGGAATCAGTCACAGAAAGTGGAATACTTGACTGAGGACTTGAAATGTCTAAATGATAAACTTGCAGAAGCAAACTTAACAAAGGTCAGTTTTCAGTTAAAACTGGATGAACTTTAAGCATCAGAAGTTGCTATGAAATATCGTGGAAAATGCCTTGATCAGGAAAGGGAATTGTTGATAAATCAGAATAATTGGTTGAATGCAGAATTAAAAACCAAAACTAATGAACTGTTAGAATTTTGTCATGGAAAGAGCAATGAGATTCTCAAACTTCAATGCAAACTGGAGAAGATGTGTGGTATGGAGTGTCACAGTTTGTAAGTTGTTCCTGTGAATAAAAATTTCTTGCCGAATTGTGGTCCAATTGAGCAAAGAACTGATTCAAGCAAAATTACTGATGTATCGACCTCAATAATGGACAATATGAAAACAACTAAAGTGCATGCAGAATTGGAAATCAAGAATTGCCAACGAAAAGGACTGAAAGCACAAAATAGCCTGGAAAAGTAAATGACCAGAGACGCAGATTTACAAGTGATTGCTGGTGCTAATGCACAAGATACAGCAGTTGGAATCCAGGCAAGTGGACAGGTTGCAAAAGACCATTCAAAATCTGTAAAGGAGTGGAATGATATAGTTTGTGGATTAGGCAAAAGAATTAAAGGGTTGGAACGAACTATGAAACTCGCTCCCTGTCCTTCCTAATTATCCTAAACCCTTTAATATTCAGGTCCCAATCCATGCCCTCCTGCAGCCATGTCTCTGTAATGGCTATCAAATTGTACTTATTTATTTTTATGTGCGCTCTCAGTTCATCTGTTTTGTTTCAAATGTTTCGTGCGTTCATAAAAAGCCTTTAGTTTTATCCTTTTATCCTCTTTATAACCTCTAGTCTCATCTGTTGATTTACCGTTAGATTTGTACTCTCTATCCCTTACTATCACGGTTCACAGTCTGTTTTTCATTTTCCGTAATAATACCTTTCTCTTTTGCCTTGTCTTTACTCTTTGATTTACCATATCTTCCCAAATTTGTACCCTTGCCCCCACTACTTAGTTTAAGGTCTGAAATTGTTTAAGTCATGTTGGAACATGAAGCGCTGTTTCTCAAGTTTGTGTTGAGCTTTACTGGAACACTACTGCAGGCTGAGGACAGAAATGTGAGCATGACAGCAGTGACTTAGATTGGCAAGCAACCGGAAACTCAGGGTCACACTTGCAGACTGAGCGGAGGTGTCCCACAAAGCACTCACCCATTTTGTTTTTGGTCGCCCTAATGCACAGGAGACCGCGCTGAGAGTAGCGAATACAGTATACTAATTGAAAGCAGTACAAGTAAATTGCTGTTTACCTGGAAGAAGTGTTTAGGGTCTTGGATGGTGAGTAGAGGGGAGGTAAAAGGGCAGTGTTACACCTTCTGTGATTGCCATGGGAAAGGGAGCAAGACCTGCTGCAAGACCTGGACAAAAGTCAGGTTTGGGCTGACAAGTGGCAAGTAACATTCATGCCTCACAATTGACAGGCAATGGCCATCTCCAACAAAAGGTAATCCAACCATCTCCCTTGACATTCAACAGTATTACCATTGTTGAATTCCCCACTATCAACATCCCAGGGTTACCACTGACCAGAAAATTAACTGGACCGCCCATATAAATACCGCAGCTACAAGAGTAGGTCAGAGGCTGGGATTTCTGTAGCGAGTAACTCACATCCTGATTCCAAAAGCCTATCCGCCATCTGCAAGGCACAGGTCAGAAATGTGATGGAATACTCGCCACTTGGCTGGATGAATGCAGCTCCAACAATATTGAAGAAGTTTGACATCATGCAGGACAAAGCAGCCTGCTTGATCCAGCACCCTAATCACAATGTTAAACATTCACTCCCTTCATCACTGGCTGCACAATGGCAGCAGTATGTGTTCATGGTTCTACTGTCTTTAGCCCCTGGCAAGGTAAACCTACCCAGTTGAACTTATTGTTAGCTTAAAACCTTAACTAAGAGAAATTTCAGATCAATAAAGGAACTTAGCTTAACCTGCTATAGACTAGGTCCTGAAATGAAATACCTTCCCTGCTAGGAGTTTTCAAACCAGCAAAATTATCTCAGGGTAGGATATATCTAAGTATATTATAGCAGAAAAAAAACTCTTGTTAACCTGACTTAAGAATTCTAGGATATTGTTGTCTATAATGTGGGCTTGGGAGGATATAAGTATGAGACTACAACTCTTTTATACTTGTTTATGAATACTTATTATAAGAATCAATTATAGATTACATTATAGTAATTAAGACTATATCATAGAATAGATGGTAATTAAAGCTAGTTATAACATGACAATTCTACTTAAGGTTATACGCAATTTTGAATCCACCTCAATAAATAATTTTGATAGTCAAACAAATATTGATTTGAAGATTATCAATCCAGTATATTTTCTTAATAGTAAGGAATGTCTTTGTCTCAACATTTTTTAGAGAAATTCTTTTTAGAACTCAACCCTTTGTGCCCTAAGATGGCTGACTTAATGGCCAGGATTTTTCCCTTGTCAGGTAGGTTCAGTGGGGGTGGGCGGGAGCGGTTGGGAAGCCGACCATCACCCGTGATCGGGGCTGGACCGTGATTTCATGCTGGAGGGCCTATTAAGGCCAGCCCAGCGTGAAATGCACGCTGCCTGTGTGGGGGTGGGGGGAGGGAAGGGCACAAGTCCGCGCATGCAGCACAGCGCAGTTTTGAAAATAAAAATTAAAGAATTTTAAGGTGTTTAAAAACGTGTCCCCTCATGTGACTCTGTCACATGAGCACGGACATGTTATTAATGAAAAGTTAAAGTTTTTATTTTATTTTTAATTGCTGCTGGAAACCTCATCCCACCCATGGATGAGGTTTCCTAAAAAATGCAAAGGCCACTTGGCCTTTTTGCCTGCCCACCAACCGTAATGTTGGACGGGCAGTGAAAAATTTATTTCAATTACATTTTTAATGGCCTTAATAGGCCTTTTAATTGTTGGCGGGCGCGCTACCGACTCCTGCGTCGCCTGCTGACCGAAATATTGCGCAAGTGCGCAATGCCAACAGGATGCTCGCCCGGTTAGGTGCTGCTTCCTCTGGTTTTGAGCCCCTTTATCCTGCAAGATGAAAAGAAGTGTGTCAGTGAGTGTAGTGCAATGTGTTTGAGTGATCTGCCTATTATGGTTGAATAGATGGCAGTGTGTGCAAGCTGTGAGATGTGGTGAAGGATTTGCAAAGTGTGAAAGTGACGGATGCATGAGGTCAGAATCAGAGGAAGAAGGAATGTTATTGGGGCTGTTGCCAGGATAACATAACAAGGGAATAGCTGGCTCTGAGATGACAAAAACATGGTTGAAGGTTTCAGCATTAGATGGTCTGAGCTAGGCCAGAGGCAGTCAATCATACAGATATAAGAATAGATGATCTTTGTGATGGATAGATTATGGGATCAGAAACTTAGCTCGGGATCAAATAGGATGTCCAGGTTGAATACTGTCTTAAATATGTTCCTTAAATAGGAATACGTCACTCTTTTTATTTCTGTATGAACTGATTATGGCCATGAAATTGGTTTCCCATTGAAAGCCAGTGGAAGCATATGATTCGTCTTGAATGCATTCCTGAAGGCAGAGGTCTGAGACTTGCTGGAAATTGGCCCAGAATTGCATAATACCGGTGAGCTGTGGATGGCGATCGGGAGTCTCAGTGCAGCTTAGCTGGTCAGGACCTTCTCAACATCATTTGACTCGGACACCAATTCATGTCGCAGCTGATTTCTGGTGAGAAGGTATATGGGAGAAGAGGGCCGAATAGGAAGAGTGGAGACAAGGAGTGAATTGCAGGAGGGGGAGGAGAGGCAAATGGGAAGAAAGGGAGAGGTGGGCGTGACAGAAATCTGCAGCATTGTGGTTGAAGCAATAGAAGCAGGTATGTTCCTCCTGGCTCTAGTTTAAGGTCAGCAGTCTCTTGTTGTGGTTACGCTCGGTGAGCGGAGAAACTGAGTACAGAATATCTGGCACTCGGACGCCCAGTTCTTTTTAAATTTGACAGCTGCTGGACTTTCAACGAGCTTCAGCCACAGGAGATCACATCCAGAAACTGGTCAACCATCTTGATTTTGCTCCCAAAAAATAGGCACGATGGGAACCAATTTCAGCTCCTTTCTTTCAACATTATAAAGACAAAGTCTATTTTATGGTCTACACAAATAAATAAATCCCAATGCTGTTTCTTTTTGTTACAATTGACTGCAGCTGAGAATGGATTTTTAAAATAATGTTTAACTAAAATATTTTTGGGATCCACCTACACAATC
Source organism: Cetorhinus maximus (assembly GCF_964194155.1). Classification (NCBI taxonomy): domain Eukaryota; kingdom Metazoa; phylum Chordata; class Chondrichthyes; order Lamniformes; family Cetorhinidae; genus Cetorhinus; species Cetorhinus maximus. Next base: position 76,829,158 of record NC_135880.1, on the reverse strand, counting down.
TTAATTTTCATTTCATCTCCCCATGTTTAAGTTCTCTTCCCCACCATCCCCTTTCGTTGTCAAAAGAATGACCAGGTGAACTCACCTCCATCCCTCAGACACCTGTCAAGTTTGCTTTCAAGCCAGTTGCCAGAAGGTGTGTGCTGTTTCTATTCCTTCTTCCGTGAAAGAGCCTTAAGATAAGAATTTTTAAAAATCAAAGCAGGAAGACTGTAGAATATTTTTTCACCTTTTCCCCTAACATCAACCAGAAAGTGGCTAAGTCTACATAGAAGTATCAAAAATGCTGCATTTAAATTTGATCTTTAATATGCAGATCATTCCAATCTACATATAGCACTTAGCAATTTAATACTACACAAAACAGTGCAAATGCAAGCTCAGCAAGCAACAGAAATGTATCCCAAGGCTTTCTAATTATGGAAATGAGAATGTAGATGAACGCCATTCTTCAGAAAAGCCTGTTTCCTCGGGTCCCATTCTCACTATTTTTCTTTTTTCCTTCTTGTGCCATGTGCAAAGTGTAAGCCTTGGATAAACTCACCAGTAACCATGCTACATTGATATTACATTAATGGAGCCTGCCACAGCACTGCTCATTCTGTATTAGAAATAATGTTAAAATTAAAGCCACCATTTTATTCTGCATTACTTATGGTGAACCAGTAATTTGAACAATTCTTTGCGAAGGAGGGGAACTTCGTGTGGGTGGTGTTCCTATGTGCCTGCTGCCCTTATCCTCCTAGGTGATATAGGTCACGGGTTTGGACCAGTTTCTGGATGTGATCTCCTGTGGCTGAAGCTCGTTGAAAGTCCAGGTGCTGTCAAAGAAGCCTAGGTAAGTTGCTGCAGTGCATAGGGGCAGGAGGAGAACCTTTTGAACTTACCTTTCAAAAGGTTCCCTCATGCAGACAATGGTTCATAACACGTCAGGGGTACCATGAACCACGACACTTTGAAAAGATGGGAGAGAAGCCACAGAGAGACAGAATTTCAGGGCAGGAATGGTGCAGCACTTAGAGGAGGGGTTGCACCTCGGTCTAATACTGAACAATGTTATAGAAACTGAAGTAGGTAGAAGAGATCTTTGTGATGGAGATGATATGGGATTGGAAGCTTGGCTTAGAGTCAAATGAGATGTCAAGGTTGCAAATAGTCTATTTTAACTTGAGACCATGGTTAAGGAGGGGGGTGGAATTGATTTAAAAAATACAGAGTCTGTGGCGGGGCCAAAGACAATGACTTAGGTCTTCATAATATTTAGTTGTAGAAACTGCAGCTCATCCGAGACTGTATATTGAACAAGCAGTCTGACAGCTTAGGCTCTTCAGAAGGGTTCAAGTGATGTGATGGTGAGGTATGGCTGGCTGTCAGTGTGTATGTGAAAGCTTGCCCCATGTTTTCTGATGATATCACTTATAGGCAGCATCCAAATGTGGAAGAGGGGGTGGGGTGGGCCCAAAGATAGATCCTTGGGGGAACTCAAGATGTGGGTTACCTTTCTTGGCAACCCTTAACTGCTGAGATAGCAGTCATGTGTTACATTGAGCTCAGATCCTAAAATTGTTGGACATGCTAACTTTATATGAGGTTGATCCAAATCCCCCATTAGTATTGTTCCAGATGTGAGGTGAGAGTGACTGCCCTTGATATCAAGGCAGCAATAGACCGAATATGGCATCAATGAGCTCATACCTAGTATAAAGGAAGATGGTTGTGACTGTTGAAAGCCAATCATCTCAGCCCCAGGATATCAATGCAGGAGTTCCTCAGGGCAGTGTCCTGAACCATCTTCAGCTGCTTCATCAATGATCTTCTTTCCACTACAAGCAATAAGTGCTGACCTTGACAGTATTGTTCACATCCCATGAATAAAAAGAATCTTCAATTGGCTCAGACCTTTTTCTCTTCCTTGAATAACCTGTGTTCCTTTATGTTTTAACTTGGTTGTCTATAGGAAACTCGTTATCTTTGTTCACTTTGCACCACTGGACTAACCTGTTGGGAAGCTCAATACGTTCAGTGGGCCTACTTTATTTGCCAAACCAGGTATTCCTAACAAATAGAGGTACTTCACCTTGTTTTCTGTCTAGTTTGTTCTTCCTTAACACTTTAAATTTTGTGCACTGTATGTACCTTCACTGTTAGGAGTTAACCATGTGTGATTAACTGTGATTGATTGAATTGATTGATTCTGAGGTTCCTATTTTAATTTCCAATTACCATAACAAGCCCAAGCATCATGTTTATGAATACTTCTGGCATTCATAAAAATGTATCTGATGTAGGGTTACAGTGATCCTTTTTAACACTCCTTTTTTAATTGATCTATCTGCTTTTGATGTCAAAGCTAATTTCCTTTCAGTTTGGTGGGTTTTGTTTACCATCCATCCCCTCACCGAACCCCCAAAAAGAGGTGATTGAGGGAAGATCGTACAGAAATGCTGATTTTACATTCACACACTTACCAGCAGGGGTCACTGTGTAATGGTCGTGTGTAGGACTTCTGGGCATTCTTTTCATCCTGATCTGAGTACATTGATGCCAACTGTAGCATTCTTACCATTTTTTTAGCTGAGATCAGTTAACTTGGCTTTAACCAGTGACTGAGCATGTAACTTCCTGGTCTGTGTAGATTGTGTAGATAAACAACCAACTGTCTTAATTGCTGACCCAACAGGGGATTTTTATTTTAATTCTTATTTGATTGGTGGACCCTACATAAGATCAACATAATTCAAAAAAAAGTTTTGCATTTTTCTTGTATCAGGAAATTGCCAATTAAACAGGATGACAGGGCAACGCCTCTGCCTCTGAGCTACACAGGTCAGGAAAATGCCAGATTCAATTCATGGTCTGGTAAATTGGCTGATCTCAGTTGAAGAGGCAGTAGGTGCATGACAACAGGCCTGTTGGGAAGTACTGAGTACTAAACAGTGGCTGACCTGTACTGAAAGTATATAAGTATAAGCATATCATTCAAAAGACATTTTCAATAAATTGAGTGTGTCACTACAATGTATAAATATCACTGACTAGGATTAAATAAATTATCAATTTCAGTTTTTGATCTTCTGTTGTTGAACAAATATACCCTACTTTGATAAGTAAACTGAACAATATTTGACGCTACTGTGATTAGTGAAAAACGACTTAAAATGTCACCACTATAAGCTATGCACTTTATCAAATTGTATATATTTTTTATAATATATTCAAAATTATCATAAATAAGCCTTTAAACTGAAGACTGTTAAAATAAAGAATCAAGTCATTCAGTGTTCAGATCTGGATAGGCATGCAGTTTAAGCACCAGGATGTTGAAATCATTAATTAGTACATTGTAGCAATTGTTCCACCTTTGGAATGTTTTGTTATTAAATACAGTCAATGATGTAACCAGTGTACTGAATGGGGGATTTTTTTTTAGACAGCTGCTAAGGTTTGTGTTGCAATAAACACCTGACGTACGTATGAGCCATAAAAGCAGAGCTTCCAGCTTGACAGGTCAGAACAATGTGGTGTGATTGTTAAGGTTGCAGCTTTGTGCTGAATTCTGTGCCAAGGTTAAAGGGGCATTTACAGTGGAAAATACAACCTTTCAAAAGGCTTGCCATGGACACCAGGAGACTCAAGAAGATATGTCAGAGAACAGAAAAAAGATGCTAGGCCAGGGTGGTGGTGGGGGAGGGTCAACAGGGACCAGAGGTTGTATTGGCTTCCATCTAAAAGGTCGATGTAATTATGAAATACTGTATAATAAGATTCTAATATTGAATTTTATTGGAACTACTTTCTGTTAACTATTGAGCTTTACTGAATATTTCAAGGAGTTTTACTCACTCATCTCATATAGAACAATATTTCCAAAGCATTTTAAGACACATTAGAAAAGACATTGTGTGCAGCTTAAACGTGTTAATGACACTTCTGTCATACTCCTGCATGGATGAATGCCGTTCACTGATAGCTTGTTCAAATGCAATTGCACATTAGCATTTGGCCAGAATTTATAGCTGATCTACAATTAAATTGTCTGTTTAGAATTGAATCTCCATTTTCCTGATGGATGTGGAGAACCAGCTGTGAAACAATGTGATTTGAATCTGCAGGACATAAATCATCTGGTTCAACTTCCAGCTCTCTTTTCTATTTTGGATAAACCAACACTGTTGTCAGGCTGGTAAATGGAACTGAATAATAACAGAAATTAACATATAGGCTGTAAGATAAAATTAAGTTTAGATCACCTAGGTATGAAGGTATTAACATCATATTTTTGTCGGCAAGCAAGACGCTGTCCTGTATCTGACTATTCTGTATTGTCATTATAGATGTCTCCTGAGGGGAATACATGCATCCAACAAATTAAAGTAATGTAGATGCCTGACCATGTGTGTCAGAGCACAAGGTCAACATTTTGAACAATGGCACATATAAATATGAGCTGAGTGAAGTTCCTGTGTTCAGTGAAATAAATTGTCAACAAATTTGGGAATTTCCTGATATCCACTTTGGAAAATAAGCACAATTGTGGAGGGAAAAAAGGTTGAATACAATGAATCCCTTGAAAAATATATTGTCAGGATTTTTGCTGTCAAGTACGTAAAGTGTAAGTAAATATTGCCTAATGTACTTACTGATGTAACAACCTTTGCTGCAACTCACTGATACACAAACAAATTGAATATAATTGCTAACTACAGAGGCACCTTGCTGATATAGCATATTGAAACACAAACAGTGCTACCATAGCTGATATATTGAAGGGCAACATGATAAAGTAGTACAATGAGTTCAGATGATGCTCTTGCTCTATTACAATCATCTGAATCCAGATATTATTTTCTCAAGATATACACGAACCTATTCTACAATGTATACTAAATACTAATGGAATTTGTGAAGCTGCTTTATTCCCAGGAAGTTATTTTGGTTTTACACCGAGTCAAAAGGTCATGAGTCAAGCCCCACTCCAGGAATTTAAGCACATTATCTAAGTTGATACTTCAGTGCAGTACTAATGGAGCACTGATTTGTCAGAGGTGCCATTTATTGAACAAGACCTTAAACCAAGGGCCTGAATCCCCAATCACTTTGACATAAAAGATTCCAGGACACTATTTGAAGAAAAGCAGGAAATTCTTTCAGTGTCCTCGCTGACATTTACCCCACAAACAGCATCTTTAAAATTAGTTATTAATTTATTTCATTGCAGTTTGCCTTGCTGTGCAAAATAACTGACTACGCTTCAAACCCATTAATTATCTGTGAAGCATTTGGGATGTCTTGAGGATTTGAAAGGACCTATATAAATGCAGACTCTTTTCTAATCTTTTATCAGGAATAGATGTCACAGCGTACTGTGACAGACAATGAGCGTCCTATTAAATCATATCATTGGAACGAAACAGCTATTGTGCTTGTGATTTGAACTGGAGTGCTCATTCAATGACTTGAGTTTTTATAATGTCAGGTTTTACTTCTCTTCATGTTACAATTGAATAGCATATTATGTAAATGCGGTATAGCAGTGGATTAGAAACTATAATGTTGCCCTTATTGATAGGGAGTATTCAGATTGTTTCAGTTTGTACTGCTCTGAATGGCAGTGAAAATTTCAAATTGAAATAAAAGTAGAAAATGTTGGAAATGCACAGCAAATCTGTCAGCATCTGAAAAGATTCAAGGAAGATTAATGTTTCTGATGTAAAACCTTCCTGAGCAATTTTACAGGAACATACAAAAAAGAGGGAAAAGGAAAGATCAATGTCCTGCAAGTTCAGCCCATTGGTTCCAATGCAACAGGATTGGACACTGGCAAACTGTGCAAGGCAAAAACTCTGAAATGCACAGAAGGCCCAAAGATTAACCACAAGGTCAAGACTGCAGACCCAGAAGATATACAGCCATCTTTCTTGGGTGAGGTCAAAGATCCTGGTTTCTCATTTTGGAAAGCGGACATTTCTGTCAATGGCCGTTTAACAAATTTTAAATGAGATATAGGAGCCAGCATAACAGTCCTGCTGGACAAAGAACTGTGACTAAAAGACCTCTGGCTTTGAACAACAGACACCACTTTATGGGTCCGGAGGAATGCGACTTCCAGTCATTGGTATGATCCTGGAACCACTGAAATATGGCAGCAAACAGATGTTTGAGCTGATGTGTGTTATCTGTAACCAGCCTTTCTCTCTCCTGAGCAGCGATACCTGTGTAGCCTTGGATCTCCTCAAAATGCAGATGATGTCAAGACAACTATTGTTGTTAACCAAGCAGAACTGCTAGTTTCTGAGTACTCAAACAAAAGAGAGTGTCCAGACCGCGACTTCAGCCCTGAATGTCTTCTCTCTTTGCAGAACAGGTTTGTCCATTCTTGTTACAGGTGTCAGAAAGTCTTCAATGATCAGACCAGCCAATCACCTATGAGGTAACCACAACACCTCCAGTGGAGGATGTAAAAGAGAGTGATCAGCAGTCCGATGAGCCTCAACTTCCAGCTCCGACAGCGGTACAGCATGTCAACACTGCAACCATTGAAAATACTCCCGGCCAGCATGGCAAAGCCTAAAGACTTCCTGCAACCAGATAGCAGCCGTCCATTACTGACAGCAAAATGCAGAGGTGGGCGTTTCACTAAACATCATTCTTGTCACAGGAATGCTTTTCCTCAGTCACAGAGGACATCAAGAAGACCTAGACAATAATGGAAAAAGCAAAAGGAGAGTCAAGGAAATGAGCACAATGTTCGTCCACCCTGCAAGAAATGAGTTAGAGCTGCAGCAACCATCGATCAATGCAACAGCCAAACCGACCAAATGCGGTTTAGACTTGAATGTAGGAGGGTTGGTCAGTAAATTCGTGGATGACACGAAAATTGGTGGTAAATAGTGAGGAGGAGAGCCTTAGATTACAGGAGGATATAGACGGGCTGGTCAGATGAGCTGATCAGTGGCAAATGGAATTTAATCCGGATAAGTGTGAAGTGATGCACTTGGGCAGGACAAACAAGGCACGGGAATACATGATGAATGGTAGGACCCTGGGAAGTACTGAGGATCAGGGGGACCTTGGTGTGCATGTCCACTAGTCCCTTAAGGTAGCGGGACAGGTAGATAAGGTGGTTAAGAAGGCATATGGGATACTTGCCTTTATTAGCCGAGGTATAGAATATAAGAGCAGGGAGGTTATGCTAGAACTCTACAAAACGCTGGTTGGGCCATAGCTAGAATTGCGTGCAGTTCTGGAATCCGCATTATAGGAAGGATGTGATTGCACTGGAGAGAGTGCAGAGGAGATTTACCAGGATGTTGCTGGAGAGTTTTAGTTATGAGGAGAGATTGGACAGACTGGGGTTATTTTCCCTGGAGCAGAGGAGATTGAGGGGGGACATAATTGAGGTGTATAAAATTATGAGGGGCATAGATAGGGTAGACAGGAAGAAACTTTTCTCCTTGGTGGAGGGATCAATAACTAGGGGGCATAGATTTAAGGTAAGGGGCAGGAGGTTTAGAGGGGATGTGAGGAAGACTTTTTTCACCCAGAGGGTGGTGGGAATCTGGAACTCACTGCCTGTAAGGGTGGTAGAGGCAGAAACCCTCATAACATTTAAGAAGTATTTGGATGTGCACTTGCGATGCTATGGCATACAAGGCCATGGGAAATGGGATTAGAATAGTTAAGTACTTGTTTGACCGGCACAAACTCGATGGACCAAATGGCCTTTTTCTGTGCTGTAGACCTCTATGATTCTATAACATAAAGGAATGTGAAAAAAGGATGAAAAGGTACCCAGATGCCAGCTCAACCTCTAAACCAACAGGAAGAACCAGCAACGACAGAGCCTACTACTCCTCCGACAGTAGTGTGAACAAGATATGGAAGGATTATAAGGCCTCCAGGCCACCTGAACCATTGAATTCAAGGATTTGAAGGGAAGAGATGAGGTACTGATAATGTAGTAATTGTGATAATGTAGTAATACTGATAATATAGTAATAACAATGTAAGACATGAAGTAAACTAGTGTAACACTAAATAGAATGGATAAAGACTTGGAGCGGGGAGGTGTAGTGCAAGAGTCTGGCACGTATAGGGTTAATGTTAGATTGCATATACTACCCTCACACAATGATGTAAGAGAGCACATGGCCTGCACCCAGGGTCAGTGTGGTGTTGGACAGAACCACGTGCAAGCTCCTAGTTTGTACCCTTTATTGTATCTTTGGAAATAGTTCTAGTAGTTAATAAAGACTTACAATTAACCTGCTAAAGACTACAAAAACTTCACCAAACCTACCGGGATGTAACCAACATCCCACAACACTTACCATCAATATCCTGGGGGGGTCACCATTGACCAGAAACTTAATTGAACAAATCACATAAATGGCTACAAGAACAGGTCAGAAGCAGGATATTCTGCAGTGGTTAACTCACATCCTGATTCCCAAAACACTTTCCACTAACGACAAGGTACAAATCTGGAGTGTGATGGAACACTGTCCACTTGCCTATATAAATGCAGTTGCAACAACACTTAAGAAGTTCGACACCTTCAAGGACTTGTAAGGTTTGAAAGGTGCTGCTTGATTGGCACACCATCCATCACCTTAAACAATTCAGTTCCTTCGCCATTGACGCACAGTAGCAGCAGTGTGTACCATCTACACGATGCACTGCAGCAACTCACCAAGGCTCCGTCAACATCAGCCTTTACCACTTAGGAGGACAAAGGCAGCAGATGCATGGGAACACCAACATCTGCAAGTTCCCTCCAAGCCTCACCCCACCCTGACTTGGAACCATGTCACTGTTCCTTCACGGTCGCTGGGTCAAACTCCTGGAACTCCCTTCCTAACAGCACTGTGGGTTTGCCTATACCACATGGACTGTAGCTGTCAAAGAAGGTGGCTCACCTCAACCCTCTCCAGGGCAATTAGGGATGGGCAATAAATGCTGGCCAAGCCAGTGATGTTCACATCCTGTGATTTCTATAATCACAACAATATTAGATAACAAATACCAAATCTACTTCCATGCATCTACCCCATCATCCAGTTGGTTAATAAAGTGAATAGATGAGACCCCTACACGGATCCTTGCATGACATCAATATTCACATCCTGGTAATGAGAATAATTGCCCATTATCCCTACTCTGTCTCCTGCTGTACAGCCAATTTCCATCCAGGTGAATAACTTGTACCTACCCACAGTGCTGTTAGATAGGAAGGTCCAGGATTTTGACCCAGTCACAGTGAAGGAACTAGATATATTTCCAAGTCAGGCTTGGAGGGGAACTACCAAGTGATGGTGTTCCCATGTGTCTGCCGCCCTTGTCCTTCTAGATAGTAGAGATCGTCGGTTTGTAAGGCGCTGTCTAAGGAGGCTTGGTGAGTTCCTACAGTGCATCTTGGAGATGGTACACATTGCTGCTATTGTGCATCAGTGGTGGAGGGAGTGAATGTTTGTGGATGGGGTGCCAATCAAGCAGGCTGCTTTGTCCTGGATGGTGTCAAGCTTCTTGAGTGTTGTTGGAGCTGCACTCATCCAGGCAAGTGGAGAGTATTCCATCACACTCCTGACTTGTGCCTTGTAGATTGTAGACAGGCTTTTGGGAGTCAGGAGGTGAGTTACTAGCCTCAGGGCTTCTAGCCTCTGATCTGTCCCTGTAGTGATAGTATTTGTGTGGCTAGTCCACTTCGGTTTCTTGTCAATGATAACCCCTAGAATGTTGATAGTGGGGGATTCAACACTGGTAATGCCATTGAATGTCAAGGGGCAATGGTTAGACTCTCTCTTGTGGGAGGTGATCATTGCCTGACACTTCTGTGGCACGAATGTTACTTGCCACTTATCAGCCCAAGCCAGGATATTGTCCAGATCTTTCTGCATTTGGACATGGACTGCTTCAGTACCTGAGGAGTCGCGAATGGTGCTGATCATTGTGCAATCAGCGAGCATCCCCACTTATGACCTTATGACAGAAGGAAAGTCATTGATGAAGCAGCTGAAGATGGTTGGGCCTAGGACACTACCCTCAGGAACTGGATGGGTTAGAGAACAGAGAATCTTTTTGTGAAAAATTAGGGAGTAAGAACATAAGAAACAGGGGCAAGAGTAGGCCATTCAGCCTCTCAAGCCAGCTCCACCATTCAATAAGCTCATGCCTGATCAACTTTCCTTAACTCCACTTTCTTGCTTGCCCCCAATAACGCTTGACTCCCTTGTCAATTAAAACTATTTAATTCAGCCTTTAATATTTTCAATGGCCCAACCTCCACTGCTGATTGGGGGAAGAGAATAGCAAACACTGACGAATTTCTAAGAGGAGAAATTCCTCTCATCTCTGTCTCAAATGGGAGACCCCTTATTTTGAAACTGTGCCCCAGTTCTAAATTTCCCCACAGGATGAAACATCCCCTCAGCATCTACCCTGTCAATCCACTCAGAATCTTAAGATAAAAGCAAAATACTGCAGATGCTGGAAATCTGAAACAAAAACAGAAAATGCTGGAAAAACTCAGCAGGTCTAACAGCATCTATGGAGAAAAAGACAGAGTTAACGTTTCGAGCCAGTGTGACTGTTCATCAGTCCTGAAGAAGAGTCATTCGGACTCGAAACGTTAACTCTGTCTTTCTCTCCACAGATGCTGTTAGACCTGCTGAGTTTTTCCAGCATTTTCTGTTTTTGTCCCCTCAGAATCTTATATGTTTCAATAAGATCATGTCTTGTTCTTCTAAACTCCAATGAATATAGGCCCAACATGCTCAACCTTTCCTCATAAGACAGAGCCCTCATCCCAGGAATCAGCCCAGTGAACCTTCCTTGAACTGCTTCCAGTGCAAGTATTTCCCTCCTTTAACTAAGTTGACCAAAACTGTAAACAGTAACACTAGTTGTGATCTCATCAATGGCCTGTACAGATGTAGCAAGACTTCCCAACATTAACCTCCCCTCCCCTCCCCCCACGCCCCCTCCCTCCCCTCCCCCCACGCCCCCTCCCTCCCCTCCACCTCCCTCCCTCCACCCTCGCTCCCTCCACCTCCCCCTCCTTCCCCCAACCTCCCCCTCCCTCACCCCTCCCTCCCCCTCCTTCCCCCCAGTCCTCCTCCCCTCCCTTCCCCCTCCTCCCCTCCCTCTTTCCCACCCTCCCTCATCCCTCCATCCCTCTCCTCCCCTCCCTACCGCCTCCCCTCCTTCCCCCTCCTCCTCCCCTCCCGTCCCCCTCCTCCCCTCCCTCCCGCCTCCCCTCCTTCCCCCCTCCTCCTCCCCTCCCGTCCCCCTCCTCCCCTCCCTCCTCCACATCCTCCCTCCCTCCCTTCCCCTCGCTACCTCTCCTCCCTCGTCCATCTCCTCTTCCCTCCCTCTCCTCTCCTCCCTCCCTCCCTTCCTCCCTCTCCTCCCCTCCCTCCCTCCTCCCCTTGCTCCATCCCTCTCCTCCCCCTCAATCCACTCCCTCCATCTCCTCCCCCCCTTCCCCTCCGCCCTGCTTCCCCCCCCTCCCTTGCCCCCCCTTCCCCTCCCTTCACCCCCTTGCCCTCCCTCCCTTTCCTTTCCCTCCCTCCACCTCCCTCACTTTCCTTTCCCTCCCTCCCTTTCCATCCCTCCCTCCCTTTCCCACCCTCCCTCCCTTTCCTTTCCCTCCCTTTCCTTTCCCTCCCTCCCTCCTTCCCTTTCCTTTCCCTCCATCCCGTTTCCCTCCATCCCTCCCTTCTCTTTCCCTCCCTCCTCTTTCCCTCCCTTCCCTTTCTCTCCCACCCTCCCCTTTCCCTCCCTCTCTCCCACCCTCCACCCCTCCCTCCCACCCACTCACCTTTCCCTCCCTCCCTCCCTCCCACCCCCTCCCCTTTCGCTCCCTCCCTCCTCCCCTCTCCCCTTTCCCTCCCTCCACTTTCCCTCCCTCCCCCTCCCCTTTCTCCCCTCCCCCTCCCCTCCCTCCCTCCCGCATTTTCCTTTCCCTCCCTCCCTTTCCTTTCCCTCCCTCCCTTTCCTTTCCCTCCCTTTCGCTCCTTCCCTTTCCTTTCGCTCCCACCCTCCCTTTCCTTTCCTTCCCTCCCTTTCCGTTCCCTCCCTCCCTTTCCTTTCCCTCCCTCCCTCCCTTTCCTTCCCTCCCTCCCTTTCCTTCCCCTCCCTCCCTCCCTTTCCTTCCCCTCCCTCCCTCCCTTTCCTTCCCCTCCCTCCCTCCCTTTCCTTCCCCTCCCTCCCTCCCTCCCTTTCCTTTCCCTCCCTCCCTCCCTTT